>NC_041753.1:47054696-47680703 GCF_004115215.2 Ornithorhynchus anatinus | reverse complement strand
ATTTCTGCATTATGATAATTTCTATCATATGATGGGAATTTTGGCTTAGTATTACAGTGAATTATCGGACTGCAACAAGACAGCTCTATCTCAATTATAGTTTAGAAAATTGGTAACCATTTGAATTCACAAATATAAAATCTGTGAAATAACATGAGCTTCTTATAGATACATGTGCATATATATCAGAAGAGTGTTTGACCCATAGTAAGAGCTTAACAAATACCACAATAATAATTACAAGCCTGACCCTTCCAGCAGCCTGTCTTATTCATTCATTCAATAGTATTTATTGAGCACTTACTATGTGCAGAGCGCTGTACTAAGCACTTGGAATGTACAAATCGGTAACAGATAGAGACAGTCCTTGCCCTTTGATGGGCTTACGGTCTAATCGAGGGAGACAGACAGACAAGAACAATAGCAAATAAATAGAATCAAGGTGATGTACATCTCATTAACAAAATAAATAGGGTAATGAAAATATGTACAATTGAGCGAATGAGCACAGTGCTGAGGGGAGGGGAAGGGAGAGGGGGAGGAGCAGAGAGAAAGGGGGGAAAAGAGGGCTTAGCTGCAGAGAGGTGAAGGGGGGTAGAGGGAGCAGAGGGAAAAGGGGAGCTCAGTCTGGGAAGGCCTCTTGGAGGAGGTGAGCTTTAAGTAGGGTTTTGAAGAGGGGAAGAGAATTAGTTTGGCAGAGGTGAGGAGGGAGGACATTCCAGGACCGTGGGAGGACGTGGCCCAGGGGTCGACAGCAGGATAGGCGAGAACAGGGGACGGTGAGGACGTGGGCGGCAGAGAAGCGGAGTGTGCGGGGTGGGCAGTGGAAAGAGAGAAGGGAGGAGAGGTAGGAGGGCGCAAGGTGATGGAGAGCCTTGAAGCCTAGAGTGAGAAGTTTTTGTTTGGAGTGGAGGTTGATAGGCAACCACTGGAGGTTTTTAAGAAGGGGAGTGACATGCCCCGAGCGTTTCTGCAGGTAGATGAGCCGGGCAGCAGAGTGAAAAATAGACTGGAGCGGGGCGAGAGAGGAGGACGGGAGATCAGAGAGAAGGCTGACACAGTAATCTGGCCGGGATATTACGAGAGCCTGTAACAGTAAGATAGCCGTTTGGGTGGAGAGGAAAGGGCGGATCTTGGCGATATTATAAAGGTGAGACCGGCAGGTTTTGGTGACGGATTGGATGTGTGGAGTGAACGAGAGAGCCGAGTCAAAGATGACACCGAGGTTACGGGCCTGAGAGACAGGAAGGATGGTCATACCATCCACAGTGATAGGGAAGTCAGGGAGAGGACAGGGCTTGGGAGGGAAGATGAGGAGCTCAGTTTTGGTCATGTTGAGTTTTAGGGTGGAGGGCAGACATCTGGATGGTGGTTTGGAGATATGAGGCTTCTAAACCTCCCCCATCACACGCACACACACACACACACACACACACGAACTGTTTTCCCATGCAATGTTCATAATTTCAGAATTTTGAGTTTAGCTCTCCCCAGTGCACAAATGAAGTGCACACACACTTCATTTTAGCACTTCTATCCCAAGACAGGCAGGGAAAGGAAACATGTCAAAAGTGACAGGTTTGTTCTATGTCAGTCGATTTTGCTATATGTTAGCAACTCTGGTAAGTAGTACATAAAGAAAAGATTAAAGGAAAAATGAGTTTGGGGATTATCTTCCAATTTCAGATGAATAGATACAAGGCACGTTTGAATAAATTGGTATGTAACTTGATGCCCCATGCTCGCACTGCTGAAGAGGCACTTGGATCTGTACCCTTTGGGCATTTGATATTCACCCCACCCTCAGCCCCACCACACTCTGCACATAGTAAGCATTCAATAAATACTATTGAATATGTGCACATCCATAATTTATTTATGTAATAAGGGTCTGCCTCACCTTGTAGACATAAGTTCCTTCCAGGCAGGGGACCTATCTACTAACTCTGTTGTATTGTACTCTTCCAAGCACTTAATACAGTGCTCTGCACACAGTAAATACCACTGATTGATTTGTCTTTCAGTCTTTCATTCATTCATTCATTCATTCAACTGAATTTATCAAGCGCTTACTGTGTGCAGAGCACTGTACTAAGAGCTTGGAAAGTACAATTCAGCAATAAAGAGAGAAAAACCCTGCCCATAACAGGCGTACAGTCTAGAAGGGAGGAGGCAGTCATCAAAACAAGTAAACAGGCATCAATAGCATCAATATAAATAAATAGAATTATAGATATATACACATCAAAACAAGTAAACAAGCATTAATATAAATAAATATATTTACTATAGATATGCATATACACCAGTGTTGTAGGGTGGGGAGGTGGGTAGAGCAAAAGGAGCGAGTCGGGGCTATGTGGAGGAGGGGAAGCTGAGGAAAAGTCTGAGAAGGCCTCTTGGAGGAGGTGAGCCTTCAGTAGGATTTTGAAGGGAGGACGTGTGATTGGCGGATTTGAAGAGGGAGGGTTTTCCAGGCCAAAGGTAGGGGGTGGACCAGGTGTACATGGCGGGGCAGACAAGAATGGGGTACAGTGAGAAGGTTAGCACCAGAGGAGCAGAGTGTGAGGTTAGGATGTAGAAGGAGAGAAGGGAGGTGAGGTAAGAGGGGGCAAGGTGATGGAGAGCTTTGAAGCCAATAGTGAGGAGTTTTTACTTGATATGGAGGTTGATACACAACTACTGGAGATTTTTGAGGAGGGGGGTGACATGCCCAGAACATTTCTGTAGAACAATAAACTGGCAGCAGAGTGAAGTATAGACTGAAGTGGGGAGAGACAGGAGGTTGGGAGGTCAGAAAGGAGGCTGATGCAGTAATCCAGTGGGATAGGATGAGTGATTGTACTAACATGGTAGCGGTTTGGATAGAGAGGAAAGGGTGGATCTTGGCGATGTTGTGAAGGTGAGACTGACAGGATTTGGTGACGGATTGGATATGTGGGGTGAATGAGAGAGCAGAGTCAAGGATGACACCAAGGTTACAGGTTTATGAGATGGGAAGGATGGTTGTGCCGTCCACAGTGATGACAGGAGAGGACAGGGTTTGGGAGGGAAATGGACAGGGTTTTGGAGGGAAGCTCTGACTTGGACATGTTGAGTTTTAAGTGACAGGAAGTCATTCAAGTAGAGATGTCCTGAAGGCAGGAGGAGATGTGAGCCTGGAGGGAGGAAGAGAGAATGGGGGAGTAGTTATAGATTTGGGTATCATCCGCATAGAGATGATATTGAAGCCATGGGAGTGAATGCCTTCCGAAGGCCTTGCTGGCCTTTGGATTCTGTTGCCTATCCCTTTATCTATGCGTGCTTGTTGGATAGAGTACTATGGCCTAGGTAGCAGAATTAGGTAAATGCTTTCAATTCTATATTGCTCATGAAAACATTTGGTTTTTTAGACTAGCTCGATTTAGGTTTCCTCAGACTTATTGTCAGACAATAGTGCTGTGCTGATTCTGCAAAGCGATTCATAATCATTTGGCTGTCTTCTTGTGAATGTGCCTCTAGAGCACAATCATCTGCAAATTGCTAGCAGAAGGGAAAACCAAAGGGGCTAGATAATCCCATAATGGATATTCAATCCCTGACTACTTTCTGTTTTGGCTTGTAAAATTCCAGAATACAAGCTATTTAGATAGCTTTGTTCAGTCCCTCTGAAAGCAGGACACAACTAAGTGCTTAGTAAACACTTTTGATGATGATGAATAGAAAGGAGTTAACCAGATAATCAGCTGTTGTAGTAATGAAGTACCTTAAATTACCACCTAATTTGAAGCAATGGGTCAAGTTTCATTTAATGAACTACTATTGTCATCAATTTAGGAAATGTACATTTAAATATGGTCATGGATGGATGAACTGCTAAGATTTGTGTATATATATAAAAAATGAGACATGATTCTTGGATGTTGAGAATAAAAACAGAACCAATTCACATCATTGCAAATGGACCTGGTGTCTGCATCACTCAGTCAGATATTTAATTCAGTTTCCTGACGGGATTGTTGACAAGACTGAATTGCATCCAGGTAAGATAGATAAAGCAAGTTTCAAATTTGCAAGTTTCAAAGACCCAAGGTATTAAATAAATTAAGCAGGACCTAAAAGAAAAAAATCAAACACTGGAAAAGCAAGAATTTTAGCCCTCAACACTGGCAATAAGATTCTGTGAGCTTTCTTATAAGAAACAACTTTTTTGTGACAATGATGTGTGTAAAAGAATCTATAGATGAGAGAGGCTAAACATAACTGCAAAATGTATATTTATGTGTACTGAGGTTGCGGAAACAATTTGGGTCCTGACTATATAGGTTGGCCCATAGCCAGGGTGGCACTTTCTGAGACAACAGTGACTCATGGCAAAACCTTTTAAATCCCAAGGAAATGTGCATCAAGATATCATTTACTATATGGTTCCATAGTAGGAAATAAATTCAACTGGGTTCATGAAGGGTAATACGGATATAGTTCTCTGTCATATTCAGAAGAGATACTAATGAGAGTGAAGTGTACCTTTGAGTGCCCGTGTGGCTGAAAAGGCCAATGTGGGATCCAGTCCTGAACTACATAAGGCACACAATAAGGTACGTTGCCAAGATCCTCCATGCCACATAGTTACCATTCCTATCTATCCATATCCTCTCACAATGGAGCAGGGGTTTCAGAAACATATCTTCTTAACTTTTAGATTGTCAGGAAGAGAGCATCAGCTGAACCCTATATTAATGATGGTCTCTTCCCCCTTCATGCCCTCTCTTCATGATTCTTTCCTTGTCTGTGATGTGACAAGAGCCATCTTAAGTCTTCAGAGATTCTGTGATGGCATATACTGGGTCATATAATATTTTTTAACAATGTTTCAGATGTTCTTGATTTTAGGGCAGACTGCTGACACACGGATGTCTTCCACATTTACATTCCACCACCCTTTGAGGATGTTCTTCAACTGGCATGTTGTGTCAACTCTTCGATTTGCAAGTCATGATTTGTGTTACTCTAAGGGTCACTCCTATCTATGCTGTGATATGCCTCAGGGTTCTGTTGGTGCAGTATTTTTGGCTGTATGTACATTTTTAACTGACTCTTTTTTATCAAACCAATCTTGATAACTTTTTCCAGCCACACTCTATGTCCTAATTGATGCCCAGTAGAGTGTACAATGGGGAAATTCCCAGTTTTTGTTCATATTAGAGACTATTTTTTGAGTTTCCTATTTCAACAGGATATTGGTTCAGAGCTTCTAGCAGATGTCTTCATTCTCCAGGAGCTTACCTTTTAGCTACTGTGGCATTTTGGATGCCACTTTTTGACACAATATTTCCAAGGAGAGAGAGAGCTTGAAGTGCACCAGATGTTGGTCCATCCAGGACTCTGCTCCTTGCATGGCTACTGTAGCCTGAACATCCATGAGGCCTCTCCTGCCTCACTATGATATAGTTGATGAAAGCTAGTGTGGGTAATCACAAAATGGTGTTTGGTACGTTCACTCTGCAAAAGTAGGCCTTTGCTGTTGAGATCAGTACAAATCTGTGGCCCAAAGGAGTGGAAATCTTTGGAGAAAAACATCAAGGGATGGCTTTTTTTGCTCATTATAGTTGGTTACATCAACTATAAAGACCTAAAGTTTTTCTTTTTTTTGCTACAGTGCTTCAATAATTGTACCTTTCTTTAAAAAGGTAAAACAATATCCATTGTTAAAATTTTTCACAAAATACAAATGTGCATTTTAGAAAAAAAGTCCCTTTGCCCCCAGGAATTTGAATTCTTCTTCCATGAATGTTCCTTTTATTTATTTCTTCTTTCATTTCATTTTTTCAGTACTTCTTTGATCTTATTTTATCCATACCGTTATCATCCGTAGCCTTTATCTCTGTCAACTCAAGTGTTTTCAATCTCGCTGGCAGTCTAGGAAGCTACCTCACCTCTACTGGATCTTTTTCTCTCATTGCCACCAACACTATGACTGCCTCTCTTTGAACCACTTTATCTTCCCAGCACCATCCTGTTGGGCTCTTCCAAACTCACTTTTAAAGTAAAACTTGATTCACTCCTGCTTCCTCCCAGCTTTTGAAGTTAAAAACTCAGGCTCCAATATGGGAACACAATATTACCTAGCATTGCCATAGACCTTTGCAGTACCTTTCTTCTGCCAAATGAAAGCCTGGTTTAGATTCCTTTTCTATTTAAACACCTTTTTTTTTTCTTTTTAATTGGCTCTCACTGTGTCTCCAGTAGATTTGTCTTAGGAACAGTCGACAAAGACTATTTGATAGATTGCCAGGTTTGTCAGATTGGCTTAAAAATACACAGTGCAAGCACATTTTTCAAGACACTTACATTGCAGTTTAACAAATGTAGGAAATTGTCACCTTGGGCCTATTCAATGCATCTTCTAAGCCAACAGAGAGGCCTATATTTTTCTTTTACATGTGTTTGGTTGAAAGTGCTGCTAATCCACAAGTGACAAAGAAGATTGAAAAAAGAGCAAATATTAAGATGGTTCTGCAAACAGGAAATTTTTAAAATTCAGTCCTTTACATTATTTAATAGCAGTAAGTCATAGTATCATTTTTCACTGAATCTGTGCTAGATCTTACTTTAAGAATACATAGACAGGTAGATAGAGTAAATGCAAGCAAGTAGCAATGTCTCACATTAGTCACCATGCAGAGCGGTGATAGTATCCTATTAGGAATGCAAATTTTACACAATTAACCTTATATAATTGCTTTAAAGACCTTGTCTAACTGGGCAGTGCATTACTCTATTGAAGGAATAAGTGATGAAAATCCATAACCTGAAACTAACTTTTAGAAGCCTCATTACGCTCACAACATACATATTTTCCTATCATTTAGTTTTTTACTCCCATTTAATTTAATTATTCCAGAAAATAATTCTGCTTATGTTGTTAAGCATTCCCACCAGGAATTTTATTTCTGACTGATTTAGTTCATAGTCTTACTATTCAAAAATATTGGGTAATGGAAAACCATTATTCAAGGTTTAAAAAAAAGTATTTGTTTTTTCTTTAATCATCTCTCAATTAAGGGAAAGAAATGCAATCAAATACTCCTTGCAGGAGACCAAAGACAATAAATAAAAGGAAAAAGCAGTTTACATTTATATATTATAATTAACAAGCCATTTGCAAATGTTGTGCCTCATTGCCCAACATATGCTGAGGAAGACAAAAAAGTCTAGTACAAGCAGCAACCTGGTAATAGGTTCCAGCCTAGTGGCATAATGCTAGATCAATCCACAGAAGAAGATAAAAACATTATACCCTGAAATGAAATCAGAGTGGTTTTGGCAAAGACCTTGATTTATGATTTTTGACCAAAAATAAATACAATTATTGGAAAAAATAAATGGGCTGGGAAATGGCTCTTTTTTTCACTGTGCATCATACATGACCAGTTATTAGGCATCTTAAAGGAATGTCAGAAACCAGATGTTACATAACAACTGTAGTAAATGCTTCCATTTTCAGATCTACAATCACTAAATGGAATTACACCTTCTAGTAAGCTTTAAAGATTTATAGTGTGGATGTATTTAATAATAATAATCATAATGATGGTATTTGTTAAGTGCTTACTCTGTGCCAAGCACTGTTCTAAGCACTGGGGTCAATACAAGGTAATCAGGTTGGACACAGTCCTTGTCCCATATGAGGCTCACACTCATAATCCCCATTTTACAGAGGAGGTAACTGAGGCAGAGAAGCTAAGCGACTTGCCCAAGGTCACACAGCAGACAAGTGGTGGAGCCAGAATTAATAATAATAATAATGTTGGTATTTGTTAAGTGCTTACTACGTGCTGAGCACTGTTCTAAGCACTGGGGTAGATACAGGATAATCAGGTTGTCCCACATGAGGCTCACAGTTGATCCCCATTTTACAGATGAGGTAACTGAGGCACAGAGAAGTGAAGTGACTTGCCCACAGTCACACAACTGACAAGTGGCAGAGCCGGGAGTCGAACTCATGACCTCTGACTCCGAAGCCCAGGCTCTCTCCACTGAGCCACGCTGCTTCCCACTGAGCCACGCTGCTTCACTCATGACCTTTAGTTCCCAAGGTCGTGCTCTTGCCACTAGGTCATGCTGCTTCCCATTCGGTTCATCGATCCCACTCTTGCTAAATTAGAGTGATGTGAATTACACGTACAGTAAAACCCAATCAAAATACCCACATAAGTTTTTATACAAAGAGAAAATTAGGTTCTGCCATCTGATATAAATTTTGCTTATTAATGGTAAAAAGATTTCCTTCCATATATATATATACATCCAGTAGGAAAACCCACCAGCAGAAGAGTGTGCTTCACGTTGTCTGAAACATTTAAGAAACATCATATCAAGTAAACTGTAACTCATGGGCTCAACTCCAAATTGTGAATGCTGATCACCATGGGAGATGTCCATTTATGAGTGTATAGTGAAGCTGAATCATGGTGAAAAAAGAGTCACTGGATTTCATAATATCAGAAAACAAAGCAAATAATCGTGATTCATTTCTTCACCACAAATGTGCCAAATGCCAGTTCATAACCATCCAAAGTACTTCTAGTCTCCCAGAGAAATGAAAAACATCATGGATGAACCAAGGTCTAAACAGTGACATCTCAGAAATTTTATTATAGATGAGCAGCAGAACTTGAAAAGCACATGGATCACTGTAACTATGTGAAGTGTCTAGTCCTAGACAGACCTGGACCCTAAACTTAAGTACTGATATTTTCAATGTATGGAAAAACAGTTTAAAAAAGGGCTAAATATCAAGCTCCTGGATAACAAAGAAGCCTGTGAAGTGCTCTGGAATAACAAATACCAGCCCCAGTGGATTTAGGAACTGGAGAGACAAGTACCAACTAGAAAAGCATATGGACATCACATCCAAAACACTGTTGTGGAAATGGCAAGGAGGTGGCATCAATTCAAATGACCAAGATGGAAATCTTACTGTACCCAAACCAGAAATGCACCTCTTCAAAATTATATCAAAATAGAAATTACATATCAAGCAGCATGGCCTAGTGGAAAGAGCATGGGCTTGGGAATTAGATCTAATCCTAACTCCACCGCTTGTCTGCTGTATGGGACTATGGGCAAGTCACTTGAGTTCTCTATGCTTCAGTTCCCTCATCAGGAAAATGGATATTCAATACCTGTTCTTCATCCTACTTAGCCTGGGATCTCTATGTGAGACCTGTTTACGCTGTATCTACCCCAGTGTGTAATATAGAGTGCTTGACGTATAGTAAGTGCTTAACAAATACCATTATTATTATTATCATTATGCAAAGAAAAATGGACAGCTAGTGATATGCCAGGGATACACCAACCACCACTAAACTCTTGTTCATTTCTAAAGAACCTTTATGACCCTATAAACAGAACCCCAAGGCCACTGAAGAGGACAAATAGATTTCCCTTAATATAAAAAGGGAAAATTCTATAGATGAGTAGACAACAAAGAACTCCTAAACCTGCCTTACACAACTGAAGAAAATGGTCTTCCAAATATAGGAAACCAGCCAAAAGTGAAGGTATGCTCCAACTTTTGTGGACGTTACTTCCACAGGCAAGGCCCTTCAATTATCTGTATTGTACATAGACAATGGCAATCCTGCAGAACTCTTCAAGGCAAGGAGAAGACAAGCTCCTGCGGATATCATCTTTGAGTCAACACTATTCTGTCACTTCCAATATACTACCCAAACCTGGAGATTTGTCCACAAAAATATTTTTCTGATCTGTTCCATCATTCAGCCATTACTCTGGTTCAAACTGTCATGCTATCATGATTATATCCATTCTTTCTTTCATTCAAACATATTTATGTGCTTACTATGTACTAAGCGCTTGGGAGAGTACAATATAACAATAAACAGACACATTCCCTGCCCACAATGAGCTTTCAGTCTCAACAAGGAGGCCATTTCCTGGGGTTCTAGGTAGGCTGTATCTAAATATCTATTCCTCCTGGTAGGGATGGTAGGGATCCTGGATGGTAGAGACCCTTTCTACCAATTATCTTGTATCATCCTCTCCCATTCAGCATACTTTTCCCCTCTCCTCAAAACCCATTGGTTTCACAGTTTTCACCAGCTCTCTCTTTCTTACCCAATCAGTCATTCAATGAATAGTCTTTAGTGAGTGCTTACTCTGGGCAGAGAACTGTAGTAAGCACATGGAAAAGTACACTAGAGTGAGTAGACACAAATCTCTGCCCTTGATGAGTTGACAATCTTATCTGTCTCTCTCATACTTACCATTTATAATTTCTCTACCCTGACAGTCATGTTTCACCTTTTAACCATTGGTGTCTGAGTAATTCACACTTAAAGTGTCAAAGAGTTAAGTGGACAAAGTGTCAGGAGTGCAAGAACATCTCTCTCTCATGTTACCAGCCTTGCGATCAGCAGGGTTTCTTTAAACTGAACACGACTCTGTTTTCCATGAGGATGTGGCTTTTTAAGACAAAGTCAAAGGTGCCCTGTTGACCCTTTCTCTATCCCTATTAGAATAAAGTAGGACTGTGTGATAGAAAAAGTTAGACAGGACTTTTCACCTATGATGCTATGCTTTAATATGTGATAAACTGGGAATTTGTAGGAATAAATCTCTAATTCATTGGGAAATTCTTCCAGATCAACAAGTTTTGAGATCAAAAGAAGAGACAATTATTCAGGATCTACTGCCTACTGATGACCATGTTCTGGAGGCACACAAGCACATACACACACACGACAATTATCATAAACAACTTAGCCAAGTTTATTCTGGTAGTAGGGAAGAGTAAGGGGAAACCCTAGCACTCACAGCAGCTACAGGGAAGAGATGTTCTGGTGTAATCAGGGCTTCCGAATAGGGGACACTTTAAAATCTCAACAAATACCACTGATGGATTGATTGACAATATCCAGCCATTTCCTCAGGCTGTGTGACAGTGTTTTTCCCTACTCACTCAGACTCATTCAGCAGAGAGAGTCAGTGGAGTTTCAGGGTTGTTTTCAGACAGACAGCTGTAAATCCCACTTAATACCTTCTTTCTCCCACCACCACTGCCTCATTTCTGGTTATCACAGTTAAGTCCCAGGAAATTCCACAAATGCCACTGTCAAGTTGCAATTTTTAAGAAGGAAATTGTATCCAAGGTAAAAATAAACTGTGCCTGTTGGGAATCCACTGGTATAAACCAATGAGTAAGGGTATTGTCACTGGTATCTTTCATAAGCTATTAAAACTAGGTAGTTCATTAGAATAAGAAATAAATTTCTACTTTTGTGACAGTTAATGGTACAATATTAAGTCATTGATTATAAAATCCAAAGTGAGGCAAAAAAAGTAGCTCATTCAAATGGCATTTCTTTAAGTTCAGGAAAAGCAAATATAAATTTACTGTTCTACCATTTTGCTACTGTTCATATTTGAACAGTTGTATTTATATTGAGTTCACTGAGAAATAAAATATGAACTTAATTATCTAACACAAGTATATATTTGTGCAACAATAATGAATTATATAATGAGACATTCCATTTTGTCAAAAGGATTGGAATTCAAAAAGGGGGAAAAAAATGGGAAAGACCACTCCCAATCACACTTCAAAGTTGTCTACTTGGTACTATAAGTGAGGTAAATTTATACCTCAGTAGAAACCTTACAACAGAATCCAATATTCTGCTGACATGAATTTTCTGCTGTGAAGCACAGATTCTATTGGCCTTCTGTAACAACTTTGGGGTTACTATTTTCCAGTGGGATAAGTAAGGACAGTGGCTTTTGGATGCTCAGGAGAAACACATCTGGATACGTTTTCCAAGCGAAATACCACTGGGAATAGAACAATGCTATGCACCACTGAGCTGTAACATCTAATTATTACTGGAGATGAAAGCTCTACTGAATTGGTCAACTCTTAGATAATGTTGCTTTATGTTTCTTCTGTTTAGATGTCCGATTGTCATTTATGTAGAAACTGATGGATGCCTCTATTCTTCACTCATTTGAGAGGAATATTCTTTTGGAGAAAAGGGATTAGTGTGAGGTTTGAAAATATACTACTTTACTAGGCTAAACAATCATCTTCAGTCTTTTATAGGTAGCAACGCTCACAAGTAAGGGAGTTCTGGTAACAATCTGGCTAAGACAGATAAAGGAAGCCTTCCTTAAATTCATATACAACTTTTCATCCTTCAACAATAGTTCAAATATGAAAAGACCAATCAGTTTGTGACTGAACATTTCTTACGACTATCCATTTTTTCTTCCTTTATGGTTTTTAAACTATACTTAAATATCATCAGCCAGGTAAAAGATGTATTTTAAGTTACCTGTAGAAAATTTGTCTGTGATATTGTTTATTAAATACCTGTCAGGAATACAGAACAATAAAATATACTTCTTTCACAGAGTGATAAGAAAAATATTTTCTTATTTTCTTGCTCAAGTTTAGACATTTTTTTAAAAAATGGTATTAGCTATGTGCTTATTATGTGACAGGCACTGTACTAAACTCTGGAGGAGATACAAGCTAATCAGATTGGACACAGTCCATGTACCACATGGGTTCATAGTCTTAATCTCTATTTTCCAGATGAGGTAACTGAGGCCCAGAGAAGTGAAGTGACTTGTCCAAAGTCACACAACAGACAAGTGGCAGAGGCAGGATTAGAACCCAGATCCTTCTCACTCCCAAGCCTGTGTTCTATCCACTAGACCACACTGCTTCTCTGAAATAGAAATGCTGATACTTAAAGTCCTATGGCTAAAAGCACCTGAACTATCTACAAATACTGTTGAAGCAGTATCCAAACAGAAATTCAGTAGTCCCCTTTGTAGTTTGAAAGTTTCCCTTCATGACAGATATTTTTTAGGAGAAAAATAATTCTGTGTAACAATAGTTGTGTAAACTGTAACCACATCCTTTCGAAGACCTATTTCTCCTTATATTTCCCAAAATTTAAACAGAACATCTATTCTCTGAAAATAAAGTATTTCTTCAAAAATAATTACAGGGATTACATTTTTGATATTTTAACAGGGTCTATGTCTTAACCCCCTTGTTCAGGGACTAAGTCCCTTTATTAATCAAGTGGTTCACTTAATAATTCATTGTACTTATAAAAACTTAAAATTTACAGTACAATGTATGTTATTTATATGCAAATAGTTGATCAATTAATCAATCAAATGTATTGAATGTTGACTGCATGCAGAGCACTGTACAAGCAAGCCCTTAGGAGAGTACAATATAACCGAGTTGGTAGACATGTTCCCTGCTCACAAGGAGCTTACAGTCGAGAGGGGGTGACAGACACTAAAATAAATTATGGATATGTACATAAATGCTGTGGGGATGAAGCTGGGGTGAGCATCAAGTACTTAAAGGGCACAGATCCAAGTGCATAGGAACTACAGAAGTTAGAGAAAGTAAGGGAAATAAGGTCTTAATTGGGGAAAGCTTCTTGGAAGAGGTGTGATTTTAATAAAGATTTGAAAGTGGGGAGATTGATGAATTGTTGTCTATGAAGGGAATTTTGGGGCAGGGGGGGTTTGTAGTTCCAGGCTAGAGACAGGATGTGGGCTAGGGGTCAGAGATGCAATAGAGGAGATGAGGTATAGCATGTGTAGGTTGGCATTAGAGCAGATAAGCATGGTGGATTAAAGCAGGAAATTCATTTATTCATTCATTCATTCAACAGTATTTATTGAATCTTACTATGTTCAGAGCACTGTACTAAGCACTTGGAATGTACAATTCGGCAACAGATAGAGACAATCCCTGTCCATTGATGGGCTTACAGTTTAATCGGGGGAGACAGACGGACAAAAACAACACAACTTAATCACGATAAATAGAATCAAGGGGATGTACACCTCATTAACAAAATAAATAGGGTAATAAAAATATATACAAATGAGCACAGTGCTGAGGGGAGGGGAAGGGAGAGGGGTAGGAGCAGAGGGAAAGGGGGGAAAGGGGGCTTAGCTGAAGGGAGGTGAAGAGGGAGCAAAGAGGGAGCAGAGGGAAAAGGGGAAGCTCAGTCTGGGAAGGCCTCTTGGAGGAGGTGAGCTCTCAGGAGGGCCTTGAAAAGGGGAAGAGAATTAGTTTGGCAGAGGTGAGAAGGGAGGACATTCCAGGACAGCGTTAGGACGTGGGCCAGAGGTCGACAGCGGGATAGGCATGAATGGGGGGATGGTGAGGAGGTGAGCAGCAGAGGAGCGGAGTGTGTGAGGTGGGCAGTAGAAGGAGAGAAGAGAGGAGAGGTAGGAGGGGGCAACGTGATGGAGAGCCCTGAAGCCCAGAGTGAGAAGTTTTTGTTTCATGTGGAGGTTAATAGGCAACCACTGGAAGTTTTTAAGGAGGGGAGTGATATGCCTAGAGCGTTTCTGCAGGAAGATGGATGATCTGGGCAGCGGAATGAAGAATAGACTGGAGCGGGGAGAGACAGGAGGAAGGGAGATCAGAGAGAAGGCTGACACAATACTCCAGCCGGGATATTATGAGAGCTTGTACCAGGAAGATAGCCATTTGGATGGAGAGGAAAGGGCGGATCTTGGCGATATTGTAAAGGAGAGACCAGTAGGCACTAAAAAAAAAAATCTGTGGGGAGAAATGGGGAGTCAATTGGTAAATCCCAAATTCTGACCCAGTGTGGAGTGAAACAGCCAGAAATAGGAGAATGTCTGCAGTTTACATAGTAGACAGGCTTTGCAGAAGTCTTGAAAATAGCTGGTTAACATGGGCAGTGAATATTTCAATGGCTTCCTTGGCAACTGCTTTATGAGGGAGGATGGGTATTGAATTCCCATTTTACAGGTGAGGAAACTGAAGCACAGAGAAGGTAAGTGACTTGCCCAAGGTCACACAGCTCACAAGTGGTGGTGCTGGAATTAGAACCCAGGTGCTCTAACTCCCAGTCCCGTTCTCTTTCCATTAGGCCATGCTGCTTATATGATAAAAATACTTAATGGGAGAGGCATGCAATATTATTTTTCCATATCTGTCTTTGAAAGGGCCAATCTTAAATTGCTGCCTTAATCATCCATAGAGATTGATATAGTGCTAGCTGTCAGGAATGTAGATGTTTAATATAGCTTGAAAAAGATCATCCTTTTCACCCCATATAATTAAAGGTTAAAGTTTTAACGGTGCACGGGTTTTCTAACTAACTGTGAAAGAGAAGCTACATTCAACCACTAAGTTCTGCACAAATGGATCACTGAAGGAATATGTTCAGGGCATTTTGGCATGAGATGTAGTATACAGAGGAAAAAAATCCAAAAAACCAGAAGCCAAAGCAAGAACAGCAAATGGGAAGGTGAGCCCCAGGATCTGGCCCTTCACTGAAAAACCTTCACCTAAAATGAGTTCCCTCACTCCATTCACCTTGACATGATGAATAGGAGAGGAGAAAGTGAGGTACTATAGTGGAGCAGAACAGAGATAAAAGCATATTCTTATTTCTAACTGACACACAAATAGTACAGAACGAAGGTCCAAATGACAAATGTTGGCCTATGTTTGCTTTCAATGAAATTAGGTAGGTCTCATTCTTTGGACTACCTATTACAGCATTTTATGACTAGAGTAGGCATTTAATTATGGATATAAAAATAAACCTAATATACATGTAAAATAAAAATTGAGTAGATGGAAAATCATGAACCAAAATGAATGCAGCTTTCCTGGCCCTTTCTACAAATTCCTCAATAGCAATGTTTTAGCTGTATCTTGTGTGGAAAAATGGCATTAATTTGGAAAAGGTTTCTTCAGAGATATTCTTTCTATACAGTCTAAATCCATTTTTTCACTATACTAGCTCTGAATAACATTTTAAAAGTTAGTTTCATATCAACTAAGAGTAAATGCATTTTTTAGATGAAACTGAAAAACACTATATTTGGGTCATCTATTTGCCTAATTGTCATCATTTTGCAAATGTGGAGCTCAACCTCATTTACTCTCTGCTTTTTTTGTAAATAATGTATTTAATATCCTTAAGTTTTCTGAAGAAGGGAGAGAAGAAATGGATATTTCTAGTTTATTTTTTAAGAGATGTGCTAAATAGCTAGAAAATATAGAAGACACTGGTGAGTTCAGAAAACTCTTAATTCATAGCACCCGTATACAGTAAATCTATTCCTTGAACAGGTTTATTTCTTTTATCAAGTAGAGTTCCACATAATGGATGACACTGGCATAAAATGGTGACCCTGTTGTGACTGATGTTGCCAGGAGCATGAGTCATCCCATTGATAAAAAGTAAAGAGGACTGGGACTTCATAAGTGCTCTTGAGAGAAGAGATTTTGAAGAAATAATTTTAGTTCAACTTTCCGAGTGATTTTGGTGTTCAGGAAGGTAAAGCTACTGTCACAAAAGTGCACTGTAAAGTGGTTAGGTGTTTTGAAAGCTTCCTCACATAGAACAACCAGCTTTGCAATTAGGACATTAAATTCTTTTTCCAGTTCTAGATATCGTTCATAAGCAAAGGATACTAATTGCCTCAAAACTGCCTGGTGCTCTTTGAGAGGGATACAAAATGAAGTGGAGGAAATTAATTTAGGAAGGCTTGATGGTCACCCCCTAGTTCCTCTCTGTCAGGGTGGGGAATCTCAGCATTGTATTTAACTGCCCTGGGTGGACATGAAAATGGTCAAGGGTTGAAACAATTATGATCTCCGTGTGTTTATGGGATAAAAATTTCAGGTACAAAAATATCATAGGCAATATCTATTACTGGTTCTGGTCAGAGTAGGATTACCATGAAAAAGGTTTTTCTAATGATATATGTAGTACAGTATTTTTGCTCCCACTGCAGTCTAAAAAGGGACGGAAAGGTGAAATGAGCATCTTCCTATTGACTCCCCTGCTTCTCTGGAGTCATGCACTTTCATCAGGGAGGAGAAACTTGTCAAGATGATCCATGATCTCTTCTTGGTTCACTTCTAAGGGGAAAAAGGTAAGAAAATTACTCGATGCCCAGAAATTTGCAGGAGCAAACACATGAGAATTTGAATTAAACCCACAAATAGTTGAATGACAACTAGACTTGTGGGTCCACATGACTGCAGATAAAGAATCAACCTAGTAACTGTCATATTTGTTTCATCATACATATTTTGATAGCAAGCCAGTGGAATTCACTGATTACACAAGTGGACCTACTATAGCCATTTCTGTAGGGTATTGAGCAAAGAGTTTGGAATAGCAACCCTATTTTTACTTTTAAAAAAAATCTTAGATATTTTCTAAAGATAGGCTGCCTACACAGTTTTTCAAGACTAAAAATTTTCGAGACAGAGGATGGGGCTTCAAAATTGGTTTTCTGAAATTCTGTCAGGCTCACCTCTTTAAAATTTATCGAGTGGAATACGGTATCACTATAATGAAGCTCTTGCAAGACTCTCCACACTTTACTCAGTCACCACTTTGTTCCTATCTCTCACCTGCTATAGCCCATGCTTCTGAAATTCCAGTGAAACCTGGCTACTGGTTCCTCCCCCTCCTTCAGTAGCCCCAAATCTTACATTCTGGTGTTGGAATGATGTTGCATGGGAATCTGATAAACAAACACACATTCAAACTCTTTCTTCTCTCTAACATCCTACCTGGAACTCCATGATTTAGCAGCAGGCTGGTGTAATTGTTTCCTTCCCTGGTGCTGGGACAGGGAATCCAAAACTGTCAAGTCACTTCTGGGCCAATAAGCATTGAAACTCACATAAGGACCATTTTGCTGTCCAAACAAAGAGGGTCAAAGTTCATCCAACTCATGTTAGCAGGTTTTTTAACCTACAAAGAAATATACCTTATATAATAAATCTCATTCCTCACCCCTTTCTATACCCCACTCCAGGTCCCTGGGTGTATTTTACTCTATCCTATAGAATATTCTAATCTATATATCCTATTCTATAGGTTTTGATTCTCTGACCCAAAATTGAAAGTTTATTGGAAATGTATCCAAAATCTTTGAAGACATATTGATATCCTCTCCTAGCTAACGAGGTTAATATAGATTCATAATCTCTCTTTTTCACTCTATTTTTTTAAGCATTTTTGAAGCAGCTGCTGGCTAGAAAATTAACCAAATCAACTCTTTCTTTTTCTCACCTCATCAAGCTAATCAGAAAATTTAACAGGAACTCTTTCACACTTTGTCCTCAGGCACTAGTGTCACAGTAAAAGGATGAAACTGAAGTGTGAGGAAATTTAACTATTAGTCTTTCAGTCAACACCAGTTAAGATTCATTCTTATACTTTCCTCTGGATAATTTCTAGGAAAATTACCTTTGGATTTTTGTGTGCATGTGTGTGATTACTTCCAGCTGTACAAAACTAGATATGTTTCTCCATATGTGTGTGTATGTTTGCGTGTGATCACTTATCACTTATCACTTATGCGTGTGTGATAGAGCTGGGGATAATTGATGTCTGATGATGACAGAAAAGGAAAAAACATTTCCCTGTACTGAGAAATCAAGGACTTGGAGTTCTCTTCTTGGCTCTGGCTCTCACTCTGTGACCTTCGGCAAGTCACTTAACCTCTCCATGCAGCAGTTTCTGAGTCGGTAAAAACAAGAATAAGAACTATTTCTTCCTTTCCCAGAGATGTTGTCAGAGTTGCAAAAACTTGGAGTAGATTTCCAGGAACAGTAAATTCCATAAAGGAAAAACTGCCATCCCTTTGCTCAGAGTAATTTGCATTATCTTACTATATTTTTAAACTATTTCTTAAAAATTATAAGAAAAAGGATGAATGAAATAATCTGTTACAGGAAAAAATGTATAGTAAAAACCATTTTGAGGGACAATATTTGGGTGATTTCAAGGTGTGAAAGTATAAGATGATTGATGTAAATGAAACCACATCAAAAATCTGAGGATTTAAAGATTGATTAAATATTTCTCATGGGCCTTAAAAGAACATGTCCTGTGTTTTAACTGAAACAAGCAGGGTAAGATAGCTATGAGAGTCACTTTAAAATGCTCCATAGATCTTATGTCTGGAATTTGATGTCCAATCACTTGTAAAGTAATCTCTTAAATGCACTGCATGTGCATATATGTAAACTGACTATTCTGAGTGCATTGAAAGCCGGGCCATCAAGACATCAACCCTAGCTTGCTTGCATGCTTTGCCATCCTTTCTCAGTAACTGTGGAAACAAGGTGAACACAGAATGAAAGTATAAGGTTAAAATTGTCAGAACTCTGGAATGGCCATATTATGAGTCCCAGAAATCTGGGAGGCTAAATTGAACATGTTCTAAGCAGGCCCCAGCTCTTACGGGGCAATACCAGTAAATTGATTGAGCAAGAGCAGTTTGGGATTGGAGCAAAGTAAACTGACCAGTTTAGGCCGAACAGTTTTGATTTCTATAATTAACAGGAATGGGGCATTTGGGGTGGAATTCACTGTGATAATGCCACTCAAGCACTGACCATATTGCTTCTATACATAACCTTAAATTTAAAAATAACTTCCACCCCTTATAATCCATTTAAATCAAATGCTTCAGATTAGGAAGATGCTGCAAATTACACTACCATGCACACACACACCCTTACTTCCTTCCAAAGCCATCTTCAGCTGGACATTCACCCTGACATGGGAATTCAAAGTGCTGCTCCTCATATGACATGAAACACAATACTATGATGCACACATGATGCAGTGCGATAATGTCATATGACCCAGTCTACCATGCCATCAAATTATGCATGTGGTGAAATGGTGATTCTCTTATTGAGCCTCCTTAAAACCTACTTTGGCCATGGGCTGCAGATCCACCTGTGGCCCTGCCTCAGGCCCTGGAGGAAGTGGCCCTCATGGGCAAGACTGGTTGGGTCACAGCCAAAGCAGTGGTTTCTATCTCTGGGGATATCACTTCTGGATCGGCACTTTCTTCTCCTCCCTCACCATCTCTCCACTGCATACCTCCCACTGTGGCTTACTGCTGGTTCCAATTCATTCCTTCCCCCTGAGGTCCAAAACTGGATTAGCTAGCCTGGGCACCTGGGTTTCCAGAAGGGGAAGGCCAAGTCAGGGTGGGGACAAGCAACCTATAGAGGCCCACTGCCTTCCCTGAGTGTGGAGAGCCGCCTCCTTGACAATGTGGACATCTCTACTCTTAGCTGGGCCCCAGTACACCTTGCATGAACCAGGGAAGGCACTCCCTTTAGTCATCTACCTACCCCTCCAATCCTGCCTTCTTCAGTACCTGACTCAAACGACCTCTCAGTTGCTCTGGGTGCCCTGGGGAACTGGAGGATCTGAACTGGAAGGAACTGAACTGGAAGGAAACCCCACCTAAATTAAGCAAACTCAATGCTGCTCTTGGGGCCTATTGAAGTAGGAGGGGAAAAGGGCAGAGTGCATGTATCTTGATACTTTGTTGTTTCCCTATCCTGTGATTTATTTTAATATTTCCCTCCCTCCTTGATGGCAAGGATCATTTTAATAACTGGATTGTACTCTCCCAAGCGTGAAGTACAGTGTTCTGCACACAATAAGCACTAAGTACTGTTGATTCAACTCTTCACTCTCCAATGGCTTTTTCCCCACTCCTTATAAACATGCTCATGTTTCCCTTAACCTAAAAAAGCCCGTGCTTCACCCCACAGCTCCCTCCAGTTATTTTTCCATCTCCTTTCCTACCATTCCTTTCCAAATTCCTTGAGCGAGTTGTTTACACCCGCTATTTCCACTTCCTCTCCTCCAATTCACTTACAATCTGGTTTCTGCCCCTTCACTCCACAGAAATCGCTCTCTCAAAGGTCACTCGTGATTTCCTTATTGCAAAATCCAGTGACCTCTACTCCATCCTAATCCTCCTCAACCTCTCGGCTACCTTCGACACTGTTGACCACCCCTTCTCCTGGAAAAGTGATCCATCCTTGCCTTCACTGACACTCCTCTCCTGGTTCTCCTCCTATATCTTTGGCCACTCATTCTCAGTCTGTTTCGCAGGCTCCTCCTCTGCTTCCCACCCTCTAACAGTGGGAAGACTCTCAAGGCTCAGTTCTGGGTCCCCTTCCATTCTCCAACTACACCTGCTCCCTTAGAGAACTCGTTCACTCCAGTGGCTTCCACTACCATCTCTATGCAGCTGATTCCCAAATCTACATCTCCAGCCCTGATCTCTTTCTTTGCAGGCTCACATTTTCTCTGGCCTTCAGGACATTTCAATCATTCAATCATATTTATTGAGCACTTACTGGGTGCAGAGCACTGTACTAAGAGCTTGGAAAGTAACAATTTGACAACAGAGACAATTCTTACCCAACAATGGTACTTGGATGGACTGCCAACACCTCAAACTGAACAGCTGACAACTGGGTAGCATATAGGAGGTCTTCAACTAGGGACATGAGGTTCTGGAGCCTGGGTGTTGGGAATAAGCAGGGTGAGAGTGTCACACACCTGAGAAGCTTTTCCTCTTCTGTCCTTTTTTACTGCCTCCTTGTTCTCAGTAGCCCTGGTTTATCTGACCATACAGCATTTGTTCGATTATCCCTCTGTTTTCCAATCTCCTCTCATGGTCCACCTACTGAAGTTGAACTGAGGTGAGCAATGCTAGGAATCTGACATGGTTCAAGGACTTTACTATTTGTGATCTTTCCTTGCCATTTGATATTGAGTATGGACTATTAGTGAAGTTGATGGAACTCCTAAGGAGTTGTATGTGGTGTGTATGGGAAGGAAGTGTTCAGATTTCACAATATGCCATGTCCTATCTCCTTTAATATGTTCTCTAGTAAAATGACAAAATAAAAATTTACACAGTTTTTTGTTTATTTGCTTTCTTACAGTACTTAAGCGCTCCCTATGTTTCAAGTACTGTTCTCAAGGCTGCGGTATCAGATTGGATACAGTTCCTGTCCCACATGGAGCTCAAAGTCTAAGTAGGTGGGAGAGCAAGCAAGTGTCAGAGCCAGGATTAGAACCCAGGCCCTCTGGCTCCCAGACCCATGCTTTGTCCACTATGCCATGTGTTTCCCTAACGGTTCTAGCCTTCTATTACAAAATAATTTATTTTGTTGATTTTTATGCTTTTCATATGGAAACTGAAATGTAATGGAAATTCACCAAATGTTTGTCCTAACCTTGGATTAAAAACTCAGTACACCAGAATTTCTCCTAGTGGGTCTTAGTTGGGAATGAATGTCTGTCTGGTTATTTTCCAGTATCTAAACTAGAACTGTCTCCCAGATGAACTCAATACTTTTGAAAATTTAGTTAATTTTCTTCATTGGCCTTCAAATCACATATACAACTTAATCATTTTGACCACCATCAAATATCAAGTTCAAATCATAAAAACCAAAATTTTCTCCAGAAACTCTATTATCTAGGACACATGTGTGCTTTAGAGTTGGTAACTGCGGTATGTTTGTTCAATGAAGATGGTAAATGAATGCACTTGACAGCCACCCTTACATACGATAAGGGCTGTGAAGGTATCAAAACATTCACAGACACAGAAGGGATCAGGGTAGTGCTAGACCCTGAAAGCCTAGCATTCATTCAAGAACTACTTTTATCTGTGCCATTTTCCAATCTCACTGCAGTCATTGCCAAGAGAGTCGATTTAGAGACTCATATTCTGGTGAAACATTGCCATGATGAGTGTTAGGATTCTCAGACTGTTCAGAAAACACTGAAGTGTGGCAGACAGACCACCCACCCTGAACATACTCAAATGGTTCTGATACTGAAGGAAATATGATAGTATTTCTTAACATGAGACACCCTGAATTGCTATATTGCCAATTTATACAGGCTACAAATAGCTGTGCCAATTAAAGAGCTTCTTAACTCAATATCCTGGCACACCTTTGTTGTTCAATTCAAGCAATTGCAATTCTTCAGTCTGTGGCATTTCGGAGGATGCCAGGTACACAAAATGTCAGTACCTATTAAAACACACTCTTACTGCACTGGGGATAAGAGGACTTTCTGAAGGTTAACTAGATGGAGCAAGTTTTGGCATAAGCTCTTTTGGGTTACATTTCTTAGAAAAGGAAGAATAAAAACATCCATTGTCTTACGATTTTGTTTATAGTATGGTTTCAGTTAGTATAGTTTCAGCTAGCTTTGTTTTGCATGCTGCTATTACTTTGTTTCAGCATCTGGGGGAAAAACTAGTCACTCTGCATCAAAAGGAAGAGACATAGCCCAAGTGGTCACTTCCTTTCTTTCAACACATTCATAAAGAAATGAGCACTCTAAAAATCAGAAGTGGATTCCTTAAATAGGAAAGAACTTCTTCTATTATTGGTTGAGCTTAAGAACTTTCTGACTCCAAGGGATAGAAAGGTAACAGGGACTGTGGAATTGCTGTTGCAATAGATATTTAGGAATGGAATGGATTAGATGCAGGGAGAGGGAATGAAAGAGCTTGAAAGGCTTCTGCTCACCCACAAATTCTATGAAATGAAAGGTTAACCTTTGATTTTTTCAAGTTTTGCAATATTATTACTTAGTCATAGGATTTTGTAAAATTTAATTCTCTCCTAGAAATTGGTAAAGAAAGCTCATTTTTTTCTTCAAGAACAAATTCATTTTCCTATATATGTTCCCTATGGAAATATATTCCAAAAGGAAAAAAAAAATCTATGACCCATGACATGAAAGTCCTAAGTAAAATATCTTTAATGCCCATAGTAGGTCTCTATAATGTCCAAGGAAGAACTTTGCCTCAGAGTGTTTCTCTCTAAATGGCCAATTTTTAACAGTACAGCCTGTGATTCATGAATAAGGTTCTTTACAGGACATAGAACCACTCATTTTATTGCACTTAATCATAGACTTATGAATTCTCATACACCATTTCTTCTGATATATGTGCAAATATTGAGATGATCATTGGGGTCATTTCTTTAGTGCTCTCATCCATTTTAGGTCCTTCCAAGACACTGCATGCTGGCAAAGTTCATAACAGACTACAAAGAAGTATCTTGACTAGAGTTTGCATTCTGTAAGTGTTGCAGTCAGGGCTGTTGACACTTTCCTTGCCAAATAAAACCCACATGTTTATCAACTCCCATTACATGGCATAAGGTCACTAGGAAAATGAATTTTCTTAAATGCTCTTAAGTTTGTAATATTACTAATCATTGTCTTGAGTATTATTAATAAACCAAATTCTCTAGGTTAAAGGGAGGAGGAGCATAACTCTGTCTCTGATAAAGAGGCCCAGCTTAGCAACACTTCTCTGATCTGCCCCCATTAGGTAATGGGAGTAGACAGAGCTTTCCCTGCAGCCACTCCAAGTTCCTGGCAGAGGTCCTCCAAATCTGCCTGCAGAGGGGCAGGCTTCCAGGTTGCATAAAAGCACAAAAAGGTGGGTCTGGCAAGGGACTTTACAGGTGGCACAATCATTCCCAGAGTCATGCCCTTGTCCCTGATATTCAGAGGCACTGTGCATCCCTGGGGACAAGCCTGGGGGTAGTTGGGATGAAGGAAGAAAGAAGGCAACAGAGAAGTCTCCCTGCCCCAATGTAAACATGTTTAATTCTGCCAAGGACAACCTTCTCAGGCTTAAGCACATTTCAGTTAGCTCTGCTCTCCCCTGAGAGATTAGTAGCATTTATTAAGCACTTACTGTGTGTAGAGCACTGTACTAATCACCAGGAGAGACTACACAGATGGAAATTAGACACTGTCCCTCGGGAGGGAAGGGGAATTATTAGACTCTAAAGTCTTTAAAATAGCTCAGATCCAAGTACGACCCTGGCAGGATTGCAATTTCATAGAGCCTTCACTGAAACCAGGGAAAAGTTAATGGTTGCCTCCATCATCATCTAACCATTATGTTACATTAATATATAAGGAAAGAAAAAGTAGAAAGACTAATTATCTCAGTTTCAATAAATTCACAGATTTCTATAAACAAACATAGAGTCCAGCTTCCATAAATACCCAGAGAGTTCTCTAAGCACATAAATATTTTTGAGCTAGAACTTGTATACTCATAGTTCACCATGGGGAAAGGGAAACTGTAGGTAAGAGAAAATGAACATCACAGCTGCTAGATGAGGAAGGGAGGGAAGAGTATAGCAGTCCCATTTCTGTTGAATTTCAGAGCTCCACCAATTTTGATTCCGATTTCTCAGAGAAGCAGCATGGTCTGGTGGAAAGAGTACAGGACTGGGAGTCAGGAGACCTGCATTCTAATCCTGTTTCCACAGCTTGCCTGCTCTGTGACTTTGGGCAAGTCACTAAACTTCTCTGTGACTGTTTCATCATTCGTAAAATGGGGATGAAATATCTGTCCTCCCTCACACTTAGACTCTGAGCCTTGGGTCTATCAGGGATGGTGTCCACTCTGAATGTACTGTATCCCAGCTCTGTCACCTGCCTGCTGTGTGACCTTCAGCAAGTCACTTTACTTCTCTGTGCCTCAGTTTCCTCATCTATAAAATGGGGATTAAGCCAGTGAGCCCCATATGGAACATGGACTGTATCTAACCTGATTACTCTGTATCTACCCCAGTGCTTAGAACAGCATCTGGCACATAGTAAGCACTTAACAAATACCATTTTTTTTTAAAAAGCAACATCTCTGCATGGATGATTTTCCAATCTATCTCTCCAGCTCTGATCTCTCCCCTTCTCTGCAGTCTTGTATTTACCCCTGCCTTCACGACATCTCTACTAGGATGTCTCACCAATACCTCAAACTTAACATGTGTAAAATCAAACTCTTCATCATCTGATCAAACCTTGTCCTCCTATCTCTGACTTTCCCATCATTGTAGACAACACCATCATCTTCCCTGTCTCACAAGCCTGTAACCTTGGCCTGAGCCTCGGCTCATTTCTCTCATTCAACCCACATATTCAGTCTATCACCAAATCTTGTTGTTTTACCTTCACAACATCACAACAACATCTCTAGGATCCACCCCTTCCCATCCCAAATGCTACTACGCTATCCAAAGCATTCATCTTATCCTGCTTTGACTAATACATCAGCCTCTGATCAATGACCTTCCTGCCTCCTGTCTCTCCCCACCCTGGTCCATATATCATTCTGTCCCCCGGATCATTTTTCTAAAAAAACCATTCAGTCCATGACTCCCCACTATGCAAAAACCTCCAATCATTGCCCATCCTTTCCAATGGCTTTAAAGCACTTCATCGGCTCTCCCCCTTCTATCTAAATCACTGACCTCTTACTATAACCCAACCTGTACACTTCACTTTTCTAATGACAACCTACTCGCTGTACCTCTATCTTATCTTTCTTGCCGCCGACCTCTCACCCATGTCTTGGCCCTGGCTTAGAACATCCTTCACCTTTATATCTGACAGAACAGCAGTCATCTTCAAATCCCTAATAAAATCATATAACCTCCAAGCAGCCTTCATATCTAAGCCCTCAGCTGCCCTATTAGCCCTAACTTCTGCGTCATCTATGTGCTTTTATTTTCACCTCAATCCCACAACACTTATGTATATATCTATCAGTAATTAATTTTAATGTCTGTCTCCCTGTTTAGTGGGTAAGCTTGTTGTGGGCAGGAATTGTATTGTATTGTACTCTCACAAGTGTCTAAAACAGTCCTCTCCCTACGGTAAGCACTCAAAAGGTCTCATTGATTGATTAATTTCAATGAGGTCTAATGATTTGTCATAATAGTAATATCAATAATAATAATGATCATTTTAATTAAAATATGCAGTATGTTCCAAAGGCCATCTAGCGAATCCAACTCATTTTCTATCTGAATCAGAGACAGAAAACTACAGAACAGGAAAGGAATGGAAACATATTCAGCGGGGAAGTAAATCTCAATTGAGTTTCCAAGATGTTCTATTCTGGGTCCATAGACTTTATCTGTTCTCTCTCCTAATTTGGTAATTGGACTGGAATTTGTGGATGGTTCAAGGCAAACTGTCACCTCTACTACGAACACAGTTCAAGTGCATATCCTACTAGCAGTAATAGTAATTATGGCATTTGTTAAGCACTGTACTAAGCGCTGGGGTAGATCCAAGCAAATCGGGTTGGATGCAGTCCCTGTCCAAGATGGGGCTCACAGTCTCAATCCCCATTTTGCAGGAGGAAACTGAGGCCCAGAGAAGTAAAGTGACTTGCCCAAGGTCACACAGCAGACAAGTGGCAGAGCCGGAATTAGAACCCATAACCTTCTGACTCTCAGGTCTGTGCTCTATCCACTATGCCATGCTGCAGTAGGACATACCTTTCCCCTCTTAACCACTGGACTGAGAGTCATCAGATCTAGGTTTTAGCTCTGGCTCCACCCCTTGCCTGTTGTTTGAGCTTAAGTAAAATCCACCTTCTGCCAGGCCTGGAACCTTGCTACCTAACAGTCTCTAATATAATTGAACTTTGAGTCCTAAGAGATTCAGTTGCCAAAGATCTTGAGGGAACAGACAGTGTGGTCTTTCCTGCCTGCAAGGAAGATTCATTCATTCATTCAATAGTATTTATTGAGCACTTACTATGTGCAGAGCACTGTACTAAGCGCTTGGAATGAACAAATTGGCAACAGATAGAGACAGTTCCTGCCGTTTGACAGGCTTACAGTCTAATCAGGGGAGACAGGGAGACAAGAACAATGGCAATAAATACAGTCAAGGGGAAGAACATCTCATTAAAACAATGGCAACTAAATAGAATCAGGGTGATATACATCTCATTAAACAAAATAAATAGGGTGATAAAGATATATACAGTCGAGCAGATGAGTACAGTGCTGAGAGGGTGGGACGGGAGAGGGGGAGGAGGAGAGGGAAAGGGGGGAGAAGAGGGTTTAGCTGCGGAGAGGTGAAGGGGGGGTAAAGGGGCAGAGGGAAAAGGGGGGGAGCTCAGTCTGGGAAGGCCTCTTGGAGGAGGTGAGTTTTAAGTAGGGATTTGAAGAGGGGAAGAGAATTAGTTTGGCGGAGGTGAGGAGGGAGGGCATTCCAGGACCGCGGGAGGACGTGGCCCAGGGGTTGACGGCGGGATAGGCAAGACTGAGGGACAGTGAGGAGGTGGGCGGCAGAGGGGCGGAGTGTGCGGGGTGGGCAGTAGAAAGAGAGAAGGGAGGAGAGGTAGGAAGGGGCAAGGTGATGGAGAGCCTTGAAGCCTAGAGTGAGGAATTTTTGTTTGGAGCGGAGGTTGATAGGCAACGACTGGAGGTTTTTAAGAAGGGGAGTGACATGCCCAGATTGTTTCTGCAGGAAGATGAGCCGGGCAGCGGAGTGAAGAATAGACTGGAGCGGGGCAAGAGAGGAGGAAGGGAGATCAGAGAGAAGGCTGACACAGTAGTCTAGCCGGGATATAACAAGAGCCTGTAGCAGTAAGGTAGCCGTTTGGGTGGAGAGGAAAAGGCGGATCTTGGCGATATTGTAAAGGTGAAACCGGCAGGTCTTGGTAAAGGATAGGATGTGTGGGGTGAACGAGAGAGACGAGTCAAAGATGACACCAAGATTGCGGGCCTGAGAGATGGGAAGGATGGTCATACCATCCACGGTGATAGGGAAGTCTGGGAGAGGACCGGGCTTGGGAGGGAAGATGAGGAGCTCAGTCTTGCTCAGGTTGAGTTTTAGGTGGCGGGCCGACATCCAGGTGGAGACATCCTGGAGGCAGGAGGAGATGCGAGCCTGAAGGGAGGGGAAGAGGACAGGGACAGAGATGTAGATCTGCGTGTCATCTGCGTAGAGATGGTAGTCAAAGCCATGACAGTGAATGAGTTCACCAAGGGAGTGTGTGTAAATGGAGAACAGAAGAGGGCCAAGAACTGACCCTTGAGGAACTCCAACAGTTAAAGGATGGGAGGGGGAGGAGGCGCCTGCGAAGGAGACCGAGAATGACCGGCTAGAGAGATAAGAGGAGAACCAGGAGAGGACGGAGTCCGTGAAGCCAAGGTGAGATAAGGTTTGGAGGAGGAGGGGATGGTCGACAGTGTCAAAGGCAGCAGAGAGGTCAAGGAGGATTAGAATGGAGTAGGAGCCATTGGATTTGGCAAGAAGGAGGTCACGGGTGACCTTAGAGAGAGCAGTCTCCGTAGAGTGGACGGGACGGAAGCCAGATTGGAGAGGGTCCAGGAGAGAATGGGAGTTAAGGAATTCTAAGCAGCGAGTGTAGACGACTCGTTCTAGGATTTTGGAAAGGAAGGGTAGTAGGGAGATAGGGCTATAACTGAAAGGGGAAGTGGGGTCGAGAGAGGGTTTTTTTAGGATGGGGGAGACGTGGGCATGTTTGAAGGCAGAGGGGAAGGAGCCATTGGAGATTGAGTGGTTAAAAATAGAAGTTAAGGAAGGGAGGAGGGCAGGGGCGATGGTTTTTATAAGGTGAGAGGGAATGGGGTCTGAGGCACAGGTGGAGGGGGTGGCACTTGCGAGGAGGGAGGAGATCTCCTCTGAGGATACTGCAGGGAAGGATGGGAAAGTAGGGGAGAGGGTTGGTGGGGGGGAGGGGAGAGGCGGAGGGGTGACTTTGGGGAGCTCAGACCTGATTGTGTTGATTTTTGTGATGAAGTAGGTGGCCAGATCATTGGGGGTGAGAGATGGGGGAGGGGGAGGAACAGGGGGCCTAAGGAGAGAGTTAAAGGTCCGGAACAATTGGCGGGGGTGACGGGCATGGGTGTCGATGAGGGAGGAGAAGTTTTGCCTGGCAGAGGAGAGGACAGAGTTAAGACAGGAAAGGATAAATTTGAAATGTATGAGGTCGGCTTGGTGCTTGGACTTTCGCCAACAGCGCTCAGCAGGTCGAGCATAGGAGTGTAGGAGGCAGACAGAGGAGGTGATCCAGGGCTGTGGGTTAGTGGAACGAGAGCGGCGGAGGGAAAGGGGGGCGAAAGAGTTGAGATGAATAGAGAGGGTGGAGTTGAGAGCGGAGACCTGATCATCGAGAGTGGGAAGTGAGGACTGGCGGCAAGGTGAGGAGAGATGCCTTTGGAAAAACGGATGGGATTAAGAGAGCGGAGGTCTCTGTGGGGGAGGTTTCTGTAGCAAAGATTTGCAGGGAGAGGGAGTGTGAGAGATGAGGCAGATGAGAAGGTTATGGTCAGAGAGAGGGATTTCAGAGTTGGTGAGGGAGGAGATAGTGCAGCAGTAGGAGATGATGAGATCGAGGGTGTGACCGAGTCGGTGAGTGGGCGTGGTATGGTGGAGCAGGAGGTCGGCAGAGTCGAGGAGGGATAGCAGGCGGGCGGCAGAGGAGTCATCGGGTACATCCATATGGATGTTGAAGTCTCCGAGGATCAGAGTGGGCAGAGAGAAGGAGAGAAGGAAGGTGAGAAAGGAGTCTAGGTGGTTGAAGAAGTCGGAGGTGGGACCAGGAGGGCGGTAGATGACAGCGACAAGTATCTGGAGGCGGTGGTAGAGGCGAATGATATGGGCTTCGAAGGAGGGGAAGGGGGGGGAGGAGGGATAGTGCGGAAGCGGCAACGGGGTGAAAGGAGGAAGCCGACGCCTCCTCCCTTTCCGGTAAGTCTGGGGGAGTGGGAGAAGGAGAGGTCTCCGCTGGAGAGAGCAGCGGCGGAGACCGTGTCTTCGGGAGTGAGCCACGTTTCTGAAAGGGTAGCAGGAGGAGAGAGCGGGAGAGGAAAAAGTCATGGATGAAAGGTAGTTTACCTGTAATGGAGTGGGGGTTCCAGAGGCCACACTTGAAAGTAGCTGTAGGTGCAAGGGGAGGAGAGGGGGGAAAGCGGGGGGAGGGGAGGGTTTGGATGGGAAGGAGGTGGCGGGGCCCTGGACGGGGAGAGGGGGATAAGGGCTAGCGGTGGGACAGGAGGACTGGGATGGGGCGTGGGTGGGGAAGAGGGAAGTGGGGAGGGGGTGAGGAGGGGGTTTGGTTGGGGGGGAGAGTAGAGGGAGGGGGAAGAGGGATAGCGCTGGTAAAGTGGGGTTCTAGGGCTGGGTGGGGAGGAGGCAGAGGAGCGAGTGAGAAAGAGCTGAGCGAGAGAGGGGAAGGGGAAAGGGAGGATAGGAAGGGGCAGGAGGGAGGAGGGGGCATGGAGGGACATGTGAGGCCAGAGAGGTGGGTGGCAGCACTGACAACAATAAACAGTAACAAGCGAAATTGGTAATATAGCAACATGATACAGTATGATACAATACAATAGTGCAGGTACTTTGTAAGATGACACAAATAAAGTGGTCTCTCTCATATCACCTTTACCCACAACTTACATTTTGACCATAAAGTTCATGTATAAACTTCAATAAATATACTTTCTCCAGAGTGATCCAGAAAGAGAGCCTATATGGCTGTCCAAAATGATTGCTTGCAGAAGTACTGGGTGCCAACTCTAACTAGATTGGAAGAGGTGGCTTTTTTATTGTAGTTACTAGATCATCAAGTCGTTTGTCTTATCTATAGTGTCCTTTCTTGCTTTTATGTCTCAGGCAAATGTAAATCACAAGCTTTAAGAGTTATGGATCCTGATGATTCACAAGGTAATCTTGCAAACACAGCAGAGAAATATACGATTTGCAAATTGCTTAAATGACATCTTGGCTATTACTTTAAATTATTGTTGCAGTAGATCTCACTTTACAATATTTCAGCTTGATTAGATTTTAAAAGTTTACCTTTTTTAAGATAAATGTATCATCTCTCATTTACATACTTTTATTTTGTTAAGATTTTATGCATGTTGAAGGACAGAATGGCTTCATTTCAGGATGACCAAAACGTATCTGTATTTGGCTAGCTGTGTGTTTGAAACTTCCATTAAAGCCATAAATAATTCTGTGTAAGAAAATGTATTATGATGGGATTTGCTTGGAAATTAACATTATGAAATTGCTAAAGGTTTTCAATTTGGGACTAAGCCTTTCCCATAAAAAGGAGCTAAGAACAATTAAATTTATCTGTTGTACTTTAAACCAAAAAAATTATTAATTACTGCAGTCCCTAAAAGATACATTTACTTACAATAAGCATTACAGTATATTTGTCAAATAGACTTCACTGTTCACTATAATAGTTCTGCTACAAAAATATAGGAAGGGGATTATGTTTCGGGAATTTTTTCTCAGTATGGGACTTTGCTGCATAAGAAAGTAATCAAAGTCTCTCCATGGGCAGTGTTCTGTCCTTCGATACGCAGTACATGGCTACAATTTTTAAATTAGGGTAGTCAATAAGAGGCTGAATTCCTCACATCATGCTGATCAGTGTGGATCTGAAGTGCACTGAGCTGGCTGACATTTTTCCATTTGTGATTTTGCTTAGAAATGGCAGATTTGAAACCAAAATATTAAAAAGATTGAAAAGGATGCTGATTAGAGATTTTGCTCTGGTTCTTTATCTTGGTTACCACTGATTCAGAAACTGATTATCTGTATCCCAACGAATCAGCTATAAATCTTTAACCTGCCCTTCTTTAAATCATTACTTTAAAAATACTGATAGCGTTTGGAAGCATTTCTTCAAGCCTTTCTGTGGAAACTTGTCCATGCTGACATCTGGAATAGCAAATACAAAAGTCAAATAGGAGACGATTCAAAATGGATGATGCTATTCCATTAATATTGTCTTTTCAACTAAGAATAATCATCATTTTCTAGTGTTAGTTTTACTTTGAAAATAGTGCTACTTGAAGATGCATCAGCCTGAAGATTGTGGAGAATACTGAAATATATGTTAAACATGATGTTGTTTAGTTTGATATGGAGTAGACTCACGGTTTAGAACATATACAAAGTTCCTTGTATTTTCCAAAGAAGCTTCTTGCCAATTTTAAGAAAAATGTTTCTCAAAGGTTTATGACTCAGTTATAAATTGAATATTAAATTTAGCTGGAGAGAAAGAAAAATCACATTTGGCATTAGATTTTTCAGACTCAGGTATAACTGAAAGTACAATGCTTTGCGCCACCTGTGAATTTCTCATTTAATGCAGACACCCACAGAGAAGATGAAATTCTAATACTGTGCATCATGAATGGTGGCCATGGGTTCTGTAGACTCTGGAACACTGTTGCTGTCTCATTTACTCTTCTATAGCCTAGGCACAGCTAGATGACAGGAGAAAGGAGAGTACCCCCCTGTCAGTCTCCACTCTTTCTGTCCTACAGACAAATTCCACAGAATTTAAATCCTGGAACTCTGAGAAATAATACTTATGGTATTTGTTGAGCGCTTCCAATATGCCAGGCACTGTGCTAAGTGCTGGAGTCGATAAAAGACAATCGGTTGGACACAGTCCCTGTCTGATAGAGGGCTCACAGTCTTAATTCCCATTTTACAAATGAGCTGAGGCACAGAGAAGTTAAGGGACTTGCTGTCACCCATCTCGCAGGGACAGGTTCGAGGATCGGTGCGGCAAGGGTGAGAGACTGCAATCAGAAAGGCTGAGCTATGCAAAATTTATTCTAGGTGGCAAATTGAACTTCCCCTTCAGGAGGAATACACTTATTTTAGCTATTCACAAGTGGTGAATTGAACCTCCCTCTTGGGAAGAATTCTCTTATTTTAGTTTGGTGACCCTGCATCCACTCAAACTGAAGGCTTCCCTCTCAGGAGTAATTCACTTATGCGCTACTTGCAGGTAGCTCTCTAGCTCACTCCCACAAACGCTTCCCACTCTGAAGGAATTCACTTATGCATTACACACTTGTCGTGAACCGCCCTAGATTCCAACCACTCAGCAGGACTCTCACCTATCCCACAGTTCTTCACTTGGTGTAGACAAAGCGGGTATACCATGCTCTGGGCAAAGGCAAAGGGCTGCTGCGAGTCTCAATCCGTTGCCCAGAATGTCAGAGGCGGCAGGTATTCGTTACCTGTCCTTTTGGGCTATTTGGTCTTCTGGTTTCCACTTGTCCAATCTCTGTCCCCCCAACTCCCTGCTCCTCCATACCTTATTCAGTTGGCCTGGGGCCGAGGGACCCATTCGTAGCCCAGGGTATATGGCAGCTTCGGTTGTGGGGAGAATGATAATAATAATTGTGGTATTTGTTAAGCACTTACTATGAGCCAGACACGGTTCTAACTGCTGGGGTAGATACAAGCTAATCAGTTTGGATCCAGTCTATGTCCCACATGGGGCTCACAGTCTTAATCCCCATTTTACAGATGAGGTAACTGAAGCACAGAGAAGGTAAATGACTTGTCCAAGGTCACACAGCAGACAAACGGCAGAGCTGGGATTAGAACCCAGGTCCTTCTGACTCCCAGGCCCATGCTCTATCCACTAGGCCACTCTGCTTCTGAGTACATGGCCTGAAATCTCTATTGCTTTTGAAGGGAATGCATAAAAGGGAGCTCTTCAGTAATTACTACATCTTTTGCATCCCTAGCAGTATTTGAGCCTTGTAATTAACAATATGTAAATTAATATGGTGCTAAAAGCAATTTAATAGACTTGATTCTTCCAACCACTGCCCTAATGCTGGAGAACATATGAGACTATCATGGGGGCAAACAAAGCTGCCCTAAATAACTGCAGTATGTGCTAAGTGCTTATACTATGTTCCAAACACTGTACTAAGCATAAGGGTAGATACAGGATAATCAAGTTGCTCCGTCCTGGGGGCTGACAGCCAGAGGGAGAGGGAGAACACTTTACAGATGAGGAAATTGAGGGCCAGAGATATTAGGTGACTTGCCCAAGGCCATATAGCACATGGGCGGGAGGGCCAGGATTAGAATACACATCACCTGACTCCCAGGCCCAGGCTCTACTCATTAGACTTCTCTCTACAGAAGGCATGAAAAGTCCATGTGCAACCTGGGAGAGGCACACAGGAGAACACCAGGTATTTAAACTAATTGGAGCAGAGATTAGTTCAGGTAATCAAATGTTTAATAACCAGGGATAATAGGACTTCGTATTGGACCTCATATTCTCAAATAGGTACATATCCAATTTTGTCGGTTATGGAAATCTGCAATTAGCTTTAGTTCACATATCTGTTGACAGGGATGGTTAAATCTCCCAATACACAGTGGCAAGCTGATGATCTGAACATTAAATAGGCATCACCCTGAGGTTCTCCCCTTTACATCCAGCATGGGAATCACATCATTTCTTCCAAGAATTCAAGAGGTTCAATTCTTTAATTCTTTGAAAAAGTGCACCCTTAGAGAAGCAGCATGGCTCAGTGGAAAGAGTGCGGGCTGGGGCGTCAGAGGTCATGGGTTCAAATCCTGGTTCAGCCACTTGCCAGCTGTGTGACTTTGGGCAAGTCACTTAACTTCTCTGTGCCTCAGTTACCTCATCTGTAAAATGGGGATGAAGACTATGAGCTGACATGGGACAACTTGATCACCTTGTATCCTCCCCAGTGCTTAGAACAATGCTTTGCTCATAGTAAGTGCTTTACAAATACCACAGTTATTCTTATTATTTAAAATGATGGTTTTTGTGTTCAAGAAACCAGGTCAACCTCCAACATCACACCCTATAGAGTTACCAAAACTGCATCTCTTCCCTTTTTCCTTACTGTCCATTGGCTTCTCCTGCTCTCCTAGCCTGGCTAAGCACTCCCTTCTTGCTTGATTCTCTGGACCCATCTTAATCTCTCCAGGGCTGTGAAATTTGGGATTTCAATTTACCTAGTAGCATTTCTCTTGCTCTCCAGAATAGAGGATCAATTGGGCTAATATGATGAGCAAGATCTGTTTGTTATCCTGGATTAAGCTGAGAGTTTCCACAACTCCTAATGACACTATATACCACTGGGCTCAGAAAATGACTCTCCTAATAAGAACAATAATAATTGTGGTCTTTGTTAAGTATTTCCTACGTACTAAGCATTGTACTAAGTGTTGGGGTAGAGACTACATAATCAGTTCAGTTACATTAAAATTCTGCTGCTCTAGCCAAAGCTTCCTACTAACTCCTGCTTCAATTTTCTGTATTGTGCATGTGCCCTTGTCCCTTATTCACTTTCAATGTGCTATTTTTCAATGTTCTATTGTTTCACTGCTCCCCATGTGTTTGTCTCTAGTTCTCTCCCCCATCTATATTCATAGGGTTGTGAGCCACTTGAGGGACAGGGTCTGCATCTAATTCCCACCTATATAATCTTTCCCAGCACATAATACAGTGCACTGCACTCACTGAGTGCTTAATACGTAGAATTACTTCTAAATACTATTACAACTACCAACTCTACTGTATGGTACCCTCTCAAGTGCTTAGGACAGTGTCCTGTAGAAGGAAAGTGCTCAATAAATAAAGTTGATTGATTGATCAGAGAGTTTTGCATGCTGAGCAAATTTCCCCTTTATTTTGATGTTGGTATGCGGGAACCAGAACCCACTTCTGGCCAAGTTAACCGTTATGGACTACATACAAGACTCCATCCAATTTTAAACCATTTAATATTTAAGTACAATTGAATTCAAAGTCTAAATTATCACACACTGCAAAAAGACATATGTAGACATATTCAAGAGGTTAAAAAAATAAACTGGCAAAATGCAGCTGGGTATCTTGATTGTTCAGTATTGTGAAGTTACATTTCCATTTTATGCCTTCATCTTTCAGTTTTCCCTCAATTTCAGTAGGTCACTCATGTCTGTGTAGACTCTGTGTGTGCTGGAAATTTCTCACCAATGCTATGAAAATAATATGATAAATAAGCAAGCTAGTAGCAGTAGCAACATCATATTTTAATAACAATTAACATTTTCTAAATCTTTCCACATTTGATTATAATCACCACATCTTCAAGACAGAAGCAGCATTGCTTAGTGGAAAGAGCTTGGGAATCAGAAGACTTCTGGATTCTCATCCTGGCTCTGCCACTTATCTACTGTGTGACCTTGAGCATTTCATTTAACTTCTCTGTGCCTCAGTCATCTAGACAGTAAGCTCATTGTAGGCAGGGAACATGTCTACCAACCATGTCACATTGTAATAATAATAATTACTATTATTATTATGGTATTTGTTAAGCACTTACTATGTGCCAAGCACTGTACTAGGCGCTGGGGCAGTTACAAGGTAATCAGGTAGTCCCACATGGGGCTCACAGTCTTAAACCCCATTTTACAGATGAGGTAACTGAGGCACAGAGAAGTTAAGTGGCTTGCCCAAGGTCACACAGCAGACAAGTGGTGGAGCTGGGATTAGAACCCATGCCTTCTGACTCCCAAGCATGTGCTCTTTCCACTGAGCCAAAATTGTACTCTCCCAAGTGCTTAATACAGTGATCTTCACACAATAAGCACTCATTAAATGTGACTGATTGACTACATCATCTGTAAAATGGGGAGCGCCAGGGAACTATGAGTCCCATGTGGGATATGGACTGCGTCCCACTCCATTATCTTGTTTCTACCCCAGTGCTTAGTACAGTACCTAGCACATACTAGGCACTCAAATGCCATAAAAAAAAACCGGCAAGCATTATAGCCTTAATAACTCTCATGGGAAAATTGAGGCTTTAATAGTAACAGAGTTGGTACCAGACTTCCAGACCTATTAGGTTTTATTCCATGAAGTTTTAGGAACAGAGCTTGGTGCTCCATCATTACCACTGGCTTAGAGAGGAACTATCAACAGACATGAGTCACTTATGCAATCAAAGGGGGTGCTTAGCAAACGTACAGGGACTCTGATTCCGGGGGACTTAAATTTGGCATTGGACACCAAAATTTTGCTTCATTTGAAATTTGGGAATGTTCCTCTAGGGAGTCCAGAGTTGCAGGTGTTCTCTCTGGTTGGAATTATATAAACAGTAAAATTACAAATGCAAATACTTGAATGCCAGATCATAACACTAATAAAGTCTGAAGTAGATAGTTGCCCTGAATAGTCCACCAGAACTATGCTGAGGAACAGTAATCCTTAGTTATCAGCCATAATGTGAGACCCGGAGAGGCATATAATATTCTACTCTCTTCCATCAAGGGACTTGTAAGCTAAAAGCTAGCATGATGCAGCTGATTGGTTTCAGTTTCCAGCAGGGAAATCTTCATCTTCTAATTGAATAGAAATTGATTTTTCAACAATGAAATTCCAGAATCCATGAATAGGACTCAAGGAAGCACTCAAAGAGTAAAGATCAAATATAACAAATTAAAACATGAAAAAAATAGGTTTTTGGTTTTTTCCAGATGGTAAAATTAGGTTCATTTTCTGACTGGCTAAAGAGGTTACTTCATTAAAGAGTGGGTGATAGCTAGTAATAGCGCAAAGGAGTCTTATCCCCTCTCCATCCCATAAAACCACAGAATTGTAGACATACCTATCAGAGCATAAAAAGAACGTACTCCAGCCTGGGCTGAAGTTTACGTGGTAGGCTCGGGTTAAGCTTTAAGTGGCAAAGACTGAGGTTAGAAAAGCCATCAATCATTTAAAAAATGTATGCCCTGTAAATTTCTCCTTGAACACATCTGATGGCACTACACAAAGCTGATCCACATCAAAAATTAATTCATAATAATTTGGGATAAGCACATGATGAATTCAAAGACATGGCACTTCATTTATAAACCTGTGCTGAGTGGAGGTTTCATTTTTCACCAAGGTTTGCATCAGTGGGTAGCTGCTGTTTTGAAAAATGGTGAGATATCAAAATCTCTTTATTTTCAGAGCTTTAATGGTAAATTTTACATGTGTCTGATAGCTGCTCCTCTAGTCTCTTCCTAGTCCTGCAGATGAGAATAGACATTGGATGTGAAATTCTCTGCATTCCGCATCCAGAGGAAATACATACTCAGAATGGATATGAGGAAAGCTAATCATTTTCCTTTTTGGCTGGTCCTGAAAAGCCCATATTCTTCAAATCCAGAGCAAATACAATTTTGTCTAGACTTTGAGCTCCTTTTAGGCAAGGAACGCATCTACTGACTCTGTTGTGTTCATTCAATCATATTTAGTGAGTGCTTACTGTGTGCAGAGCACTGTACTAAGTGCTTGGGAGAGTACAATATAACAATTAATAGACACATTCCCGGCCCACAGCAAGCTTATGGTCTAGTTGTACTGTACTCTCCTAAGTGCTTACTATAGTCCTCTACTCACAGAAATCACTCAATAAATATCATTGATTGATTGATTGGGAACAAACAATAAAAAGTATGTTGCATACCCAGCAAAAACCCTTCCATCATGGAAAAAGTTTGTTTTTCTACCATCATCTAAAGTTGATGCTTTTGAGATCATCAAACAATCAAAGTTAAGCCCTAGTTCTCCTTTCATTCATCTTTACCAGTTGATTAAGAAATTTTCCAAAGCACAAAACCATCAATTCAGTGACTATCTTCCGTCATATAAGTGTTGTAGGAGAATAGAGTGGGTAAGTAGGAAGGAGAGATTTGATGGAGTGCCCTAAAACACTTGGTGAGGAGTTTTAGTTTGATGTGAAGAGGAATAGGCAAGCATTGGAGGTTTTTGAGAGGGGGGGGAGTTGTGTGCAGAATTACATCTGAGAAAAATGATCCAGGCAGAAAAGTGAACTATGAATTGGCAAGCTGAAAGACTGGAGGCATGAAGGTCAGTGAGGCGGCTAATGCAGAAGTCAATTCAGGATATGGCAAGTGGCTGGATCAGTATGGTGGCCTTTTGGATGGCGAGGAAAGGGAGAATCCTAGAAAAGTTGTGGAGGAAACACCAAAAGTATTGGGCAACAGATTGAATATGGAGGTTGAAAAAGAGGGGAAGGAGGAGTCAAGGATAATGTTGTCATTACAGGCTTGAGAGGCAGAGAGGATGGTGGTACTGTTAACTGGGGTGGATAAATTTGGGAGGAGAGGAGTGGGAAGGAAGATGAGTTTAGTCTTGGACATATTGAACTTAAGGTGCCAGCAGGACATCATTGTAGATATGTCTTGCAAGTAAGAGGAAATGTGAGACTGCAGAGGAGAGAGGTCAGGGCAAACAAGATAGATTTGGGAGTCACCTATTTAGAAATGGCAGTTGAAGATGCCATGGGATTGGCTAGGTTCACCAAACTAGTGAATATAGCTTGAGAAGAGAAGGGGGTCCAGGAGAGAGTTTTGAGGGACACCCCACACCACCCCAAATATAGGGAGTGAGAAGCCCGAGTTTGCAATGTCACCAGGATTATATAACACCACTACCTTCAAAAGGAAAGTGCTGACTATATAAACAGTCATCAGATCTCCCTGCTGTCCATTGCTGGCAAGAGTCTAGCCAGACTCCTCTTGGACCAACTACTGATGAGGATCGTTAACCATGTCCTCCTAGAATTTCAGTGTGGCTTCTGACGAGAAGGTTATTGCAGACGTGATCTTTGCTAAACATCAGATACTACAGAAATGCTGGGCACTATATCAAGACTTCTTTATGGTGTCAGCACTAGTAGCAGCAATTGCTAAATGAGCTGAATCCCAACCAACTTCAGATATAAAGGTGAACTTGAAACACTTTAGTGAAAAGGTTAAGGTTTCTATATTACAATTTCTACATTGATCTAAGAGCTATTCATGGATCAAAGGAATACAAAGAGTAGAGCCCTAACCTAAGAACTACAACATGCACAGTGTTATATGATGAAGAGAGACTAAGCAGTTTCTTGTATATAAATAAAAGGACCCATCTGTTGCTTTTGCGCATTCTGTTGGAATAATGTATCAGTATCATGATCAGTGACAAGTCTAGTGAACATATGGTTTCTAAATTAATGGATGGAAATTCTGATCTCACCAGCTTGTTGAAAAGTGTTGGCCCCATCACTTTCTCCTCTGATTTTCCTCATATGCCAAACTGGGATGTAAGAGAAGTAGAGATCATAACCAATCCATGATGGGAATACTTTGAGAAGCTAAAGCACTTTGAAAATACTGACACTTCTATAAAACATTAAATATAAGACTTAAGAAGAAAAGTACTCTAATTACAAAATAGAACCAGACCCCTAGGGAGGGCCAATTCAATGATCAACATAAGGCAAAAAGGATGACCTTCATCCTTTACATTTCTGTTTTAGCATTGTTGGTTGACAAGGAAGTGCCTAGAACCTAGTTGAATATGGAAGTTATAAATGTTCATTTTAAAAGAACCACTGATAACCACAATGATAGAATGCCATCTGAATCTACCAGAGATGTGACCAATCTCTCATTTCCCCACTCTATTTGCCCTCCCATCGCTGTCACCAATGCACTTTGGGTCTGTACCCCACATCACTTAAGTACCCTACCCCTACACAACTTATGGACATACCCTGATACCCTACCACTTCCCTTATTTGAAATTTGCTTTAATGTCTGTTTCCCCCACTCAAACTCCTTTTCAATCAATCATATTTACTAAATGCTTACTGTTTACAGCACACTGCACTATGTGCTTGGGAGAATAATTTAGCAAAGTTGATAGACATGTTCCCTGACCACAGGGAGTTTACAGTCTAGAGTGGGAGGCAGACATTAAAAATAAATTACAGATATGAATATAAGTGCTGCTGGCATGCAGGTAAGGTGAATATCAAATACACAATAGTTCACATCACTGAAATAATGGTCATCCCAAAACAATTCACTGAGTGGGACATATCCTTAAAGGACCCAAGAATCTTATTATATACACTGACTTATGAGTTGAAATGAACCTTTGCCAACAGGGAGGACACAATGAATATGTTAGAGTCTCCCATTGGGAATGTTGGATGAATCTCAGGCCAGAGCATATACAGAGGAAATGACACAGGGGAAGTGCAACAAGTAGTAAGGAAGCAGGGGTGCAAAATATTAAAAATACATACAAGGGTATTTTATTTGCAAGACCTATTTACAGCCATGGTAACCACAATATAGAGTCAGTGTTGGGCCACAGTGCCATAGTGTGGCTGGCAGTTTAATCAGTCCATCAATGATATTTATTGAGTTCTCACTGTGTGCACAGCACTGAGTTAAGTGCTTGGGAGAACACAATACAATAAGTAGCTGCTGCATAGTTGCTTTGTTAGCAAATGTGGTCTTTGCTGTCCACATTAACCAGCTACTTCTCAAGAATTCCTGCTGGGCCTGTCCACTTCATTGGACACCCTAGGAAGTGCTTTGGCTGAAATGTTTACTACTGAAAGCATATACCCAAATGGAAAAACTGGGGCTAGAATTTGTCTCCTAATTCCCAGAGTGGTTCACATTCCACTGGACCAACAGCAGAGCAAGCAGAAGAAATACAAAGGTGTGGAGGAGCAATGCGTTCAAAGTAGATGTAACCATGAACTGTTGGAAAATCACACTGCAAACTAGTAAGCCTTGGGACATGGCAATCAAGAGACTGACTCTTCTTGATCAGATGTCCTAACAGACTGTAATTAATCATCAGAATGGTTTTCCACAACAGTACTCATCATTGATTACGGTCAAGATATGGTCGTATGATCATACCAATAGTGGGCTGGGCTGAGGTTCACTATCTGATAGTAAATTACAATCTGAAGCAGTCCATTAACTCCACTTGAGGAGACTGGACCAAAGCTCAGTTTTTTGATCAACATTTCTTCGCCTCTTCCTATCTTTAGTAGTTCTTAGCTCAGGACTTATTGAGTTTCACTAATAAAGGACGATATCAGGATTTAGAGATCTACTGAGATTTGAAGAGAAGTCTAGACATTTTTCAGGTGTCACAAATTAAAAGATTAATGACAAACTCTGCTAGAGCACATTAAAAATAACTATGCTATTACTAATTTTTGATAATAAAAGTCTTTTATAATTTATGCATTATCCAAATAAATTAGAAGATTACTTGTAGATTTGATATGGTAATGCTAACAACATCTTTGTCAGGCAGTTGAATTTTCTGGTTTCATAATAAACATAATTTTACAATTTAATATAAGATCAAGGTACAACGAATTCTGGACATTTTGTATTTTATAAATTAAGCCCTGCCATCACACTCACAAGAGAGATGACTAATCATAGTGTAGCTCTCAAAGATTTATATGTAAAACAGATTAGACCTTATGTCTATGAAGCCAGGAATTCGTTTGTAGCATTTAACCATCTTTTACTTAATAGTATAGTCAGAAACCCATAACAGAATATTTTGCAGGGGTGAAATAATAAGATGTACAGGCTGAGAAACACTGATTGCACCAGCCGCATCTTGCAACACGAGCACTCAGACAAAAATGAGACTTTCAGAAACTTGCTCCATGAATTGCAAACCAAATTAAGGAACACCTGTGACAGGTGGTGGCAGGCCACAGTGGAAGGGATCCAGTGCTATGCAGACCACTATGAAAAACAAACTCCTAGACTTCACTAAAATCATTTATATGAACCTATACATGTACATCTTCACAGTACCTCTGAAGAGTAAAAATGGCTTTGGTTTCATCACAAATGCCTGGGAATCCTAAAAAGTTGGCAAGAACATTTCAATGTCCTCCTCAACTTGCCTTCTACTATAGAAGATGAAGCTTACTTAATGTGTGAAGAGCACTGTACTAAGTGCTTGGGAGAGAATAGTACACCAGTGTTGGTGAGCCCAGAAGGAGCTCACAGTCTAGAAGGAGAGACAAACATTGAAATAAATAAAAAATTATGGATATGTACCTAAGTACTGGGGACTGAGGGTGGGGTGAATAGCAAATGTAATAGGGTACAGATCCAAGTGCATAGGTGCACAGAGGGAGAAGGAGTAGGGGAAGAGATGACTTAATTGGGAAAGGCCTTTTGGAAGAGATATGATTTTAATAAGGTTTTGAAGGTGGTCAAGGGGTAGTCTGCTGTATACATAGGGAATTGGAGTTCCAGGCCAGAGACAGGACATGAGCAAAATCTTAGCAAACTCTGTTTCTTTCTTATCTTCTTCACTACAGGTCATTCAACAAACACAGAAGGGGGAATATGACATCCCAGGAGAAATAATACAGAGCTTAGGTACTGTGGTGTTTTGGGCAGAGGTATGGGATCATGCCTTAGTAGTAGGGAGAATCTCTATGCTACCTCATCTATAATATGTCATTCAATTTATCCTATCACATATATTAAGTAGTGCCCCAGAACATACAAATCCTCGAACTAACAAGTGCCAAGAAAACATGCTCTGTACCTGTTGCTTGATAAAATTTATTTACTGATCTCATCAATTTACACTTAAATGTCCTGAAATATATAACTGCCTTAACATTATCCAGTGGGATTCAGGAATTAGAGTCAGATGATTCAACTCTATCAGAGTGCTACGTACCTGTGCCATTATTGCAGCCAGGAAATGGAAGCCAAGAAATTAAATACAGCATTACTATGTCTGTAACCTCTTCGAGCATTCATTTTTCATCTCACACAATCTGTTCAGGTCATGGTTGAAACTGTTTACTAAGCAGCACCTGTTTGTGTGTGTGTGTGTGTTTGTGTCTGTATGTGTAAATACTACAATAGTCCTCTCCCAGACTTCTCTATCACCATTGATGGCACGACCATCCTTCCCGTCTCTCAGGCCCGCAATCTCGGTGCCATCCTTGACTCGTCTCTCTCGTTCATCCCACACATCCTATCCGTTACCAAGACCTGCCGGTTTCACCTCTACAATATCGCCAAGATCCGCCCTTTCCTCTCCACCCAAACGGCTACCTTACTGTTACGGGCTCTCGTTATAACCCGGCTAGACTACTGTGTCAGCCTTCTCTCTGACCTCCCTTCCTCCTCTCTCGCCCCGCTCCAGTCTATTCTTCACTCCGCTGCCCGGCTCATCTTCCTGCAGAAACGATCTGGGCATGTCACTCCCCTTCTTAAACAACTCCAGTGGTTGCCTATCAACCTCCGCTCCAAACAAAAACTCCTCACTCTAGGCTTCAAGGCTCTCCATCACCTTGCCCCTTCCTACCTCTCCTCCCTTCTCTCTTTCTACCACCCACCCCGCACGCTCCGCTCCTCTGCCATCCACCTCCTCACCGTCCCTCGGTCTCGCCTATCCCGCCGTCGACCCCTGGGTCACGTCCTCCCGCGGTCCTGGAACGCCCTCCCTCCTCACCTCCGCCAAACTGATTCTCTTTCCCTCTTCAAAACCCTACTTAAAACTCACCTCCTCCAAGAGGCCTTCCCAGACTGAGCTCCTCTTCTCCCTCTACTCCCTCTGCCATCCCCCCTTTACCTCTCCGCAGCTAAACCTTCTTTTTCCCCTTTTCCCTCTGCTCCTCCACCTCTCCCTTCCCATCCCCACAGCACTGTACTCATCCGCTCAACTGTATATATTTTCGTTACCCTATTTATTTTGTTAATGAATTGTACATCGCCTTGATTCTATTTAGTTGCCATTGTTTTTACGAGATGTTCTTCCCCTTGACTCTATTTATTGCCATTGTTCTTGTCTGTCCGTCTCCCCCGATTAGACTGTAAGCCCGTCAAACGGCAGGGACTGTCTCTATCTGTTGCCGACTTGTTCATCCCAAGCGCTTAGTACAGTGGTCTGCACATAGTAAGCGCTCAATAAATACTATTGAATGAATAAATATAATATATATATATGATATATGGATATATATATCAATATATATCATCTCATAGCAATCCCCAGAAGATATCATTTAGTGAAAAAGACAAGGATGGACTTCCTCCCCAAGTTACATATACCGGAATTATAGTTAATAGGTTTCTACTCCTTAGATCTTCATATTTATACAAGAAGACATTATAGTTGGACAATAAATGAAAGGATTAGTATAATCTTTCTCTTCCAAAAGCCACTTTTATGTTTAATGTTTGTTTTTTTGTGGTGGGCAGACTCCACAAAGCACATCCTAAAGCAGTATGTAGATGTTGTAGTTGCCACTTACATTGATAATAATGTGTTTATTGAATAAACAAGTTAGGTATATTGAGCCCCAAATTATATTGCCCTTGTAAAGAAATTAGAAGATGAAGCAAGCATGCCTTCAAATTGCAAATTCACAGCCATATCAATACCTCCATAGACAGTACTCACCTAAGAAAAACACACTATTAGACGAGTTTTTTTAATGAAACCTGCTTTCTCTACCATTCTCATGAGGGTTATTAATTAAAATAAAGCCATCAGTCAAAATGCTATGCCTGCTGATATTTTTCAAGTAGGTGAAGATCTGCTTTAGTGATCTGCCAAGGTTTTCTCTCAATCTAAAGAATGCTAAAAAAAAAGTACTACAGGGTTCCAATACTCCTAGAAAATTTCAATTTTCAAGTGATATGTGAAAAAGCTGTGATAACTGTTGCAATCTTCCTGCTCTCCATTGCTGACAAGATCCTAGCTTAAGTCTATCTGGTCAGGCTTCTGGCAACCTAGTCAACCATGAGTTCCCAGAACCTCAATAAGGCTATAGAACCCAACAAGGAAGAGTGGACATGATAGAGAAGCAGCGTGGCTCAGTAGAGAAGCAGCGTGGCTCAGTGGAAAGAGCACGGGCTTTGGAGTCAAAGGACATGGGTTCGAATCCCAGCTCGGTCACTTGTCAGCTGTGTGACTTTGGGCAAGTCACTTAACTTCTCGGTGCCTCAGTTACCTCATCTGTAAAATGGGGATGCAGACTGTGAGCCCCACGTGGGACAACCTGATTCCCCTGTGTCTACCCCAGCGCTTAGAACAGTGCTCAGCACATAGTAAGCGCTTAACAAATACCAACATTATTATTATTATTTGTTATACCAAGACTGTGCTCTTGGAATGCACATAGCCACTCATTTAGACCTGCAAAAGACCATGGACCATTAGCAAGAAATACAGCATTTCCACTGGAAGGATGACAGAGAATAAAGCCAAATTGACCACCTGGGTCCAAATCAAGCCTAAAGTAGACTAAGGAGTGGTTGTTTCAAGACTTTATGACTGTAAGTTGGATATGCTACAGTTGGAATCCAGTTTCCTGAACAGTTCCACTACATTCACGTACATACCATGCAAAGCATTAAATAGCAAAACAGGACCACAAACAGTAAAGTCCTTGAATATACCCCAATTTCTACTACAAATCAAGAGACCATTTTCAAATGAGCATAAGATTATGTGCAGACTACCAGTCACATTCCCCTCTCGGGGTTGCATCTGGAGAGTTTCCAGTACTATCAGTCTTGGCTATGGGAGGGAGAGTCAAGCAGAGGCATAACCATTCCATTCCTAGCTTGGCCAGTGGCTAGCAAGTAGAAGGCAAACTGCTACAAGTCAAAACTCAGCCATGCCGGACAGCAATGGCATGGGAAAGAGTCGAGGGTGGAGACTCAGGTTTACTGTGCAGAAGGAGGCAAATGGTAAACCACTTCCATATTTTTACTAGGAAAACTCTATGGATACACTACCAGAATAATTGCAGATGGAGAGCAGGGCATTCTGGAAGAGATGTGTCCGTGGTGTCGCTATGGGTTGGAAATGACTTGAAAGCATATGACAAGACAGACCAGTCACATATTAGTTTTTCATCCACAATTGCCCTCATGGATTAATATACTATAGTTAATACTATTCAACTTGAATTTGAAGAATAGCTGTTCCTATACTGAGAGACACTATAAAGCTTAAAGCTAGTTCATGTTGTCTATTCCTAAATGTCGGTTGTAGTTCTTTTTCAAAAATCTTAATACTATGAAGTTCCAACTTTGATTGATTTGAATGGAGCATTTTGACTTTTGTCTTTTTGGTGTTGCTATGGTTGCTGTCAGACTGCAGATGGTTTTTAGAAGATTGTAAGAATACAACAGTAATGCCATGTTTTACATAATAAAGGAGATCATTTCCACTGTAATAGGTGAGCAGGCTATGAAAAATCTTGAGGCAGGAACTAGGGTCATGATAAGGATGAATAGATTTTTTTCCAATCACTTTGAATCAAATATCTAATTAACATTTTCAATCAAGTTCTCCCTAGACAGTCTATTTTAGGAAAATAGATTTCACCAGCATTACTTTATGGATGAGAATAATCAATACCACCAAAGTTTAATAAAAAAAGTACTTTAGATAGGCTGTGGTTAGGACCAATAATTTCCTTATTCTTTATTTAAAATTTCTGAATCATGTCTACACTAAAGCAGATATTGAAACTGCATTGAGAACACTGATATGCTGAAGTGTCATTAGTATTTCTATCAGAAGCCATGATTTGCACCTTGTTCAGGTTTGAAGAGAAATACAAGCAATGCCAAATGGTTCACAAAAGAAATGCTCATGAGAAACAAAAAATTCTTTGAAAACAACCCAAATCTATAGAATTTACAGATTTTTCTCTCTCATAGTCATACACTAACCTGACCAAAAAGAGAGCTGTTGCTAAGCAACATAAACCCCCCTTTTCCCTTGTTTGGTTTCACATACAAACTCGCTGAAGTGTCCTTGCCAAACACACCTAAAAGAAATGAACCTGTTTCATAGAACAGTGTTCAACAAAAGAGACCATAAGAAAATTAGGTTATATTTTATTATATTTCATATGAAAGGTGACCTGTGAAATGTCGATCTATGAGTGTAAAATATTTGTAGCATTTTATTTTCCGTATCTGTTCATTTGCCACCACTAAAATTACATATATTCCTTTGCTCCATACTACTTATTTGAAATGAAGCATTGTTTTAACTGACTGAATGCTTTAGTCATCTTAAAGGTTTTTTGTTTGCTTATTGTTGAATGCTTACTATGTGCCATATGGGTCGAAGATGACTCGACGGCATAAGACAAAAAAAAATTTATAGATGGATATGCTCTAGAGAAGCAGTGTGGCCTAGTGGATAGAGCACAGATTTGGGAGTCAGAAGGACCTGGGTTCTAATCTCAGCTCCACCACTTGTCTGCTGTGGGACTTTGGCCAAGTGACTTCACTTTTCTGTTCCTGTTACCTCATCTGTAAAATGGGGATTAAGACTATGAATGCCACATGGGACAGGGACTGTGTACAGTGTACTAGCAACAGCTTAACAAATACCACAATTATTACTATTATTATAAATGCCACTATTATTCCAGAATGTAATAGTTTGACCAGCCAACATCCTGACTAGATCATCTGAAACTCCAGCTCGATATCATAGGTCCCCCTGTGAATATTCAATTAATCAATCCATTAAGCATACTTATTGAGCATTTACTGTTATAGGGCACTGTACTAAGCACTTGTGAGAGGATGATATAAGAAAGTTAGCAGGCCCATTTCCTACACAGAAGGAGCTTACAGGCTACAGGGAAGCTAGATCCTAATGAATGGATCAAATACCAGTGGAAGAGTTGGCCACTGGAAAGGGTTGCTGGCAGGCACTGTGATGATGTTGGATTCCCACAGCAGCTTCAGCTAAACTTCCTATAACTGTGTTTCTACTCTCTGAAGCAAGAGGGCTAGGAGAGGTTTGCAGATCTGGGATCCTCAAGAGTGGGACTCTAATCCATTGTCCTGCTTCTCAAAAGCTTTCCTGGACTGTTCTCTCTGGAAATCTCTCCCACTAACCCAGACCCATTATAGTTGCTATCGCCCTACACAATTCTAGCACTAGATGAAATCCTGAGACTAGTAGACCATGCTCTCTATTTCTTGGGCCAATTCATGTATTCAGTGACATTGAATATGGAATTTGTGAATTAGATGTTAAACTAAGAAAGCTCAATTCACACCTGCCCATTTGTATATCATTTTTTTTTGCTTTCAACTTGAGCCACCAAAACCTTGATTCAGCTCTCTCATTCACCCCACACATCCAATCCGTCACCAATTCCTGCTGGTCTCACCTTGACAATATTGCCAAGATCCGCCCTTTCCTCTCCATCCAAACGGCTATCTTACTGGTACAAGCTCTCATAATATCCCGACTGGATTATTGTGTCAGCCTTCTCTCTGATCTCCCTTCCTCCTGTCTCTCCCCACTCCAGTCTATTCTTCATTCCGCTGCCCGGATCATCTTCCTGCAGAAACGCAGGCATGTCACTCCCCTCCTCAAAAACTGCCAGTGGTTGCCTATCAACCTCCGCATGAAACAAAAACTTCTTACTCTGGGCTTCAAGGCTCTCCATTACCTTGCCCCCTCCTACCTCTCCTCTCTCTTTCTACTGCCCACCCCATACGCTCCACTCCTCTGCCGCTCACCTCCTCACCGTCCCCCCTTCACGTCTATCCCACCGTCGACCTCTGGCCCACGTCCTACTGCTATCTTGTAATGCCCTCCCTCCTCACCCCCGCCAAACTAACTCTCTTCCCCTCTTCAAAGCCCTACCGAGAGCTCACCTCCTCCAAGAGGCTTTCCCAGACTGAGCTTCCCATGCCCTACTCCTCCTTCACCTCCCCTCAACTAAGTCCCCTTTCCCCCTTTTCCCTCTGCTCCTCCCCCTCTCCCTTCCCCTCCCCTCAGCACTGTGCTCATTTGTATATATTTTATTACCCTATTTATTTTGTTAATGAGGTGTACATCCCCTTGATTCTATTTATCGTGATTAAGTTTTCTTGTTTTTTGTCCATCTGTCTCCCCCGATTAGACTGTAAGACAGTCAATGGGCAGGGATTGTCTCTATCTGTTGCCAAATTGTACATTCCAAGCACTTAGTACAGTGCTCTGCACATAGTAAGCGCTCAATAAATACTATTGAATGAATGAATGAAAAACAGCACAAACTGATAAACACATGTGAAAAATGTCTCGAGAAGCTGGTGTTCACAAGCTTTATTCTTAATTATTGTTTCCCAGTCTAGTAATTTTGTTTGGGAAAACATGTTTTACATTGAAACATAGCTATTCCTAATGAAACCAATTGAATCAAAGTTACTCAAGTTCATTTTTTCACATATAGGATGTCAAATTACTATGCCACTTTACTCATCTTGCCATTTCATGTACTGCTATATGGGGAAAGTTGGTGCTGTATTACAATCACGGAAGTCCAAGGATAAAGGGTCAGTAAAATAAAGAGATTTGCTCACGAAAATGTGTATAACAATATATCACGGAAAACGTGTAGTGGAATAGCTATCTTTAATTTTTAAGCCAGAAGGCATTCTAAAAGGTGAAAATGTTAAGGTTGAATTATACTGGTTCTTAGTCTCAAGCAACTGAATTAGAAATTAAACCTATCCTATAATCCAATGGCCTCTCACAGACTTATGAAGCAAATAGAAACCTTGCGTTTTAATTAAAATTTTCAATTAAAAAGTTATGTGCATGAAATGTATTTCATAATATATGGCAGAGTAAGGTAAAGCCAAAATTCTTAAGGAATCAATTTCTAGAAGTAATGGATTTATTAGTTTATCATCAAAAGGCAAAGCACAAAATGGTTAATCCATAGATGAAATAACTAGGGCACTACCAGCTTTCCAAGGCATTCTCATTTCAAGTGCTTAGTACAGAGCTCTGCACATAGTAAGCACTCAATAAATATTATTGAATGAATGAAGTCTTAATAGTTTGCAAGAACCATATATTTTATTCACTTTATGAAAAAACAGAGCAAATGGTATGGACATGTCTTGGTAATTAGGAACCAACTGTGAAAGAAAATGGGGTTTTGGATTCACTAGTAGTTTTTGAACATACTTTCTACTGCTTGGATGGGAAGAAGCTTTTTGAGTAATCTGGTATCTGTGGTGTTCTGTATTCCTTGTTCCTCCAATACTGAATTCTGTGGCAACCTGGCGAAACTTTTATTTGAAGAGAAAATGGTGCACTATCTGCTAGATTTTCTTAATGCACCAACTGAACACAGTTACTTGATGCTGCACATTCTTATTTTTAAAGTACACAAAGAACCAGTTAAACATTATAATGGCATAAAGCTTACACACAATGGCATTACTTGACAGGTTCACAGAAAGAAAAAACGACTACCTTGATATATATTTTACAATTTCAAGTATGCCAAAGTGACAGCATCAGTTTGAAAACAATGTTTCTTCTAAACACTAATGGCCACTTCATAGTTCAGCCAAATTAACAGCAAATTTTCCAAATGGGTCAGTGATTCATTTTATGAAAGAATGCCCTATGATTTTTCAGAATTCCATTCAGTGGTACCACTTTCTGACTTTGGTTCCACAAAATCAATACACTTATAGAACCAGAGAAATATATGCCAAAGATGTAGAGTTTTAAGGAACCTTCCACTGTTGTTCAGTCAAGCCAAATAGGGTGTGTGAAAAGAAAAAGGCATTTTGCATACAGACTACCCAAGAAGTTATATCCCCTGGAAAATAACTGTAAAATTATCATATATGATGCTTCAGATAAAGCACGCAGGTCATATTGTATTGGCAAAGGTTCTCCCTTTTCACTCAAGGGGAAAAAAACCCAGTTTTGACATTGGCATTTAGTATCTAGTGCAGAGTCACACATGGGAACTTTGAGTTGAGGATATATTCTTGAGGATATATTCTTAAGGAATGACTTGGTCCGCCTTCCTAAATCTGTATCACCTTTGTATTTTATCATACATGTAAATATTATTTAAAAACTACATGGCATCTTTGACACTGGAGACAGTGAGGCTTGATCCATGAGTGAAGGTATCACTGAAATTCCCTCCTAGGTTGTACATCCACAAAAATCATCCTTTCCTATGCTTTTGTACTGATTACAAGAGATACCAGATGCCTATTTGATTTTCACATCTTGATATAGTATTCTTCTCAAATGCTCTGCTCTAAAATAATACCCCCATTCCTGATTGCTGTATACCAGTGGTCAATGCCAACCACTGCAGATCCCCAATTTCCCCCAACTATGACTTCTGCTTCAGCTTTCCTCACTGAGACTTTTAAATATTTCTTCTGCTCTCTTACAATTTTCATACTTAACTACACAGTAGCTGTTGGTCAAGAATAGCTGGCAATGAGCTATCCAACTAAGTGCAGTATAAGAGCAAAACAGGCCTTCATTCAGAACAGGGACGACCTCACCAAAGAAAATCAATCTATCATATTTATTAATAATGTTGGTATTTGTTAAGCACTTACTATGTACAGAGCACTGTTCTAAGCACTGGGGGAGATACAGGGTGATCAGGTTGTCCCATGTGGGGTTCACAGTTTTAACCCCCATTTTACAGTTGAGGTAACTGAGGCCCAGAGAAGTGAAGTGACTTGCCCACAGTCACACAACTGACAAGTGGCAGAGCCGGGATTCGAACCCATAACCTCTGACTCCCAAGCCCGGGCTCTTTCCACTGAACCACGCTGAGCGCTTACTGTGTGTACAGCACTGTACTGTTGAGCACTTACCATGTGCAGAGCACTGCACTAAGCACTTGGAAAGTACAATTTGGGCAACAGATAGAGACAATCCCTACCCAACAACTGGCTCACAGTCTAGAAGGGGGAGACAGATGACAAAACAAAACAAGTAGACAGGCTTATAAACATTTATTAATATGAATAAATAATTTATAATATATAATTTAAAGATATGTACATAGGTGCTGTGGGGTTGGGGGTAGGGTGAATATCAAGTGACCAAAGGTCACAGTTTGAAGTGCACAGACAATGCAGAAAGGAGACCGAGCTGGGGAAAAGAGGGCTTAATAGGGGAAGGCCTTTTGGAGGAAATGTGACCTGAGTAATGCTCTGAAAATGTTAAACATCTTTGTTTCTGAGAGAGGAATGTTTCTTCCACAGTGCTGCATTGTGTCTGATCAGTTCATGTACAGTGAGGATTATTCATTTGGGAAATATAATTGTTCTCATTCATTGAAGAGCACATTTATATTCCCTTATTTTTGTAAGGGATTTTTTGCTGTTGAATTGGACTGTGGGTTTCCTGCCCTCCTCCATTCTGACTTCATTTTCAGTAGTACATGCCCCTAAGAATTGGAAGTTAATGCTAGCAGTTCCAGTTTTGCAGCACTTTGCTAGTGTTATCAATGAATCAAATAATGATTTTTTTAGACCGCAAGCTGACCTTTAATGCTGATGGCATTAAATGATGGTGTAATATCACTCATCAATATGATTCCCAGGAATGTGGTATCATATTAGCAAATCAAATATTCTAACGGTAAAGAAGCAGCTGAATAGTGTACTTTGCTATCACTCAATAAGAAGGAAGTTCTCAAATCCTCTTGCCATGTGCTGTAGGAAAAATGTTTCTTTTATTTTTCTTGCGTTATCCATTAGAAGGAATCTGCCATCTGCCTAACCCTTTGCAGCATACCCTACTATGTTGCTTTTAAAGAGATTCACTTTGAAATAATTCCACATTTGGATGCCATGAATGGGTTACTTTACCCCTCATGGGTGAATTATTATTCTTTCGTGTCTGATGGTTTCAGGCTATGAATACTCTCCACAGATCTCATTGTTTAGCATTTTTCATTAAGAAGGAACTGGCTATAGCACTAAAGAAGCCCTATATTGCAAAACAGCAACTAAGTAACAGAGCCAGAGATAAAAAGGAATCTTGGCCATAAAAGTAACCCAGTTTACAATGAAGAGACATAGATTTAGGAAGCCATGTCTGAAGGGCTCAGACTACTAATGAACCATCCATGCCATAACTATTAGAATGATATTAAAGTCTTTACTTTCCAATTAACATTAAGCCTAAAGAGTGTTGGCCAGAAGAATTAATAATCAATTCCTGGAATGGAGTATCATAGCTTTGAATGTCTAATTCTTCTGTTTCCAAATATGCAATGCTACAGGGTTTTTTTTCTATAGCAGCTACCCACTGAGTGGAGTACAAACTGGGGGCTTCACACACATCAGTTTCCTACATTTCTGCCATGATCTAATAACAATAGTTTGCCTTGATAACATAGTTACAGTATTCAAAAGGTTCCTCTTTGCAAAGTAAAGCTTATCTTCTTTGGAATGCACTTTATTCATTCTAACATTCAGTGCATTAGTAGAAAGAGCATGGGCTTGGGAGTCAGAGGTCATGGGTACTAATCCTGGCTCCATCACTTATTAGCTGTGTGACTTTGAGCAAGTCACTTAACTTCTCTGGGCCTCAGTTACTTCATCTGTAAAATGTGAATTAAGACTGTGAGCCCCACGTGGGACAATCTGATTACCTTGTGCTTAGAACAGTGCTTTGCACATAGTAAGCGCCTAACAAATACCATAATTATTATACTATTATTACATAGCACATTACGTCTGAGGATCTCATAGCACTCAAAATATTTCAACGCTGGGAATGGATACTTCTTTTAGAATTTGAACAGGAGGGTTTTGTTTTTTTACAACTGCTCTCATGGAAGAAGGTGGACTACACTCTTTGGTCAAATGGCCCACTGCTAACCTGAATAAATGAGTTTTGTAAATTGACATTTTCACTTGCTTTACTAGAAAGAAGAAGAAGAAGACAACCTGATTCCTCTGTGTCTACCCCAGCGCTTAGAAGAGTGCTTGGCACATAGTAAGCGCTTAATAAATACCAACATTATTATATATGTCATTCATGGGTCACTTTAACTATTTACCATATGATGTCAGAAAACAGTGAGTGTCACAGTCATATACTCATTAGCAAGGGCCAGATTATCTTCAGGTCCTGTCTTGAATTCTCCAAAGAAAAACTAAGATTGTCACGAAAGTGTGGTGGTTTTTGCTGAGACTGGCAGAAGGGAGAAGAGAAAGTGATGCCCTCTTTTAATTTCTTCTCTCATTTGACAGAGCTACCTTACCTGTGCCCTCACTGTTCACTTGTCCTCCCTTGGATGGGAGATCAAACCTTGAAAAATTTAGAACTCAATTGAATAGCTTAAGTTTTGAATTTAAACTATACTCAAAGCTCCTGGAGTGGGAAGAAAGATGATACTGAAGAGAGACCTGAGAAACATTCTAGGAGAGTTGATGAAGAATGAAACAGTTGTAAAACTAATTTTTAATAGCTTCTAAATATCTCATTTTTAATGAATAAGGCTTAAAGCCCCCTCACCTTTTTAACAAATATCTTCCATACTGTGCTAGAACATATTTAATAGAAAGCTGTAACAATGTTTAATCTTAAAATAAGTTCCACATTTTAGAGAGAAAATCTATTGCCTAAGCTGTTCATTAAGTGTTATATCAAAAATAAATATAATTTGTTTCATAAAAAATAAAATACACTCTAAATTTGGTCAATTACATCCAAATTCAACTAAAAATGAGGGTAATGAATCCAATTACATTGGACTCTCTTACTATCCAAAGAAAGTTATATTTGCTTTCAAATAGGTCCCCCACCAGGTTGGAAATGGGATTCAAGAATCCTCTCATTCTTCTGTAACCATGATCTTCATCCAACAGCAACAAAACTGTATTCAGTTTTGTTCTCCCACCCCAGACACCATGGCAGCAGTGACCCAGAAGATGCTTAAGATCCAAGTCATACTTTAGATCCTAGAAGTGGGGGAATGAAAGAGAAGAGGACTGCAAAGTTGAAAACAAGGTGGGTAGAGAAAATGGAATGATTACTAGAGTGGTAGAGGATGGCAAACAGTGATAGGAGGGAGAGAAGATATAGTACAAGGAGAAAATAGTAATAATTAATAATAATTGTGGTATTTGTTAACTGCTTGTCTATGCAAAGCAATGTACTAAGCACTGGGGTAGATACGAGATAATTAGGTCCCACATGAAGCTCACAGTCTAAGTAGATGGAAGAACAGGTATTGAATCCCCACTTTGCAGATGAGAGAACTGAGACACAGAGAAGTTAAGTGACTTGCTCAAGGTCACACAGGACACAAGTGGTGAAGCCAGGATTAGAGTCCATGTCCTCTGACTCCAAGCCCTGTACTCTTTTCACTAGGCCATGCTGCTTTCCAATAAATAAAGACAAAAAGTAGAGACACTAGCTAGGAGGAGACTACAGGTGAAGGAGCGAGAGAAAAGACATGAAAGGAATAGAGGAGAAAAGAACCAAGAAGCAGCCTTGAAAATATATTTTTTATACTATTTGCTAAGTGCTTACTTTTTGCCAGGCACTGTACTGGGTCACTGGGGTAGATACAAGCTAATCAGGTTGGACACAGTCCCTGTGTCATGTAGGGCTCACAATCTTAATCCTCATTTTACAGATGAGGTAACTGAGCCACAGAGTAGTGAAATGACTTGCCCCAGGTCACACAGCCGACAGGTGGCAGAGCAGAGATTAGAACCCAGGTCCTTCTGACTCAGGCCAGTGCACTATCCACTAGGCCATGCTGCTTCTCTGCTACGGAAATAGCAACCCTTGCAAATAGCAACAGACCCTGAAAACAGCAATGGACCCTGCAGGTGGCAAACAATATAAAAAATATCTTTACCCGTTCAGGTTGTGGAATACATTCTCAGTCATATACCGGTCTTCAGTCATACTCCCATGTAGTTAGGTTACTGCCATTTTTGACAAAGAAGGACTTTATACAATTTGCTTGTGTCCAACTAATACAACAAAGTTAAGCTACTTTATTTTAGCCAAATATGTTTGAGCATGTGACTGCTCTAATCCTTCCTTTATTTGCCAATTGGGCTTAATTTACCAACACAAAAGAATAGAGATACCTAGAGAGAAAGTCTTCATTACAGAGCTAACAATAAATCAAGAAATCTTCCTGGTTGTTTAGAAGTAGAATTTAGAAATAAAATCCAATTAAAATTTACTCACCAACATGCTGAAGACTTTACCAGGCATTTTGTCTTGTCTTATGCTGTCAAGTCATCTCGAACCCATAGCGATGGCATGGACACATCTCTCCTAGAATGCCCCACCTCCATCTGCAATCGTTCTGGTAGTAAATCCATAGAGTTTTCTTGATAAAAATATGTATGTGGTTTACTACTGCCTCCACCCTTGACTCTCTCTTATGCTGCTGCTGCCCAGAACAGGTGAGCTTTGACTTGTAGCAGATTGCCTTCCACTCACTAGCCATTGCTCAAGTGCGAACCTGAGAGGAGTTACCAGGCATAGTACCTTGTAATTCACCCAGCTCCACTCTTAAAACTAACCTACTCCCTATAGCCACTTTCTCAAAGTCTCTGGGCTATATCCTTGAAGGCAAATGGCCTCCAGGTGATTCAGATATCAATTTTATTAATCTCTTTTTCTTTTAATTTGCCAGTATATTTAAATTTAATTGTTTCCCACCTTCAGCCTGATCTGTGTGGAATGGTGTAAGGGACTGAATAAACAGGTGATGCACACCATTGCTTATGGGGCAAGTGGGCATTTCCAGGTAGGTAAGTTCTGGGGTCAAAGCACTACATGGGTAGCAGTTGTTCATGCCAACGTAATAGGTTCAAATTTTAAAGAATGAATAGAATCAGTTCCTCTTTAATTGCAAGGCTTCATTCTTCAGAAACCCACTGTAAGGAAAACTCATATTATAACACTCACCCCATATCCAACATCATATGCATGCATTTGCCCAACTATTTCTCCCAGCATACCATTGCACTGAATCGAAACAAGTTCCATGTCTTTTCTAAATTACATAGTGAAACACAGTTCATGGCAGGACTGCCTGGCTGTATTAAAATAAAATGGAATGAGACCAGATAAAATTACAGGGAGAATGTAACATTTACGGGTTAAAAAATTTCCAGGTTGGTCTGAGGAGGAAATGGAAAGGAATTGCTATCAATAGCAGGGGAAATAAATACTAGGTTTTAATAGTAAAATGAAAGACACATGATAAAGCACTGACCTTAGACTGCCTAGTGACTTTTGCCCAGGTCTCTTTTGTGCTATTATAAAAGCATTCATTTTGTGAGACTACACTGTAAAATTCCATCTCATTTGAGCCCTGAATATTTGTGTTCTCTCTTCAGCTCATGAAGTATGCTATTACAGTTATATAATGTCACTTCAGTTGATAATTTTCCATACAAATGTAGATAGAAGACAGGAGAGTGATACCTCCTTGGGGGTTTTTTCTTTACAAAATATTTGCTGAATCTTGCCTTGGCCTGTCTGTTCTTTTTATCCTGTATGTAATTAAAAAATCATTTTTGCATGTTTTCCAAATTTTTAGTGTTCTACTGAAAAGGCCTCAATAGGGAAAACTGTTATAGCATTCTGATTTGGGAGTTCACCATCAGTGCGGTCTAGCTAAAGGAACCAGGTAGATCTATTTACTTCAAGCCACAGAGTACATGAACGGTAGATGTATTAATCATTATCTACTGTCTCTTCAATACACCCCCATATATTGGGTAGTTAATGCAGTAATGCATCACCTGTACTGCTGCTGATATTTCTATAGCATGCATTTTTCTCCAGAAACATCTCAGATCATAGGACTGAGGGCGTGTGATTTTAGCTAGCATCGTGGTGAAAGGTAATAATTTGATTTGGTATTTAACTATTAAATCATACAGTTTTCTGAGACAGATTGCCCAGACTTCTCAAATGTAGTGCTTCCAAACAGAATGAAAACTATCATAGCTAGACTTGTGAAGTCATTGTCAAATTATAAAAACATGAGATATTCCTTTAAGTCAGATCAGTGGTCTATTCAGCCCAGAATTCTATCTCCAAAACTGGGAACAAAGGCTACTGGAAGGAGTAAGGGGATGGCTTCCCTCCCCCTCCTTGTTATCCATTGTAATGGTTAGAGATGTATAGATGAATGTATCTAAGAACCCCTCATAACCTTATTATCTATCATTCATTCATTCAATCGTATTTGTTGAGCGCTTACTATGTGCAGAGCACTGTACTAAGCGCTTGGAATGTACAATTTGGCAACAGATAGAGACAATTCCTGCCCAATAACTGGCTCACGGTCTAAATGGGGGAGACAGACAGCAAAGCAAAACAGAACAAAACAAGTTCATTTTACTGACATTTTTCTTGAGCCCACCTTAAATTCTCCATGAGGAAAACTCCACCCTGCACCCCAGGGGGATCTTGGCTCTACCCTTATTGGCAGAGAAGCCAATAATGTCCCAGTAGTTTGGCACTGTGGCCTTTGTGGTCTGTACTTCCTTCCCTCTAATCTTCCTGCCAGGACTCTTTGAAAACACTCCACTTCATCCGTGACTTTTCTGTCTAACACCTACCTAAGCAAGAGGCAATGACTCTCTTTTGAGGAATGTGATCCCTAGTAGTGGGTAAGCAGCAGTGATGTGTTCTACTGGGCTTATTTCAAAGAATTCCTTGATGCAGTAATAATTCTAAATTTAGCTCACCTGATTCTTTCATAATGCTACAATAAAGCCAATTATCTGGAATCCCATGTTTAGCAGTAATCTTTTTCTTTACTTACATAAGCAAAAAAATATTTTGAGTCTGTTTACAAACACCTTCCTTTTCTGCTGCCATGGAAGTCCCAGTGATGTTCCGTACCGTGATAGTCATAATAATAACAATAATCAATAAACAACCAGGACAAGAAGCTTCACCTATTCTCGCCACCAGCCCTATCAAAATGTGTGTCGCTGGGCAAAGGGTGATTGTGCAAGGGCGTATGAATGACTAGGTAGTAAATCATCACCACTATGGCAAAAACAATTGAAGCATAGATTCTACTGGTGGCAGGACATACCTCTCTCCTTTTCACCACTAGTGTCTGAGCAATACTTATCCTGAATGACAGGGGCCAGAAAAGATGCACTGCTGCATTTTCACAATTACTGTGGGAAAGTGTGCATGGTATTCTTTATCGATAATACTCATATTTATGGATACAACAGTGTATCGAACTGAAGGATGACTCTACTGCAGATCCACTTCTCTACTGTCTTTTTGTTTCATGAATTTATATCAAGAGTCCTTCAGGACTCTTGAAGTGGAAACTGATTATTGGAAGTAGTGTGGAATCTTTACATTTCTTAAGTTATCACATGCATTAGGAGATGTTTCCCATACTCAATTTAAATACAAAGAAGAACATTTGCTTAACTTAATGGTTGCTTGGTATTAAACGCCTGATTTCCGATTAAGCTTCGACAACTGCAGCTTTGGAAGAAATTCAAATCTGGGCACGTGGAAAAAACTCAGGGCATATGAGAAGTAGCAAGGCCTAGTAGAAGGAACACTGGCGTGTGAGAGAGAAAACTGCGTGTCCTTGAGTAATTCACTTAACTTCTCTGTGCCCTGGTTTCCTCATCTGTAAAATGTCTCCTCTTAGGCTGCGAGCCCCATGTGGAACAGGAATTGTGCCAACTCTACTTGCAGTGAATCAACCCCAGGGCTTAGTCCAGTGCTCGGCCCATATTAAGCCCTGAATGAATACCACAATTATTATTTTAAAGGTTCAATTGTAGGGTATTGAACATAAAATGAATAAAGAAACCTTTATTGCTGCCTGCCTACTTGCCCACTGCACTATATGGCCCCACAGGAACATGAGTAACAGGAGAGAGAGTGTTATTAAGCCACTAGCACTGATAAATCAATTTTTCCAGGCAAGGTCTTGGTTCTGGGGGACTGCAACTCATCCATCATTCTCAATGGAATAGTCCATCATCCCTCTCCCATGGGCCTAGTATAGTGCTCTGCTCACAATAAGCCCTCAGAAATGACTAATTATTAGTATCGTTATTATTTATTTCAACCATTAAATAGAGAAGGCAGGCAGAATACTGTACTAAGTGCTGGAGAAAGCCTCGAGGATCATCATTTAGACATAGTCTCAGGCCTATAGGGGCCTTCGCAGTCTTTAAAAGGAGTGGGGGAACTGATGATGCTCACACAAGGAATGGTTAACGTCAATCAATCATTCATATTTATTGAGCACTTACTGTGTGCAGGGCACTGTATTAAGTGCTTGGGAGAATACAGCACAACAATATAACAGACACATCACCTGCCCACAACAAACTTACAGTCTAGAGGATAAATAGCAAAAAAAAAATAACCTTATTCTCAACAAGAGAAACAATAAAAATCGTGGTATGTGGTACATTAGTGTTGTAGGAATAGTTTTCATGGCAGGGCTTCCCTAGTTCATCAACAGTTACACCGTCCAAGCGTTCTAACATTCAATACGGTATATCATCAATGCTCCTTTTACCTGTATCGGGACTAGGGGACTAAGCTCACAACTGGCAATGGAAGGGTCAGCAGGATCTCTTCTCAGACCCAGGGGTTAAGATGGAGGAGGAAGAGACCCTGCGTTCACATGGTTGCCGCTACTGCATTGCTTCAGTGAGACAGAGTTCAACTCCAGAGATGGAGGGTGGCAGATGTTTTTTTAAGGTCTTAAGGTGTTCTGTTCATTCATTCAACTGTATTTATTGAGTGCTTACTGTGTGCAGAACACTGTACTAAACGCTTTGGTAGCAGGATTCAGGTGCTTAAATAAGACACCCTTATAAAAAGTAGAAAAGTTCAAATATCCTGCTTTTCATTTTTACATGTCCAGCAAAGAATTTAAATTAATTTAAAGTTAACGTCGCAGTCCAATTATCGGTGCTTAAGGAAACAAAATAAATATGTAAGTGACATCTGCAGTCCTGCTGTTAACTTATAACAATGTTAATTACCTTTAAAATGCATTTATTGCATTTTCTTCCATTTCAATATCCCATGTGATTATTTTGGATGATAAACAATGATGATACCAAACCTAAACTGGGGAGCACTTGGAGCTCATGTTAAGTTTTTAAGATGTGAAGTTTCTTAGATTGAAGTCCCAGCCATTAAAGGATCAGTAATAATAATTATTATGCTACTCGTTAAGCACTTACTGTGTCAAGCACTATACTAGGCACCGAGGTAGAATCAAGTTAATCGGACTGGGCACCCGTTCCTGTCCCATATGGAGCTCCCAGTCCAAGTAGAAGGGAGTAGGATTTAATTCCCATTTTACAGATGATAAAACTAAGGCACAGAGAGGTTAAGTGACTTGCCCGAGGACACAGAGCAGGCACGAGGCAGAGCTGAGATTAGAACCCAAGGCCTGCACTGTCCCCACTAGGCAAAGCAGCTTCTCAAGCTTTTTGAGCTTGCCAAAGGCTGTCTGTTCTGAGAAATGGATCCAGGACTCCTATGTTTTGGTGAATGTGTTTTGTATCCTTGGACCCTTTCCCTGTAATAAGGATCCAGTGGATCCAGGAGTGCCCACTGTCATGGAACAGTCCTTGAAATTGCTCAGATCCTTGGAAAATCTGGGGTTCAGAAGTTCGGGGAATTTGGGATGGGATATGTCTAAAGGCACAACCAGGAAAGTACTTAACTGGTGACAATCACCATTCACTGCTCTTCTCCCAACCTTATCCTAGAGTGGTGTTTCACTGCATAAAACTCCTGTAGACTTCAGTGAACAGTCTCTGAGTGTTTACTCACATTTATTTATGCAGCATTGCCTCCTCATTATGTCTTCACATTAGAATTTTTGAAATAGTCCTGATGTAATTGTCTTCATTTAAGAACAGGATAAAAGTGCAAAACAAATAATGTAACTAAATTGATTTTAAAAACCCATTAAATCATTTATCTTAGTACTACATGTTCTGGTATAAATAAAAAATTAACTAGTTTGAATGGCATAATAATGAGAAGCAATAAAATGAAGCTAATTATTTTAATCAACAGGGCAAGAAAATTACATTCCATGAATTTGTTTCCCACCTTGCTTTACATTCCTGTGGAGATTATTTGACCAAGAAGCACCTACTGAGAATCCTGGTGAGAATCCTAAAATCCCTCAAGAGATTTTTTTTCTGATCCTTCTAGTGGTTTTCACTTAGACTGTGAACCCCATGTGGGATAGAGATAGTGTCTAACCTGACAGACTTGCATCTACCCCAGTTTTTAGAACAGTGTTGACACCATAGTAAGGTTTAACAAGCATAATATTAGTGATGATGATGATGATGATAAGTAAGCAGCATGGCCTAGGGGCAAGAGCACAGGCTTGGGAGTCAGAGGATGTGGGTTCTAATTCCAGCTCTGCCACCTGTCTGCTGTGTGACCTTGGCCAAGTCGCATCACTTCTCTGTGCCTCAGTTACCTCATCTGTAAAATGGGGATTAAGACTGTGAGCCCAACGTGGGACAGCCTGATTACTTTGTATCTACCCCAGAGTTTAGAACAGTGCTTGGCACTTAGTAAGCACTTAATAAATACTATAATAATTATTATAATAAAAATAGATGATTTAAATGGATTTTAAATGAAAGGATTGTTAAACAATCTTACCATCCAATCTTTAGAGCTTTTTCAACACTACTGAATGCCAATAAGTTTGGCTATGGAAAATAAAAGTACTGTTATATTTATCTGCACATTAATGAAGATCCTAAAAATGTCTTCCAATATACCAGGAGACAGAAAATCTGTAGTTTCATTAGGCCTATAAGAGTAGTAACAAGATAATTCTGTGTGATCTCAGTATTATAGCTACCAATCCCCCATTGAAATTCAATGGAGGACAGTGAGGAGATATGAGAAAGTTTGTGTGAAGGAGAGGAAGTAAACTATCATAGTAAAATTTTAGGGTATAATATTATTTTATAGAAAAGCCAAGCCATCAGGACACCATTCCTAGTCTGAATGGATTCTCTCTTTCTCATTGACTGTGATAATTGGGGAAAGGAAATAAATGTTAGCATAAAGTCTCCCACAATGTTGTAACTAAGCATGGTGTGTGCCTGTTCTAGTGACATGGAGATATAAGCTTGTAAATCAATCAATAGTATTTATTAAGTGTTGACTATGTGTAGAACACTGTACTAAGCATGTTGGACAGTAGTCTACAGTAAATAAACACACTGCCTGCCCTCAAGGAGATTACAATGTGGTGGGTTGTATTTGAAATATGCACGAGCATCTGGGGCTCGGAACACAGGTGAGTAATTTAGCTGTAACGGGTCCCCTTCTGGAATATGTATATTTTCCAAAAATACCCAAGACAATCTATAAAACTCTGGGATTGCTGTCCCTGAAAAACCAAGGCATCTAGTCATCCTGGAGACACTGTTGCCTCAATGAGGCAGTTACTAGGGTTGGGATTTCTGGGGTTGTGGATGGCCAGTGGACACAAAGACTGTCCAGGAATGGGCTGTTCCAAGAGGAACAGCATCCTCAGTTTGGAAGATCCCATTGGTCTGGTTGAGAAGTAGCTTGACCTAGTAGAAAGATCATGAGCCTGGGGGGCAGGGGACCTATGTTCTAATTCCAGCTCTGCCACTTGCCTTCTGTGTGACCTTTGGAAAGTTGCTTAACTTTCCTGGGACTCAGATTCCTCAACTGCAAATGGGGATTCGATACCTGTTCTTCCTCCCACTTAGACTGTGAGTCTCATGTGGAACAGGAACTGAGTCTGAACTGATTATCTTCTTTCTACCCCGGCACTTAGTATAGTACTTAGCACAGAGTAAGCACTTAACACCACAACCGTTGTTTTTATTGTCAATAATAATATTGCATAATATAATAATACACTATTCTTTGTAGAACATTATCCTTAGTGTAGTAGGTAGATTAATGACATCACTGAAGTGCCTTTGCAATTATTTCAGTAGGGCTATCTCTACTCCTCTACTCTTCAATGGTGTGTGGATTAATATATAAGAGATGCTAGGAGATCTTGGCTTGCTTTAAGTCCTCATTTCCCCTACCCATCCTCCTCTCTGTGTCGACTATGCACTTGACTGTGTACCCCTTAAACACTTTGATATTCATCTCAGCCCCTCAGAACTTACTTACTCTTCTATTTCCCCTTTATGCTCTCCTATTTCCCCTATCTGTAGTTAATTTTAATATCTGTCTCCCAGTTAGACTGTAAGTTCCTTGTGGAAAGGGATCACATCTACTACCTCTATTGCACATTCCCAAGTGTTCAGTATAGTGCTCTGCACACAGTAAATGCTCAGTAAATACCATTGATTGATTTCAGCCTGCATAGCCTTGTATCTTTTCAGCCTTAATATCCCACCATTTACCATGCATGCTTCTTTGCTTCCTCTTTGTTCCCCAACAAAGGCTCTGATAAACACCCCATTTTTGTTAGCATTGTGAAATCTGCAAGGTCTTGCTGAGATGTAGCTTGTTTTGCTACAAAGAGCACCTTGACCTTGAAGTCAGTTCCTAGGAGAAGAATGCAGAAGATGAGGAGGAATTCTGATTCTCCATAAGGTGAAGAAAGCCTGTCTTAAATCTGCCAAGGAACTAAAGTTGGGAAGTGAGAGGAAATTGTGTTTCCCTGGGCTCAGAGCAAAGATGTTGCAACATATCCTTCTCCTTGGATCACCTTAGGGGATACAGAGTATTGTTTATGCAGTAGAGCTGCAGTCCTTAGCAGCAGTTGCTGCAGCACCTCCTTAACTTTAAAAAACCATCTTGAAAGGGAACAGAGTAGGTAAAATGGTCATGGGCAGGTATTCTCCTATTCAAAAGGCCCAGGCCTGCTTCAAAGGAAGCATAGAAGGGAGAGAGAATTTATTCTCTCCTCCTTGGCTTACAAAGGTGTATTTGCTCTCCTCTCAGGATCCTGGTAAGGGAGAGTTCAACATGGTTATCAGTGATAATAGTCATCAAAATGAAGCTCTAACAATGCCATCTGCTACAGAAAAAAACAGTTTTAGATGCTGTCTCGTGAATGAAGTTTCAGTGTAAATGCATGGAAAGACAAAACGTATATTCACACATATTCACTTGTGTGAAGCAATGTGGCCTAGTAGAAAGAGTACTGGCCTGGGAGTCAGAGGATCGGAGTTCTGATCCTCACTCTGCCACTTGTTTGCTCTATTACCTTGGGCAATTAAATGGGGATTAAAATCCTATTCCTTCCTACCTAGGCTATGAGTCCCATATTGGACAGGGGCTGTGTCCAGCCTGATTATCTTATATCTACCCCAGCACTTAGAATAGTGCTTGACATATAATAAGCATTTGACAAGTAAAAGTAATTGTATATAGGGATAATTTATTTCCTTTACATTCAATATCATCATCTTCTTTTATTTGGACTGTTAGCTTCTTCATTCACACCTTTTAGATGATCCTTTGATCCTTGGTATGATTGCCCCAGAAACAGAAAGCTCATCAGAAGAAATCCAAAAGTCTGCTAAATGTAAGAAATTTGTTCTTCCAGAATAGCCTGCTAACAGCCATTCTCCCCAACCACCCTGTCACTAAGAATAAAGGAAAGAGGTATTCTAACCTTCTATTTCCTCAGTCTGTTATTATTTTTGCCTCAATAGAAGAGCAAAAAAACAGGTTACTAAGAAATTAGTGAATAGTGAACATTTAAGATTTCTTCTTCCAATCCTGGTGACCGTATCGTTCAACAACAATAATGATCATTTTAATCATCTTCGACTTTAAGAAATACTACACTACAATCTGTAGTCATGTGGCTTTGTGATATAGCCAGGAAAGTTTCCAATCTTAGTATTTCTCTCTGGGAGCAAATAGCAGCAGTGTGACATGAATTCATCCACAAAGCATTTTTCCTTTTTTTTTTTATTGGCAAGGAGGAAGCAAGCATTGAACTTGCTTTTTGACCTACTTACCTCCTGTGGGGCCTTCCTTTAGATCTTTCAGGGAGCTCTGCTCTCCTTCAAACAGCCTTCAACTGACTCAACTGTTACAGATCAATTACATACCATCACTCAGATGGGGGCAGGTCAGAAAGAATCTTCAGGACAGACTCATTAATCTCATGTGAGAGGAAGAAAGTTCTGATGTTGGGATATGGCTAAGGGGAATCAAAGTTATTGAGTCTATCAGGAAACCTTTCTGAAACATAACATGTAAGAAATGCCTTGTTATACTGTACAAACACAGTCAACTCTGGGAGCATTTTCAAACATACATCGATAAACTGCTGTGAATAAATCAAGCAATCAGTGGTCCTTATTAAGTGCAGCACGGACCTGTACCTAAGTGTCTGGGAGAGTACTATACTTCAGAGTTAATATACATGTTCCCTGCCCACAGGGAGTTTACAGGACAGAGGGGGAGACAGTCATTAATAAAAATAAATAAATCACAAATATGTACATAAGTGCTCTGGGGTTTAGCGGCGGTAAATATCAAGTGCTCAGAGAGAACCGATCTAAGTGCATAGACGATGCAGAATGGGAGAAGGAGTTGGGAAAAAAAAGAGCTCAGTTGGGGAAGGCCTCTTGTTGGAAATATGACCTTAATAAGTCCATGACAGTAGGGTAGTGGTGGTCTGGCACAAATGGAGGGGAACAGAGTTCCAGGCCAGAGGGACGACATGCTAATGGGATCGGTGGTGAGATGGACAAGTTTGCTGAACAAATACAATTATCATCAGGGCTGGCAAGTGTGTCAGGGTGTTTCAAGACAGAGGTAATAGAAACTAGAAGGCAAAGAGTGAATAGATTTTAATTGATTGAAAATTGCAGAGAACTATGAGGCAGGGGTGGGACTGATTGCAAGTGGAGCTGCTGCACTGAACACTCCAAGGGCTTACCAATGATTCATAGGTTTTTGCCTCAGTAATGTAGTTTTCTTGGTGCACTTAAAAAGATTGACCAATATGCCGATTTAAAGGTCTAAATTTCCCAGAACTCAAGAGACTAGTTTGGTTTAAATGATGGTGAGTCAGGCTCCAGTATTTCTCAATATCAAAATGCCATATATACTGGCATGACTGTTTGGCCACAGATGGGTCACTTTTTGCCTGCAGCATTCTGAAGTGCCGTATGTTGTGTTGTTGTGTTTGTGCTGAAAAAGAGAAATTCTCATGAACCACGTTAGGGAAATACTCCTAGCATCCACTTCTGCCTCTAAATATCCAGAATAAATTGGAGGTCATGGCTACAGGCAAATCTCACATCTAAAGCAGCATCACCGGAAGGATACAAAATAGGTAGACAGCATCAATTATCTGAGCTCATGATAAATGAGAACCATGACTGAACTTGAGAGGCCCGTGGGAGCAAGATAATGTTTCAATCACTAGAATATCAATGGAAAAAGAGGAGTAAAGATCCAAACAGTTAAAATGGGTCTTGGGATTAGCATTACCACAAATCACCTATCATGGTTATGAAAGATGAAAAATTAAATGAACAGAAGAACTAGGCGAACACTAGGTCAACGCATTTATTATAAACAACCAGTGGAGACACGCCAAGGTCATTCAGACTCCAAATGGAAATAGAGAGGGAAAGGAATAGAATGGAAGAGACACTTTGAAAAGATGGGAAAGATTGCTATTTCAGACATTTGGAAATCAATTAATCAATTGTATTCATTTAGAGCTTACTCTGTCAGAGCACTATACTGATTGGGAGTATAACATAATAGAGCTGGTCTTATCAATCAATCAATCATTCAGTGGTATTTATTGAGCAGTTACTATGTGCAGAGTAATAATAATACTAATAATTGTGGTGTTTTGTTAAATGCTTACTTTGTGCCAGGCAATGTACTAAGGGCTGGGGTGAATACAAGCAAATCGGGTTGGACACAGTCCCTGTCTTACATGGTGTTCAGTCTCAAGCCCCATTTTACAAATGAGGTAAATGAGGCCCAGAAAAGTAAAGTGACTTGCCCAAGGTCACACAGCAGACAGTGGCGGAGCGGGATTAGAACCCATGACCTTCTGACTCCCAGGCCTGTGGTCTATTCACTACGCTATGCTTAAGCACTTGGAAGTGTACAATAAAATAGAGTAGGTAGCCCCATCCCTGTTAACCAGGAGTTCATTCATTCAATCATAATTACAGACTACAGGGGAAAACATACATTAAAATAAACTACAGATGGGTATGTACCTAAATGCTGTGGGGCTGAGGGAGATGTGAGTATCAAAGAGTTTAAGAGGTACAGAACTAAGTTCATAGGTGAGGTAGAGGGAGGGTGAATAGGGGAAATAGGTGTTAGGGAAAGCATCTTGAAGGAGACATGATTTCACAAGGACTTTGAAAATGGGGAGAGTCTGTTGGATATGAGGTGGAAGTGAGGGGTATACAGCAAAGGTGTGTACGGTCTAAACCATGTCTGGATTATGGCCATCCCACGAGCCCCTCACTGTTCTTTAAGGGGTTAATTTACAACATGGCTATGAGCCACCTCTTATGATTGGTTACTGCTGACATGAACCTTTTTTTATTGGTTCCTGCCAATAAAACTTTATTAAGATAGCGGGAACGTTTCTGAAGCCTCAAAATCTATCTTTCCCCATACCCAATCTGTCCCTGATGTGGGAGGGCTTTGGAGCCAGGAGACCTTCCTAGACTGAGCCCCCCTCTTCCCTCTGCTCCCCCTCCCCTCCCCTCCCACCCTCTGCTCTTCCTCCTTCCCCTCCCCTCAGCACTGTGCTCATTTGTATATTTTATTACCTTATTTATTTTGTTAATGAGGTGTATATCTCCTTGATTCTATCTCAATGATGTTGTTTTTGTTTCGTTCTCTTTTGCTTTGCTGTCTCCCCGTTTAGACTGTGAACCCATCACTGGGCAGGGATTGTCTCTATCTGTTGCCAAATTGTACATTCCAAGCACTTAGTACAGTGCTCTGCACATAGTAAGCACTCAATAAATACGAATGAATGAATGAATGAATGAATGAATGAATGAATGAACAGGATCTGAAGCTTTACTAAAACTTTATTAGAGATGGAGAGACTGGGAGAATGTTTCTGAAAATCAAAATGATTATCTTTTCCCAGGCCCAGCCCCTCCTGCCCCTGCTAAGGCAGGAGTTTGGAGCCCAGCCTTCCACTTCTCTGTGCCCACAGCCGCCCCAGGTCCTTGGGGCCCAGATAGATGGTGAAAGGGGGGCTGGGAGGGGTAGAGACTGGGTTCGCCAAATGTACACTGGAGATGGGGCTGTCCACAGTCACCCTAGCTGCTTGGGGTGCAGAGTCATGAAGGAGGACAGAGAGGAGATAGAGAAGGGGGGAGCAGCAGTGATAGAATCTGGGTTCACCAGTGCCAGGGAATATATTTTTAAATAAAAATAATGCCTATCGTTACCTTCCCCTGGCTCACAGATGCGGGAGCCCCAGCACCAGGGGATTTATTTAGGGCAGCACTACTGGCAGCTCTCTCCTTCCCTTCCCTCCCCTCCCACAGTCCAGAGACGAACAGTGGCTTAGTAGAAAGAGCACGGGCTTGGGAGTCAGTGCACCTGGGTTCTAACCCCAGCTCCGCCACTTGTCTGTTGTATGACCTTGGGCAAGTCACTTAACTTCTCTGTGCCTCAGTTACCTCATCTGTAAAATGGGGATTAAGACTGTGAGCTCCACGTGAGACAACCTGATTACCTTGTATCTACCCCAGCGCTTAGAACAGCGCTTAGAACAGTGCTTAACAAATACCATCATTATTTACTTAACAGTGGCGGCAGCAGGAGCAGCAGTTCTCCAACACTGGCCTGGAATCCCCTGGCTGCGGTGGCCCAAACGGGTGCTCCCTCCACCATGAGAGTCAGCTCCAGATTCACCCACACACTCTTCAGTTTCTGAGGAAACCAAAAGCGCTCCTCCGATCATCCTGTGTTCCTTCCTCCCCAGCTTTATGGAAAGTCCCACTTCCTTCCACCCCCAGATTGGGTGACTAAGTAATTCAAAGTATGAGAAAGGTAGCCCTGGAGACATTTAAGGACATCTTGAAGGATTTTGCTTGGAGAGCCTTTCCCTCTGCTTTCAAACTTGCCCACATATCTCCTATGCTGAAAACAAAAATCTCCCTTAACCTCACTGCACCTTACAAGTATTGACTCATCTCTCTCCTACCATTGTTTCCAAACTTGTGGAACAAGTTATTTACACCTGCTGCCTTCAATTCTTCTCTAACTCTGGCACCCTGCAATCTGGCTTCTACCACTCCACTACACTAAAACTGCCCTCTCCAAGATCACCAGTGATGGTCTTTTTACCAAACCCAAAGTACTCTTCTCCATACTAATCTTCTTACATTTTTCACCTGTCTTCAACACTGTGGACCACCTCCACCTCCTTGAAAAACTCCCTAACCTTGGTTTCACTGACACTGTCCTCTCCTGGTTCTCCTATCTCTCTGGCTACTATTTCTCAGTCTATTTTGCAGGCTTTTCCTCCACCTCCACCCCCACCAACCGCGGGAATCTCTCAATGCTCAGTTCTAAGTCCCTTCTCTCCTCCACTTACATCCATTCCCCTGGGGAACTCAATTGCTCCCCCAGCTTCAATACCATCTATACGTGAATGACTCCCACATCTACCTCTCCAACTCCAACCTCTTTCCTCTGCAGCTTTGCACTTTCTCTTCCTTTCAGAATATTTCTACTTGGATGTTCCACTGACACCTCAAACTTAATATGTTCAAAATAAAACTCCTCATCATTCCTCACAAACCCTCTCGTCCCCTGACTTTTCCTTTACTATAGACAACACTACCCTTTTCTTTGCCTCACGAGCCCATGACCTTGACATTATCCTCAACTCATCTTTTTCATTCAACCAGCATATTCATTCTGCCACTACATCCTGTCAGTTATACTTTCACAACACCACTAGACTCTCCCCCTCCACTCCATCCAAACTCCTACTATGCTGGTCAAAGCACTTGTCAATATCCTACCTCAAATAATAATAATAATAATGTTGGTATTTGTTAAGCGCTTACTATGTGCCGAGCACTGTTCTAAGCGCTGGGGTAGACATAGGGGAATCAGGTTGTCCCACGTGGGGCTCACAGTCTTAATCCCCATTTTACAGATGAGGGAACTGAGGCACAGAGAAGTTAAGTGACTTGCCCACAGTCACACAGCCGACAAGTGGCAGAGCTGGGATTCGAACTCATGATCCCTGACTCCAAAGCCCATGCTCTTTCCACTGAGCCACGCTGCATTAGCCTCCTCACTGACCTTCCTCCTCAAACCCATTCCTTCTCTAGTTTATACGTCACTCTACTGCCTGGATTATCTAAAGAAATTTTCTGCACAAGTTCCCCACTCCTCAAAAGCTTCCAGTGGTTGCTCATCCATCTCTACATCTACCACTTGTATTTACTGAGTGCTACAGTGTGCAGAACATTGTACTGAGTGCTTGGGAGAGCACAACATAACAGAGTTGGTAGACATGTTCCTTGCCCACACTAACATACATCAAACAGAAACTCCTCACTATTGTCTTTAAGGCACTCAATCAGCTCTCCCCGTCCTACCTAACCTTACTCCTCTACTACTAAAACCCAGCCTGCACACTTTGCTTCTGTAACATCAACCTACTTACTGTGCTTCAATATTATCTCTCTCACCATCAACCCTTTGCTCACATCCTCCCTCAATTGATCAATGGCATATTCTGAGCACTTACTGTCTGGAGGGTATTGTATGCAACACAATAATATAACAGACACATTCCCTGCTCACAGTGAGTTTACAATCTCTGTTCTGGACCTCCCTCCACATTCGTATCCACCAAAACACCACTCTCCCCACTTTCAAAGCCTGATTAAAATTGTATCTCATTCAAGAAGCCTTCCCTGACTGACATCGCATCTCCCACCCTGTTCTTCTCCTTTGCATTGCCTAGGAATCTGACAACATACCCCCTAAGCACTTTGATACTAACCCCATCCCTACCCCCACAGAGCTGATGCAAATTCCTTAAACTTTCCTTCTTTTCTCATCTGTAATTTATTTCAGTGTCTCTTCTTCCACTAGATTATAAACTCCTAGGGGGCAGGGATTGTGTTTATTGTACTCTTCCAAGCACTGAGTACTATGTAGTCTGCACATAGTAAATGCTCAATAAATGCCATCGATTAATTGTTGGATCGTATGAACTTTCTAGGGGCAAATCAGAGGATCATTGAGTAATCCATCCCCTAAAACTTCCATACACAGTATTAAAATGTAAAGGAATCATTTTGGAAACATAATATATTTTCAGTATACCTTGGAAGACTCACTTCTCATAACAGGTTCGAAAACTTTGCTGTATAGCTCCTTAGAGTGTCAATGTTTTCCCAATTGCAAAGAGCGTCTGCACAGTCATGAGTAGGAAGGAAGTACTAATTGGTTATCATTGCTAGGAAAACCATTTTCTTAATTCTACCCCATTCAACACCTCCATGTAATTTTATGCCTGGCTGTGAAGAAGACAAGGTCTGGTGTTGTTCTAGGAAGTCAGTGTTTTTGCTTCTAGAAGGAAAATTCAAATACTCTGTTTCTGAAATTCAGTTATATGAAGTGCATCTGCATAGGAAGCAAACTTAGTAATGGAAGCCATTTTATTTAACCAATTATACTAGTCTGAAAGAAACCATTGGTGTCCATTAGAGGGTTGCATTATATAAAGTCACATTTCTATTTTGCTTCATGGAATTACAGTTTGTGATCAAAGGATTTTCACTTTTGTTCTAGAGAATATGCAGCAATGTCCTAAGTAATCCCCTAGTGGAATGAAGGTTAATGTTCATCCCAAAGAAGCCAATTTACTACCATGGAATAACTGTAGACACTGTGAGAATTGGAGTGAACTAATTGCAACTTTGTAAATGATCCAGAACTTTGTTCTTCCAAAATGCAAATTTAGGATTGATTTTGGAAAATGAGTTGCCTGAGGAATTCTTTAAGGCCACCAATAATTAAGTTATGATGAGTTAATATAGTCCATATAATCTCCATAATGTTTTTAATATACATTTTCTTCAAGTTAAGAATCTTGAGATTCATTTTGACAAAGGAAATTCAATGTGGTTTACTGCTTTTTAGTTTAAGTTTATCTTACTTATAATTCATGTCAGGCTAATGAACAATCCTGTTTTAACCCAATAATAGCCACCATGTTGTGTGCCTATTACTGAATCAAAAATATCCAATAATGAGAATTGTAGTCTACTCCAGCGTTTTATTACTGAGAGTAAAGAAGATCTTTCCATCCAACCGATGTAACATTATTTGGCCCTCACTGAACATGGAGAAATTGGCCTTTTCTATCCCAATCATCCCTATTGGGAAAGGGAACTATCTGCTTTCCCAAAAAGATTTATTTAGGCCAAATGACAGAGTATTAAAAAATACAAAGGAAATTATTTTGAGAAAGGGATATCAGAGACTAAAATTCTCATGTCCCACAATAGGGGAACATGTCTCTGGGAAGCTTGAGTGATTCTCTCGAATACTGCATGACAGTGTCATAATAATTATATCATGACCAGTGGGGCCCCCAAGGTTTGTCTGTTGTGTGATCTTTTGTCATCCTTCCCAGGCCATTTCCTATTTCACATGGTTCAATTAACAAGAGAAGTCAACAGGTGATAAGACTTGTGTATAAGGGGCAGAGCAGTGACGGGAGGCAAAAATCTAAATATGTCAGTCATGACAGCACAGAGCAAAAGAGTCAGTGTATTCCTATCATATATATTGGCTTATATCTAACCTTATATCTAACCTCATATATAACTTTGTCGTTATCCTTGACTCACCTCTCTCATTCAATCCCCATATTCAATCTGTCACTAAATCCTGTCGGCTCAACCTTCACAACATCGCTAAAGTACACCCTTTCCTCTCCATCCAAACTGCAAGCACATTAATCCAAGCACTTAACCTATCCCTCCTTGATTACTGGATCAGTTTCCTTGCTGACCTCCCCACCAACTCTCTCTTCTCTCTCCAGTCCATCCTTCATACTTCTACAAAAACATTCAGTCCATGTTTTCCCACTCCTCAAGAACTTTCAGTGGTTGCCCATCCACTTCTCCATCAAACAGAAACAATTTACCAATTGACTGAGTGAGTTACCATCAGCTTTAAGACACTAAATCACCTTGCCCCCTCCTGCCTCACCTCACTACTCTCCTACTACAATGCAACCCACACACTTCACTCCTCTAACGTTAACCTATTAACTCTAGCTCACTGTTGTCTATCTTGCCACCGAACTCTCGGCCACATCCTGATTCTGGAATAGTGAGTTTGACACAGTATATTTTGCTAGGATTCTATATTCCAATCTTTTATAAGATATCCAGATCTCTCATATTCCAGAAAGCCTTTATTTCTCACTGCACTCATTCTTCTTTATTCATTTTGCCTCCATTTCTAGACCCTGCTCATTCACCCATTTTGGGTTCTGTTTGTTCTTCTACTTCTCTTTTCTTATGGTATTTGTTAAGTACTTATTATGTGCCAGGCCCTGTACTAAGTGCTGGGGTAGATACAAGCTAATCAGGTTGGACATAGTCCATGTCCCACATGTGTTTCATAGTCTTAATTCCCATTTTACAGATGAGGTAACTGAGGCACAGAAAAGTGAAGTGACTCACAGACCCATACTCTTTCCACTAGACCTGTCCTAATCTTCAAGCTCGTCTTTAATACAGAATCATTAGTTCAGTCTTTCATCAAGAAACATATATACCCAAACAATGAACTACATGTGTCTACCAACTCTGTTGTATTGTTCTCTCCCAAGAGCTTAGTACAGTGTTTTGCACAGTAAGTGCTTAACAAATACCATTGATATACTGGTATACATATATATATCTTTATATATATATATATCTTTATAACTGATCTCCGCTGTTGACAGTTTGGGAGGTTTCAAAAAATGTATCCAGAGGCTGGAAGTCCAAAAGGGAATAAACAAATCGTAGAAAAGTTTTTTTCCTAAAGCAAAGAAATCATAGTGTTGGACTCAACATGATTTCACATTCTGAAATGTTGGGGTTTGTCCTTCTTGACATTCTTCAGGACACATTCATATCTTATAAAGCCTAACCCCCTAAAATAGTCAGCTGCGAAGTGCACTCCTCTTGGACGATGCAAGGCATCATATTGGGAGAGAAATGTGTGACCATATTGGCAATCAGCATGGCTTAGTGGAAAGATCACGGGCTTGGGAGTCAGAGGACGGGGGTTCTAATCCCAGCTCTGCCACTTGTCTGCTGTGTGACCTTGGCCAAGTCACTTAACTTCTCTGTGCCTCAGTTACCTCATCTGTAAAATGGGGATTAAGACTGTGAGCCCCATGTGGGACAACCTGATTACCTTGTATCTACCCCAGTGCTTAGAATAGTGCTTGGCACAGAGTAAGCGCTTAACAAATACCATCATCATCATCCATCCACTTCCCTATATAGGGGAAGAGAATGCTGGGTAAGGGAGATGGGGGGAAACAGGCTCTGGAGATATAAGTCTGGAACTGTAAGTTCCAGGTGCATGAACTTGTGGTTGCCAGTCATGAAGAGATCTGGACCCAACATGGGAAAGGTTGCTGTCCTTGAATGGGGGTATTGAGATATGTTTGAAGACAGCAAGAGGTACTGTAACTGAAAAACATTACCACAGATAAAGACAATGTTTACATAAACATAGTGTCTAGATAGATACCCTGCAGACTGCTTATAGGTCCTTTCTAGCGACACTCAGTCACCTGACAGCAACACCTTCAAATAAAAGACAGATCTTTCTCTCCATGGACACACACACATACACTCATGTAGATGGTGAGTTTTTATTTCACTTCATAGACAGATTCACATATTTTTCTAGGAAGATCTGTTGTCCCTAATAATTCTGTGTGGGGTTTGTCACGCAAAAATGTTTAGCTTTATACTCAACTTGGATTGATCTGGGCACAGGTCAGGAAAAACAGAATGTTATAATATTTTACTCTCACTACTTTCATTAGTTAGCCTGGAATTTAATAAAGCTACCCATCATGGTATCCACAACAGAACTGAGCCCTTGGCTGTGCCTGTTTAGCAACCTGCTGTTCACTGATGGTATAAAAATTTAGTCTTTTCCACGTGTCATGACTGCCTGTTAATTTCTCCCTTGAGAAAATCAGACAGCCAGATCCCCAGGCCTCTTCCACTCTCTCAGAAATTACATCCTTTCCCAAATTATAATTCCCACTATGGAAAATGACTGTTCTTTCATTGTTCAGTTTCCACCAGACACCCAAATTGAATAACAAGCAGTGCAATTTTAATCATGGAGATAACATCAAAACAGTAAATGAAAACAAATGAATAACATGCAGAAATGACTCAAGGAAACCAGTGGACTGCAAACATGACTAGAACCAACTCTGCAAAATGTCTCTACTCCACCTTAAATTTGAGGATCAACATTACTCGTCTTTTTTTATGGTGTTTGTTAAGCTCCTACTATGTGCCAGGCACTGTTCTAAGTGCTGGAGTAGATACAAGGTAATCAGGTTGGACAAAGTCCATGTCCCTCACAGAGTTTACAGTCCTAATCCCCATTTTACAGATGAGGTAACTGAAGCACAGAGAAGTTAAATGACTTGCCCATGATCACACAGAAGACAAGTGGCAGAGTCAGAATTGGTACCCAGATCCTTCTTACTCCAAAGCCCGTGCTCTATCCACTAGTCCATTTTTCTCCTGCTTAGCCACTAAGCCTATTTCCTTTTCAATAAGCAAAGCTTGTCCAGCAGAGGTAGGCCAAATAAGGTCCAGTGAAGATCCAAAAGAACCTATCAAGCATCTGATGATATACTCACCAAACTTTGCACATTCCACAACTCTGAGTGGAGTGGTGTGTCAGGGGGTAATGAGCACATCCACAATTGGTTCTACAGTCTAATCTATCTCGTCCTTTATGCATCCTCCTGATCTTCATGGTTCGCTTGTGGACTCTTACTAAAGTCAGTGGAGTTGCTAGGAATTAGAGGCCTTAGTCATTAGGAGTTAATAAAGTTAGTAGGAGCTAGTGGTCTGTGGACCCAAATATTTGCCCACCTCTGTTCTACAGGATGATATGGGCCTATTCAAATAAACCATGCTTTTCCTTTTCCTTCCCTGTGTAAATCAAGATGTCACTAGAGCCTTCAAAGCTGTTGTCTGTTCAATGCTGTAAGCTTTGGGGCCCTCAGGGGCCTGCTCAATACCTGTGGTAGCCTCCCCATTCTCATTTGATGGTAAAGAAGGGAAGCCTGCCTTCCCAACCATAGAATTCTGGGTAGGCTCTGGCTATTCGTAACTAAGTAATATGGCCAGACTGGGTGAGGAGCTGAGGGCTGCATTCCTCCAAAAACAGTTTTTGTTACTTAGGTTGATGTTGTATATATTATTTCTCTATTTTATTAACGATGTGCATATATCTATGATTCTATTTATCTTGATGGTATTGATGCCTGACTACTTGTTTTGTTGTTTGCCTCCCCCGTTCAGACTGTGAGCCCATTGTTGGGCAGGGATTGTTTCCATCTGTTGCCGAATTGTACATTCTAAGCGCTTAGTACAGTGCTCTGCACACAGTAAGCGCTCAGTAAATACGATTGAATGAATGAATGAATGAATGAGTGAATGCTAATCGACCAGCATGGTCTAGTGGAGAGAATAGAGGCCTTGGAGTCGGAGGACCTGGGTTTTCTGCCACCTGTCTGCTGTGTGATCCTGGACAAGTCACTTAACTTTTCTGTGCTTCAGTTTCCTCATCTAAAAAATGGAGATTAAATTCTATTCCCTCTAACATATACTGTGAGCCCCATATGGGCCAGGGACTATGGCAATTAGCAAGTACCAAAATAAGAAAAAAAGATTGCTTAATCTTTCATTTTTTCATACTATTTGGAATTGATTCTTTATCATAAAGAGTGGGGTGCCAAGAGTCAGGCTTGAAAATAGAGACAGGATTTGTATGAGATAAACCCACCAGTGCAGCAAGGATTAGTGAAAACAATTCAGGAGGGAGTGTCGGTCACACATCAGTCCTTTAAACCACAAACAGTAGAGTTGAAAAGCAGCATGACTTAGGGGATAGAGTATGGGCCTGGGAATCAGAAGGACCTGGGTTCTAATTCTGGCTCTTCCACTTGTCTTCTGGATGATCATGGACAAGTCACTTCACTTCTCTGTGCCTCAGTTGCCTCATCTGTAAAATGGAGATTAAGATTGTGAAACACATGTGGGACATGGACTGTGTCCAACCTGATTAACTTGTAACTACCTCAGCACTTATTACATTGTCCAGCACATAGTAAAGCCTAACAAATACCATAAAAAAGACTTAGAACCTCAATGCCAGTAGTAGCATCATCAGAATTGAGGGACAGATCTCTCTCCCTCTGTATCTGTATATGTGTGTTCAGGTGTATATATATATATATATATACACATAAATGCATATATATGCATATATATAAATAAAATCATTATAATTTTTTATGCATCCTCCTCCATTAAAATTGTGAGTTCCTTTTAGAACACAGACTGGGTTGGAATTGTTTTTACCTTGCATTCATCCCAACAGCAAAGTGCCCAGCACAAATGAAATGCCTAATAAATGACATATTTATAACTGCATTTAGCATCTTAAGAACCTGAAAGAGATACACTTTGGCTCATATAAAAGATAGTTACAGTTTTAATTCCAGTGATCGTATGCTTTACTGAACTGAGCCACATGACAATGAGTTACTCTGGGAAATATCTTTAAGCAGCCTAAGAGACCTTGCAAGGAACCTCTCTATCCTCTTTCCTGGCTGGGATTAATGGGGAGATCTTCCACTCATCTCTCTTATTCAACCCACATATTTAGTTTGTCCTCAAATTCTACTGGTTCTACCTTCATATCATTTCTAGAATCCACCCCTTCTCCATCCAAACTGGTACTCTGCTGATCCATTTATTCATTCAATAGTATTTATTGAGCACTTACTATGTGCAGAGCACTGTACTAAGCACCTGGAATGTACAAATCAGTAACAGAACTTATCCTATCCTACCTCGACTCCTACATCTGCCTCCTTGCTAATCTCCTCCTACCACAACTCAGCCCAAACACTTTACTCCTCTAACTCCAACCTACTCGCGGTTCGTCAATCTCACTTGTCTTGCTGTCAAACCCTTAGTCTTTATCTTCCCTCTGGCCTGGTATTCCTTCCTCACTGATATCTGACAGACCACCACTCTGCCCATCTTCAAAGTCCTACTCAAATGATATCTCCTCCAAGAGGCCTTCCCTGACTGACCCCTCATTTCCCCCACCCAAGCACTTAGGTCTGTATCACTTAATCACTTTGAAACTTCCTCCACTCCCAGCCCCACAGCACCGATGTACATATTTTTATACTCTTCCATTTCTCCTATCTGTAATTTATTTCAGTGTCTGTTCATTAGACTGTAAGCTCCCGATGGCAAACACCATACCTACCAACTTTATTGTACTGCACTCTCCCAAGCATTGGGTATAGTGCCCTGCACTCAGTAAGCACTCAATAAATACTGCTGATTGATCAATTGATTGATTTCTGTCAAGGACATTTTCCCTTTCAGTCTGAGCTCTTCTTCTGTAAGGATCATGTAGAAAAAGACATTTCAAAAAGAAAATTCAAATCGAAATTTTAAATCTCTTCTGGCCAGATGCATAAGTACTGCGGGGTGCGTGAGGCAGCCTAGACGTTATGTAATTGGGTTGGGGAAGGAGTGGACACAGAATGGCCAAACCACTGAATTGGTTGAGGGCTTCCAGAATGGCAAAGCTAGACATATCTAAGGGACCAAAGTATCAACTTAACGTTTCAGGTGCTCCTCAATGCTGAAAGACCTTCCATCAGCAGTAGTCCATAAGTAATGAGGTTGGACAAAGTTAGGTGAAATGGAGAGACAGAGGGTAAGAGAGAAAAGGACACAAAGGATGAAACTTGCCTGGTATGGAAAATCATCTAAGCACACTGGTCTGCTGGTGTTTTTTAAATTACATGATGCTTTCCTGAATAGCCTTGGAAGGCCTGCCTGGACTACATAGTAATAGTAGCAACAGAGGTGGTAATAGTATTTACTGACTGCCTACTGAGGGCAACAGCATGGCCTAATGGAAAAAGTACGAGCCTGGGAGTCAGAGGACCTAGGTTCTAATCCCAGCACTGCCACTTGCCAAGCTGGGTTACCTTTGGCATGACACTTAAGAGGAGCAGCCTGGCGCAGTGGATAGAGCATGGGCCCAGAGTCAGAAGGTCATTGGTTCTAATCCTCTTCCGCCACTTGCCTGCTGTGTGACTTTGGGCAAGTCACTTCACTTCTCTGTGCATCAGTTAGCTTATCTGAAAAATGGGGATTGAGACTGTGAGCCCCACGTGGGACAGGGACTATGTCCAAACTGATTTGCTTGTATCCATCCCAGATCTTAGTACAGTACCTGGTACAAAGGCACTTAACAAATACCACAATTATTATTATAATTATTATTACTTAACTTCTCTGTGCCTCAGTTTCCTCATCTGTAAATTGGCGGTTCAATGCCTGCTTTCTCTCCTACTTAGATTGTGAGTCACATTTGTCCAATCCGATTATCTTGTATCTAGCCCAGCAGTGCTTAGTAGAGTGTTTGGCACATAGTAAAGAAATATAAAGGATTCTGGGTCAGGATGAGTTGTAAGTAAATAAAAAGAGACTAGCTGATTTCTTTCTAGAGCATGCCACCCTAGGAAACACAAACACAAAATAAATACTCTACAATGGGAGCGTGTTTACAGTGAGAACTCCCATTCTGTGTTAGCAATTGCTTAGTACCTGCCAGACTCCTATTATATGTATGAAATGCAGTAACATCTCCGGTTACAGGGAAAATCCAGGTTTGGAGAATGCGGAAACTATTAGCATGTTGCCAAAGCTCTTTAAGAAGAGGGATTTGAGCTAAGGTGATACAATGTTACAAAAGGCTACCAACAAACAGCGACTCCTTACAATTGGCTTTAAAACACTCAATCAGCTTGCCCCCTCCTATCTTAGCTCACTGATTTCCTACTACAACCCAGCTCGTGCACTTCGCTTGTCTAGTGCCAGCTTGCTCACTGTGCTCCAATGTCATCTATCTTGTCACTGATCCCTTTCCCACATCTTCCCTCTGCCCTACAACTCCCTCCCTCCATATTTGCCAAACCACCACTCTGGCAACCTTCAAAGCCTTATTGAGATCACACACGTCCACCAAGAGACTATCTCAAATAAGCCTTATTTTCCCTGATTCCCTCTGCCTTCTGCATCACCTATGCACTTTTATATGTACTCTTTAAGAATTTGATGTTCAATATACCCTCAGTCCCCACAGCACTTATGTATATATCTGTAACATTCATTTTAATATCTGTCTCCCCCTCTAGACTGTAAACTCCTTGTGGACAGGAAACATGTCTATAAACAATGTTGTACTGCACTCGCTCAAGAGCTTAATACAATATGGTAAAAAAAAAAAAACCAACTTGACACTCTGTTGTTGCAAAACTCTGTCTCTCAGTTTCCCATAGTCCACTGCGACCTTGATTTAACTTTCTAATTTATCTACCTGACCTATGCGCTGCCTGGGTAACAGAATTTAATGATGGCATTAAGTCCTGGGCTGCTAATGTAAATTTTTGGTGGTAGGTCAGTCTTGCTAGTTGTAAATGGATACAAAACCTCATTTTTCTTCAGGCTTATTAATCAGTTGATTGCCTGAGGCTGATTTTGTGTATAATCATATGCATGTCTTCAAGAGCACATTCCAAGTGCTTAACAAATACCACTGAAAAAAAGTCCCTCATGTCCTCAAACATTCTCAAACATGAATCCTTGCATCCTTTAAGAGTGCATTCCAAGTGCTTAACCAATACCATTTTTTAAAAAAAGTCTCTTATATTGTCAAACATGGTGGCATTAAATCGGTTTCCCAATTACTTGAATGTAATTGGGAAAGGATCAGATATATGGTAACTTCCACAGCTCCCTCACCTTTCTTTTTGAATATGTTGACTTTCTGAGTACAAAGCAGTAAGAATCAGTATGTGGCAATGGGGGAAAGAAAGAATAACAGAGAATCTTCCAGTTGGTTGGTCACTACAGTGTCAAAGGTGGTCACAGCTTTCCAAACTGATGAGCTTATGCTAAAGAGTTTACTCGTTTGGACAAAATCAGTAAGCAGCTTTTACTGACTTAAATTGTCATTACGATCAGCAAGCTCAATTCAGTTAGCATTGAGTTTAATTTTAATAACAAACTTTGAAATTTAGCCAAAGTAGTTGAGATATTGTTCACAAAGTCACTCCAGTTGAATTGTAAACACAATTTACTCTAAGAACATGAACTTAGCTTTGTTCATTATAGTCCAAGAGATGAGAGTGGAGCTCTACTACTTTTTCTCTCAAGGTTATCGTTTATTGTTCAGAGTACATCAGATCATACCACAGAAAAACCTCCACATTGCCCCATCTGTCATTTTAGATTTGTTTGGTTTCACTTTTTAGATAGACAAGTATAGTATTTACTCATAAATTCACCTTTTGTCATATGTTCATCATGAAAATCTTTCTTAGTTACAAATGAATATATTTCAGAATCCTTTCCTCCAAAAATAGCACCACCACTTACATATACATCCTTCTATAGTTCTTTTTATTACTCAATCAAAAGGTCTCTTCAAACAGATAGATCTTTTACTGTGCCAGGAATGCTAAAAAATTTCAGGCTCAGTAAAACTCTTGGGCAGTGAGCCATTTGCTGAAATTTCAGCACTTCTAGAAATCTGAATTTCTAACTTAGTGAGGGTGAAGTCTATTGCAGATGCTAGAGTGAGACAAATTATGGAGAAAAAAGGATATTTAGTACTAAGAATCCAATCATAGGTGATATATTTCTGCAAAAATCCATCTTAAAGAAAAAATATTGACCCTAGAAAGATATCTCTTAATGGAATAAATGTGTCCAAATATCTTCCCCTCTTCAAGGCCCAACAGAGCTCACCTCCTCCAGGAGGCCTTCCCATACTGAGTCCCCCTTTTCCTCTGCTCCTCCTCCCCTCCCCATCGTCCCTACTCCCTCCCTCTGCTCTACCCCCTTCCCCGCCCCATAGCACTTGTGTATATTTGTACATATTTATTATTCTATTTATTTTATTAATGATGTGTATATAGCTATAATTCTATTTATCTATTCTGATGGTACTGATGCCTGTCTACTTGCTTTGTTTTGTTATCTATCTCCCCCTTCTAGACTGTGAGCCCGTTGTTGGGTAGGGATTGTCTCTATCTGTTGCCAAATTGTACTTTCCAAGTGCTTAGTATAGTGCTCTGCACACAATAAGTGCTAAATAATTATGATTGAATGAATAAGGGGATTGTCATTTTTTTCAATTGTGGCAAACAACAATGTCAAATAATCAATTTGATTATTAATTTAGTATTTATTGAGTACTCCATAATCTCTCAGCTGCCTCTGACACTGGTGACCCCCCCTCCTCCTGGAAACATTACCCAAAGTTGCCTTCATAGACCCGGTTCCCTCCTGGTTCTCCTCCTATTTCTCTGGCCGCTCATTCTCAGCCTCTTTTCTAGGCTCCTCCTCTGCCTCCCACCCCTTTAACTGTGGGAGTCCCTCAAGGCTCAATTCTGGGTCCCCTTCTATTCTCCATCTAAACCCACTCCTTTGGAGAACTCATTCACTCCCATGGCTTCCACTACAATCTCTATGTGGAAGAGTCCCAAATCTACATTTCCAGCCCTGATCTCTCTCCTTCTCTGAGGTCACAAATGTTCTCCTGCCTTCAGGACATCTCTACTTGGATGTCCTGGTGACACCTCAAACTTAACATGTCCAACTTGATAGGGTTCCTTATCTTCCTAAGCAAACGGAGACCTCCCTCTGCTTTCCCATCACTGTAGACAGCACGACCATTCTAATAATTATGGTGCTTGTTAAGCACATACTATGTGCCAAGCACTGTTCTAAGTGCTGAGATAGTTACAAGTTAATCAGGTCAGACACAATCCCTGCTCCACGTGGGGCTCACACTCTTATCTTCATTTTACAGATGAGGGAACTGAAGCACAGGAAAATAAAGTGACTTGCCCAAGGTCACACAGCAGACACTTGGCGAGAGCTCGGATTAGAACCCAGGTCCTTTTGACTCCCAGGCCCGAGCTCTATCCACTAGACCATGCTTCTTCGGGCAGACTGGGGCCCTGGGATTTGGTCTTTGAGGCTGTGAGTGAGCTCCCTTCCCTGTCCCCCCACCAATGGATCCCAGGCCAGCTCGCAAGCCATCTCACAAGCCATAATCTTGGCGTTATCCTCAATTCATCTCTCTCATTCCACCCACATATTCAATCTGATGCCAAATCTTGTCAGTTCAACCATCACAACATTGCTAGAATCTCTTGCCCTTTCCTCTCTATCCAAATGTTACCACATTGATGCAAGCACTTATCCTATCCCACCTTGATTACTGCATCTGCCTCCTTGCCGACCTCCCTGCCTCCTGTCTCTCCCCACTCCAGTCCAGATTTCACTCTACTGCCCAGATTATTTTTCTACAAAACAATTCAGTCCATTTTTCCCCACTCCTAAAGAACCTCCAGTGGTTGCCTATCTACCTCTGCATCAAACTCCTTATCATAGTCTTTAAAGCACTCAAACATCTTACCTCCTCCTACCTTACCTTGCTGCTTTCCCACTACAACCCAGCCCACACACTTAGCTCCTCTAATGCCAATCTACTCACTGCACCTTGATCTCTATCTATTTCACCACTGGCCTCTTGTCTACATCCTACTTTTGGCCTGGAATGCTCTCTGTCTTCATAACCATCAGACAACCACTCTCCCCACCTTCAAAACCTTATTAAAAGTGCATCTCCTCCAAAAGGCCTTCCCTGACTAGGCGCTCATTTCCTGTTCTCCCAAACCCTTCTGTGTCACCCTAGCACTTGGATTTGTACCCTTTATTCATCCTTCCCTCAGTCCCACAGCACTTATGTACAGATTTGTAATTTATATTAAATGTCTGTATCTCCCTCTAGACTGTAAACCCATTGTTTGTGAGCAACATCTCTATTAACTCTGTTCTACTGTACTCTCCCAAGCACTTAGTACAGTGCTCTGCACACAGTAAGCACTCAATCAATATGATAGATTGATTGGTTACTATGTGTCAAACCCTGTACTAAGTGCTGGAGTAGATACAGGTTAATCAGGTTGGACACAATCCCTGTCCCACATGGGGCTCATATTCTAAGTAGGAGGGAGAACAGGTATTGAATCCCCAATTTACTGTTGAGGAAACTGAGGTGCTAAGAAGTTAAGTGACTTGTCCAAGGTTACACAGCAGGCAAGTGGCAGATCTGAGATTAGAACCTAGGTCCTCTGGCTCCCAGGCCCTTCTTTTTTCTCCTAGGCCACACTGCTAGACTTGAGTTCTAGTTTCAGCTCTGCCACTATCCTACAAGACCCTTGACCATTCTGTGCTTCAGTTTCCTCATCTGTAAAATAAGGGATAAAATACACGCTCTCCCTTCCTCTTTGATAATAAACCCTGTATGGGACAGTAAATGTCGGATCAGTTTTCCTTTTACCTACTCCAGTACTTAGTACAGTGCTTGGCACGTGGTAAATATTTAATAAGTGCCATTATTAGTGAAAGTAATAACGATAGTTGCAGTAGCACAAGCATTTATTAAACACCTATGGTGTGTAGAGCTATATATTAAACATTTGGAAGAGTGAGCCAGAAGCCAAAGACAGTTCTTGCCTTCAAAAAAAGTTACCATCTAATTAATGGAGGAGACAGGCAGTCATAAATTATTCTAAACTAGAGAGAACAATAAGAACAAGTAAGAGAGTGTGTCAGGGTTAAAAAATGTATAAATACTTAATTCTTCTATAACCCAGCGTTTACATTCTTGACAAATCCTGCATTATGGAAAGCTAGTGTTATAGGAGTGCCTTGGCTGATGCCTTGAAGATGTTGTACACAAACATTTTTTTTTGATAACATATTGGGTTCCATAAGTCAATGAATAGTACTTACTCAGCACCTAGTGAGTGCAAAGCATGTTACTAAGTCTTTGGAAAAATACAACATCTGGAAAACACCCCATCCCCCACCCCCTTCCCCTCACAAGGACATACGATATAATTGGGAGTTGGATGGACTTTTTTTTTTTACTATTGAAGGAAGTAGAAGGAAAAATAAGGAATAAATAAGAGCAGGGCAAATGATCCAGGATGATATAGACACATAGGTGCTGGAGATGGGTATAAACACTTAAGTACTATGAAGATAGTTGGGTCAATATGATTAGGGGTGTTGGGAATTAATCAGGGCTTCCTGGGGGAAGTGGGAATTTTAAGGGAAGATTTAGGGGTGTGGATGGCTCAGGCTGGGAGAACAGCATGGCCAATCATTCTCTCCACAGTCAATGCCTTATTAAAAGCATATCTCCAAGAGGCCAACCAATGAATCAATCAATCACATTTATTCAGTACTTATGGTGTGCAAAGCACCATACTAAGCCTTCCCCAACTAAGCTCTCTTTTCCTCTTCTCCCAATCCCTTCTGTATTGCCCTTGAACTTGGATTTACACCCTTTATTCACCACACTCTCAGCCCCACAACACTTATGTACATATCTGTAACATTTATTAATATTAATGTCTGTCTCCCCCACTAGACTGTAAACTCATTGGGGGTGGAGGATGTATCTACCAGCTGTTATACTGTACTCTCCCAAGCACTTGATACAGTGCTCTGCATGCAGTAAATGTTCAATAAAATGATTGATAGTGCAAAACCAAGATGAGTTAGCATTTCAAAGGAGAAAAGAGTAGTTAACATTGTTAGAGGCAGTAGAGAGGTCAAGAAGGATTATGACAGAGTAGAACCCATCTAAGTTGGGTATGAGGAGATCATTGGGGATTCTGCAGAGTGAGGTCTCAGGGTAGTGAAGGAGGTAAAACCTCACTGTAGTGGGTCAAGAGAGATTAAGTGGAGAGAAATCGGAGCCAGCAGATGTATACAATCTTTTAAAGGAATCTGGACAGGAATGGCAAGAAGAAGGTGAGGCAATAGAAGCAGGAAAAATGGGAGAGGGTGGAGTTGAGAGCGGAGACCTGATCGTCGAGAGTGGGAAGAGAGGACAGGGCGGCAAGGTGAGGCGAGATGCTATTGGAAAGACGGATGGGATCGAGAGAGCGGAGGTCTCTGTGGGGCAGTAGCGAAGATTTGCAGGGGGAGGGAGTGTGAGAGATGAGGCAGGTGAGAAGGTTATGGTCAGAGAGAGGGATTTCAGAGTCGGTGAGTGAGGAGATAGTGCAGCGGTAGGAGATGACGAGATCGAGGGTGTGACCGAGTCGGTGAGTGGGCGCGGTATGGTGGAGGAGGAGGTCGGCAGAGTCGAGGAGGGATAGCAGGCGGGCGGCAGAGGAGTCGTCGGGTACATCCGTATGGATGTTGAAGTCTCCAAGGATCAGAGTGGGCAGAGAGAAGGAGAGGAGGAAGGTGAGAAAGGGGTCAAGGTGGTTGAAGAAGTCGGAGGTGGGACCGGGAGGGCGGTAGATGACGGCGACAAGTAACTGGAGTGGGTGGTAGAGGCGAATGATATGGGCTTCGAAGGAGGGGAAGGAGAGGGAGGGGGGAGGAGGGATAGTGCGGAAGCGGCATCGGGGCGAGAGGAGGAAGCCGACGCCTCCTCCCTTACCGGTGAGTCTGGGGGAGTGGGAGAAGGAGAGGCCTCCGCTGGAGAGAGCGGCGGCATCTCGACTCTCTCGCCCCCCTTTCCCTCCGCCGCTCTCGCTCCACTAACCCACAGCCCTGGATCACCTCCTCCGTCCGCCTCCTACGCTTCTATGCTCGAGCTGCTGAGCGCTGCTGGCGAAAGTCCAAGCACCAAGCCGACCTCACACACTTCAAATTTATCCTTTCCTGCCTTAACTCTGCCCTCTCCTCCGCCAGGCAAAGCTTCTTCTCCTCCCTCATCGACACCCATGCCCGTCACCCCCGCCGATTGTTCCGGACCTTTAACTCTCTCCTTAGGCCCCCTGTTCCTCCCCCTCCCCCATCTCTCACCCCTAATGATCTGGCCACCTATTTCCTCACGAAAATCAACACGATCAGGTCTGAGCTCCCCAAAGTCACCCCTCCGCCTCTCCCCTCCCCCCCAACAACCCCCTCCCCTACTTTCCCATCCTTCCCTGCAGTATCCTCAGAGGAGATCTCCTCCCTCCTCGCAAGTGCCACCCCCTCCACCTGCGCCTCGGACCCCATTCCCTCTCACCTTCTGAAAACCATCGCCCCTGCCCTCCTCCCTTCCTTAACTTCTATTTTTAACCACTCAATCTCCAAGGGCTCCTTCCCCTCTGCCTTCAAACACGCCCACGTCTCCCCCATCCTAAAAAAACCCGCTCTTGACCCCACTTCCCCCTCCAGTTATCGTCCTATCTCCCTACTACCCTTCCTTTCCAAAATCTTAGAACGAGTCGTCTACAATCGATGCCTAGAATTCCTTAACTCCCATTCTCTCCTAGACCCCCTCCAATCTGGCTTCCGTCCCCTCCACTCTACCGAGACTGCTCTCTCTAAGGTCACCCATGACCTCCTTCTTGCCAAATCCAATGGCTCCTACTCCATTCTGATCCTCCTTGACCTCTCTGCTGCCTTTGACACTGTCGACCATCCCCTCCTCCTCCATACCTTATCTCACCTTGGCTTCACGGACTCTGTCCTCTCCTGGTTCTCCTCTTACCTCTCTGGCCGATCATTCTCGGTCTCCTACGCTGGAGCCTCCTCCCCCTCCCATCCTTTAACTGTTGGAGTTCCTCAAGGGTCAGTTCTTGGCCCTCTTCTGTTCTCCATTTACACTCACTCCCTCGGTGAACTTATCCGCTCTCACGGCTTTGACTACCATCTCTACGCAGATGACACGCAGATCTACATCTCCGCCCCTGTCCTCTCCCCCTCCCTTCAGGCTCGCATCTCCTCCTGCCTCCAGGACGTCTCCACCTGGATGTCGGCCCGCCACCTAAAACTCAACATGAGCAAGACTGAGCTCCTCATCTTCCCTCCCAAGCCCGGTCCGCTCCCAGACTTCTCCATCACCGTGGATGGCACGACCATCCTTCCCGTCCCGCAGGCCCGCAATCTCGGTGTCATCATTGACTCGTCCCTCTCGTTCACCCCACACATCCTATCCGTTACCAAGACCTGCCGGTTTCACCTCTACAATATCGCCAAGATCCGCCCTTTCCTCTCCACCCAAACGGCTACCTTACTATTACGGGCTCTCGTTATATCCCGGCTAGACTACTGTGTCAGCCTTCTCTCTGACCTCCCTTCCTCCTCTCTCGCCCCGCTCCGGTCTATTCTTCACTCCGCTGCCCGGCTCATCTTCCTGCAAAAACGATCTGGGCATGTCACTCCCCTTCTTAAACAACTCCAGTGGTTGCCTATCGACCTCCGCTCCAAACAAAAACTCCTCACTCTAGGCTTCAAGGCTCTCCATCACCTTGCCCCTTCCTACCTCTCCTCCCTTCTCTCTTTCTACCGCCCACCCCGCACGCTCCGCTCCTCTGCCGCCCACCTCCTCGCCGTCCCTCGGTCTCGCCTATCCCGCCGTCGACCCCTGGGTCACGTCCTCCCGCGGTCCTGGAACGCCCTCCCTCCTCACCTCCGCCAAACTGATTCTCTTTCCCTCTTCAAAACCTTACTTAAAAATCACCTCCTCCAAGAGGCCTTCCCAGACTGAGCTCCTCTTCCCCCTCTACTCCCTCTGCCATACCCCCTTTTACCTCTCCGCAGCTAAAGCCTCATTTTCCCCTTTTCCCTCTGCTCCTCCACCTCTCCCTTCCCATCCCCACAGCACTGTACCCGTCCGCTCAACTGTATATATTTTCGTTACCCTATTTATTTTGTTAATGAATTGTACATCGCCTTGCTTCTATTTAGTTGCCATTGTTTTTACGAGATGTTCTTCCGCTTGACGCTGACGCTGTTTAGTGCCATTGTTCTTGTCTGTCCGTCTCCCCCGATTAGACTGTAAGCCCGTCAAACGGCAGGGACTGTCTCTATCTGTTGCCGACTTGTTCATCCCAAGCGCTTAGTACAGTGCTCTGCACATAGTAAGCGCTCAATAAATACTATTGAATGAATGAATGAATGAATGATCTAGAGAAGATTTCTTAATAAAGGAGGACTTGAAAATGTTTGAAGGCAAAGGAGAAGGAATCTTCCAAGAGTGAGAGGTTAAATACAGCAGTAGTGGGAGTGTAGGAGAGTTGAGAGCAAGTGTTTTTAAGAGATGAAAGAAGATGGGGTCAGAGGCACAGGTGGAGGGAGTATATTTCAAGGGCAGGCAAAGGAACAATCAGTCAATGGTGTTACTTGAGCATGTACAGTGGACAGAGCACTGAGCTAAGCAGGAGAATACAACAGAATTGGTAGACATGCTCTGTGTCGGAGACCTCCTGAAAGACTTCTAGGAAGGTGGGGAAAGAGGAGGAAAAGGTATTAGAGTGGTGAAACTAAAGAGGTGGCACAGTTGGGGGGATTTGGGGAAGTGCATGCTGAATGGTTTTATCTATAGTTTGTTTGGTCATCAGGGTTAGGGAGAGAGACAGTGGAGACAGTAGGACTTCAGGAGATTTCAAATTTTGGAATAACTGGTAGGGGCTACAGGTTTAGGAGTCAGTGGGGGAGAAACTGAAGTGTTGCACAGCTCAAGAGGACTGAATTGTACCTAGGAGAGTAATTTGACGTGGCAGAACTCAACCCAGTGCCTGGATCTTCAACAGCTAAACAAATACAAGAGTGGAGGAAGTGGACTGAGGGGGTTGTCCAGGGCTGGGCATAGGTGGTGTAAGAACAATGGTGTGACAAGGAGTTTGGTGGATAGAGTGCTGATGAGGGTGTAGATGTTTGACATAAAGAGAGGGGACAGTGGGAGGAACAGTACAAATTTTGAGGATGATGCTGTGTGGTGAGTTTGAGGATGACGTTAGGTGGCCGGTTAGAAGGCTGTGCTCAGAGATACGTAAATTGGAGTTGCTTAAGGTTAGAAAAGGAACAGTTTCTGTATAAGCTGAGATCTAATGTGTGACCATACTGGTGTGTAGGTGAGGTGGGGAGAAGCAATAGGTCAGGGCAGCAGAGTTTAGAACTGAAAGGAGGAATATAGCCAGAGATAGGGGAGGATAGAAGGATCATCAATCATCAATCAATCAATCAAAAACAGAACATAGTGGACAGAACATAGGCCTGAGACCTGAGTTCTAATCCCGGCTTTGCCACTTGTCTGCTCTGTGACCTTGGGCAAGTCACTTAACTTCTCTGTGCGTCAATTACCTCATCTGCAAAATGGGGATTAAGACTGTGAGTCCCATATGGCAAATGGACTGTGTCCAACCTATTAGCTTATATCTACCCCAGGACTTAGTATAGAGCCTGGCACAATACCATAAAAAAAAAAAAACCCACAAAACAATCAACCAATCAATGGCATTTACTGAATGTGTACAGTGTGCAGAGCAGGGTAAGAAGCCCTTGGGAGAGTACAATACGATAGAGTTGGTGGACACGCTCCCTGTCCATTAGGAGCTTACAGGCTACAGGGAGATCAACTGCATGAATTCATTCATTCATTCAATAGTATTTATTGAGCGCTTACTATGTGCAGAGCACTGTACTAAGCGCTTGGAATAAACAAGTCGGCAACAGATAGAGACAGTCCCTGCCGTTTGACGGGCTTACAGTCTAATCGGGGGAGACAGACAGACAAGAACAGTGGCAATAAATACAGTCAAGGGGAAGAACATCTCGTAAAAACAATGGCAACTAAATAGAATCAAGGCGATGTACATTACATTAACAAAATAAATAGGGTAATGAAAATATATACAGTTGAGCAGATGAGTACAGGGCTGAGGGGATGGGAAGGGAGAGGGGGAGGAGCAGAGGGAAATGGGGGGAAAAGAGGGTTAAGCTGCAGAGAGGTGAAGAGGGGGTGGTAGAGGGAGTAGAGGGAGAAGAGGAGCTCAGTCTGGGAAGGCCTCTTGGAGGAGGTGAGTTTTAAGTAGGGTTTTGAAGAGGAGAAGAGAATTAGTTTGGCGGAGGTGAGGAGGGAGGGCGTTCCAGGACCGCGGGAGGACGTGGCCCAGGGGTCAACGGTGGGATAGGGGAGACCGAGGGACAGTGAGGAGGTGGGCGGCAGAGGAGAGGAGAGGAAGAGAGAAGGGAGGAGAGGTAGGAAGGGGCAAGGTGACGTAGAGCCTTGAAGCCTAGAGTGAGGAGTTTTTGTTTGGAGGGGAGGTTGATAGGCAACCACTGGAGGTGTTTAAGAAGGGGAGTGACATGCCCAGATTGTTTCTGCAGGAAGATGAGCTGGGCAGCGGAGTGAAGAATAGACTGGAGCGGGGCGAGAGAGGAGGAAGGGAGGTCAGAGAGAAGGCTGACACAGTAGTCTAGCCGGGATATAACGAGAGCCCGTAGCAGTAAGGTAGCCGTTTGGGTGGAGAGGAAAGGGCGGATCTTGGCGATACTGTAAAGGTGAAACCGGCAGGTCTTGGTAACGGATAGGATGTTTGGGGTGAACGAGAGAGACGAGTCAAGGATGACACCGAGATTGCGGGCCTGAGAGACGGGAAGGATGGTCGTGCCATCCACGGTGATATGGAAGTCTGGGAGAGGACCGGGTTTGGGAGGGAAGATGAGGAGCTCAGTCTTGCTCACGTTGAGTTTTAGGTGGCGGGCCAACATCCAGGTGGAGACTTCCTGGAGGCAGGAGGAGATGCGAGCCTGAAGGGAGGGGGAGAGGACAGGGGCGGAGATGTAGATCTGCGTGTCATCTGCGTAGAGATGGTAGTCAAAGCCGTGAGAGCGAATGAGTTCACCAAGGGAGTGAGTGTAAATGGAGAACAGAAGAGGGCCAAGAACTGACCCTTGAGGAACTCCAACAGTTAAAGGATGGGAGGGGGAGGAGGCGCCAGCAAAGGAGACTGAGAATGACCGGCCAGAGAGATAAGAGGAGAACCAGGAGAGGACAGAGTCCGTGAAGCCAAGGTGAGATAAGGTATGGAGGAGGAGGGGATGGTCGACAGTGTCAAAGGCAGCAGAGAGGTCAAGGAGGATTAGAATGGAGTAGGAGCCATTGGATTTGGCAAGAAGGAGGTCATGGGTGACCTTAGAGAGAGCAGTCTTGGTAGAGTGGAGGGGACAGAAGCCCGATTGGAGGGGGTCCAGGAGAGAATGGGAGTTAAGGAATTCTAGGCATCGATTGTAGACGACTCGTTCTAGGATTTTGGAAAGGAAGGGTAGTAGGGAGATAGAGCGATAACTGGAGGGGGAAGTGGGGTCAAGAGCGGGTTTTTTTAGGATGGGGGAGACGTGGGCATGTTTGAAGGCAGAGGGGAAGGAGCCATTGGAGACTGAGTGGTTAAAAATAGAAGTTAAGGAAGAGAGGAGGGCAGGGGCGATGGTTTTCATAAGGTGAGAGGGAATGGGGTCCGAGGCGCAGGTGGAGGGGGTGGCACTTGCGAGGAGGGAGGAGATCTCCTCTGAGGATACTGCAGGGAAGGATGGAAAAGTAGGGGAGAGGGTTGGTGGGGGGGAGGGGAGAGGCGGAGGGGAGAGGTGTGGAGCTCAGACCTGATTGTGTTGATTTTTGTGATGAAATAGGTGGCCAGATCAGTGGGGGTGAGAGATGGGGGAGGGGGAGGAACCGGGGGCCTAAGGAGAGAGTTAAAGGGCCGGAACAATTGGCGGGGGTGACGGGCATGGGTGTCGATGAGGGAGGAGAAGAAGTTTTGCCTGGAGGAGGAGAGGGCAGAGTTAAGGCAGGAAAGGATAAATTTGAAGTGTGTGAGGTCGGCTTGGTGCTTGGACTTTCGCCAGCAGCGCTCAGCAGCTCGAGCATAGGAGCGTAGGAGACGGACAGAGGAGGTGATCCAGGGCTGTGGGTTAGTGGAGCGAGAGCGGCGGAGGGAAAGGGGGGCGAGAGAGTCGAGATGAGTAGAGAGGGTGGAGTTGAGAGTGGAGACCTGATCATTGAGAGTGGGAAGTGAGGGCAGGGCGGCAAGGTGAGGAGAGATGCTTTTGGAAAGACAGATGGGATCAAGAGAGCGGAGGTCTCTGTGGGGCAGTAGCGAAGATTTGCAGGGGGAGGGAGTGTGAGAGATGAGGCAGGTGAGAAGGTTATGGTCAGAGAGAGGGATTTCAGAGTTGGTGAGGGAGGAGATAGTGCAGCGGTAGGAGATGACGAGATCGAGGGTGTGACCGAGTCGGTGAGTGGGCGCGGTATGGTGGAGGAGGAGGTCGTCAGAGTCGAGGAGGGATAGCAGGTGGGCGGCAGAGGAGTCGTCGGGTACATCCATATGGATGTTGAAGTCTCCGAGTATCAGAGTGGGCAGAGAGAAGGAGAGAAGGAAGGTGAGAAAGGGGTCTAGGTGGTTGAAGAAGTCGGAGGTGGGACCAGGAGGGCGGTAGATGACAGCGACAAGTATCTGGAGGGGGTGGTAGAGGCGAATGATATGGGCTTCGAAGCAGGGGAAGGAGCGGAGGGGGAGGAGGGATAGTGCGGAAGCGGCAACGGGGTGAGAGGAGGAAGCCGACGCCTCCTCCCTTACCGGTGAGTCTGGGGGAGTGGGAGAAGGAGAGGCCTCCACTGGAGAGAGCGGCGGCGGAGACCGTGTCTTCGGGAGTGAGCCACGTTTCTGAAAGGGCAAGGAGGAGGAGAGAGCGGGAGAGGAAAAGGTCATGGATGAAATGTAGCTTACCTGTAATAGAGCGGGGGTTCCAGAGGCCACACTTGAAAGTAGCTGTGGGTGCAAGAGGGGGAGGGGGGAAAGGGCGGGGGGAGGGGAGGGTTTGGAGGGGAAGGAGGTCAAAAGGGACCATGATGACGGTGCAATTTGCATATGATACATTCGACTGGATTAAGAATGTGTCTGGGCATCCTAACAAATCTACCAATCCCTAGTAGAAGAGATTCCTATTCTCCCTTCCTTCTCCCCAAGGATCCGAGTGTGAGAAGCAGAGGGAGAATAGGATGCAGAAAAAGATGTCATAGAAATGCAGAGAGGGACCAGGAAGGTAGTAAATAATGGTGATTAGTAGCTGTAAGGGATGTAGATACAAAAGATGTGGTATGATTTGGGAGTTGAATGCAGAGTAGTTGAGAGAGCTGCTTGTTAGTGTGATCTACTCAATGTTTGTCACAGTTGCTAACCCAATAACAGCACTTGAGGTATAAAGAAGCTTCCTCTGTTAGCAGTATGGACTCCTTCCACCAAAATCAATCGGCCACTCTGTTAGATTATACCCTGTTTTTAGTTCAGCCCGTTCCCTCCCCGATCTTCCATATCTTCCATAAAAATATGTTAAGATCAGCCTAAAAGCCTGTGATCTTTAATGTCGCATTTCCTACCACTTGATTTCCCCCCAGATTTTCCATTTGACAGCCACTGACTTGAATAAGAGTTCTTTTTCTTGACATGATGCCAAACTGGCTGGTCTCTTAGGATTGTGATGAGATTTTCCAGGGTATCAGTGCCATAGAGAAGCAAATATGAGGCCCAAGATTCTCTCTGTCAGCTGGATACACAGTCGCAGAACAGTATTCTTGGGCTCACTCTAGAGGACATAATAGCAGTCCCTGGCTTCAAAGGCATCTTTCTGTCCCAATGAACTTTGTTTAGGTGGTGCTATTTGGATTTCCTGTGCAGATTTGCTTCAGAAGACGAATATTCCACCAGAAAAATTTTCTCAAAAATGCACCTTGCAGAGCCAGGTCATAATAAAGAAAAATTGACAAGCTGCAGCCTAAGGGAGAAAATAACTCTTTGATAGGTACAGTAGTGTACAATGGCTCAAACTGAAATATATTACAGTAATCTTGAGGAGGAGCTATAAGGGAATAGATAATCATGGTGAGGTAAGAAAGAAGGTGCATGCATCTTCCATGCTCAGAATTGAGGGCAAAAAACTAGTCATATGTCTACTTTGGCCATATCTACAAAGGAAAAATCAGGATACTGGAATCCCGGAATGCAGAAGGGAGCAAAATTGTTGTCGATGTTTTGTCAATCCCCACTCTGTGTGCTCCTCCACTATGCTAACCTGAGTCCACCATTATTCCCAGTGGTGTGCAGGAGTTACAGCATCTCTTCTTCCCTATTATTCCAGTACCTACCCATCCACCTCCTCCCTATGGCCCTTACAAACATTGGGAAAGGTAGAATGCTGCAATGGCTTTATTCCTGAAATACATTCCGGGTATGATGAGGATGACAATATCAATGATTATGATAATAACAATGATGACAATGGAGGCGCCCATTGAGAATAATGGATGAGGCTCATCCTGAGACCGCAGAACCAAGACCCTGCACAGAGGAATCGATTATATTGCTAGTCAGGCAATCAATCAATAGTGTTTACTGAGCATTTACTGCCTGCAGAGCAATGTACTATGTACCTGGGGAAGTACATTACCAAAGAGTTGATAGACACAATCCCTGCCCACAAGGAGTTTCTACTCTAGTGGTTTGTGAAAGCTCGTGGGCAGGGATCATGTCTACCAGCTCTGTTGTAATGTACTCTCCCTAGCATTTAACAGTGCTCTCCACACAATAAGTGCTCAAAACATGCCCCAGATTGATTGATTGTGCAGCACCAATTGCACTCTCTTTCCTGTTAGCCATATTCCTGCTGGGGCATGAAGTTCAACGAATGAGTAGGTGGGCAGATATTTAGCATATTGTGAACTGTACATGAGAGTTCTTTAATGTGCAGTCCCCATTTATGACTAAAGTGACCACAGCATAGTGCCACAGCTCAGTAACCCCCATAGGGTGCTTGTCTTTACTGAGCATGTGAGCCTGTTATTTTTCAGGGGTTAGGTAAAAATCAAGGAAAGCACAGCCTAAGATAGGGGACAGCCCTTGTCCATCCATAGAACATTTTCTCCACCAAAATATCAGAAGGATGGAAAATGGGGCCTATGAGGAGAGGGTAAAGAAATACCCATTACTTTAGCTTACAAGAAATGAGAGTTACAGGGTGACAATAATGGTCTTCAAGTATGTCAATTCTTTTTATGGGAACTCTGATGACCAGTTGTTCTTTACTTTGCCGAGAAGCAAACAACAGAAAATGTATTGAAGTAAAGTTTAAACTATCTTTAGACAGAAGGAAGAGCTTCTTGGCTTATCAGGGTGATTACACTGGGATATGCTCCCAACACAAGTTGTGGAGGGATCAGGGCCAGATGACCTCTTGGGTCACTTCCAATCCATCAATTGATTAATCATTGGTATTTACTGAGTGCTTACTATGTGCAAAGCATTGTACTAAGTGCTTGGGAAAGTACAATAGAGTTAGTAAGCTTGCTGTAGGCAGGGAACGGGTCTACAATTGATTGATTAGACATGATCCTTGCCCACAAGGAACTATGTGATTTTAAGGAGGTTCAGATAGACTTCAAAAAAATGGGACTGTCTTCTAAGCTTGGTGTGTATTCTCCCCCAGATACATCTCTGTTATCACCATTTCTGTTTAACCTCCAACTTCTTCATGCTGTTATCCTTGGTTGAGAAAGCTAAAAACACCCCTCTCCCCCCATTGCAGGATTACAAAACCCTGCTTCATTTTATATAGCCTTGATGAGATAATTCCATTGAATCCGCACGGGGACACAAGCATGTGATGAACTGATGAAAAACTCAAAATGTAACCTCAATCTGTTGCCTTTTATAGACTACTGTTTCAACAACTGTGGTACTGATGACTACTGTTTTCAGCTACAAGTATTAAAAAGAAGAAGAGGCAATTATAGAATCTCGGTCAAGAAACTAAACTGCTATTAAAAATGCCATAGCTCTATTAAAATCCGGCTCTAATTTGCTTCTGCTGGAGAAGCCAAGAATGGCACATCACAATCTTCCTTATATCAGCAGTCAAATGAACCTCCCTTGGAAATCTGTCCCTCTCTTAGAAATCTTATTTTGTTCGAAAATAGTTCCTTTGCTCAGTTCCTCACCTTTTCTCTTGTTTCTTTAGCCTGCAGCAGTGTGTACCTGAATGGCAGATCAAAGACCTGAAAGTTATTGTTTTTCATTAGTGCACTTTAAAATTCATTTCCCTGTTTTCCATGCTGATAACCTTGCCAAAAAGCATCTTTTGTAGATGTGGACATGACTCAGACAGCAAACACCTAATCTAAACTTGTATCATTAGCTGATGGATGCAGAAAGATAAGCACATTTGCACACAAAGGAAATGGAAAGAATTGATTTGAAATTAAGATTTGGAAAAGTGCAAGCTCTAAAAGAAAATAAACTTCTGCTTTACATTCTACATGAAAGGAAGGGTCCTAGACAAGATGACCCCTCAAGATCTTTTCTAACTCTAGGAGTATAAGAATCTCCTCTCATGTTCTATCCTGTTACATCTTTCATGGGCTTTATTTTTTAAGATCCATTTCAATTCGAAAGAGTTTACAGCCTGATTAGACTGCAATTTGCAAAGATATGAGGCAACTCAGCTGGGTATAAATAAGCTAATATCATGTTAATGTTTCTTATTTGTATTTATAGGGCACATAAACAGACAGGCACTATAGATGGTCACAGATACAGAGCTATACAATGCCTAGAATAACGATTGGAATCCCTCTCCACTACTTATTTTATGGTTGTTAAAAGGTATTGGCACTTTTTGTCCTCAACCTTGTGAACAGCTGGAACCACAAATGAGTGATTATTGTGTAGCAATTCATAAAACAGGTGATTCCCCAGCAATGAAAGATGGTTTGTAATGTTAAAGGCTCTAGTGCCTCCATATTCTGACCTTAAACAGCCAAGGACAACAATGGGGAACATATTGGAAAAATCGGTCACAAAACAGGAAAAAAATAAAGGTCTTTCTTCTTTAAAAAATATACTTCCTTACGATACTGACTTTATAAAAAGTCCTATATTAAAATAGCAACTTATTTCATTGTTTCATGCTACTGGAGTGCCCTCTGTCTTTTAATGTTACTATCTGCATCTAATTGGTCCCTTGAGATTTGTTCTTTAGTTCTTCCTCAAAGAACAAAACACAGTTTGTTTTCATATTTCTCTACTATGATTTTTACCCACAGCAATTTTGGTTCCTGTTGGAGATTTTTAGAAACCCATTCAATTATCGTTTCATTTGAAATTCATTTAAAATAGTGGTAAATATTTTAAAATGTTAACTTTTTTTTCCCAGCATAGTTAAGGCTGACTTGACAGTCTGCAGATCTCTTAATGTTTTAGACAACTTTTGCATATCCCCCCCCAAAAAAATCTTTGAATATTTGCCCTGGAATGTACATCAAGGTAATTTATTCAGTAATCCGTTCAGTGGGAAACCACTAAAATGTTCAAAAATGCTATGATACTAATTAGCACTTAATTCATGCCATGTACCAACAAGTCCACAGGGCTCTCAGTTGTTTAGTGTACTACAGAAAAACATGGGTCATCTACACATATCATGAAGATCAGATTGCATAATATGAAAACTACTGCACCATTCAGCCTGAGAAGGTTGGAACTTGTTTTTAAATTGAATCGTAACAAAAGTACACATGCAAATTGCCTCCTGGTTTAGAGACTGGTAAGGTTGTAAGGAAAAGAAAATAAAGCTTCTCAACAATTTCATGAAGAATGTGCTGGTTTGAAAATGAGTCAGGCCAGTGAGATGTTGATGTGGAGATATTCCTGTCTTTTGGGAAAAGGCAGATTTGATTTCAGATTTCTTTAAAGTAGTCTATGGCCTCTGTTTAAACCCCAGACTTTGACATGTTGTGATACTGCATACCACTGGGTGAAAGCATACTACAGCAAATTTATACTACAAAGGCGAAACACCGCCGATGGATTTAGATATTATGCTATCCTTTTATGGAAATTCATGACATTTTTTAAAGCTTCTTTTCAGTAGAGCAGCATCACCCAGGAGAGCTCAGAATGATGCAGAGCTAGAACAAAGAGAAGGAATCTGGGACACAAGCCTGTGTGCGCAGCCTCAGTTTCTGCTCAGTGTGTAACAATGAAAAACATTGAATGTTTACACATCTGCTTGTTATTCAAATTGCTTATCTTGTACTTTTCAAATAATAATTCCTGTATTCAGGGGAAGCATCCAATTTTCTTGTAACAAGAGAGGAATCTGGAAAAAAAAATGTTCTCACCCTCAGCTCATCTTTTGCTTACCCCAAAGTCATTTATACAGCAATCACTCAAGAAAAAAGAGGCAAAGCATTTTCAGGCGGAGCTTACATGGTGTTTGCTAACACATCTGAATATTGTTTATGGGCTGGGTTTGGACAATTAATCAAATAAATGTTTTGCCTGTGGGAAGGGTTTGGTTGCTGCGGTGGGTAAATTACCTCTTTAAGGGAACATCTGTGTTTCTGGCTCAGCTTTTCTATTTATAGCATCCCTAAAATAATTTTCTTCCTTCAAATGCTCATCAGACAATAGGAAATCACTTTACTTTCCCAGACTTGGAGCTCATTAGCTGCTCATCGTTTAAAAAAAAAAAGAAAAGAAAAGAAAAATCTTTCCAAATTGAGAAACAAACAGAACTCCACATTTAACCTTTACAGGACAATGGACACATTTAAGGTAAATAATGATTTGCTTTTCAAATTGCTAGCTCCTGCCTTTGACTTCATCATCACTGAAAATGATTCTGCCCCAGAGAAGATGATATTACTCAGAAAATAGGTTTGAAAGAGTTCTGGACCTTTTGAATAGATCCTTCTGCAATTATTCAGTCTTTTCCTTAAAAGAAAATTGAGGGGGTCAGTCTTCTAAATAGAAAGAAATCACACTGATGCTCACTGAATCTTTCCCTGAAGGGAAGCAGAGAATCGGATGCTATTTTTAGACAAATAAGGACCAATTGTAATGTCCTGGGTGGCTTCTCCCTCTCAGGGAAATACATCCTAAGGCAATAAACATAGCAGACTCTGATTCTGTTTAGAATCTCTGAACAACCAGGGCACTGTCAGTTACTAAAACTACATCAACAAAAGGGCCCTGAGCCTAGGAATGGGTGCCTGGTTTGAGATATATACTTCTCTGAATCATTTCTAAATTTTCAATCCAAAAATCCCACTAAATATATTTGATGTGTGTATAATCTCAACTAATCAGTTCTTTTGATTTTGATTATTTTTCTCTGTGGAGGTGTGTGGGGTGTTTGTGGGAAACATAAATACCTGAATGAATGTGGTTTCTCTCACCCAGCTGTAAGCAGGAAGTGGCAGTCATTGTATGAGAATGTTAGTTGCTTTTAGCAAGAACTTAGACTACTGTTCTTGTGGAGGTTGTGGGTGTGGGGAGGAGTCCAGGTTTTTTTATTGGTTTTTTTTAACTGTAGAGAGCATGAAAGTGTTTGAAATCAGAATTCAAGCTTTAGGTGTTTATAGGAACACAGATATTGTCCTAAAATTTTGCTTAAGGTTCTTCTCAATCCTTCAACTACTTTATATGTGAAAACCAACTATAAAGCCAAGATTGTACTCCACTTATTATCTCGGCATAGGTAAGGACTCAGCACTATTCTTGCCCTTTTTTTGTTAAATTCAGTGTTCTTTTTACCCCATCAGCAGAATGAAGCTGTTATTCTCAAATGAATTGATGTCATTTTTCTTTGGAATAGTCACCAAGATCCATCTCATCACCCACATTTCACAGGATGACATCTTGTCACAGACATTTTGTTATAAGGTTTTCATTCACTATTCTACAGCTCAAATGATTAGTTTATTAGATATGGAAAGAATGAAAACAACTTCAGTCACCTGAAAGGTTGCCATTGTCAGTTCTAGAGCACAGTTGTTCTATAGGAGGAACAAATCTCACAAAACCTCATACAAACAGAAACCTGAATATATATATAAAAGTCAAGCTTATTATTGCAGTGCATAAGGACAGCAATGAGACTGACATTTCCAGGATTTGAAAAAAATCCACAAGTATTAAAAATAAGCATCAGTTATGTAAAAGATCCCTTACTTTATAAAAGCCCTAAATTTCATTTATGATTTCCTAGTGTGTGTTAATTATATTAGGAAAAGTTTGCAGAATAAAAAGTTACTGAAGATCAGTTAGTCATCAGCCTCTACAAAACGTAAAAATAGCTACCTTTGCTTTACAGTCAAGGAGAAAGAATATTTAATTTAACTTCCTAGTCTTTCTTCTCTTAGATTATGCTACTACGGTTTCTAATTGCCAAGTTTTCTCAAAAATGAGTACCAGTTATCTTCCTGAGTTCCTACAGTATTTTCACAAAAAATTAAAAGAAAGCAACAACCATAAAACCCAGACTTCACACCCTATACTAAACTCTGTACTAAACTATACTATACTATACCCTATACTAACCCAGACTAAAGCCTATACTCATAAAGCTCACACTGTAGTTAACCCAGATGAACTGACAAAATCTCAACTTAAATGGAGTGTCTTTAGAACTCTCTTAAGCAAGAGAGTTTGAGTCTTCTAGTTTCCTTGAGTGGCAGGATATTGAGGCAGTTTATTTTATGTTTTTCACTGTGCCACTGCTCTTTGGTAGGAAGGCAACTAGTAACAACTAGTTAACTAGTAAGTTAGAAGAAGAGAGAGGGAAGGTGGTGAGAATGGGAAGCAGCAGAGAGAAGCAGTATGGTGTAGTGGATAGCACACGGGCCTGGGAGTCAGAAGGTCATGATTTCTAATCCCTGCTCAACCACTGTCTGCTTTGTGACCTTGGGCAAGTCACTTCATATCTTTGTGCTTCAGTCACCTCATCTATAAATGGGGATTAAGACTGAGCCCTATGCAGGACAGGGACTGTGTCCAATCCAATTTGCTTGTACCTACCCCAGTGCTTAGTGGAGTGCCTGGGCACATAGTAAGCACTTAACAAATACCATAATTATTAAAGGGAGGGAAAAGAGGTGGGAATGATGGTAAATGATGGGGGTGTGGATTATTACTGTATTTGTCAAGAACTTACTGCATGTCAAACACTCTTCTAATTTTGGGGGTAGATTCAAGATAATCAAGTTGGACAGAGTTCGTGTTCCACAGAAACGATCTGGCCATGTCACCCCGCTCCTCAAAAACCTCCAGTGGTTGCCTCTCAACCTTCATATCAAGCAAAAACTCCTCACTCTTGGCTTCAAAGCTCTCCCATCACCTTTCCCCCTCCTATTCACCTCCCTTCTCTTCTTCTACAGCCCACCCCATACATTCTGCTCCTCTGCCGTTAACCTCCTCACTGTACCTCGTTTTCGCCTGTCCCGCCATCTACCCCTGGCCCACATCCTACTGCTGACCTGAAATGCCCTCCCTCCTCACATCCACCAAACTAACTCTCTTCCCCTCTTCAAAGCCCTGAGAGCTCACCTCCTCCAGGAGGCCTTCCCAGACTGAGCCTTCCCTTTCCCTCTGCCTCTCTTCCCCCCCCCATTGCCCCCACTCCCTCCCTCTGCTCTACCCCTTTCCCCTCCTAACAGCACTTGTGTATATTTGTATATATTATTTCTTTATTATATCTATGATTCTATTTATCCATTTTGATGGTAGATACCTGTATACTTGTTTTGTTTTGAGGTCTGTCTCCCCCTTTTAGACTGTGAGCCCGTTGTTGGCCAGGGATTGTCTCTACCTGTTGCCAAATTCTACATTCCAAACACTTAGTAAAGCGCTCTGCACACATTAAGCGCTCAAAAAATATGATTGAATGAATGAACATGGGGTTTACAGTCTAAGTAGGAGGGAGAAGAGGTACTGAATCCCCATTTTACACTTGAGGAAACTGAGGCCCCAGAGAAGTTAAGTGCCTCGCCTAAGCAAGCCATTGGAAGAGCCAGGATTAAAAGCCAGGTCCTCTGAGTCCCCAGCCCATGCTCTTTCCACTAGGCCACACTACTTCTCAGAAGTACATTTGATTGGGGTGACTGGTCACTGTGATCTGAAGTTGAAGGGGTTGATTTATGACCTGCTAATGAGCCACATCTTCTGATTGGTTCTTGCAGATGGGATCTGATTCATACTAAGCACTTGAGAGAATACATTGCAACAGAGTTGGTAACATATTTCCTGCCCACAGTGAGCTTACACTCTAGAGGAGGAAGCATACATTAACATAAATAATTTATACTATATAATTTACAGATATGTACATAAGTGCTGTGGGTTGAAGGTGGGGTCGATATTAAATGCCCAAAAGTCACATAGATCCAATTTCATAGATGACACAGAAGGGAGATGAATCCAGGAAAAGAGGGCTTAATCAGGGAAGTCTTCCTGGAGGAGATGTGACTTTAATGAGCTTTAAAGGTGGGTAGATTGGTGGTCTGCCTTATTTGGAGGCAGAGCGAGTTACACAGGCTAGAGAACGGATATTGGAAAGGGGTTGTCGGCAAGATAGACAAGATAGGGGTAGAGTGAGTAAACTGGCTCTAGAGGAGTTAAGTGTGCAGGCTGGACTGTAGTAGGAAATCAGGATGGACTGTAGTAGGAGATCAGTGAAGTAAATAGGAGGGGACAACCTAATTGAGTGCTATAAAGCCAATGGTAAGGAGTTTTTGTTCGATACTGATGGGCAACCATTGGAGGTTCTTGAGGAGTGGGCAGGAGAGTGAAGTATGGACTGGAATGAGGAGAAACAGGAGGCAGGGTGGTCAGCAAGGAGTCAGATGCTGTAACCAAGGTGGGATAGAAAAAGTTCTTGGATCAGTTTAGTAGCAGTTGGATAGAAAGGAAAAGGTGGATTTTAGCAATATTGTGAATGTAGAACCAACAGGATTTAGTGACAGATTGATTAATATGTGGGTTGAATGAGAGCGATGAGTCGAGAATAACACCAAAGTTACCGGCTTGTGAGAAGGAGGATAGTGGATTGTGTACAGTGATGGGAAAGACAGGGGGAGGACAGGGTTCGGGTGTGAAGATGAGGAATTTTTTTTTGGACATGTTTAGTTTGAGGTGCCAGTGGTACAACTAGGTAGAGAGGCTCATCATATGATACAATCTGATGCTGATGGTGGGGATGGCGATGGGTGGGGGGAACCTGGGTAATTTCCATGATTAAGGCAATTTCCATGATTATCATATGGACATTATTCCTGTTATCAAATAGGGTGGTGGGGAGACGTAAAAGGTCTGGGCATTTTCAAGATAGTCCTCATCCTGGTAGCCATCATAAGCCATGAGAAGGAGAGTGAGAAAGAGGGAGAGAGAGACAGAGGCCGAGAGACAGAGAGATAAATTTTCTGAAGCTTTATTACATCCCTACCTCATTCCCAAGTAATAGTAAGATCAATCAATCAATCATATTTATTGAGAACTTACTGTGTACAGAACTTGGGAGATATAACAGACACATTTCCTGCCCAAGAGTTTTAGTCTAGAGGGAGCAACAGACATTAGTAGAAATAAATAAAATACTGATTTGTACATACATGCTGTAGGGCCGAGGGGGGTGGTGAATAAAGGAAGCAAATCAGGATAACTCAGAAGGGAGTCAGAGAAAAGGAAGTGAGGGCTTAGTCAGGAAAAGCCTCTCAGAGGAGGTGTGCCTTCAATAAAGGCTTTGAAGGTGGGGAGGGTGATTGTCAGATATGAAGCGGAAGGGCCTATTCCAGGCCAGAGGCAGGATGTAGGTGCAAATTCGGGGGTGAGATAGATGTAGATTTGGTAATCCTCTCCACAGAGATGGTAGTTGAAGCCATTGAAGTGAATGAGTTCTCCAAGGTAGTGCTGCAAGTGTCTTCACCTCAGTCTACCCCTGTTGTGCCTTAGATCAAGCATCCCTTCTGGTATGTACAGCCTGGCTATGCATGGGGCACAATATGGCCACCGTTTGCATAGAAGGAGGGGAAAAATTTGCTTCCCCCAATGGAAGCAGAGAATTGTGGCATTATGCACCCTTTTGGCAGCACCCTTACAGCAGACAATTCCCCCAGCATATCAGGCTGGCCTACACATTTAATTCTCAATGAATGGGTCTGACTCCTAAGCATTTGTAGATAGGCCTAGGATACTGAATTTGGAGTATCCTTCATGAATGTTTGTAAGTAATTTAATATGGCTGTGAATCCCTAGTCATCTAATGCTCATATATTCAAATCCAAGCAAAAGTATTAGTAGCCAGTTGCTTGATGCTTCTTAAAATGTCTTCTTAACTATCCTAAGCCTGATTACAATATTGTAACATTTAGATGAGTGAATGAGAATAGCTTCCATCCATCCTCGAGTGCCATGGTGAAGCTGTCAGATGCAGAACATGGCAAATATGAACTAAAGGGAGTGGTACCCAAGAGTGTCTGGACTGGAATTCACTGTGGATGTATACTAACACAGTCCTATTAGCCAATATAAAGCATCAGAAGGAGAATCATGTGGCAGTCCCTTCTGACATTCAGCTAAGCCTGGGGAAAGGAGGAATGTGAGAGGAGAGCACAGAGGGAAAAATAGAGCTAACAAAAGTATTAAAGTTTAAATTCTTCTTTTCCCTAGTTAGTTTGGAAGAACTATAACTCTATCATCCCTGCCAGGTCCAGTCTGATTACAATTTTACAAACGACCACAAAATCTGCAGTATGTTTTTGTGGGCTGTGCTAGTAAGGAATGCCTTTAGGGACCTTTAATTCTAAGCAGAACTTTCAGGGGGAGATTTATTATGCCAGTTCATCTTCTGCTTCCAACTTCCTGTGTGAATCCCTCCAGGCTCAATTCTGGGTTCCCTTCAACTTCCCATCTACACCCACTCCCTTGGGGAGCTCCTCCACTCTCATGCTTTCAACTACCATCTCTACAGAGATGATGCCAACTCTACATCTTCAGCCCAGACCTCTCTCCTTTCCAGCAATCTCTCATTTCCTCCTACCTATAGGATATCTTTACCTGAAAGTCCCATTGATAATTCAAACTCAACTTGTCCAAAACTGAACTTTTCATTTTCCCTCCCAAACTCTCTCCTCCCAACTACTTTCCTATCACTGTTGACAACACCACTATCCTGTCTGTTTCACAAACCCACGACCTAGGCATTATCCTTGACTCAATCGATCATATTTACCGAGCATTTACTGTGTACAGAGCATTGTACTAAGCACCTGGGAGAGTGAAACACAACAGTGTAACACATTCCCTGCCCACAGTCTCATCCCTTTCCTTCTACTTGCATATTTGTCTGTCACGCAATCTTGTCAGTTCTACCTTCACAACATCTCTGGACTCTACCCCTTCTTTTCCAAAGTCAACTGCTACCACACTGGTCTGAGAACTTACCATATCCTTCCTCAACTACTGCATCTGCCTATCACAGCATCAGCTACTGTTGAATTCCTTGCTTCTAGCCTCTACCTCCTCTAGTCCATACTTCACGCTGCTCCCTGTGTCTTTTTTTCTAAAAAATCATTCCATGCACATCTCCCCACTCCTCAAGTGCCTCCAGTTAAATACTATGAATGTAGTATTTGATTTTTCAAAGTGTTATCCTTCACATCCTATTTAACAAAAAGGCACTTTGTGCTAAAGGATCTGCTATTATCTACGCTAAATAGCTCTGTTGTTACTATATGGGCTTTAATTACTCTATCAAGTCAGTGAAAACACTTCACAGGGAGAGGAAGAGAAGCCAAGGTAAATGTTTCACATTTTTTTGAAGTGAAACTGGCATTAAAATTCAATAGTGTTATTGAAAAATCACTTAAAGAAGAGTTTTATAATGGGGATGGCTCTACAGTGCTCTCACCCAGTAGGTGATCAATCAATAGTACGGACTGATTGATTCATCTGCTTTAATATAACAATCTAGAATAGTTACACTGTCCCATTAGGGAATGTCTTCAACCGATTTCTTAAGCACTCACACCTAAATATCAATTTTATTTCTCCTTCCTAACTGTAAAATGTTTTAGTAACTGTATTCCTCCCTAGACTGTAAGATCCTTTAGGGCTAAGATAACATCTATTAATACTATTGTCTTCTCGTAGGCTCACTGCCTGGTTTTCACTATGGAGTATCTGGTGGGATTACTTTGGAATCAGAATCAGATCCAGGCAGAAGGAGAGCAGACTATGTAACTATCTGCAGGTGGCTCTTTCTGGATTTGTTTCTTTGTCCTCAAGAGAGGTCAGAGGCCTCCTGGTCAAATGTGGTGTTAAACAATTAATGAAGTTGAGTGAATTGATCTGCACGTATTTGTTACCCTTGCCTGCTTTTCTCAGGTTCAGGCTCTGTGAGCCTCATGCTGCTTCCACCATGGAAGCAACACTGGTGTCTGCCCTCCACCTTCCTGACCACTTCCGCACACACACACCCCCACTCCCATGCCACAGAGCCCCGCGACTTTGGGATGTCCTCAGTACTCTGGGTCATTTTTTTCCCTATTCCCTAAACCTCTCCCACTCTGAACAGAGGTCCAAGTTGAGCTCCGTGGTGCATAGAGGGAGATCCAAGTTGCACTGAAATCCCCTAGGTCGGGGGTGAGCCTCACAGCTCAACAAGCAGTCCCCAAACTGCCACTGGTCATGGAGTCAATGCGTCCCTTCCTTTCCTGCATTGCACCCTGCAACCACTACTGACCACTTCTTCAGTGTGCCAGGGTCTCTGTGCCCATGAGCAGGGCCTCCTATCCCAACTGGTCCTGGGGACCGGCTTCACTGTCAGACCGTCTCCAGAAGCCCAGGACCACTAAACCCTTCCCACACACACCCTGATGCTGAGGTGCCATGGAACATTCCCGCAAACCCAGAGCGCAGCCTGTGGTGTCTCCTAGAATGTTCCCACCACAGGACACCTCCAACCCCCACTCCACTGCAGTTTGGGATTGATCCTAGCATCTTGGGCTTCTCCGACACCTTGGTATCTTGGGGCTACTTATTTTCCCCAACTTCCAGGCTGAGTATCTGCTTTGCCAAAACCAATAGAAAAAAATTTTCTTAAATTAAGAAAATACCCAACCCTTAATGGAAAAGCAGTACACTACATGATGATGAAAATACTCCCTGGCCTGTAAGAGGAACAGCTCTAATACCTCATGGCCAGATAGGGAGTCATTATCACAGCACTAAGTGAGACTAGACTATTTGGTGAGGATAGCTCACAGAGGGTGGATGGCCCTTTTTTGGTGAAGCCTTTCTCTGCAGAACACCATCCAGGGGTTAGGTTTAAAGTACTAAATCACCTTGCCCCCTCTTACCTCACCTCACTACTCTCAAACTACAACCCAGCCCACACACTTTGCTCCTCTAATGCAAACCTTCTTGCTGTACCTTGATCTCATCTATCCTGCCTCTGGCCTGGAACGCCCTCCTTCCTCACATCTAACAGTTACTCTCCCCACCTTCAAAGCCTTACTGAAGGCACATCTCTTCCAAGAAGCCTTTCCCGACTAAGCCCTCCTCTCTCCTCTTCTCCCACTCTCTTGACATCACCCTGACTTGCTCCATTTATTCATTTCCCGCCTCCCAGTCCCACACTACTTATTTACAAATCTGTAATTTATGTATTTATCTTAATATCTGTCTCCAACTCTAGACTGTAAGCTATCTGTGGGGAGGAAAAGTGTCTGTTGTATTTTACTCTCCCATGCATTTAGTACAGTGCTCTCTGCCCACAGTAAGCACTCAATAAATACGACTGTCAATGAATGAATGAAGGTTTGTTATCAGGCAATCACCAATATCAGGCCTGGAAAATTTGCCCAGAGGAATTAGAGAACAATTTATGACCCTATGCCTGCCTTTGACACAAAAGTGCTTTGCCACCATCAGAACCATTTAAATCCTCATGATGACCAGCTGCAATGAAGATGAAAAAACCCACACCCACAGAGATTTAAACTCAATGGAAAGCCAAAGATGCCAGATAAATTAATTATAATGGGTCATTTAAATGCCAAAGTTGGATGCGATGCCCTCACACGGGAGAAAGTTATCTGGCCTCAGAGGATTGCCAAACTCAACAGCAATGGTTTCTTTTGCTAAGTGTACATGCCAAACATCCCAATTTTATCCCAATTACAAAGACTATCTTTCACCCACCAAGCAAAAGAAAATCATCCTGGTTGCATCCACAATCAAAACAGTAGCATTTTATTGATCACATCATAGCGCAGCAGAGAAGCAGCCATGTGTGGAGCAGAATGTTGGACAGACCATCATCTCATGTGCTCTAGGCTCACCATGACATCCCAAACTGACCTCCAAGTCACCAAAACACCTGAATCCAAAGTTCCTGGAGAATGATGACAGCTGTAAACAACTCTACAGCAACACCCCAAAGACCTTAACTTAAAAAAGAAAAACCAAACCAGAATCAAAAACATACACAGTGAATGGGCATTTCTCTGTGATGCTGATTTCCAGGCAAATGTTAATATGCTGAGCATGGCTAAAAAGAAGGCATCAAGTATGATTGATGCAAATGAATCATAATAATAATAATGATGGTATCTAAGTGCTTACTATGTGCAAAGCACTGTTCTAAGCATAAATGAGAGGTGCCACTCTCCCCACTTTCATAGCCCCATTAAAATATCTCCACCAAAAGGTCTTCCCTGATTAACCCCTCATTTCCCCATCCTATTTGCCCTCCCTTCTGCATCATATGTTCACTTGGGTCTGTATCCCATAAACACTTTGTTATTCACCTTATTCCCACCCCACAGCACCTATGTATATATCTTTATCCTTTATTGATTCTTCTACCTGTAATCTAATTTGATGTCTGTGTCCCCTTCTATACTGTAAGCTCCTTAAAGGGAAGAACCGTATCTATGAACTCTGTTGTGTTGTGCTCTCCCACGCACTCAGTCCAGTGCTCAGCACACAGAAAGTGCTCAATAAATGCCACTGTTTGATTGACTGATGGAGCACTGCTATTGAGAAAAGAGTGGCTCTCACTTAGCAAAAGTTCCATATGGGAAGAGAGACAAGAAGGCAAAAGAGAAAACAGTGCCAGGTGCTGAAAATAGGAAACATGATGACACAAGAAAGAAAACCTTTCGTGTGTAGAATGTGGCCAGGACTATGGGTCCTGCATTGGCCTTTTTACTAACACATGTACTATTCTTTGAAAGTGAAGGACAACTATGTACACATGTAGATACATCGATCAATGGTATTTTTTTTAGTATTTACTATGTGCAAAGCACTGTACGAAGCACCTGGGAGAGTGCAATATGACAGACTTGATAGACAAGTTCCCTGCTCACAATTAGCTTAGAGTCTAGAGGGGGAATCAGGCATTAATAAAAATAAATGATGGCATCTACTCCATCTTAAGCCTCCCAGACCTCTCAGCTGCCTTCAATTATACTTAATGCTAATTGTGATATTTGTTAAGTGCTTACTTTGTGCCAAGCACTGTTCTAAGCATTGGGATAGATACAAGATCATCAGTTCCACATGGGGCTCACATTGTAAGTAGGAGGGAGAACAGATATTGAGAACAGGGATCCAGTTTATAGATAAGGAAACTGAGGCACAGTGAAGTTAAGTTGACTTGCCCACAGCAGAGTTAGAATTAGAACCCAGATCCTCTGATTTCCAGGCTTGGGCTCTTTCAACTAGGCCACACTGCTTCAACACTGTGGATAACCCTCTTCTCCTTGAAACTTTGGCTTCGCTGACACTATCCTCTCTTGGTTCTCTTCCTATCTCTCTGACCACTCCTTCTCAGTATCCTTTGCAGCCTGCTTATATATATACAGTATGATCTCATTCCAATTTATTTTTAAAAACATATCCAGTAGTCTTCAATCCAGTAGAAATCAGGGAGACATACCTGGTGCTGATATTTAAGAGCAAAGCTTGTAGAGATAAGCTCATTGTGGGCAGGGAATGTCACTGTTTATTGTTGTTTTGTACTTTCACCAGTGCTTAGTACAGTGCTCTGCACACAGTAAGCACTTAATAAATATGATTGAATGAATGCATGTTAATGCATAAATAACTTTCCTTTATTTCAAAAGCACAATATTACCTACCAAATATTTTTAGTTCAACATATAGAGCAGAAATTTATTAGTGCAGAGCATGAATTTATTTTTATTTTATTAACTGCATATCACTTAATCTGAGTTGGTGACAAATGCATATAAGTACATTGGATTCTCAAATCCATGATGGTTTATACAGCCATAACCCAGGTTACAACTATCCACCGATAGCACATCCGACAAATACGACTTAAATTGATTGATACCTCACCCTGGGTTACAGACGCCCATGAATACATCCACTCCAGGGAAACAACATGCATTGTTTGATAAACAGAACTCCTCATCTTTCCATCCAAACCCTGTCCTCCCCATGATTTTCTTATAACAGCAGACATTATCATCATCATTCCTCTCCCATAAGCCTCTCTCCTTCTAGATTGTAAGCACATTATGGGCAAGAAATGTATCTGCTAGATTTGTTGCACTGTACTCCCCCAAGCACTTAGTACAGAATTCTGCACATAGTAAGTGTTCAATAAATACCATTGATTGATTTATCAACCCTCCGAGTCCAAATGGTATGAGAGAGAAATGAATAGAGTGTGCCAATAACTGTGTTATTTATTAAGCTCTTACCATGTGCCAAACATTGTCAAAATTCTGGAGTAAATAGATGATAATCAGGTCAGAAACACCAAGCTCACAGTCTAAGTAGGAGGCATTGAATCCCCATTTTGCGGATAAGAGCACTGAGAAACAGAATAATTAAGTGACTTGTCCAAGGTCACACGGATGATGGTAAGCAGTGGAACCAGAATTAGAACCCAGGTCTTCTGACTCCCAGGCTGATGCCCTATACACTAAGCCACACTGCTTGCCTGGAATTCCATTAACTTTCCAGGCATTCCACCAAGCCTCTTTTGTCCATTTAGTTGTTTGGCAAGATCCCGAGGCTGGGGGTGGAAGAGAGTCATGGGATTTTGATGTGGTGTCAATTTCCAAAGGGAAAATCAAGTTTAGACTAATGAACCAGAGAAGTAGTGGCGTCTAATGGATGGAGCACAGGCTTGGGTTAGAGAAGCAGTGTGGCTCAGTGGAAAGAGCACTAGTTTTGGAGTCAGGGCTCATGAGTTCGAATCCCAGCTCTGCCACTTGTCGGCTGTGTGACTGTGGGCAAGTCACTTAACTTCTCTGTGCCTCAGTTCCCTTATCTGTAAAATGGGGATTAAGACTGTGAGCCCCACGTGGGACAACCTGATTCCCCTATGTCTACTCCAGCGCTTAGAACAGTGCTCGGCACATAGTAAGCGCTAACAAATACCAACATTAATCCCGTCTCTGAGACTTGTCTTCTGTGTGACCTTGGGCAAGTAACTTCACTTCTCTGTGCCTTAGTTACCTCATCTGTAAAATGGGGATTAAGATTGTGAGCCCTATGTGGGACAGGGATTGTGGCCAACCTGATTAACGTGTATTTATTCATTCAATAGTATTTATTGAGCGCTTACTATGTGCAGAGCACTGTACTAAGCACTTGGGATGAACAAGTCGGCAACAGATAGAGACAGTCCCTGCCGTTTGACGGGCTTACAGTCTAATCGGGGGAGACGGACAGACAAGAACAATGGCACTAAACAGCGTCAAGGGGAAGAACATCTCGTAAAAACAATGGCAACTAAATAGAATCAAGGCGATGTACAATTCATTAACAAAATAAATAGGGTAACGAAAATATATACAGTTGAGCGGACGAGTACAGTGCTGTGGGGATGGGAAGGGAGAGGTGGAGGAGCAGAGGGAAAAGGGGAAAATGAGGCTTTAGCTGCGGAGAGGTAAAGGGGGGATGGCAGAGGGAGTAGAGGGGGAAGAGGAGCTCAGTCTGGGAACGCCTCTTGGAGGAGGTGATTTTTAAGTAGGGTTTTGAAGAGGGAAAGAGAATCAGTTTGGCGGAGGTGAGGAGGGAGGGCGTTCCAGGACCGCGGGAGGACGTGACCCAGGGGTCGACGGCGGATAGGCGAGACCGAGGGACGGTGAGGAGGTGGGCGGCAGAGGAGCGGAGCATGCGGGGTGGGCGGTAGAAAGAGAGAAGGGAGGAGAGGTAGGAAGGGGCAAGGTGATGGAGAGCCTTGAAGCCTAGAGTGAGGAGTTTTTGTTTGGAGCGGAGGTCGATAGGCAACTACTGGAGTTGTTTAAGAAGGGGAGTGACATGCCCAGATCGTTTCTGCAGGAAGATGAGCCGGGCAGCGGAGTGAAGAATAGACCGGAGCGGGGCGAGAGAGGAGGAAGGGAGGTCAGAGAGAAGGCTGACACAGTAGTCTAGCCAGGATATAATGAGAGCCCGTAAGAGTAAGGTAGCCGTTTGGGTGGAGAGGAAAGGGCGGATCTTGGCAATATTGTAGAGGTGAAACCGGCAGGTCTTGGTAACGGATAGGATGTGTGGGGTGAACGAGAGGGACGAGTCAAGGATGACACCGAGATTGCGGGCCTGCGGGACGGGAAGGATGGTCGTGCCATCCACGGTGATATGGAAGTCTGGGAGAGGACCGGGTTTGGGAGGGAAGATGAGGAGCTCAGTCTTGCTCACGTTGAGTTTTAGGTGGCGGGCCGACATCCGGGTGGAGACGTCCCGGAGGCAGGAGGAGATGCGAGCCTGAAGGGAGGGGGAGAGGACAGGGGCGGAGATGTAGATCTGCGTGTCATCTGCGTAGAGATGGTAGTCAAAGCCGTGAGAGCGAATGAGTTCACCGAGGGAGTGAGTGTAAATGGAGAACAGAAGGGGGCCAAGAACTGACCCTTGAGGAACTCCAACAGTTAAAGGATGGGAGGGGGAGGAGGCTCCAGCGAAGGAGACCGAGAATGATCGGCCAGAGAGGTAAGAGGAGAACCAGGAGAGGACAGAGTCCGTGAAGCCAAGGTGAGATAAGGTATGGAGGAGGAGGGGATGGTCGACAGTGTCAAAGGCAGCAGAGAGGTCAAGGAGGATTAGAATGGAGTAGGAGCCATTGGATTTGGCAAGAAGGAGGTCATGGGTGACCTTAGAGAGAGCAGTCTCGGTAGAGTGGAGGGGACGGAAGCCAGATTGGAGGGGGTCTAGGAGAGAATGGGAGTTAAGGAATTCTAAGCATCGATTGTAGACGACTCGTTCTAGGATTTTGGAAAGGAAGGGTAGTAGGGAGATAGGACGATAACTGGAGCGGGAAGTGGGGTCAAGAGCGGGTTTTTTTAGGATGGGGGAGACGTGGGCATGTTTGAAGGCAGAGGGGAAGGAGCCCTTGGAGATTGAGTGGTTAAAAATAGAAGTTAAGGAAGGGAGGAGGGCAGGGGCGATGGTTTTAATAAGGTGAGAGGGAATGGGGTCCGAGGCGCAGGTGGAGGGGGTGGCACTTGCGAGGAGGGAGGAGATCTCCTCTGAGGATACTGCAGGGAAGGATGGGAAAGTAGGGGAGGGGGTCGGTGGGGGGTGGGGAGAGGCGGAGGGGTGACTTTGGGGAGCTCAGACCTGATCGTGTTGATTTTCGTGAGGAAATAGGTGGCCAGATCATTGGGGGTGAGAGATGGGGGAGGGGGAGGAACAGGGGGTCTAAGGAGAGAGTTAAAGGTCCGGAACAATTGGCGGGGGTGACGGGCATGGGTGTCGATGAGGGAGGAGAAGAAGCTTTACCTGGCGGAGGAGAGGGCAGAGTTAAGGCAGGAAAGGATAAATTTGAAGTGTGTGAGGTCGGCTTGGTGCTTGGACTTTCGCCAGCAGCGCTCGGCAGCTCGAGCATAGGAGCGTAGGAGGCGGACGGAGGAGGTGATCCAGGGCTGTGGGTTAGTGGAGCGAGAGCGGCGGAGGGAAAGGGGGGCGAGAGAGTCGGGATGAGTAGAGAGGGTGGAGTTGAGAGCGGAGACCTGATCGTCGAGAGTGGGAAGAGAGGACAGGGTGGCAAGGTGAGGAGAGATGCTATTGGAAAGACGGATGGGATCGAGAGAGCGGAGGTCTCTGTGGGGCAGTAGCGAAGATTTGCAGGGGGAGGGAGTGTGAGAGATGAGGCAGGTGAGAAGGTTATGGTCAGAGAGAGGGATTTCAGAGTTGGTGAGGGAGGAGATAGTGCAGCGGTAGGAGATGATGAGATCGAGGGTGTGACCGAGTCGGTGAGTGGGCGCGGTATTTACCAAAGTGCTTAGTACAGTGCCTGGCACATAGAGCTTAATGTCATAAAACAAACAAACAAAAAGACAAAAGACCAGGTGAATTGCATTAATCCCAACCTCAGAGGACTTGGTTTCCAATAACAATCCTATTGTGGTCATAAACCCTAAAAGCAAGACATCTGTGTGGACTGGAGTCCTCATCTCACTCTCAGTTTTCCAGGATTTGGGGATTCATAATGAAGACCATGAAAGGGAAAATGCAACAATTTACAGACTTGCCCAAGATCACATAGCAGCGTGGCTCAGTGGAAAGAGCACGGGCTTTGGAGTCAGAGGTCATGAGTTCAAATTCTGGCTCTGCCACTTGTCAGCTGTGTGACTGTGGGCAAGTCACTTAACTTCTCTGTGCCTCAGTTACCTCATCTGTACAATGGGGATTAAGACTGTGAGCCCCACGTGGGACAACCTGATTGCCTTGTGTCTACCCCAGCACTTAGAACAGTGCTCGGCACAAAGTAAGCGCATAACAAATACAAATACCAACATTATTAAGCAACTGGCAGAGCTGGGATTAGAACTCAAATCCTCTAGGTCCCTGGACTCTGCCATTTCTATTGGGCCACACTGTTTCCTACTTTTGCAGATTTTCCAATAAAGCTTTAACATAAAGAGGTTTTATGGTTCTTCGGATCCTTTCTTACAGTTACAGCAAGTTTCCGATATCCAGAAATATCTGCACTCTAATTTACCAGTTATGTAAAGTGAAAATATAGCAGGCCATACCTGTAACTACTTGGACCAGGTAAAACTGTAACTTCTTTTCTCCTTTTTGCTATTTGGCTATGATGGATCTAGTACAATAGCGACCTAAATTGTCAATCCATGATTTGGAACTTTATGGCTAGTTTTACTGTTCAGAAGGGTCCTGAGGGTTATTAAATGGAAAAGTCAACTAAGATTAAAATAATAGAAATAATACTTAAACTTGCAGTTGGAAATTACTTTGGGAATACCACTCACTTTATAGATGATTCGTAGTAGTAAATGTCAGCTTGCAAGTGATTCCGTTGTTATGCACCATCACTTTGTGGATCAGCAAATGGACACACACGAGTTAGGGTACTTGCCAAAATGGAGGCTGTTTTAATGTCCAGGAACCCCAGTCTCCTGAACCCCAATCAAATGATCTACCAGCTCCTATATTTTATTAAAACTGGTCCCTACTCCCTCAAAGGCAGGGATGGTTGAGAATGAGCTGCTGCAGGATTTTGTATAGGTGGGAAGAGTGGTCTCGGCGGGCCAGACTGAGCAAACTTTCCTAGCCAAATCAAGAGAGGAAGAACCATACTTTTTTTTTTTTTACAGCAGATATATAATATCAGAAGGTTTTCCAAAAGGGGAACTCACTGGACACTGGCTAATAGTTATGTCAGGTTTCTATTAGGGACTACTAGTAAATCCTATGGGCCCTCTACACTGTAAGCACCTTGTGGGCAGGGAACATGTCTACCAATTCTATTAGTACAGTACAACTCTCCCAGTGCTCTGCATACAGAAAATGCTCAATAAATATGATAGCTTGATTTATTGAAATATTCATTCAACCGTATTTATTGAGTGCTTACTGTGTGCAGAGCACCATACTAAGCGCTCGGATGGGACAATTTGGTAACAAATAGAGACAATCCCTACCCAACAACGGGCTCACAGTCTAGAAATTGTGGGACCATAAGCCCCCTGCCAAAGAGGGAGTGTGTCTCACCTGACTGCACTGTGTCAATGCCAAGCACTATGCTAAGTACTGGGAATCAATCAATTCAGTAATGGTATTTAATAATAATAATGATGGCATTTATTAAGTACTTACTACATGCAAAGCACTGTTCTAAGCACTGGAGAGGATACAAGGTGATCAGCTTGTCCCATGTGATTCCCATTTTACAGATGAGGTAACTGAGGCACAGAGAAGTGACTTGCCCAAAGTCACACAGCTGACAAGTGGCGGAACCAGGATTAGAACCCATGACCTCTGACTCCCAAGCCTGTGCTCTTTCCACTGTGCCACGCTGCTGTTTACTGTGTGAAGGGAACTGTACAAAGTTCTTGGGAGAGTACAATACAGTAAAGTAGGTAGACACAATCCCTGTCCTTGAAGAACTAACAATCAAGTGGAGGAGCTTACAGTCTATGGGCTTAAAAATATGTATTCCACAGTTTTACAAAACATTTACATATTTCATCAGGCACATCCACTTGTATGTGTCACATTTAAGCTTGAGAACAAGAAAATTTATTGAGGAACCTCAGGGACTTTGACAGAGTCATTCTGCTCTTTCCTCCTAAAATCACTGACTTCTCCCCCATTAGATTGTAAGTTTTTTGAAGACAAAGGTGCTACTACCATGACACCTGTGGCATCTTGACCAGACAGATTCCATTTTGTCAGGCAAAGGTTAGGGGTGTGAGATGGCCCCTGAACTATAGGATGAAATTCAAGGAGGGCAACCATCTCTTGAATCCTCCAAGCATCTAGGTGCCTCCATTAGAGACAGAATATTTAGATGAATGGCCTGACCCAGTAATGGCAGTATACATTTAGATAAACTCTCATGTGTTTCATTTTCACAGTCAGTTCTGCTCTAACCTGATTTGGACAGAATTTGATGGAAGTATTAGGGGATATTTAGCCAGCGACACAAATCTGGGTATAAACCAATCCAAAAATTCATTTGAGGTAGGAAGAAATAGTTATGCATATGTAAAGGCATGACTGCTATATTTCCCAGGACCTGCTTCAGCCTTATCAGTACTTCATATTTCTTTGTATTTTTGCAACTTTACAGTGTATAACACACTCAGATTGTATGGGACTCCAAAATGAGTTGTCTCTTTAATAATAATAATAATAATGTTGATATTTGTTAAGCGCTTACCATATGCAGAGCACTGTTCTAAGCGCTGGGGTAGATACAGGCTAATCAGGTTGTCCCATGTGAGGCTCACAGTCTTAATCCCCATTTTACAGATGAGGTAACTGAGGCACAGAGAAGTTAAGTGACTTGCCCAAGTCACAAGTGGCTCTGACAAGTGACAGAGTCGGGATTCGAACCCATGACCTCTGACTCCCAAGCTCGGGCTCTACTACCAGCCCATTAATTCCCAATGAATCAAAAGTTGCTTTTATGCAATTTTCACATTAACATCAGGTTCTCCAAGAACACAACTACCAGCTTATAGTTACAATAATAATAATGATTGTGGTATTTGTGAAGCGCTTATTATGTGCCGAGCGCTAGGCTGGACATAAGCAAATCGAGTTGGACACAGTCCCTGTCCCGCATGGGGTTCACAGTCTTAATCCCCATTTTTCAGATGAGGGAACTGATGCACAGAGAAGTGAAGTGACTTGCTTAAGGCCACACAGGAGACAAGTGGCAGAGCCGACTTAGATTCCATGACCTTCTGACTCCCAGGGCCCTGCTCTATCCACTATGCCATGCTGCTTAAACATCATTTGAGTTTACAGTTTATGCTCTTGAAGGAGAACTTTATCCACGAGTGCGGGAGTGTCACCCGTCGCCCGTCGCCGGGGTCGTTCGGAATGGGCGCGGCGAAGGAGAGAGAGAGAGAGAGAGAGCGGAAAGCCTGAGCTTTGTATAAAATTGATTCCGCGAGGCGAAATGAATTGATTATTTAGACGCAACGAATTGAGCTTCCCTTTGGGGAGGAATGGGATTATTTGTTGGCATTAGAATTTCCCTACCGGGAGGAAGAGACCTGTCGGTTACTGGCGGCGTGGCAGAAGCCTCGGGTGCCACCCAGGCGGACTTGATTATTGGATTGTCCGCACCTGGTGGGGCCTCCCGCCTCCCGCCCCGCTCCCCCTGGGGATAATTAGTCCACTGGGGCCTTCCCCGCACCTGGTGGGGCCGCCTGCCCACCTCCCACCATGTGCGCGCCCCACTCCGGAGGAATTCACTTCATAATAATAAAATAATGTTGGTATTTGCTTAGCGCTTACTATGTGCCGAGCACTGTTCCAAGCGCCGGGGTAGATACAAGGTCATCAAGTCGTCCCCCGTGGGGCTCGCAGTCTTCATCCCCATTTGACAAATAACTGAGACACAGAGAAGTGAAGTGACTGGCTCAAGGTCACCCAGCTGATGAGCGGCGGACTCGGGATTCGAACCCACGACCTCTGACTCCCCAGCCCGGGCTCCTCCCCCTGAGCGGCGCTGCTTCTCTAAGGCGCTCAATCAATCCACCGAGGCGCCACATCCCCGTGGGGAGGCGCCGAGCTCCCTCCCACCCGGGACAGACCCACTGGTGCGGCCCACAGCCCTGGGGCAGCCCACAGCCCTGGGGCAGGACGGGCCCCTCCATCTTCCATCCCCTCCCTCTTCCATCCCCTCCCTCGGGCGAGCAGCGCGGAAAGAGCCCGGGCTTGGGACCCAGAGGTCATGGGTTTGAATCCCGCTCTGCCACTTGTCAGCTGTGTGACTCTGGGCAAGCCATTTCACTTGGCTGTGCCTCAGTGACCTCATCTGTAAAATGGGGATTAAGACTGTGAGCCTCACGTGGGACAACCCGATCACCCTGTATCTACCCCAGCGCTTAGAACAGTGCTCTGCACATAATAATTGCTTAAATACCAACATTATTATTATTTTATTATCGTGGGCATCTTCTCCCGCTCTGGCCGGAGGCGCCCCGCAGCCGGCGGCCGCCAGTCTCCATCCTCCATCCTCCGCCCAGAAGGTCAGAGGCCGCGGGATTTCTCACCTGGGCTCGTAGTGCATTCCAGCTCCCGCCCTCCCCCCTCCTCCATGGCTAATTGGATTGGCACGGGGGCGGGGGGGGAGGCACCTTCCGTATTCCCGGCCTGGGCTGTCAATCCGGAAGTTTGGGTTGTTGGGGGGTGGTATAATAATAATAATGTTGGTATTTGTTAAGTGCTTACTATGTGCAGAGCACTGTGCTAAGCGCTGGGGTAGACACAAGGGAATCAGGTTGTCCCACGTGGGGCTCACAGTCTTAATCCCCATTTTACAGATGAGGTAACTGAGGCACAGAGAAGTTAAGTGACTTGCCCACAGTCACACAGCTGACAAGTGGCAGAGCCGGAATTCGAACCCATGACCCCTCACTCAAAAGCCCGTGCTCTTTCCACTGAGCCACGCTGCTTCTCACCCACCCTTTCCAGTTCCGCCCGCTGGCACAGGAGGTCATGACATAGCATTTGACCTTGAGATCGTCGCTACCCCCAGAGTCACCCTGGGACAGGGAGTGACCGAAGAAACCAGTGTGCAATAAATCATCCCTTCCACCTCGGGCACATAAGTTTTTTGCTGGGCTATTCTATTTGCAGCCCCTAGCTCCTCTTTAAAGAGCACCTACTCCATCTTGACAGCTTTATAGCAGGCTAGTGGAGGGACTGACTTGGTCTTCCACTAATCTGCTGAAAAGCCACATCATTTGAGTCTGTGCTGCAGCCATGGCTTTGGAGCATTTCTTCTGCCTGTCCTACTTGCGGCCACCCTCTCCAAGGCACTAGGCAGGAGCAGCTTTGATAGTCACAGCTGTGTGACTGTGGACAAGTCACTTAACTTCTCTGTGCCTCAGTTACCTCATCTGTAAAAATGGGGATTAACCGTGAGTCTCAGGTGGGAAAACCTGATTACCCCAGTGCTTAGAACAGTGCTCTGCACATAGTAAGTGCTTAACAATTACCAACATTATATAGTGTTTGGCACATAGTAAGAGCTTAACAAATACCATTATTATTATATTATGCTGTTACCTGTCCAACAAAGTGGCATTGCAGTGAGTTGGTGCTGGTAGGTTGACTGTTTCCCTCCCAGGATCTCATTATTTGTGAGAATCTCCTTGCCCAGCAGCAGCAAAAAGAAACTCTCTGTGGCACCTCCTCCCCGGTGGCCCCCTGCTCTGCCCTCTCCCACTTTATGCCATTGTTGACAACCAGGTCCAGCCATATATAGAACCCTCCTTCCTTCCTTTCTTCCTCACCATAAACTAAAATCATCTTCCCTTGCAGGCCAGGAGACAGGTCTTGGGACCAAGACAGGCCCAGCAAAACTTGATCCCTATATTAGCACATTCCAGCTCTGCCACTCGTCTGCTGTGTGACCTTCAACAGGGCATGGAACTTTTCTCTGCCTCAGTGACTTCATCTGTAAAATGGGGATTAAGACTGTGCCACATGAATATGTGTCTAATCTGATTAGTGTATATCGATCCTCCCCCCCAGCATTTAATACAGTGCCTGGCACATAGTAAGCACCTAACAAATGTGAGAAAAAAACCACAAAACAACAACAACAAAATGACCACTTCTAAATTTCAACCCAGCTGGTTCAGGCCAACTTCAGCATCACCCGGCTAAATCCAAACACGTCAGCCAAACCTCTGAACCACTGAGCTATCGAGGAAACCAGGAAGGCTTCCCCGACTGGTGTATTTACCAGGACACACCAGGAACAGACAATACTTTCTCACTCCATTAGGAAGTATTTTGGCATCTCTCACCTTGTTCATCCAGCTCAAACCCTAGAGGGAGGAAATATTGTGTAAAATTAAGCTCTCCTTGGGAGTGCCCCCTTGACTAGCTCATAATGCAGTCATGCAGCAGAGAAAATAACCACTAATGGTCATTCAAACCAATTAGACTGAAATAAATCCTGGCAGCCCTCAAATTTTAGTGGTGTGAAAAAGCTAATAGTCTATAAGGGTAGTACAAATACCCTTCCTTTCCTATTACTGAACTAAGAACTCATATTTGTCTTTCCTATCATTTCTCTACATTCTAAGTTCTTTAATGAATTTGGTACACTTCGTTCTGTGTAATGTGTGTTATCATCACACATTTTGGCTAGAATGTTGTTACAGAATTAGGGAACGTGGTGTTGGAAGAAACAGTTATGCACAGTTATGCAGGCATGGGGTGTCAGACACTGTGAATGCTACAATGCGATGTTTCCATTATTTTTTAGCTTCTGTTATTTTAGTTTTTCTTGGGCAATGGTGGGAGAGATTGGATTTAGGGACAAGATATTGGTTATAGTTACTTTTTCTTTCAAGAAAGGTGTTGAGTTGTATTTTTGTTTCAAAAATGTATTGAACTCGTGGCTCAGTGGAAAGAACATGGGCTTGGGAGTCAGAGGTCATGCGTTCGAATTCCAGCTTTGCCACTTGTCAGCTGTGTGACTGTGGGCAAATCACTTAACTTCTCTGTGCCTTAGTTACCTCATCTGTAAAATGGGGATTAAGACTGTGAGCCTCACGTGGGACAACCTGATTACCCTGTATCTACCCCAGCGCTTAGAACAGTAAGCGCTTAACAAGAACCATTATTATCATTATTATTATTAAAACGAATTTAATAATTAAATGCATTATTAATCACTCATTAAGCTCTTCACATAATATTAGTTCATAATACTGGAAAAGCAGCGTGGTTTAGGGGATAGAGCACAGGCCTGGGACCCAGAAGGGTCTGGGTTCCAAGTTTTTCTCTCCCTGAAAACCTATTAATTGCCCATCGATGGGCTGTTAACATCTCTGTCCCCAGTCTCCACTCTCAGGCCCCAGCTTCCCTCAGCTGAGGAAGTGGACAGACCCTCAACAGAGACAGTTGGGCCGCTGCAGTCCATGCCGCCCACATGATCACAGTGAGCTATCTCTGTGCTGCCAACCATACAGGTGATGGAGGCATACCGAGCATGTGACCTACACGTGATCCTCCCATGATGCCCACGTGATCACAGCATGCTAAGCACATGACCGCCACATGATGGCCCTGTGCTGCCCACATGACCCCAGGCCCATGGAGCACACGTAATCACAGGGTGATAGCCCTGTGCATCCCACGTGACTGCTGCAGGATACCTCTATGCATGCGGAAAAGCAGTGTCGCTTAGTGGGAAGAGCCCGGGCTTGGGAGTCAGAGGTCGTGGGTTCTAATCCCGACTCTGCCACTTGTCAACTGTATGTCTTTGGGCAAGTCACTTCACTGTGCCTCACTTACCTTGTCTTTAAAATGGGGATTAAGACTGAGCCCCAGTTGGACAACCTGATACCCTGTATTCATTCATTCAATCGTATTTCTTGAGCTCTTACTGTGTGCAGAGCACTGTACTAAGCGCTTGGAAAGTACAAATAGGCAACAAATAGAGACAATCCCTACCCAAGAATGGGCTCACAGTCTAGAAGGGGGGAGACAGACAACAAAACAAAACAAATAGACATCAATAGCGTTGTCAGCTGTGTGACTGTGGGCAAGTCACTTAACTTCTCTGTGCCTCAGTTCCCTCATCTGTAAAATGGGGATTAAGACTGAGACAACCTGATTACCTTGTATCTACCCCAGCGCTTCGAACAGTGCTCTGCACATAGTAAGCACTTAACAAACACCAACATTATTATTATTATTATTATTAAATAGAATTATAGATATATACACATTATTAATACAATAGAATAATAAAATAATAAATATGTACATATATACACAAGTGCTGTGGGGCGGGGGAAGGGGTAGAGCAAAGGGAGGAAGTCAGGGGGATTGGGAGGGGAAGAGGAGCTCAGGAAAAGGGGGGCTCAGTCTGGGAAGGCCTCCTGGAGGAGGTGAGCTTAGTGGGGATGAATGGACAAAGACTGAAACTGTTTATTCGTATTTTTACTTCTTTACTTTTTCCACAAGGCCACACTTCCTCTGATGTGAGATTTTGCAAGACCACAACAAACCACATTTTCTGAGAATTAGTTTACTGAATTTTTTGAAACCTCTGGTATTTTATCGAGTTCAAAAATGTTCATTTACTTTCTTTTGAACAATCCATTCAGAAAAACTCCATGAAATTTCAAGTTTGAAATTACCATTATTTGTCTTGAACTGCTAATGTTAGTATATTTCAAACCCTACTTGTTTCACAGCAATGTTGACAAATTCTTGTTATGATATTCAGTTCTAAAAACTCTTTAGGATTTTCTGAATAACTGTAAAAACTCAGAATTAGGGATTGTCCTTTTATATTAATTTTGCACATGTGATACATATACTCATGTCTACACCGGTGATATATAGATACAGATTACACATTATAAGGTGTGAAGTCGACAAGTATTTTATTGCCATAGTAATATGAAAGATTAAAGCAATTTCTGAAGTGCTCTTAGAAAGTCACATTATATAAGGCCTAACCCAGAGGGGGAAGAGAGAAACAACACAAGGAAAGCATGAGTTTCCTCATCTGCAAAATGGGGATTCTCCTTCCTACTTGAGCCCCATGGGGACCTGATTATCTTGTATCTACCCCAGTGCAGTCCTTGGCACATAGTAAATGCTTAGCAAATACCACAATTATCAAGAAAGCAAGGAAAACTCACTAAAGGAAGCTACTAATAAATTTTGCTGTTTTCAATTCTTTACAAGATTGTAGACAAGCAGTGGAAGAACTTGGTCAGTGATGCAATGTGGCTACAGACTAAAATGCAGCACTATAGTTTTAGACAGCATGGGTGTCTGGTAGGTCTAGCAGGAGAATTGCTGCAATATATGTTTGAAACAGCTCACCTCTTGTGGTCCCTTCCAAAGCTGATTCTGTTTTATTCTACCCTTTCTTTTATTCTATCCTTTCTATTTGGGTAATATGAATTTCCCCCAATTTGCATTAGCCCCAATTTACCTGTCCTAGTTACTTCATCATTTCCTTCTGTTTCCACATCTCACTTCGTATTTTCAGCCTTTAATCCTCTATCACCACTCTGAAGGTGTACATTTTGATATTCTTTCTATATCACTCCATTGTGGATATTCTTTATCAGTTTAAGAGAGCCCTAAGATCCCCACAAGCACACAACTTTCACATTTTCACCTATTTTTCAGTCACCCATGCAGAATTCTAATCTGCCACTGTCTACCCTATAACCTTGAGAGCAGTGTTGGTAATATTTCTTAAGGCACCATGTGGAGGGATTTCATCCTAAAGTGACCGTGAAAAATGATGCATGTGCTTCCAATTTAGATGCCGCACTTCATGAGTTCAGTTAGAAGACAGAAATTCCATGCAGTTACAATGAGTTCTGTGGCTTCTTGTAGGAGGGGGTCATAGGATGAGGAACTAAGAAAGTGGAGAAGCTTTCAAAAATAAACCTCAGCTAAATATGCTATGGTGCTGAATTTTTTCTTCTCTGAGGTACAAATATTCTATTATTAAAAACAATTTTAGAGGAATATTTCACTGCATGATTCAGTAAAGAAAATTGTCCTTTCCAACACCTAATGCTAAATAAGCCATAATTACAAAAATCATGCTTCCGATAGTACAGAACTATCCAATGAGGAGGGGCCCGTACTATATGGAGATGACTCATCTGTGATCTCTGTTTTCTGAAGATCTGTAGCTGCAGTCACTCATTACTTCAGGGCTTCCTTTGTGAACACTAGGGAGACCGGTAACTTTAAAACTGTAAAAACTGTAAAATGTTGCCTGCTTGGTTCCCTACCAGTTTCCTCCTCTGGAAGATGTTGTAGACTAATAATAAATGAAACCGATATCGAGGATCTGGGTTCTATTCCCAGCTCTGCCACTTGTCTGTTGTGTGACCTTGGGCAAATAACTTCTCTTTGCTTCAGTTTCCTCATCTGTTGGTGAGATTTTATCTATGGGGTTTTATATCTTGGTGCTTCAGCTTCGTTTCCAGCAGTACCATTGACTATGCATAAATTTCCCATATATGTACACATAAACAAAAAAGAGCACCCAACCTGAGAAACCATCTTGTGAGACAGGAGGACAGGGATAGGAATAAATGAGGAGACTACATAGCTTTGGATAACAAAAGATTCTAGTAAGGAAACCTTCTTTTTCTCAAGGAGTTATCATGGCAGGTAGACTGAAAACTTGATCTCTGTGCCTGGTGGGAGTTAACATCCTCTCTGACAGAGATGATGTAGAACGGTGTAGTTGAAGTAACTTTCTCAGTCTGAGGCTGGTTCCAAGCAATAATGTTTCACAAAAGTTTTAGCTGTGGGCCAGGTGGCTGTCTGGCAGATTTCTTTTAAGAGCCCATTCTGTAGTTGGTTACCATGGCCACACTCCCACTAATGGAATGGCCTATCACTTGGCCTGCTAACTGCATTTGGCCCTCTCATAACAGAAATATATACTGTCTGAAAGCCATTTAGAGAGAGTTCTTTTTGATATACTGTTCAGTTCCAAGAGCCAACCTCAGAGGCAAAAGCTATTCGTGACTGAGATCTTTTACTCTGCTTAGATAGTAACTAAGAACCCCTCTGGCTTCAGGTATGTAAATGGTGGTTTCCTTCTATCTTCCTTCTAGGTTTGTGGGATAAAGTGAGAAGGGCTATGCTTTGGCTCAGAAAACAGGCACCTGTATAACCCTGACTCTCAATCTGAGAGTAGGAAGGGCTAGATGCTACTGCCGACCATTCACTTATCCTCCCAGTCAATACATGTACCATTAGGAAGAAACTTCTGTATTGTGAAGTTTAGTGAACTCACATTTAATAGTTCAAAGGGTTCTGATGAACGATGGTATTTATTAAATGTTTACACTGGGGTAGATAAAAAAATCAGATAATCAGATCAGACTGAATGAAAGCACATTAAGGTTGCACAGAGGGAGAGTAGATCTTGATAGGTGGATCAATATTTCTTAGGCTCTCTATGAATCTACAAATTATGGCCAACCAGCAGAGTTAGCCTATCAATCAATCAATCAGTACTGTGTATTGAGCACCTACTGTGAGCAGATCACTGTTTACTACACACTTGAGAGAGTATGATAGAATTAGTAGACATGGTTCCTTATCTTCAAAGATTTTCCAGTCTAGCAGGGAAGATGGACTTTAAATAAAATTACTGATAGGAAGGAGTAATAGAATCTAAAAATGCATATATAAGTGCCATTAGGGAGTTGTGAGTGCTTTGGTGGCATAAGAGTTGGGGCCTATAAAGTAAGAAGATTATAAATTAGGCAAGGAAGATCTCCTGGCAGAGCTTGGAAGATGGGGAGCCCTGTGGTATATAAAATATGAAAAGGGAGGGAATTCCAGTTGTTGGGGTGGGTATAAGCAAAAAGCTGGCAGCAAAAGACACAGACACAGAAAATAAGTTCGTTTTCAGAGGAACAAAGATTGCAAGCTGGGGAGTACTGGGAGAAGAGAATGAATAAAGAGTTGGAAGAGAGTTGATTGAGGGTTTTGAAGTCAATCGTCAGGTTATTCGGCTTGATGCAGAGAGGAATGGAAAAATATTGCCAGCTTTTGAGAAGTGGGAAGACATTTGCAGAAAGAGGTTTTAGAAAAATGATCTGGTTAAGCAAAGTGAAGTATAGTATAGTCCCGGAGCTCAGCGAGGAGAGTGATGTAATAGTTAAGCTGGGGTATGATAAAGTGCTTTCTTGGATCAGCATGGGGGTCGTGTGGATGTATTGGAAGAGGTGGATCTGGGAAATGTTGTGGAGAAAAGCCAGTTAGGATGTAGTTACAGTGGTTGTGGGTTTTAGAGTTGAGGAGGCTGCTGATGTTGTGTACTGTGATGGGAAGTCAGGTGGAGGAATGAATTTGGGAGTGTAGATGAAGGGTTCAGTTCAGTACATAGTGAGCTCAAACTTTCTTGTATATGCTCCATATATGTGTTTTCCCTCTAACATTCTCGCCACCTGTCCCGGGAATTGGCAATGACCAGAAGGCAGGATATCTGCTTGATGACATCACCCCTGCCCCACCATTTTCCCTCTCCTCCTCACCACCAGAGAATTGGCTGGAGGCCTGATCAGTGTGAGCAATAGTGGTTAGAGCCACAGGAAATGAGAACTGCAGGACACAGAGAAAGGATAAGGTGGTGGTCGGGGGGAAACAAACCAGAAAACAAGGGCCTATGGCAGGAGAAAAATTTCCTCAGTGGAGGAGCCAAAGGCCATCTCCTTCTATGCTTTAGAAAGAGGTAAGAGCATTCAGTACAAGGATCAGAAGAGGCCAGACTCAGGCTGGGCTCAGTTTTGTGTAACCTGAAGAATAAATACCAGTGAGACCCTGCAGTTAGGACTGAGGGGAAATTTGATTCCCTTACAAGGAGTGTCCCCTGACCCTGTGGCAGCTGTGATCATCTAGGAAATTACAAACTGTATCTAGAGACTTCTGGTGACCACTTCTAAGTAGGCATAAAAGAAGGAACTTCATAATAACAAGCTAAAAAACTTTCTAAGCAGAGTGTGATCATCGTCCAGCAAAAATCAAAACAAAACATAACAAAAAATGAAGGTTTCCAGATAGATTATCCCCACCCTTCTTGGAGAAAGAGGACCAAGGTGAAGGCACTGGTCCCATTATTATCAATTAATCATATTTATTTAGCACTTTCTGCATGCAGATAACTGTACTAAACTATTTGAAAAGTCTGATATTATAGATTTGGTAGATATGTTCCCTGCCCATAATGAACTTATAGTTCAGCTAAAGATGTATTCACAATTGGGAAAAAGGGAATTCACTACGGGATAAAAACATATTTTGTGACTTCAGCAATGTAATTCCCAGAGGTTTATAATTATCTGCCTTAGTGAGATAGAATTTTCATCTAATTAAAATTCTATGCAAAACAAAATTTTCCAGTTTTGTAATCTGTGATGCTAATCTTTTGCTATTCATCTGTTAGAAATTTTCTAATCATTTCATTTTAGTGTTACTTTTCTTATCTGAACACCATGGGCTATCATCATGGACTCGGGAGCTCTCCTCCCAGGCGGCGGTTCCTTGGGCTGCCTGCCCCCCGTTCCCAGGCTAGCTCTCTAGCAGCCTTTTGGCCACCGACCGCCGACTTTAGCGGCTTATTGGCCGCCGACCGCCGACTCATCCACGCCGAGACCACCCCCCCTCTCCCGGGAAGCTGAGCCTTGTCATCGCCCGGACCCTTGGAGCCATTACCTCGTGGGCTCGGGATCTCTGCTCCCCTGAGGCGCAACCTCGGCCCGCCCGGCCCCGATTCCCGACAAGCCCCCCCTTTGCCTGCCGCTCGCCGACTCATCTGCGCCTCCTCCGCCTCCCCCGGGGAGCTGAGCCTTGGACCGCCCGGACCCGCGCCCGCCTCAGCCTTTCACAACCTGGATCTCCGCACCCCCGCTCGGGAACTCCGACACTAAGGATCTTCGCCCCCACAGACCCCCAGCCACCAGCTCCCATTCAACCCCCCCACTCGGGCCCGGGGACATTGCGCTCCCCTTCTCGACCCTGGGGACATTGTGCTCCCCTGCTCGGCCCTAGGGACACTGTGTCCTCTGGGGACATTGTGCTCCCCAACCGCTCCCCGACTCCGCCCGAGGCGGCCATTTTGGGAAGCCCCCACCCCGCCTGAGGCGGCCATTTTGGGAAGGCCTCACTCCCTCTTCCCCCTTGAGGTGATTTATCTCCCCGGCCCCCGCCCCGGGCGACGATGTTCTTGTTCTCACCATGTTACCTTACCTTAGCCGCCGCCCACGGCCGCCACCCACCCCGGACAACTTCAGGGCCCCCCCGCCGCCACAGGGTTATTTGGTCATGAGCTCTGGGACTCTCTCCGCCGCTGGCCGCTGGACTTTGAGTCTGATCGGGTAGGGTCGGCCCGTCCTCCGACCCTGCTCATTGCCTGCTTATTAACACTATTGTAGTGTGTCTTACTGTACCATGTTGCTATATTAGCGATTTCGCTTGTTATTGTTTATTGTCATCAGACTTTGAGTTTGATCAGGTCACCCCTTAATCGAGCCTACCCCTGACCCTGGTCATCGCCCGCTTATTAACACTACTATATTGTATCATACTGTATCATGTTGCTATATTAGCACTACTGTATTGTATCATACTGTATCATGTTGCTATATTACCGATTTCGTTTGTTACTGTTTATTGTTGTCAGTGTTGCCACCCACCTCTCTGGCCTCGCCATGTCCCTCCTCCCCCCCTCCCCCCTCCCGCCCCTTCCTATCCTCCCCTTCCCCTTCCCCTCTCTTGCTCAGCTCTTTCCCGCTCTCTCCTCTGCCTCCTCCCCCCCTCCCCTCCCCCGCCCTAGAACCCCACTTTACCAGCGCTACCCCTCTTCCCCCCTCCCCCTACTCTTCCCCCCACCAAACCCCCTCCTCACCCCCTCCCCCCTTCTCTCTTCCCCACCCACGCCCCATCCCAGTCCTCTTGTCCCACCGCTACCCCTCATCCCCCTAGGGCCCCGCCACCTCCTTCCCATCCAAACCCCCCTTGCACCCACAGCTACTTTCAAGTGTGGCCTCTGGAACCCCCACTCTATTACAGGTAAGCTACCTTTCGTCCATGACCTTTTCCTCTCCCGCTCTCTCCTCCTCCTCGCCCTTTCGGAAACGTGGCTCTCTCCCTAAGACACGGTCTCCGCCACTGCTCTCTCCAGCAGAGGCCTCTCCTTCTCCCACTCCCCCAGACTCACCGGTAAGGGAGGAGGCGTCGGCTTCCTCCTCTCGCCCCGTTGCCGCTTCCGCACTATCCCTCCTTCCCCCTCCCTCTCCTTCCCCTCCTTCGAAGCCCATATCATTCGCCTCTACCAACCCTCCAGTTACTTGTCGCTGTCATCTACCGCCCTCCCGGTCCCACCTCTGACTTCTTCAACCACCTTGACCCCTTTCTCACCTTCCTTCTCTCCTTCTCTCTGCCCACTCTGATCCTTGGAGACTTCAACATCCATATGGATGTACCCGACGACTCCTCTGCCGCCCGCGTGCTATCCCTCCTCGACTCTGACGACCTCCTCCTCCACCATACCGCGCCCACTCACCGACTCGGTCACACCCTCGATCTCGTCATCTCCTACCGCTGCACTATCTCCTCCCTCACCAACTCTGAAATCCCTCTCTCTGACCATAACCTTCTCACCTGCCTCATCTCTCACACTCCCTCCCCCTGCAAATCTTTGCTACTGCCCCACAGAGACCTCCGCTCTCTCGATCCCATCCGTCTTTCCAATAGCATCTCTCCTCACCTTGCCACCCTGTCCTCTCTTCCCACTCTCGATGATCAGGTCTCCGCTCTCAACTCCACCCTCTCTACTCATCTCGACTCTCTCGCCCCCCTTTCCCTCCGCCGCTCTCGCTCCACTAACCCACAGCCCTGGATCACCTCCTCTGTCCGCCTCCTATGCTCCTATGCTCGAGCTGCTGAGCGCTGCTGGCGAAAGTCCAAGCACCAAGCCGACCTCACACACTTCAAATTTATCCTTTCCTGCCTTAACTCTGCCCTCTCCTCCGCCAGGCAAAACCTCTTCTCCTCCCTCATCGACACCCATGCCCGTCACCCCCACCGTTTGTTCCGGACCTTTAACTCTCTCTTTAGGCCCCCTGTTCCTCCCCCTCCCCCATCTCTCACCCCCAGTGATCTGGCCACCTATTTCCTCACGAAAATCAACACAATCAGGTCTGAGCTCCCCACAGTCACCCTTCTGCCTCTCCCCTCCCCCCCACCAACCCTCTCCCCTACTTTCCCATCCTTCCCTGCAGTATCCTCAGAGGAGATCTCCTCCCTCCTCGCAAGTGCCACCCCCTCCACCTGCGCCTCGGACCCCATTCCCTCTCACCTTATTAAAACCATCGCCCCTGCCCTCCTCCCTTCCTTAACTTCTATTTTTAACCACTCAATCTCCAAGGGCTCCTTCCCCTCTGCCTTCAAACATGCCCACGTCTCCCCCATCCTAAAAAAACCCGCTCTTGACCCCACTTCCCCCTCCAGTTATCGCCCTATCTCCCTACTACCCTTCCTTTCCAAAATCCTAGAACGAGTCGTCTACAGTCGATGCTTAGAATTCCTTAACTCCCATTCTCTCCTAGACCCCCTCCGATCTGGCTTCCGTCCCCTCCACTCTACCGAGACTGCTCTCTCTAAGGTCACCCATGACCTCCTTCTTGCCAAATCCAATGGCTCCTACTCCATTCTAATCCTCCTTGACCTCTCTGCTGCCTTTGACACTGTCGACCATCCCCTCCTCCTCCATACCTTATCTCACCTTGGCTTCACGGACTCTGTCCTCTCCTGGTTCTCCTCTTACCTCTCTGGCCGGTCATTCTCGGTCTCCTTCTCTGGCGCCTCCTCCCCCTCCCATCCTTTAACTGTTGGAGTTCCTCAAGGGTCAGTTCTTGGCCCTCTTCTGTTCTCCATTTACACTCACTCCCTCGGTGAACTCATTCGCTCTCACGGCTTTGACTACCATCTCTACGCAGATGACACGCAGATCTACATCTCCGCCCCTGTCCTCTCCCCCTCCCTTCAGGCTCGCATCTCCTCCTGCCTCCGGGACGTCTCCACCTGGATGTCGGCCTGCCACCTAAAACTCAACCTGAGCAAGACTGAGCTCCTCATCTTCCCTCCCAAACCCGGTCCTCTCCCAGACTTCTCTATCACCGTGGATGGCACGACCATCCTTCCGTCTCTCAGGCCCGCAATCTCGGTGTCATCCTTGACTCATCTCTCTTGTTCACCCCACACATCCTATCCGTTACCAAGACCTGCTGGTTTCACCTCTACAATATCGCCAAGATCCGCCCTTTCCTCTCCACCCAAACGGCTACCTTACTGCTACGGGCTCTCGTTATATCCCGGCTAGACTACTGTGTCAGCCTTCTCTCTGACCTCCCTTCCTCCTCTCTCACCCCGCTCTAGTCTATTCTTCACTCCGCTGCCCGGCTCATCTTCCTGCAGAAACCATCTGGGCATTTCACTCCCCTTCTTAAACAACTCCAGTGGTTGCCTATCAACCTCCGCTCCAAACAAAAACTCCTCACTCTAGGCTTCAAGGCTCTCCATCACCTTGCCCCTTCCTACCTCTCCTCCCTTCTCTCTTTCTACCACCCACCCCGCACGCTCCGCTCCTCTGCCGCCCACCTCCTCACCGTCCCTCGGTCTCACCCATCCCGCCGTCGACTCACGGCAACAGATAGAGACAGTCCCTGCCGTTTGACGGGCTTACGGTCTAATCGGGGGAGATGGACAGACGAGAACAATGACAATAAATAGAGTCAAGGGGAAGAACATCTAGTAAAAACAATGGCAACTAAATAGAATCAAGGCGATGTACAATTCATTAACAAAATAAATAGGGTAATGGAAATATATACAGTTGAGCGGACGAGTACAGTGCTGTGGGGATGGGAAGGGAGAGGTGGAGGAGCAGAGGGAAAAGGGGAAAAAGAGGGTTTAGCTGCGGAGAGGTAAAGGGGGGGTGGCAGAGGGAGTAGAGGGAGAAGAGGAGCTCAGTCTGGGAAGGCCTCTTGGAGGAGGTGAGTTTTAAGTAGGGTTTTGAAGAGGGGAAGAGAATCAGTTTGGCGGAGGTGAGGAGGGAGGGCGTTCCGGGACCGCGGGAGGACGTGGCCCAGGGGTCGACGGCGGGATAGGTGAGACCGAGGGATGGTGAGGAGGTGGGCGGCAGAGGAGCGGAGCGTGCGGGGTGGGTGGTAGAAAGAGAGAAGGGAGGAGAGGTAGGAAGGGTCAAGGTGATGTAGAGCCTTGAAGCCCCGAGTACTAAGCACTGGAGTAGATACAAGGTAATTGGTTCCCACATGGGGCTCACAGTCTATGTAATCAAAAGTGATCATATTTAATATCAAATGGCAAGAGAGAATCACAAACACCAGTGTCTCCAGGTATCATAGAAATTATCATTCCAATGTAGCTTGGATGAGCATGATGTATGGTAAAACTGGATTACAACAGGATGCCCAAGAAGCTGTTGTATGTCTTAAAAATTCAATGTACGATCCCTCTGGATATGCTCTAATCACTGGGGATTGGGAGGGAAGGAGGAGGGAGGAGAAGGGAGGGATTCAGGAGATCATGCACTGACAGTGCCTGGCACTCCAAATACAATGTAATAGTCCAGCAGAGTAAAATAATGCCACATGCACAATGTGGAAGGAACTCTACCTGGATAATATCTAATTGTCAATAGCATCATCTCAAACACAAAGAATTGACATAGAAAGGAGGATTCTTCATATTTTTGGTAGGTACCAGGTGTGAAAAGCTTATATTTAGAGACTTGGTTGATGTTGCCAGAGGCATTTTTATAAATTTGGTGACCCAGGCAGATTCCCTGTTTATCATCCCATGGTTAGTAGACCTGGTTCCCTCCACCCTAAAGATTGAGACCGCAAGCTATTCCTTCTGGGGATTCTGTATAGAACTGAATTCATCTATCTTCCCTAAATCATTCATACATTCAACCATATTTATTCAGCTCTTACTGTGTGCAGAGCAATGTACTAAGCACTTGGGAGAGTTCAATACAACAATTAACTGACACATTCCCTGCCTACAATAAGCTAACAGTCTAGAGGCAAAGAGACATTAATATAAATAAATAAATTACACATATGTACATAAGTGCCGTGGGGCTGGGGGCAGGGGGAGAACAAAGGTAGCATGTCAGGGTGACGCAGAAGGGCTTGCAAGAAGAGGAAATACTCTTCCTCCCCCTAACTTTCCCATTACAGCTGACAGTACCACCATCCTCCCTGCCTCTGTAGACTCTAAATATGGAATTATCCTTGTCCCCATATTCAGTTTGGCACCATATCCTGTTGGTCTTTCCCCATACATTTCCAGGATCTACTCCTTCTTCTCCAGCCAAATAGCCAACACAGTGGTCCAGGCACTTGATATATCTTGGCTTGATCGATGCATCAGTCTCTGCACAACTTCCTTGCCTCCAGTCCCTCCTCTCTCCAGTCCAAACTTCACTCTGCTGCCTGGATCATTTCTCTAAAATGTCATTATGCACACATCCCTTCAATCTTACCAGGTACGTAACACAGAGCCTCATAATCTTCCCCATTGTCCTTTCCCACTCCACAGGGCAGGGAAATGACTTTGGGATGGAGTCAAGATCAGGGGAATTTGAGTCTCTGTTAGGCTCTGATAGGTCAAGAGAGGGCATTCAAGTCAACGAGAGGCTCTAGTCACTGTGCCATATTTATACTTCTTGTTTGCTCTTCAATTATGATGGCTTCTCGTATTATCCAACCTCTGAGGTAATTCCTCAAAGTGATTGCCGAGTTGCTTTCAAAGTTGAATAAGCAACATGGTCTAGTGAAGAAAACATGGGATTGGGACTCAGGATACCCAGATAACCATCCCAGCTCTGTCACTGGCCCATTGTGCGACCTTGGGCAAATGCCTTAACCACTTTATGCCTCAGTTCCCTCAGTTGTAACATGGGGAGAAGATAACTATTCTCCCTATCTTTTAAACTGGAAGACCCATGTGGGAGAGGGAATAGGTTCAATCTGATCATCTTGTATCTACCCCAGGGCTTAACACATAGGAAGTGCTTAATAAATACCACAATTGTTATACCCAGATTCCATAATGTGTGGCACCAGAGATACTGCTGATGTCCTGTTTCTCTTTTCTATTCAGTTTTTGCCTCCAGAAAGAGATCTTCGGCTCCATCTGGCCTACCTGAAGCTTCAAGTAGGCATATAATGTTTCACAGACATCTCAGGTTTTGAGGAGTGTTCCTTCTTTTTTGGTGGCAACAATACCTCAATCTTCTAGTGTAGTTTGGGTCCAGTCCTGATTGCATGATTTTGTCAAGACTTAACAAATCTCATCCATGTTCTCTCTCACATATTAATCAATCAGATTTATTGAGGCCTTACTATGTGCAGAGCACTGTATTAAGTACTTGGGAGAGTACAATACAACAGATTAGCAGACACGTTCCCTGCCCATAAAGAGCTTAAATGGAAGATTGACTATTGTACTGGGCTCAAATCCTTCTGGAAATTGATTGGATTTAGACATGTAGTGGATGCAATTTGACTCAATTGATGGGTCTGTTAGTGTGGGTAGGGTTTCCTGTAAACAGGATGTTTTTGTGGATTTGTGTTTATCAGAACTCAGATGGGAAAGTTGCCATCAACCTCCATTCCAGGGTAAAACATACCTGTAGCTCATCTGTTTAGCTAACAATTCATTGAATTTATCTCTGAATTTGGGCAATGTGGCAAAGATGCCACAGCATAGCCAGGAAGATTCCACAGCAGAGAAGCAGCGTGGCTCAGTGGAAAGAGCATGGGCTTTGGAGTCAGGGCTCATGAGTTCGAATCCCAGCTCTGCCACTTGTCGGCTGTGTGACTGTGGGCGAGTCACTTAACTTCTCTGTGCCTCAGTTCCCTCATCTGTAAAATGGGGATTAAGACTGTGAGCCCCACGTGGGACAACCTGATTCCCCTATGTCTACCCCAGCGCTTAGAACAGTGCTCGGCACATAGTAAGTGCTTAACAAATACCAACATTATTATTATTATTATTATGTTTACATTTCAATACTCTGTACTTATTGTTGTGGGAAAAAAGAATCAGCAGCCTATCACAGGGGTTGAAACGCTGAATAATACCAAAAAAAAAAAAAGAAACCACAACCTAAAAGTACAGCTCAAAGATTTCTGGAGGTTTTCTGAGATGGGAATTTAATATAAATTAATGTCTCGCCCCCAAACTTAATACTGTTGCATGATTAAGTATCTTCTTTTTATCTTATTGCCACAAACACTAGGCTGACTCGAGCTGATAGGAAAGAATCACTACTGTACATTCTAGTAGACTTATAAAGAAAACTTACTTCAGATGTTATCTGTGGCATCTCCATCAAAAGCCAGTTTTAAGGAAAGTAAAGTAACCCTGAACCATTTACATTTTCTTAGGTAATATAAGTCAACTCTAAGAGGTTCTTGGCAATAAGCACCCCTTTCATTTCCTTGTATGATATATGGTTCTTGAAGAGGTTCCACATTTGTATTTAACTTGATCTGTGTAAGTTTCCTTTAATCTAAGTACATTATAATCTTTAAATCATTGCAATGTACCAAACACATTGTGAACACAAAATTGAATCTAAGATATACCTATCATCTTGTTAATAATATTCATGAACATTGCAGAAATCGGTTGCCTTGTTAAACTTAGGCATTGTATTTGGAATCAGCAGCAGCAAAGATAGTTTAAGGCTCATGTTGGGCTGGGACAGTGGTAAAAAAATTATCTCCGGAGCATACCCACTTCACCCCACCGACCGTGCAGAGGCAATTTTTATTTTTACTTGCTGGGTCCTCTGAGAGCAGTATGCAGTATATTAATGGTATTCATTCAATATTATTTATTGAGTGATTACTATGTGCAGAGCACTTTACTAAGCGCTTGGGAGAGAACAATACAACAGAGTTGGTAGACACATTCCCTGTCCACAAGGGGCTAGAGGGGGAGACAGACACTAAACTAATTATGGGTATGAATGTAGAAACGAGTAAAGACTGTTCTGTAATAATATCTTTAAGTTTTTGGTCTGGTTCTGCATAAACCAATCTTCATACACTCTGTACCAACTGTAGACACTTCATCAATGTCTCATTACTTTTCTCTTAACTATGCAGTGACAGTGATTAATTTCTAAAGAACAGTAAACAAAAACCTTGCTTTCAAAGTGATAAAGCTGAACTACAAAATGAGAGCATACACATGGTCCAAGACAGACATGTACACAGGAAAGCAAAATATTGCCAAAAGCACAGAGTACAAAATAGTATGCTCCTCTGTTCAGCAAAAAAAAAAAAAACACCCAACCCCCTCCCCCCTAAAAAAGCCCAAACAACCCATTACATAGGTCTCATCAAACTGTGGCAGGGCAAAGCGAGAGGTATGGAAAAAAGTGAATGAAGAGTTTCCTGGCCTGTCATGGAGGAGCAACGAAAGAGAGAGAGAGTGAATCCCAATTCCACAAACCATACTGAAAGTGTCGATAACAAGTTATTAGGACAGTTGAAATGTTACTTCTCAACACAGCTAAAATCCGACCTTTCCTCTCCATCCAAACTGCTACCATGTTAATGCAATCACTCATCCTATTCCACCTGGATTACTGCATCAGCCTTCTTGCTGACCTCCCAACCTCCTGTCTCTCCCCACTCCAGTCCATACTTCCCACCACTGCCTGGATCATCCTTCTACAAAAACGTTGTAGACATGTCACATGACATGACAGGACATGTCACTCCCCTCCTCAAAAATCTCCAGTGATTGCCCATCCATCTCCGAATCAAAAAAAAACTCACCACTGGCTTTAAAGCACTCCATCACCTTGCCTCCTTCTACCTCACCAAGCTTCTCTCCTTCTACAACCCAGCCCTCACACTTAGCTCCTCTAGGGCTAACCTTCTCTCTGTGCCTTGATCTTGCCTAAGAGAAGCAGCGTGGGATAGTGGAAAAAGCATGGGCTTGGGAGTCAGAGGTCATGGTTTCTAATCCCAGCTCTGCCACTAATCAGCTGTGTGACTTTGGGGAAGTCACTTGACTTCTCTGTGTCTCAGTTACCTCATCTGTAAAATGGGGATTAAGACTGTGAGCCTCACCTGGGACAACCTGATTACCTTGTATCTACCCCAGCGCTTAGAACAGTGCTCAGCACACATGGTAAGTGCTTAACAAATGCCAACATAATTTTTACTATTGCCTGTCTCACCACTGACCCATGGCCCACGTCCTGCCTCTGGCCTGGAATGCCCCCCTCCAATAGACAATTACTCTCCACCGCTTCAAAGCCTTATTGAAGGCACATCTCCTCCAAGAGACCTTCCCACACTAAGCCCCCCTTTCCTCTTCTCCCTCTCCCTTCTGTGTTGCAGTGACTTCCTTCCTTTGTTCTTCCCCCCTCCTAGCCCCACAGTCCTTATGACCATATCTGTCTCCTTCCTTCTAGACTGAAAGCTCACTATGGGTAGGAAATGTGTCTGTTTATTGTTTCATTGTACTCTTCCAAACACTTAATACAGTGCTCTGCACACAGTAAGTGCTCAATAAATAAGATTGAATGATCTTCTCTTTAGATTATGTGTATGGATATATTTTCTCCCTTCTGACTAAACTCTATTCACAACAGAGAGCTTCAAAAAGGAATATTAGATATAAAACAAACATTTTTCCAAGTGGTATATCTTTGCTAATTCAGCTTAATAGGTTCCCTCTCTGAACTAAGTTCTATAGGTTGAGATTCAGAAGCACAAGAAGTTCTAGTTTCTGATTCAGGCCTCTTGCACGTGCATTAACTCTAAGTACAACAGGTAGAGTTAATGGAGCCATTAATTACTTCTATTTCATATGATAATCCCCCAAGAACATTAGAATGGAAAACAGGTAAACTAGTCTTTCCTACAAAGGCAGTTAAGACACACAGGTCATTTGTCTTTTGCTTTAGGGGTAGGTGTTTGGGGGGTACTGTTTGGGGGTTTTTGTAAATTGAAATGGAAATACACTCAGAGTGTGAAAATGAAATAGGAAATTTCTTACTACACAAGTCCCCTATTGATCATGATAAGTATTTTTGATATGATGCTCCTTTTTTTATTGGGTGACTTTTGAGGATGTAACTTCCATAGTCATCGTCATCATAGTTGTAGTATATACATACATGCAGTTGTCCTAAAATTTAAAGAAGACACCACTGACGGTGATATTCACCTTTGACTGTGTGTATGGCTGAAAAATCCAGTGCAGAACATACAGCCCCAGACACGTCGAAAACACAGACCTAGAAATCAGAGGAACTGCGGCTTGCCTGCTGTGTGGCCTTGTGCTAGTCACTTAATTTTTCTGTTTCTCAATTTCCTCATGTGTGAAATGGGAATTGAATCCAACTCCTTCCTACTTAGACTGTGAGCCCTATGTGGGACAGGGACTGTCCAATCTATCTGGTATCTAGTACAGTGCTTGACATCTAGTAAGCATTTAACAGTTATTATTATTATTATCATTATTATCTGATGGCATTCCTGGAGAAAACTGCCAGCCCTGAAGGGGACCTAATCCTCAGATGTCTGCAAAAGCTTTTCCTTAACAAGTGGAACACTGAGAAAACACCACAAGACCTCAGAGCTTCCACTGTAATTGTCATTTTCAAGAAGAAAGCAAAGAGAACTCACTAGAAGAAATAATTGAGGAATTTCACTGTTTTCAATTGTTGACATGATTCTAGACAAAGTGTAGAAGAACTTGGTCAACAATGAAATGTGGCTTTCAGAAAAAAGTGAAGCACTGTAGTATTAGACATCATGGCCATAGCCAAAGCTGGATGCCTAGCAGGTTTGGCAGGGAAATTGCTGGGAAGGAAACAGAACCACAAAGCTATAATACCCACAGTGCATAGGCTATGGATATGTCTTCACTTTCGAAAAGCTACTGGGATCTTCCCAGAGCAGACTAGCTTCTTTGTCAATAGTGGGAAAGCTCTATCCACTCTGGAGGAGTGGATGAGTTCTACCCTGGGAGAACTTGAAGGGTAAATTCTGTTTTTATCTTCCTGTGTTGTTCTGTGTTGTGCCTCTTCTGAGATCCAAGTTGAGATCATCCCAGAAGAAGAGTGGTGATGTATTTCTCTCTGCTTCAGCTAAACCTCGGTTAAAAAGGAAGCTATGATCAGCAAATTTGGGGATTCTTTTTAATCTAATGTTTTCTTCTCCAGCCATTTTCCCCAAGCAAAGTCTTAAGGGATCCATGTGTGGAAGGATATAGTGACTGGTTTCTGGCACTCAGACAATCAATCTTGGCATTTGCAGCTTTAAACCTCAGTAGCTTTGAAGCATATTCTGTAAGCCTTAGCTTGTGTATTTTCTGTTGCTAGTCTTTCCGATTTGTAATATTGACTAAATCTCAACTTTAGTTATCTTCTTGTGTGGAAATCTGATTTAGCCATTATTACTGGAGCCTTTACACAAAACTCTCACCTCAATTTTGACTGGAGTTTCCAATCCCACATATTCCTTGGGTTGCTCTAAATACTCAGATCATTTTTCTACAAAAGCATTCAGTCCATGTTTCCCCACTCCTCAAAAAGTTCCAGTGGATGCCCACCTACCTCCGCATCAAACAGAAACTCCTTACCATCGGTTTTCAAGCACACAATCACCTTGCCCCCTCCTGCCTCGCTTGGCTACTCTCCTACTACAATCCAGCTTGGACATTTCAGGCCTCTATTAAGCTGCTCCCCCACCCATTAAGCAGGGCTTAGTGGAAAGAGCCCGGGCTGGGAGTCAGAGGACTTGGGTTCTAATCCCGACTCTGCCACTTGTCTGCTGTATGACCTTAGGCAAGCCACTTAATTTCCCTGTGTCTAAATTACCTCATGGGGATTAAGACTGTGAGCCCCACACAGGGCAACCTGATTAACTTGTATCTACCCTGTCACTTAGAACAGTTCTTGGCACATAGTAAGTGCTTAACACATACCATCATTATTATTATCATTACTTGTATCCCAGTGATTAATATAGTGCCTGGCACACAGTAAGCACTTAACAAATGTCATTTAAAAAAAAATGTTGCTTGTTGTTGCATTTTGTTGACAAAAATCAAGCTGTTGCCCACTGGCTTCAGGGTCAGTATCAGAATTATAGGAAGGAGAAAAAAAGACGCAGAAACTCAATGCAATTAGAGGAATGCAAAAGACTTTACAAAAGATGACATTCTCCTAGGTGTGGGAGGGTGATATTTCTCCCTCTCCCTTCTTCCTAGATTCTCTCCTCCAAGCGGACTTATGCAGAGTTCAAGATACTGATCCCAAGTAGTCTCTACCACCCCAGAAACATAATTTCCCTACATGGCTTTAACAGGGACATGCACATGGCTCAAATGGGATTGCTGCAGTACTGATACACCCAGAGAAATTCCAAGTTCAAGCACAATGATTTTCTTAGTTTCTCTTAATAGCAAAGGTATCTTGGAATTTTATAAAATGCACAATTTCTGCATTGCCCTCTGGACATCTGTTATATGTGTGTTTTTCTGGTTATTTACAATTTATTGTGCATCTATAAAACTAAAATTCAGAGATAGAATATAGCCTTTCTCTAACAGCTTTTAAAGAAAATTTAGAAATGAAATGGTGGGTATTCCAGAGCCCTGGAAACATGTTACTACAAATGTCAATGTGTAAATGCTAAAATCTATTCTTAACTTGACAAAAATCATTTTTGTTGCTGTTAATGCAAGCTGAGCATTTGATTTTCAGAATATTGAAATGCTAATAGGTCTGCACAACTTCAGTTCTTAACTTTGCCCATATTTTAGTTTTAAAAATTCTTTCAAAAATGGGCCTAATACAATCTTTCTTATTCTTATTGGCTGATTTCTTATTCACCACTATTTAATCTCTCTCTCTCCTCCCCACCCCACCCCCTTCCATCTCCACAAACATTAGGAAATATAAATCTAAAAAACATGACTTTCTAATTATTTAATGCATAAAGGTGGAGAGTGCACACAACCATACCTATATTTTTCTAAGTTCAAAAATTATAAAAATCAATGTGAGTCAGCCCGTGAAGAAGACTACACTCCAAAACATTACATGTTATTCATATATTCTAGTTGTTTCTTGCTCTAGTAGGAGTTCATTGGACTCCTATCATAAAATTTTGTTTTCTCTGATAATGAGAGAAAAGCACATAGTAGATGCAGTAGATGCAGTAGGTGTTCAATAAATATAATCAACAATGGCCAGGGAGTTAGGAAAATGGCCAAGGTTAAGAAAAGAAAAGTGGAAGAAATTCTATTTTAAAGAGTTGCTCTCTCTCAGTCTCTACCACCCAGACAATCATAGCTCTCTGGCTTGTCTGTTTCAAACTCAGAAGTCAACAATTACCGATATCTTTCTGCAGGAGAAAAAAAAATAATGATTATAAACTATGTGTGTTATTTTCCATATCTATGCTGAAGTAAACAACTTTTTCACCTTTCCTGAAAGAGAATATGGATTCTCCCTGAACTTTGATTCATACGATATGTGGGGGATAGGGGACTGCTGAAAAGGGATCAAAAAGAATGAAAAGTGCTCCAGCATAGAAGGAGCACAGAAATCATTTCGTCAATTCACAAAGAGCCTTGGGTCCTAGAAAGTAGGCTCCATCCCACGGCTTCTCAATCCCTAAATCCTGGCAAAATAGCTCTCAGAATCATTTATGAGAACCTGGATCCCAGCTAGCCTTTGCTGGGTCCTAAAGCTCTCCAGTTTTTTCCTCCCTGGATCAGCTTGTTATAGAACGTATTTCCAGTGTACCCCAAGGACCTACAACCATATTCCTTACATCACTCTCTGTCCCAAACCCAGGCATCTCCCAGAAGGAGAGGGAGTCATTGAGGCCTAGCCTACCATTTCCCTCCTGGGGCCGGCTACAGGAAGCTTCTGGAAAAAGTTCTCCCTCCCATTCATATGACTTCCCAGGTCCTTGTGTCTTGACAGCATCTAGAACTACTCCTTCAGTCCCTATAGCAGACCAAAGCCACGATCAGATATCTCAATAACACTTAATAATATTCTTAATTTGGTAACAATAAAAGAGAATTCCACTTCAAAGCACCTTTCCCTAGCTCTAACACTTTTCCCCCAAGGACTTTCTGTGCTTTCCTGTAGGTATCCCGGGGTTCATTTCCCATTGGTCTTTTCCCCTCTTCTCTCAGAGGATCCCAGGGTTTCAAGCTCACCCTCTCTGAATCCTTCAGATGCCAGGGTTTCCTGGTGTCCTTTCTGCCCCTGTCTTATTCCTCCAGAGTTGTAACTCTAAAGCCTGAACATTTCAGGTATTCTAACCCTCACCCAGGATCATCACAGTTTGGGGCCTTTTCTGTGTCCTGTCCTCCCAAGAACATAGCTCCAACATCTTCCCTCCAAAATGGTCAAAGGTCTTCCTTCTCCAACTACTTATTCCTCACTCTACTTCCTTCCCAGTCCTTCCTTTGGATCAGCTTCATTCCAAATACTGTTATTTAAGGCATTAAATACACTTTTCTCAGGGAAAGGCACCAGGGAGTGAATCTCTCCACTCCTGAACACTGTCACTAGTTGGAGTAACAGAGAAACAGTAAGGAAAAGTCTTATAGCTAACTGTCCAACTACCTTGAAGCCAGCTTGAAGACTGGTTTTTAAGGACAATATCTTTAATTTTGAAATGTGTGGTATTCTATTTCGGGGAATCTGAAAATACAGCTCTCTTTGAATTATATTTATGCTTTCAGGTGGAGAAATATGAAATCATATTCTTAAAAGCACAGGGGCAAGTTATCTGATGTCAGCTGATAAATGGATTCTGGAAACAAGCCATTTCCTACACTCTCTCCACCACTCTCTCTATACTGATAAATGTTATGAGCTGAGTGTTGCCTTCATTACAACACTATTCTTAGCTGTGAAGTCTTCTTACATGGTCCACATGATTCTGTTGGCGTCTTAAGAATGAAAGAAGAAACAGAGTGATATAATGTATTCCAATTACTCAAGCCTACATTTAAGGCTCTAATGGATGAATCTCTGCAGACAAGTACAATTGGGTGATGTAAAAGTTTTCAAACATGTTTTCTCTAAATTTTGGTCATTCCAAATGTACTGATTTTCTAATCATTTTACCTAATTAATCATAAATACTCAAGTTTACTTTAATCACTGGGCAACAGGGAATAGTCCAGGCCCTAACACACTGGAAGACCATTGCTAGCCTTGTTTTAGAGGCTCCCAGACACTATTTGCTCCATAGGGAGAGAGAACACACTGTCCCCGAGCAACTTGATCCATCTCTATATTCTGCTGACAACATGGGGCAGACTTTTCAAAGGAAAGTTAAATAAGAGAATCAGGGTTCTATTTTGTTAGTACTCTTCTCATCCTACTCTTAATAAGTTGTCATGTCACCACATTCTGAAAAAAAGATCTAGAGATGAATGGAGGAGGAACAATTCTGCTCAAAGGGCAGCATGGCATAGTGGATAGATTATGAGCCTGGGAGCCAGAAGGTCACGGGTTCTAATCATGGCTCCTCCACTTGTCTACTGTGTGAACTTGGGCAAGTCACTTCACTTCTCTGGGAATGTTACCTCATCTGGAAAATGGGGATTGAGACTGTGAGCCCCACATGGGACAGGGACTGTGTCCGACTTGATTTGCTTGTATCCACCCCAGCACATAGTATAGTGCCTGGGACATAGTTAGCGCTTAACAAATACCATTATTATTATTACTCCAAGTTCTTTAAGTTGCCTTGGATCACTATCCCAAGCCATAAGACTCTAACTCTTCATCACACAGCATTCCCTGAGAGTGAATTGTGGAGGAAGCAAAGGAACATTCATTTTATCTCCAGGCATTCTTAAATACTCTGAAATCAGGTGTTTAATTCAATGTACAGGGAAAGAAAAGGAGTAAGCTAAACAGACTTAAATGCCTACATGTAACTAGATATACAAGTGTCAACAGACATACATACATTTTAAGCACATTTCCTTTGATACATAAACAAAGTACTGGGCTTGTGTACTTATGTCAGCACAAGGAGTAGGGCATTTAACAGAGCTACCAGTTGGAGTCCTACAAAGTAAGAAAAGAGAGGAAGCCATAGTTCCCTTTCATGAACTTAAGGAATCTGCCAGGCTTGCTGACTGGATCTCATTCACAGAGAATTCTGGGAAATATAGTCCTCTGGCTTCTGCCAGTTAAACATGGGTTTTCTCTTAGAAAAACAACACTTGGGCTGCTAGGACATTACTCAATAAAATGTTCATTAAAACACTATTATTTGGAAAACAATTTTAGTGTAGATGTGAAATGTTTAGTATTTCAGTGTAGATGTAAAATATCTACCACTTGCATTTAAAATGTCATTTACCCATAAAATTTCAAAGCCTACCAATGAAGATGCAATTCTTTCTAGAGAATTTCAACAAGAAATAAATAGGTAATGTCTAGGAAGCGTATGCATATATTGACTGCTGGGCATCTTATTTTCTAAGGAAAACTCTTTTATTACCTATCAGTGTTCATTGTAAATAAATACAAGAATCAATATGTGATTCCAAACAGCAGAGCATATTAATGATTAACCACCAATCTCTACCTTACACAGTATTTCCTTAAGTGCATTCCTCTTGCTTCATAGGTGAAAATTGAGCTGTTAAGCTTTTTTGTTCTAAATGATATTTGTTAAGTGCTTACTGTATGCCAGGCCCTGTGCCATTAGTATTTCTATGTCTGAATGGGATTGTAAGTCATGTTTTCCCCAGTGAAATTTGCTTACCATTCAATTTTGAACTAGACTATGTAGTCTTTGATGCTTGAATATTCTTGTAAATAAATTATAAGCTAAATAAATGATAAGATTTCCTATCAGAGAAAGCCAGTGACAAGTTTCTCCCAATCCTCTTTGATGACCTACTTCTTTCCCACTGTGAAACAGCTCCATTTTAACCACTTATATGGTATTTGATTTAACCACTAACAGTTTATTTTACCTTACTGTATGTAATGTAATGATTTTTTTAAAATTGAAAAATTATTTTTTTTTATTTTACATTTCACAGTGTTTAAGGGCATGGACTATATTCCTGTTGTCATTTTTCATCCCACCAATCCAGGGTAAGAAATTATCAGAAAGATTTTTTAAATAAACCAGAAAATCCTCTTATTCCTTTTTACTTAGGCACTGAAGAAAACACATGCATTTTGTTACAAGACAACCAGTATCTAGAAGTACAAAATTTTAAGCAGCTTTCTTGCTTTTGAATGGTTAATTGATGCCAGTGACAGTTATGAAACTTGGAATGACACCAGAAAAAGGAAAGACTAATTATAAATTATTACATATTATTCAAAATATAAATTAATTAAGACCTATATTTTGTACCTGAATATGGATATATTTGCTCCCATTTCATACCAGGAAGAAATGTTCAACTATGACTGATTATGATATGTTCTTGATTATGGAAAAGCAGTGTTAACTAGTAGAAAGAGCACACGGACCCAGGAGCCAAGGGACCTGGGTTCTAATCACAGATCCTCCACTAAACTAGTGTATGACTTTGACCAAGTCACTTAACTTTTCTGTGCTTCAATGACCTCATATGTAAAAGGATTAAATGCCTGTGCTCCACCCCTCAGATGGAGAGCCCCATTAGGGCCAGAGATTGTATCTAAATCTGATTTCAGGAGGGTGATAGGGTGCTAAATGGAGGGAATCATGGGGTCAAGGGAGGGTGTTATTAGGATAGGGAACACATGAACATGTTTGAAAGCAGAGGGGAAGAAGCCACTGGGGAGTGAACAGTTCAAGGTGGAGGACAGGGAGGAGAGAAGGAAGGGGTTAAGGGTTTTGAAAAATTGCGAAGGCTGAGGCTGAAGTGGGTGGATTTTGAGAGTGGTGGGAGATGTCCTCGAGATAATGCTAAGGAAGATGGGAGAGTGGAAGAGGGGGTAGGAGGGAAGAGGGACTTGTGATGAGCAGGGGAGATTTTATGGAAATCACACCTGATGGTTTCAACTTGCTCAGAAATGTATTCATTCAGTCATATTTACTGAGCGCTTACTGTGTGTGGAGCACTGTACTAAGTGCTTGGAATGTACAATCTGACAACAGATAAAAACAATCCCTGTATGTGTCCAGGTCATTAGGGCAAGAGATTGGGGGCATGGGGCTAGGGTGTTTGAGGAGGGAATTAATGTTTGCCTTCTCCTCTTCCTGGAGAAATTATTTCTCTATTCTTAGTGACTTCCATGACCATTGTCCTCACCTGTAATTTCAGAGTTAAAACAGGCGCAAGGATGAATTTGAGATGGATAGTCAGCCAGATATCTGAGATTTCTGCCAGTAGCACTTTGCAGCTCGTACACAGCAGCATAGGAAATAGGCTGTGGAGGTGATTCAAGGTTGTGGGTTAATGGTATGAGATTGGTAAAGGGATGGTGGGGAGAGTGAGTTGAATTCAGTATCAAAGGTGGCACTGAGGGCATCAATTTGGTCATCAAGGGAAGGTAGCTTGGATATGGAAACTAAATTGGGCATTTGTACTCTTCAAAGTACTTAGTACAGTGCTCTGCACATAATAAGTGCTCAGTAAGTATCCTTGACTCATCTCTCTTATTTAAACCACATAGTCTGTCACCAAATTCTGTCAAATCCATCTTCACAACATCTCTACAATGCCCATTCTTGTCCATACAAACAGCTACCATACAGAGTCAAGAAATTATCATAACCCAACTTGATTACTACATCAACCTCCTTACTGACCTTCCTGCCTCTTGTCTTTCCCCTCTCTAGTTCATACTTTGTTTCCCAGATCATTTTTTTTTTAAATTTCAGTCTACATCTCCCCACTCATCAAAAGTCTCCAATGGTTGTCTATCTATCTCCGCATCAGACAGCTTTAAGACACTTAATCAGCTCTGCCTCTCCTACCTTACCTCTCTAATCTCCTATTTAAAACCCAACCCCACACTTCACTACTCTAATGCCAAACTACTTACTATATTTTGATCTCATCTATCTCTTCACCAATCCCTTGCTCACCTCCTCCTTCTGGCCAGGAACTCCCTCCTCATTCATATCCAACAGAACACCACTTTCCCTACCTATATTCAAAGCCCTACTGAAATCACATTTCCGCCAAGAGACCATATCTACCTAAGTCCTCAATTGCCCTCTTCAACCTCCCTTCTGCTTCACTTACACTTGAGTTTGCATTCTTTAAGCTCTGTGATTTCCACCCTATCTGCACAGCACTTATGCATATATCCACCTGTAACTCATAATGTCACTCTCCCCTTCTTGTTTGCAAGCTCACTGTAAGCAGGGAGATCATGGGTTCGAATCTTGGCTCTGCCACTTGTCAGCTGTGTGACTGTGGGCAAGTCACTTAACTTCTCTGTGCCTCAGTTACCTCATCTGTAAAATGGGGATTAAGACTGTGAGCCCCACGTGGGACGACTTGATTCCCCTGTGTCTATCCCAGCGCTTAGAACAGTGCTCTGCACATAGTAAGCGCTTAACAAATACCAACATTATTATTCTTATTTACATATTCCATTGAACTGTACTCTCTCAAAAACCTCTGCAGTCAGTACTCAAATATATCACTGATCAATTGATACAGATTTATACAATTCTAGTGATACATTTTTTTCTGTGTGAAATTCATTCCCCAGTTACAATTAAACCATTAGTATTTTCAAGGTGGGTGTGAAGCAGAAATATCATCTAGTAAATTTAAAATGATTTTCAATGAAAACCAGATCCCTGATAGAACTATATCCTGTGTTAGTCACTGTCCTGGATTAAGGGCACCTGAAATTCGTTGAAAGGATCCCAGGCCTCAACAGTCCTTAAACAGAGGGGGCCACAGGCACATGTGATTTTGCTCTTTATGTCACTTCAACCTTGCCATTCAAAATGTCTAACATGAAGCACAACTTACAAATAATGTATGCTTTCTGTCCACAACGTCTCTAAGCAGGACATGTGAGATCAATAGGCTATGTCTATAGCTGCTGAATGGTGAACTAATGCAAGTAGACTTATCAATATGATTATCCTCTAAAGTAGCTTACAGGAAAGCAGAGCCTCAGCACGGCCTCATAGAAAAAGCATGGGCCTGAAAGTCATGGCTTTGAGTCCCAGCTCTGCCACAGGTCTACTGTGCCACCTTGGGCAAGTGATTTAACCTCTGTGGCCTTGGTTTCCTCATCTTTACAATGAGTATAAAACTGTTGGTGTGAGCCTCTTGTGGGACAGGGACTGTGTCTGATTTCATAACCTTGAATGTACCCCAATGCTTAAAACCTAGTACATACTTAATAAATGTCATCATAAACACACGCACACACACACACACACACACACACACACACATTCACACAATAATCCCTTTTGCTTAAAGCCTTCCATAGCAAGAGAATTAACTGGGAATGTTAAGTGAGACACTCTTCCATCACCAAGACACTAAGATGCTGCAAACTCTGAAGAATCAAAAAAACCCTAAAGTTTTGGGTTTTTTCTTACCTGAAATTAACTAAATTTTTTATGCTAAAAATATTTGGGGTTTGACAAAGGGTAAATGAGTGTTTAGTATGAAAAATACATTTGTGTATGAACACAGCCTATGTTATCTTTGCAAAGAAAATGTCCACAAACTGGCCTAGTAGTAGTGACATAATATTAATCATTGAGGATTTACTGAAGCATAAGATCTGAGCTATACTTAGAATTATGAAGTACTCTTTGTCATTGGAAGGAAATGAAAATCTTTATTTTTTCAGCTCTTGCTATGTTGTAATGGTTGAGCATAGGTATCACTAAGTCCTTATATATGGGGGATTTCCAAGTGACTCTACATATCTTTTGTGTGTTTCTCTTCTGTTATTGAATAGGAGTCTTTATCTTTGGCTAGCTTAGAAGTTCCAAAGCCAGAGCTTTTAGAGAAAGTCCAAATTTCTTATCCTTGTTTGAAATGAAAATAATAGATGGCATGCTCCTGCCCCAGGCAAAGAAACAATAAAAAATTGAGGAAGATATTCCTATAAATGTGATTATCTGGCTTTTTAAAAGAATGTATCTAGTGCTGAATATGTGTCACCTTTTCTAGTGGCATATCAAAAATTAATTTCCTTCTCTGAACAAAGGAAGTTGGAGCCACAAAATCAGGCAGTGAATAAATCTTTCTCTGTTTGGGGGTTCATGGCTGTGAAATCATGATTTTTAATATTTAACAGGGCAATAAATAAAATATGATTTTGTCACTTAAGGTTGTGATTGTCTTCATTCTTAAAAACCTTTCATTAGAAATTAACAACATTAAAAAAATTTGGCAAATCAAATATGTCCCTTGGTAATTTGATTGAAAAGTGAGAGCACTTTGAAAAATTCAATGTGGGCTTAACTAAATCCAAACTAGTTAAAGATTTACTGTCTGTTTAAGCATCTAATTGCAATTTTTGTCCCTAATTGACTCTGTTTAGTTTCCTATTTTCACTGAAAATGCACTTGTACACTCCAATGTGCAATCATGCCCCCAGGTTCATTTTGGTGAACAGTACTGGGAAGCAGCGTGGCTCATTGGAAAGACCCTGGGCTTCGGAGTCAGAGGTCATGGGTTTGACTCCTGGCCCTGCCACTTGTCAGCTGTGTGACTGTGGGCAAGTCACTTAACTTCTCTGTGCTTCAGTTCCCTCATCTGTAAAATGGGGATTAACTGTGAGCCTCACGTGGGACAACCTGATTACCCTGTATCTACTCCAGCGCTTAGAACAGTGCTCAGCACATAGTAAGTGCTTAACAAATACCAACATTATTATTATTATTATTTCTTTCAAATGCCAGATGCTGAAATGGTAGTCTAGTGAGTTTCCAGTTGGGCAAGCAATTGTCTGTTTTATATTTGCAGCACAAGTACATTTCTTATTGTATCAAAAATGAACTCAAGCCTGTTGGAATCTTTTCTTTTAATGGTGCCTTAGTGTCATTTTAAATTGTCCATGTCTTCCATATTCCTAGATTTCTATCTGTTGCCCATCAGAGATTTTATTATAATCAATACATGCATTTTCATCTGTTCTGTGACAATGAAGCATGCTGAAAACAACAATATCCATTCAATTGTATTTACTGAGTGCTTACTGTGTTCAGAGCACTGTACTAAGCACTTAGGATAGTACAATAAAACAATAAACAGTCACATGCCCAGTCCACAAAGGAGCCTACAGTCTATGCAGCGGATCCATTTTTGTTCATATAGCCACAGCAGTCTGTCGATGGATTAGGACTGTAGAAATAAAAATGATGGCATTTATTAAGTGCTTAATAGGTGCCTCGCACTGTGCTCAGCACTGGGGTAAATATGAGATAATCAGATCAGAGAGAGCCCCATTCCCACAAGGGGCTTGCCAGTTAAGAGAGAGGGAAAACAGCTATTTTATCTCTGTTTTACAGAAGAGGAAATTGAGGTGCTGAAAAGTTAAGTGACTAGTTCAGTGTCACTTATGAGGTCAATGGTGGCACTGGGACTAGACCCTGGATCTCCTGATCCTGGTCCCGTATTCTTTCCACTAGGTCACAAATCTGATAACTGGGTAATTTGTAATTATTAATGATACTGCTATTATTACTAACATTTGCTAAATACAATGAGATTTGCAAAGTTCTATATTAAGCCAAGGGTGATTATATGAGATTTAAGATACAGGCCCTGCCCCAAGGAGCTCCCAAGCTCAACTGTGAAGAGCACAAAAAACTATATGTCCTATCTCCCTATTCCCATTTCTGTCAATATTCCTTAAGCATATTCACAATGCTCCGCTACCTCTCCACCAAGTCTCTTAAACTCCTGTAATCCAGATTTCATCCTTTTAATTCAACAAAGACTGTGTTTACTGAGCTCTCGAACAAACGATATGACAGCTAGTGTGCCCTTGGTCCCTGAGGTGGCACAGCCATGCTGCTTGCTACTAACCCTCTTCTGATCCCTTTGTATCATCGCTAGGCCTGGATCCCATCATGCCTTTAACTCCTGCGACAAGAAGGACAAAAGCAGACCCAGCATGAGGCCTAAACAAAATAGATAAGGCTTTGGCTGTGCCAGCTGTTGTGACTGTTGGACTCTGAGTCACGCAGAGCCCCACTGCCACAGTACTTCGTGGTTTTATTTTGTACATTTAGGGGCAAGAGCACTGGCCTGGGAGTCAGGGGTCGTGGGCTCTAATCCTGGGACTGCCACATATCAGCTGTGTGATTTAGGGCCAGTCACTAAACTTCTCTGGGCCTCAGGTACCTCATCTGTAAAATCGGGATTAAGATTGTAAATCTCACATGGGAAAAACCTGATTACCTTTTATCTCTCTACCCCAGTGCTTAGAAAAGTGCTTGGCACATAGTAAGCACTTAATAAATATCATTATTGTTATTATTATTACATTCATCCTTGTCTTTTATGCTGTTTGAGCTATTTAATTGTTTCAGCTCTCCTTCTGTATTTGTTCTCCAAGCCTCCCTCTTTCCCTTTATTCTTAGATTGTGAGCCCTTTTTTTTTAATGGTACTTGTTAAGTGCTTACTACATGCCAGGCACTCTACTAAGTGCTGGGGTAGATACAGTCTACTCATTTTGGACACAATGTCCCCTGTGGGGCACTCCTAGTCTTAATCCCCATTTCACAGGTGAAGTGGTAATTGAGGCACAGAGAAGTGACTTGTCCAAGGTCATACAGCAGACAAGTGGCAGAGGAGGTGGGATTAGAACCCAGGTCCTTCTGACTCCCAGGCCTTTGCTCTATCCATTAGGCCATGCTGCACACAGTGAGGGCTTAAGAAATACTATTAATAATAATAATGTTGGTATTTGTTAAGCGCTTACTGTGTGCCGAGCACTGTTCTAAGTGCTGGGGTAGATACAGGGTCATCAGGTTGTCCCACGTGAGGCTCACAGTTAATCTCCATTTTACAGATGAGGGAACTGAGGCACAGAGAAGTTAAGTGACTTGCCCACAGTCACACAGCTGACAAGTGGCAGAGTCAGGATTCAAACTCATGACCTCTGACTCCCAAGCCTGTGCTCTTTCCATTGAGCCACGCTGCTTCTCTGTAGTACCTCTACTGCAATGACCACCTTCTGGCTGAATCTAATTGGCTCTCTTTCCTAATCTTTTTCAATTTCTCAGCTACCTCTGATGCTGATGACCACTCTCTTCTCCTAAAAACTCTTTCTGTCCTTGGTTTTAATCAAAATAGTCAAAAGGACCTGGGTTCTAGTTTCCAGCCTCACCAGTTGTGTGCTGTGTGGCCTTGGGCAAGTCACTTTGCTTCTCTGTGCTTCAGTAACCTCATCTGTAAAATAGGGATTAAGACTGTGAGCCCCATATGGGACAGGGACTGTTTTCACTCTGATAAGTTTGTATCTACCCCAGTGCTTAGCACACAATAAGTGCTTAACAAATACCATCCATATGAAAACTAAAAAAAAACCACCCAGTACTCTCTAGATTTCATTTCAGGTATTGATTTATGCCATTTTACTCTTTAAATATGGGCATCTAAAAAGGCTCTGTCCTGGGCCTTCTGTTCTTCTTACCCTACCCTTATTCATTTGGAGAGCTCATCTGCCCTCACTGTTTCATCAGCTACATCTAAGTGGACGATTCAATCAATCAAAAAAGACATATTTATTGAGCCCTTACTTGTGCAGTCCACCATACTAACCACTTGGGAGATTGCAACATAACTGAGTTGACAGACACGTTGCCTGCCCACAAGGAATGTACTGTCTATGCGAAGAGGCATTAAAATAACAGACATTATATCTAGAGGGATACCCAAATCAACTTCACCAACCTTTTCCTCTCATCAACTTTATAATCTTGTTGCTTCTTCTGCCTTTGCAAAGGTTCCACCTGTACATCCTGTAGTATATGACTCTTAATATTCGACCAAGAAAACTCATTTCCCTTCTAAACCTACTCCTCCTAGCTTCCACATCATTGTCTTTACCACCACTACCATCACTTTTGTCCCACCAACTTGATCCCTCTCTATCTTTTTACCGCCAACATTCCACTACTCTCTAAATCTTGGTGCCCCTCCTTTAAAAAATTTAGCTAATACACCCTATTCTCTCCACCTTTATGGCCACTAACCCTGGTTTAAGCCCTCAGCACTTTCTTCTTGGATTGCTCTGACAACCTCCCTATTGGTTTACTTGCCTCAAGTCATTTCCCATTTCAATCTATCCTACATCCAGCTGCTCATATATCTTCATAAAACACTATCAGAACACATCACGTCCCTTCTCTAAAGCCTCCATTGGCTATATATTTCTCTTCAAATAAAATAAAAATTCCTATTAGCTTCAAGATTCTCCATCTGCTGACACACTCTTACTTCTCAGCTCTCTTCTCTTGCTATATACTAGCTCATCCTCTTCATTTCTTGCCCTCTAACTTTGTCACTTAGCATCACTTGCAATTATCACATCTCCAAGTTGTTGTGCACATCTTCCCTCCCTGTATGCAACTCCCTCCCGACTCAAGTCTGCCAAGCCTCATCTTTCCCCACCTTCAAGCTCTCCTAAAAAAACACCTCTTTGATTAATTTCCACCTTCCTAGTCATGTCACTCTATCATCTTAGTATTCATGTACATATCTGCTAATTATTCATTTGTCTAGCTTTGTTTTCATCATTTTTGGTTTTTTTTCTTCACTGACGAAGAAAGCCTCAACTAGATCTGCATCCCAACTGAAAACTGAGAGCCAATTACAGAGGATTGACCAGCACAGTTCACTGCTATCCAGAAAAGGAGTGGTTCTTTTCGATCCAAAGCTTCATAAGTAATGAGAGACAAGGAGACAAGGCCTAATGGCCTGTCTACATATTTGACTGATAAACTTGAAACCAGCAAGTGTGATCTCCTTCAAAACTCCCTTGCTTTTCTCCAGTCCTTCCTTCCTCTTGCTCCTACTTCAACTTTCCCAACTCTCCCAGCAGTCTCTCAAGAGGAGATCTCTGGCCTCCTCTCAAAATCTACCCCTGCACCTGTGCCTCCCCAACATCATCCCTTCACACCTTTTCAAAGCACTCCCCCCGGCCTTCTTCCTTCCCTGACTGCCATCTTTAACTGTTCACTTTCCAAGAAGTACCAGCTTCTTCTCCAGTACTCTCAAACATGCTCATGTATCCCCTATCCTAAAAAAAAACCTCCTTGGACCCTATGGCTCCCTCCAATTATCACCCCATCTCCCTCCTCCCACTTCTCTACAAAATCCTTGAGTGAGTTGTTTACACCCACTGACTCTCCTAAAACTATCTTCTTGATCCCCTCCAATCTGGCTTCTGCCCCTTCCATTCCACAAACATTGCCCTCTCTAATGACCCAATGACCTCCTTCTTGCCAAATCCAATGGCCTCTACTCCATCCTAATCCTCCTCAACCTTTTAGCTGCTCTTGACATTGAGGACCACTCCTTTATCCTTGAAACAGGATCCAACTTTGGCTTTACCAACACTGTCCTCTCCTGGTTCTTAATCAATCAATGGTATTTATTTAGTGTTCATTGTGTACACAGCACTATACTAAGCAAAGAGGAAAGTACATTACAACAGAGTTGGTAGATTTGTTCCCTGTTCACAATGAGCTTACAGTTAGGAGGGGGAGAAAGACATTAATATGAACAAATTACGGATATGTACATAGGTTCTCCCCCTGTTTCCTTGGACTCTCCTTTTCAGTCTTTCACAGGCTACTCCTCTGTCTCTCACCCTCTAATATGGGAGTCCCTTAATGCTCAATTCTGGTACTGCTGCTTGTGATTGATTGATTGGTAGGTGTGCTTGCTGACATAAGTGATTTGGGGGTAGTCTTGGAAATGGCACTAGAGGTATATCTGATTGTCTGGTATCTACCCCAGCTTTTAGTACAGTGCCTGGAATACAGTAAGTGCTTAACAAATATCATTAAAAAACAAAACAAAGAAAAAACAGTCTCCTTCCTTCCATCTCACCCCACACCATATTAGTGCTATTTCAGCAGCCTAATCTCCACTACATTTAAGTTGTTACCAAATTGTAGGTTAATTCCCAACTACAGGAAAAAAGTTTCTCTCAAGTATATAAAAACTAGGTATGAGGAAACACCTACACAGCCTGGATTCAACAGATATCCTTTATATCAATTTAAGCTGGGTAGATACTGCTTAAAGTGGAGCATAATTAAATTCATCCTTTTAATTATCTACAAAAGAGCAATGTTATTTGAAAATATGATTGAACTAACAGGAAACATAAAAATGACATTGTAAGAAAGGTGAAAAGGAAATTGAAAGTTCACCATAAAGCGTATAATGAGTCAACCAACTTCTGGGTCTCAAAAAACTCATTAATAAAGATATGCCATTAGGAGTGACATTGATTGTAAATGCCTCAGTCCAGGGTTCTCAGTCACCTAGCTAATTTTTAAGCTTGCTGAAACCCTAAGGATTAGCAGTATTCTGGCACTTGAGTTTTACACAACATTTTTAGATGAAAGGGATATATCTGTCAATATGCTTTCACAGCTCTTTGATCTCCCTGTGGAAGACGCTAGAAAGTTAATATGTCTGCCTGCAAATTTCTCTTTAGGGTGATTCACAGGTTGTTTTAAGAAAGTGAAAAATGTGTTTCAACAGATGAGAAATATCTTCACAACATGTGCACATTTTCCTATGTGGAAATGTATCAGCCCTCAAGATATATGGCTACTGAACCCCTTTCCGAAAGAGTTCTGGCATTTCACCGATACTTTGATGATTTACGTTAAATTCCATCTTGTGAGGTGTTGCTATCCAGCTTTAAGGGTAGCAAACATGTTATTAATCTTGGCTTGCCACACTGTATAAATAGAAATGAATGATAAAAGAAAAGTGTTTCATGAGCTCCAAAATTATCAGTCCAAAACATGCCTCCTTAGTCAGGCTCTGCTTCCTACAATATTATTCTTCCATTAGAATTCTTCCCTCTACCTATCAAAATACTACTTACATGAGTCCCAATTATATTTCTCATATTTCAACAGAGCTATCTCCAATAAGTTGGAATCTTCCATTAAAATCAACATGTCAGATGCCGGTGCCAATGTAAGGAGCCTTGCCCAGATCTCATTGGAGAATAAGAGGAGAATAAATACTGTATCTGGGTCTTGCCATTCCTCCATACAGCCCAGTCTGAAGGAGACAAGTGGGAACTTGGAGCAGCCTGAACATGTTTATCACCCCTTGATAAAACCATCTAATAGTAAGGGATGTACTATCTAATACCCTCTGCCCCGGAAGGCTTCCCTGGCAAGCCCTTGTTTTCTCTACCCACCCTTCTCGCTGCATTATTTCATATATGTATACCTTAAGCACTTAATATTTGTCCAATCCTCATCTCTCCTTCTAGGTTGTAAACTCCTTGTGGGCAGTGATCATGTCTACCAACTATATTGTATTGTACTTTCCCAAATGCTTAGTACAGTGCTCTGCACACAGTAAGTGCTCAATAAACACCATTGATTAATTGATGACAGGTAGGAATGGAAGAATGTGTCCAACCTAACTACCCCAATGCTTAGAATAGTGCTTGGTACTTAGTATTTGTTTAAGAAGTACCATTAAAAAATTATGAGTGGTGTTGCACAAATTATTAGCTCTATAATCAATTTCTTCATTCAGGTTCTTGGTCCCAAAGTCACTGACACTGGACAGAAACTGGTGAGAGAGCATATTTTTAAAAAATTCCTAGTGTATTTTTTTTATTATTTTGCTTTTCTCTTTATAGGTATTGATCTATATGGAAAAGTTCCTTCTTTGGGTCACACTGGTACTCACTATATTCCCACAATGATTACGAAGTTCATTTTACCAAGATGATGTCTGTTTTCTCTTGACAATTCATTCTTTTTGACCCACTACTTGAAACTATATGATTCTGAGGATCATTTTTTTCTAGTGACTGTTGATTAATTATCTAAAGACATAAGCTAAATCAAATGATACATAAAGGCTTATTTTTTCGGTTCAATATCTCCTGCTCCTGAAGTCCATTAAAATGGCAACGGAATATTCTTTAATTATTACATTGATTCTTTATATGGGAAACATTTGTAATGTGTGTGACATAAAAAAGAAATTTCTGACCAACATAGGTATCGTCCCAAACTAGTTTCAAGGCGTGTCCATTTTCGCACATAAAACAAACAAAAAAACCCCAGGTTACCCAAAAATCAATATTAAAGGAATCATTCCCCAGGGCTTAAGAACCATACCTCCCAAGAGTGACTTGGTACTGAAAGTTTCTATCTCCCAGGAACTGAAAGTCCCCACATCCCAAAGCACTACAAAGCCCTCTGTGTTCCTAAGATGGAAGTCTGATGTAACCTCCCAAAGCAGCTGCTGACTCTTAAGATGATATTTTTTGAGGTAGAGGACTGATTTTCTGAGACTAGAGATGGAATGGTTCTTTGAGAACTAGTGAGTGAGTGTGTTTCTTAGTTCGAGAGGGAGACACAGAGTGTGTTTGTTTAACAGCAAGGGAGGGGATGGATAGGTCTACATAGGCAGGCATTTTTCCAAAATAATTTTTCTAATGGAAATAAAATCTGTATTTAACCTGAATCTGGACAAGGCAAACCTAACCTTTGGCTCCAAGCTAACTTGGTCAAGAATTGTTCTTTGTAGAGAAAAGAAAGATTTTGAAGCATGTGTCTCTGTCTATTTCACATCCCACCTCAGAAACATCAGTACCCCTATTTTCCTTGACTGAGCTTACAATATAAACGGGGAGACAGACATTAATATAAATAAATAAATAAATAAATAAATTAAGGAGATGTACATAAGTGCTGTGGCTGCTGAGGGAGGGGTTAATAAAGGGTAAAAATCCAAGTGCAAGAGTGACCCAGAAGGGAACGGGAGACCAGGAAATGAGGGAGGGCCCCTTAGAGGAGATGTTCCTTCAATAATGCTTAGAAGCTGGGAAGCGTGATCGTCTGTCGGACATGAAGAGGGAAGGCATCCTAGGCCAGAGGCATGACGTGGGCCAGAGGTCGACAGTGAGATAGATGAGAACGAGGTACAATGAGTAGGTTAGCATTAGAGGAGCAACATATGAGGTCTGGGTTGTAGTAGGAAAGCAGTGAGGTGAGGTAAGAGCGGTCTAGGTGATTGAGTGCTTTAAAGCTGATGGTAAGGAGTTTCTATTTGATGAGAAGGTGGATGGACAACCACTGGAGGTTCCTGAGGAGCAGGGAAACATGGACTGAATGATTTTGTAGAAAAATAATCCAGGCAACAAGGTGAAGTATGGACTGGAGTGGGGAGAGACAGGAGGAATGGAGGTCAGCAAGGAGGCTGATGCAGTAATCAAGGCAGGATAGGATAAGTACTTGTATTAATGTGGTAGCAGTTTGGATGGAGAGAAAAAGACAGATTTTAATGATATTGTGAAGGTTGAACCGAGAGGATTTAATGACACTGAATATGTAGGTGGAATGTGAAAGATGAGTCAAGGATAACACCAAGGTTAGAGGCTTGTGAGACAGGAAGGATGGTGGTGCTGTCTACAGTTACAAGAAAGTCAGAGGGAGGATAGGGTTTGGGTGGGAACATAAGGAGTTCTGTTTTGAACACAACACTGCTAAAATCCACCTTTTCCTCTTCATCCAAACTGCTATTATGCTGATCCAAGCACTTAGCCTATCCTGCCTTGACTACTTCATCTGCCTCCTCTCTTTCCCTACTCTAGTCCAAACATCACTCTACTGCCCAGATCATTTTTCTAAAAAAAAGGTGCAATCCACATATCCCCATTCCTCAAGAACTCCAATGGTTGCCCATCCACCTCAGTATCAAAGAGAAGGTCCTTACCAGAGGCTTTATAGCACTCAATCATCCTGTCCCCTCCTACCTTAACTCACTGATCTACTACAGTCCAGCCCTCACATTTTGCTCCTCTAGCACCAGCTTGCTCATTATGCCCCAGTCTCTTCTATCTCATTGCCAACCCGTTCCTAACATCCTCCCTCTTGCCTGGAATGTCCTCTCCATCTATGCTAGATCACCAGTCTGCCCAACTTCAAAGTCTTATTAAGGTCACATCTCCCCCAAGAAGCCTTCCATCTTTTCCCTTTCCCTTTTGTCATCCATGCACTTGGATCTATCCCCTTTGGGCACTTGGTATTAACCGCTCCCTCAGCCCCCACTGCACAATTGTAAATATACATACTTCATTTATATTAATGTCTGTCTCCCACCGAGAATGTAAGCTCCTTGTGAACAGCAACATGTCTACCAACTCTGTTGTATTTTACTCTCCCAAGCATTTGGTACAGTGCTTTGCAAACAGTAAGTGCTCAATAAATAACACTGATTGATTAATTGATTGATTAGCTCTTCAAATAGATTTCAGCTGATTCAGAAAAAAATGAGAACAAAATCCCTCTTTTAGTTGATTGAAAGCAAAGCCGTTAAATGTTTCTCTATGATACACGGAGGTTGAGAATTCCTTTTACTAGTAAACAATAGGTTTTTTACAGAATTGTGTGTGGGTGACTGTGAATACATATTCATGAGTAGATAGATGTGTATGAGAGGGAAATGAGTGAAAAAATGTGTGCAAGAGCTAGCAATATGCTATGTAAAATTACCATTCCATGCTGAGGTAGCAAATTTGGGTAGGAAGGTCATTTTGAATTCTGAGTCAACTTGATTCCTGGGAAATACAGTCAGCATTATATTGAGTTATGGAAGCAGAAGAAAAAAAAGAACAAAGCAGGGGGCAAAATTCCCTTCTGTATTTTCTAACCCTAGAAATAACAAAAGCTAATTCAACAGATTGACAGAATACTATATATTTGGAGTTAAAAAGTATTTTCTACCCAATTATCCAATGATCAGTTCTTCTAATTAAAGATATCTATACCTATAGTTATGAATATAATAAAAAAGAAAATCACTCTCAAAGAGGATACCACACCAACGATATAATAACTGGGTCTGCCATGTCACAAATGTAATGTATGGCACCACACTCTATTACTGCTCCAGTGGAAAAGCTCTGCTTTGGGAATCAGGAGACCTGGAGTCTAGTTCCAGTTTTCCCTACTGGAGCTATATCATCAGCGGTGAAGGTTTCTGACCAAAGAACTACCAAGGGTATTCTGTGAAGAGGAAAAGACCAGCGAGAATCGTAAAAAAAAAAAGTGCCTAATGTGGGAGCAAAGACCACAAATGGCTGCCAAGTAACTCTGCCAAGCTGACAAGCATACTTTGCTCCTCTAGTGCTAACTTTCTCACTGTGCCTCTATCACGCCTGTCTCACCGCTGACCACATCCTGCCTCTGACCTGGAACGCCCTCCCTCCTCAAACCTGACAGACCATTACTCTCCCCCCACTTCAAAGCCTTATTGAAGACACATCTCCTCCAAGAAGGCTTCCCAGAGTAAACCCCACTTTTCCTCATCTACCACTCCCTTCTGCATCACCCAGTCTGGCTCTCTTCACTATTCCCACCCCTCCTGCCCCCCTCCCCCATCCTAGCCCCACATCATTTACATATATATCTGTAATTGTATTTATTTGTACTGATGTCTGTTTCCTCCTCTCTAGACTGTGAGCTCGTGTGGGCAGGGATTGTCACTGTTTATTGTTGTATTGTACTTTCCCAAGGACTTAGTACAGGCACTTAATAAATACTTTTGAATGAATGAATGAATGAATGAATGAATGAATGAACTGCCTTGTGGGTCTTGGTGCTAAGGCTCAGCCTTGACACTCTCCTGAGGTCAGTTTGGCCATAAATGAACTCTGCTGTTGGTCCAGGAGAAACTATCTACCAAATCTGTCATATTGTACTCTCCCAAGTCATAAGTACAGTGCCCTGCACACAGTCATCTCTCAATGAATACAAGTGATTTATTGATTGCTCTGCATTGGTAATCAGAATATCCTCAGTTGTAGTCCAGATTCTGATAGTTGCTGCCTAATATGGCACAGATTGCACATGAACTTTTCAATAAATCAATAATATTGAGTGCTTACTCTATGCATAGCAGTGGACTGTACTGCAGCTCTGTCTACCTAATCACTAATTGAATGCCAAAACCCAATGTGACCATGACTGGCAATGAAAAGAGTGAGTGGTGTGGGGCAAGCAATTAGCACTTTAATCGGTTCCTCCAACTCCCAGGCCCATGTTCTTATAGCTACATGGTTCTCGCATCTCCCTTTCCCCTTCATTCCTTGAACATGCTAACTCCAGCGATTGGTTCCAACTTGTCTATTTCAACTCTTCTTGATTCCTTTAACCTAGATTTCATTCTCTTCACTGAAAAGTCTCTCTCCTAAATCTCATATGACTTCTTGTCTAAACTCAAGTCTCTTTACTGTCTTTTAACAACTTGATATTTACCCCACCCTCAACTCCACAGAACTTTTTTGTTTATTGTATGGTTTATTGTTTACTGTATTTGTTAAGTGCTTCCTATGTGCACACACACAAACACACAAAACATATTTTCCCCCTATTTAGAGGCTTTACAGATTTGAATTTTTTTAAATGTTATTTGTTAAGTGCTTATTATGAGCTATCTCTTTGGGTGATTATATTCAACTCATCACTGTGCTTTCTGAGTATGGTTTGCAGTATTTTGAAAAATGATTTAAAATAACCCATTTCTAAAAGGTGATGAAGAAGCTGGCCCAAATTGGCATATTTTTCAAGATTTTTGAAGAAAATAAGATGCTCTCATGCAAATATGTTTTCCCATTTTACGATCTGGAAGACTTAGTTTTGAACAGGTGAGAATTGCATCACCTTCATAAATGCCCTATTTATATTTTCAACATCAGGAAAAACTGTTGTTCGTGCTGTAAAAAAAGACTGAACCAGAGGGAAGAGGGAGAAAATTAAAGATGCAATATATGAAATTTCATGTTATTTGAATATAAAAATAGCAAATGTGTGGATAAAAAATATGTCAAGGTTCATGGTAATGAGCATGGAATGCAGTTTTCTGCTGGAAATATTAAAACATTAATAGATACATGACTTGTACTCTCCCAAAGGTACAGTGCTCTACACACAGTAAGTGCTCAATAAATACCATTGATTGAATGATTGATTACTCTATTTGCTACATTGGGATCATTTCACTTACATCTATGCTAACAAAGTAATGTGAAGAATCAATAAGCTATATAATTCATTTGTCTCAAAACACATTTTATTTCAATGAACATAATATTTTAACAATACTTTTCAGGCCCTTAATTATCTAGATTCTCCATTTGACTTTGTTTATGCTGATTTTGCTTCAGTGAAATTGTCAGCACTTCCATGCTGAGGAGGGCTTACACTGGTTCTGTACTGTGCTCTGCTGCTTCAGTATCAGAACACTGAAATATTTTGGACTCCATAACTGAATAAAAAGAGAATAGAGACTACATTTTAAAATCATTCCTCAGAAAATCCCAGAGTGTGTTCTAAAGAATTCCTCTTTTACCATTCAAACTTAAGCCCATTTCATTCCATCAAGGGAAAATCAAAAGAATTTTCTTAAAGTCTGCAAGTGATTCCTCACAAATATTTTGGTATATGTTTTGATATCTGTCTCCCCGGTTAGAGTGTTTTATGTGGGCAAGGAACACGACACTCAGCTGTTCTGTACTTCCCAAGAGCCATGTACCACACCAAATGGACACTCAATAAATGCTACTTGTCTATTTATTATTAATTAATGGTATCTGTTAAGCACTTACTCTGTGGCAGACACTGTACTAAGTGCTGGGGTGGGTACAAGCAAATTGGGTTGGACACAGTCCCTGTCCCATGTGGGACTCACAATCTCAATCCTCATTTTACAGAAGAGGTAACTGAGGCCCAGAGGAAGTGAAGTGACTTGCCCAAGGCCACCCAGCAGACAAGTGGCAGAGACAGGACTGGAACCCATGACCTTCTGACTCACAGGCCCATGCTCTATCCACTATACCATACTGCTTCCCAGTAGTTTCACCACTATTTCTACTCTTCCTACTACTCTCAATAGGTTAAGAAAATTATGTTAGACTAAGGATTGTGAAGCTCATGTTTCAGTAGACATCAAAACAAGTGTATGGCTGATAAATCATAGTGATAGATAATAAAACATTAATCATCAATACTGGCCTTTCTACTAATCTCCAGTTGTTATCCTACTTTTGATAGGGAATGGGTAAAAGCATATTTCAGACAAAATTACTCCTGTAGTAATTTCTAATATTCATTATTAATGACATAGCAAAAGTACTTTAATGGCAATAATGCAAAAGTGCTATTTATGAAATATTGTTTTAATATGCATAATAAACAGAAAATTATCATTAAACCCATTACTGAATTGTGAATTTCGATCAGTTTAAAGTGCTCCATCGGAATAGGAAAAGGTGGTAAATCAATCATATATGAATTCTACAAGGTGCAGTATATCTGTTATTCTTTACTTCTCAGATGCAGCCCTCTCCTGAAAAACATTTGGTATTGTAGATTTTCAAAATAGGAAGCTTTTTTTGGTTTATTTTTACCTCCACAACTAATTAGATCACCTCCTCAAAAGTATGTGTTTCATGTGATTTTATACCTATATGGTCAGAAGAAGTGGTGGATCATTTGTTTGACTCACTAAAAATCCAATTTATTTCAACATCAGTGCCCCAGATTTCCCAGTGCTAAATTTTATAATTTTTTTCCAAGACAAAATATGACAGCTATCAATGATTTTTATGATCTCAGAATATTTTTTACCACTGGATAGCCTAATAAATAACTTAAATAAATTTATAGCATATTGTTATAGATTTTCAATCAGTGGTATTTTTTGAACACTTACTGTGTGCAGAGCACTGAATAAAGCACTTAGGAGAGTGCAATACAGTAGAGTGGGTAGACCTAATCCCTGTTCACAAGAATCTTACAATCTAGAGGTGGGTACAGACATTAAAATAAATTATGGATATGTACATAAGTGCTGTGGTTCTGAGGGTGGGTTGAATATCAAGTGCCTAAAGAATACACTTCTAAGTGCAAAGGGGTTGTACAGAAGGGAGCAAGCAGAAGAAATAACAGATTAGTTGGGGAAGGACTCAGAGATGTGATTTTTTTAGGGCTTCAAAGATGCGGAGAAAAGTGGTTTATCGAATATGAAGAGGGAGGGGGTTCCAGGCCAGAGGGAGAACATGGGCAAGGGGTTGGAGGTGAAATAGATGAGATCAAGGTACAGTGAATATGTTGGCATTAGAAGAGTGATGTGTATGTCTTGGGTTGTAGTAGGAAATCATTGCGGTAAGGTAACGATCATTGTGCTATTTGTTAAATAATAATGGTGGTATTTGTTAAGCACTTACTATGTGCAGAGCACTGTTCTAAGCGCTGGGGGGATACAAGCTGATCAGGATGTCCCATATGGAGCTCACAGTTTTAATCCCCATTTTACAGATGAGATCACTGAGGCACAGAGAAGTTAAGTGACTTGCCCAATGTCACACAGCTGGCAAGCGGCGGAGCTGGGATTAGAACCTATGACCTCTGACTCCCAAGCCCGGGCTCTTTCCACTGAGCCACACTGAATGCTTACTCTATGCCATGCACTTTACTAAGTAGTGGGGTAGATACAATTGTGGTATTTGTTAAGCATTTACTATGTGCCGACAACTGTACTAAGGTGCTGGGAGAGAGAGAAGATAATTAGGTCACACATGGAGCTCACAATCTAAATAAGAGGGAGAATAGGTGTTGAATCCCCATTTTGCAGATGAGGGAACTGAGGCACAGAAAAGTTAAGTGACTTGCCCAAGGTCACATAGCAGACAAGTGGCAAAGCCAGAATTAGAACCCAGCTCTTCTGACTCCAGGCTCTTTCCCCTAGACCACATTTCTTTTCTTTTTTTTTAAGGTAAGAGAGAGCAAATGCTGATTGAATGCCATAAAGCAAATGACAAGGAGTTTTGGTTGAGGTGGAAGTGGATAGGCAACCACTGGAGGTTCTTGAGTGAGGAGACGTGGACTGAATTATTTTTAGAAAAATGATCCAGGCAGTCGCATGGAGTATAGACCGGAGAGAGCCATTTGGCAGGGAGGTCAGCGAGGGCGTCAAGGCAGGGTAGGGTGAGTGTTTGGATAAGTGTGGTAGTAGTTTGGATGGAGAGGAAAGTGTGGATTATACAGAAGTTTTGAAGATAGAGATGACAGGATTTGGTGACCTTGAATATGCAGATTGAATGAGAGAGATGAGTAGAGACTAATGTCATGGTTATGGGCCATTGATACAGGAAGGATGGTGGTGCTGCTTATATGAAGCAGCATAGCTTAGTGGAAAGACCCCAGGTTTGGGAGTCAGAGGCCGTGGGTTTTAATATTGGCTCCACCACTTGTCAGCTGTGTGACCTTGGGCAACTCACTTAACTTCTCTGGACTCAGTTACCTCATCTGTAAAATGGGGATGAAGACTGTTAGCCCCAAGTGGGACAGCCTAATTCCCTTGAATCTACCCCAGTGCTTAGAACAGTGCTTGGCACATAGTAAGCGCTTAACAAGTACCAACATTATTACTATTGTTACATTGGGTTTAAAGATAGTAGTCATGCTTTAGAGAACCTTATTGGTATGTAGTGTTTGTCAGAATATAGAAATGTGTGACCAACAATGCCTTCCATGTCAGGTGCATGGATCAAATTCCCCATGGTACTCTCTTGTTTTTGTTATCTTCAGAGCCTGGCGCTCTTTGTTTCTCTCTTGGTGTTACCATCCTCACAAAGCCTCTGCTCTAATATTCCTAATTGCTGTACTACACAGACTAATTGTCAATCCATGGCACCATCCTGATTCTGAGGAATGGGTGGTAATCAAATGCATTTCTTCAAAGTATCATAGACATCATGTAAAAATATAGGACCTCATAAATAAATCAAGGACTTCTTATGATGATACAAACTTGTTGAGCTGAAAGGTAGGCTCACTTTACAGAATATTTCTCTGAGGTGTGTTGTGATACATGTCAAATTAACAAAGAAGCAATCGTCTTATAGAATGCATCATGTAAATCGAGTTGGATTAAAGGAAGCAGGATCATTAATAGGAACAATTTTCAAGTATGTGTGTGTATATATCTTTATAAATGGAAAGTGATAGCATGTTACAGGGCATTGAAACTATATTTATCTGAAGTGTCCAACCTCCTGACTGATACTTCTTAGGAAGAGCTGAAATAGGCACAGACAAAAAGGTGATGATAGGGAAGATCTGCTATACAAGGATAGACTGAAAAGCCTGGAAGCTTTCAATCAGAAAATACAAAAGCTTAAATGAGTTTTTTTATTCCCCAAATTAATCAGCCAACTGTGACAAAATCCATGCCTTCAAAGAGGTTATAATCTAATGGATTCAACATTACCAAGACTAGAGAACACAGGCCTGATTAACTTACATCTACCCCAGTGCTTATAATAGTGCTTGACACATAGTAAGCACTTAACAAATATCATAAAATAAAACACCAAAACATCCATTGAACCTTGAAAGTGGTTGATTCCAGAAAAGCAAGGGGAAATCCCCCATTTCAATGGTAGCTCCCTGTGGGCAGGGAATGTGTTTATCAGCTCTACTGTATTATATTCTCCCAAGGACTTAGTATAGTGTTCTGCAAGTAGTAAGTGCTCAATAAATACCATGGATTGATTGGAAAAACACTTCTTTACATACTGAGTGGGGAAAATATCAAATTCATTACTACAGGCTCACCTTCATCCTATTAATGTCTGTCTCACCCTCTAGACCTTAAGCTCACTGTGGGCAGGGAATCTATCTGTTATATTGTACTCTCCCCAGTGCTTAGTACAGTGCTCAGCACACAGTAAACACTCATGAAATATGACTGAGTGACTGACTATGAAAGCAAAAAAATCTCAATATGTTCAACATGTTTGAATGAATTTAGGAAGGTAAATCCAAGATAGGTCATTAGAGGGAAAAGTTTGAGATTCTAGAAGGTACATTCCTAACTATTTCATTCATTCATTCATTCATTCAATAGTATTTATTGAGCGCTTACTATGTGAAGAGCACTGTACTAAGCACTTGGGATGAACAAGTCGGCAACAGATAGAGACAGTCCCTGCCGTTTGACGGGCTTACAGTCTAATCGGGGGAGACGGACAGACAAGAACAATGGCACTAAACAGCGTCAAGGGGAAGAACATCTCATAAAAACAATGGCAACTAAATAGAATCAAGGCGATGTACAATTCATTAACAAAATAAATAGGGTAACGAAAATATATACAGATGAGCGGACGGGTACAGTGCTGTGGGGATGGGAAGGGAGAGGTGGAGGAGCAGAGGGAAAAGGGGAAAATGAGGCTTTAGCTGCAGAGAGGTAAAGGGGGGATGGCAGAGGGAGTAGAGGGGGAAGAGGAGCTCAGTCTGGGAAGGCCTCTTGGAGGAGGTGATTTTTAAGTAAGGTTTTGAAGAGGGAAAGAGAATCAGTTTGGCGGAGGTGAGGAGGGAGGGCGTTCCAGGACCGCGGGAGGACGTGACCCAGGGGTCGACGGCGGGATAGGCGAGACCGAGGGACGGCGAGGAGGTGGGCGGCAGAGGAGCGGAGCGTGCGGGGTGGGCGGTAGAAAGAGAGAAGGGAGGAGAGGTAGGAAGGGGCAAGGTGATGGAGAGCCTTGAAGCCTAGAGTGAGGAGTTTTTGTTTGGAGCGGAGGTCGATAGGCAACCACTGGAGTTGTTTAAGAAGGGGAGTGACATGCCCAGATCGTTTCTGCAGGAAGATGAGCCGGGCAGCGGAGTGAAGAATAGACCGGAGCGGGGAGAGGGAGGAGGAAGGGAGATCAGAGAGAAGGCTGACACAGTAGTCTAGCCAGGATATAACAAGAGCCCGTAGCGGTAAGGTAGCCGTTTGGGTGGAGAGGAAAGGGCGGATCTTGGCGATATTGTAGAGGTGAAACCGGCAGGTCTTGGTAACGGATAGGATGTTTGGGGTGAACGAGAGGGGCGAGTCAAGGATGACACCGAGATTGCGGGCCTGAGGGACGGGAAGGATGGTCGTGCCATCCACGGTGATAAAGAAGTCTGGGAGAAGACCGGGTTTGGGAGGGAAGATGAGGAGCTCAGTCTTGCTCATGTTGAGTTTTAGGTGGCGGGCCGACATCCAGGTGGAGACGTCCCGGAGGCAGGAGGAGATGCGAGCCTGAAGGGAGGGGGAGAGGACAGGGGCGGAGATGTAGATCTGCGTGTCATCTGCGTAGAGATGGTAGTCAAAGCCGTGAGAGCGGATGAGTTCACCGAGGGAGTGAGTGTAAATGGAGAACAGAAGAGGGCCAAGAACTGATCCTTGAGGAACTCCAACAGTTAAAGGATGGGAGGGGGAGGAGGCTCCAGCGTAGGAGACCGAGAATGATCGGCCAGAGAGGTAAGAGGAGAACCAGGAGAGGACAGAGTCCGTGAAGCCAAGGTGAGATAAGGTATGGAGGAGGAGGGGATGGTCGACAGTGTCAAAGGCAGCAGAGAGGTCAAGGAGGATCAGAATGGAGTAGGAGCCATTGGATTTGGCAAGAAGGAGGTCATGGGTGACCTTAGAGAGAGCAGTCTCGGTAGAGTGGAGGGGACGGAAGCCAGATTGGAGGGGGTCTAGGAGAGAATGGGAGTTAAGGAATTCTAGGCATCGATTGTAGACGACTCGTTCTAAGATTTTGGAAAGGAAGGGTAGTAGGGAGATAGGACGATAACTGGAGGGGGAAGTGGGGTCAAGAGCGGGTTTTTTTAGGATGGGGGAGACGTGGGCATGTTTGAAGGCAGAGGGGAAGGAGCCCTTGGAGATTGAGTGGTTAAAAATAGAAGTTAAGGAAGGGAGGAGGGCAGGGGCGATGGTTTTAAGAAGGTGAGAGGGAATGGGGTCCGAGGCGCAGGTGGAGGGGGTGGCACTTGCGAGGAGGGAGGAGATCTCCTCTGAGGATACTGCAGGGAAGGATGGGAAAGTAGGGGAGGGGGTTGTTGGGGGGGAGGGGAGAGGCGGAGGGGTGACTTTGGGGAGCTCAGACCTGATCGTGTTGATTTTCGTGAGGAAATAGGTGGCCAGATCATTAGGGGTGAGAGATGGGGGAGGGGGAGGAACAGGGGGCCTAAGGAGAGAGTTAAAGGTCCGGAACAATCGGCGGGGATGACGGGCATGGGTGTCGATGAGGGAGGAGAAGAAGCTTTGCCTGGCGGAGGAGAGGGCAGAGTTAAGGCAGGAAAGGATAAATTTGAAGTGTGTGAGGTCGGCTTGGTGCTTGGACTTTCGCCAGCAGCGCTCAGCAGCTCGAGCATAGAAGCGTAGGAGGCGGACGGAGGAGGTGATCCAGGGCTGTGGGTTAGTGGAGCGAGAGCGGCGGAGGGAAAGGGGGGCGAGAGAGTCGAGATGAGTAGAGAGGGTGGAGTTGAGAGCGGAGACCTGATCGTCGAGAGTGGGAAGAGAGGACAGGGCGGCAAGGTGAGGCGAGATGCTATTGGAAAGACGGATGGGATCGAGAGAGCGGAGGTCTCTGTGGGGCAGTAGCGAAGATTTGCAGGGGGAGGGAGTGTGAGAGATGAGGCAGGTGAGAAGGTTAGGGTCCGAGAGAGGGATTTCAGAGTTGGTGAGTGAGGAGATAGTGCAGCGGTAGGAGATGACGAGATCGAGGGTGTGACCGAGTCGGTGAGTGGGCGCGGTATGGTGGAGGAGGAGGTCGGCAGAGTCGAGGAGGGATAGCAGGCGGGCGGCAGAGGAGTCGTCGGGTACATCTGTATGGATGTTGAAGTCTCCAAGGATCAGAGTGGGCAGAGAGAAGGAGAGGAGGAAGGTGAGAAAGGGGTCAAGGTGGTTGAAGAAGTCGGAGGTGGGACCGGGAGGGTGGTAGATGACGGCGACAAGTAACTGGAGTGGGTGGTAGAGGCGAATGATATGGGCTTCGAAGGAGGGGAAGGAGAGGGACGGGGGAGGAGGGATAGTGCGGAAGCGGCATCGGGGCGAGAGGAGGAAGCCGACGCCTCCTCCCTTACCGGTGAGTCTGGGGGAGTGGGAGAAGGAGAGGCGTCCGCTGGAGAGAGCGGCGGCGGAGACCGTGTCTTCGGGAGAGAGCCACGTTTCCGAAAGGGCGAGGAGGAGGAGAGAGCGGGAGAGGAAAAGGTCATGGATGAAAGGTAGCTTGCCTGTAATAGAGCGGGGGTTCCAGAGGCCACACTTGAAAGTAGCTGTGGGTGCAAGGGGAGGAGGGGGGGAAGGGCGGGGGGAGGGAGGGTTTGGATGGGAAGGAGGTGGCGGGGCCCTGGACGAGGAGAGGGGGATGAGGGGTGGCGGTGGGACAAGAGGACTGGGATGGGGCATGGGTGGGGAAGAGAGAAGGGGGGAGGGGGTGAAGAGGGGGTTTGGTGGGGGGAAGAGTAGGGGGAGGGGGAAGAGGGGTAGCGCTGGTAAAGTGGGGTTCTAGGGCGGGAGAGAGGAGGGGGGGAGGAGACAGAGGAGAGAGCGGGAAAGAGCTGAGCGAGAGAGGGGAAGGGGAAGGGGAAGGGGAGGATAGGAAGGGGCGGGAGGGGGGAGGGGGGGAGGAGGGACATGGCGAGGCCAGAGAGGTGGGTGGCAGCACTGACAACAATAAACAGTAACAAACGAAATCGGTAATATAGCAACATGATACAATATGATACAATACAGTGGTGCTAATATAGCAACATGATACAGTATGATACAATATAGTCATGTTAATAAAAGGGGTGATGACCAGGGTCGGGGGTAGACTCGATTAAGGGGCGACCTGATCAAATTCAAAATCTGACGACAATAAACAATAAAAAGCGAGATCGCAAATATAGCAACATGCTACAGTAAGGCACACTACAATAGTGTTGGCTGTCACAATCCAACCCTCATACTCTGAATTTGTGCAGCACTTATTTCTCCACAGCGCTTTGGAGAATTATCTCCTTTCACCATGCTTCAAAGCCCAACTAAAATCACACTTCCTCCAAGAGGCCTCCCCTGACTAGGCCCTTACATCTCCTATTTGCCCTATCTCCTGTGATTTATGCACTTGGATACATGGGTGCCCTTAAAGGTCTTGTTATTTGCTCCACCCATAGCCATACAACACATGTACATATCCCCTATATTCTCCCATTTCCCCAAACACTAATTTATTTTAATGTATGCTTCCCCCTGTATTTTGTAAACTACTGAATTGTTTTCTCCCAAGTGCCCCGTGTGGTACTTGGCACACAACAAGCATTCAATAATAATTATAGTAAAAATTATGGTATTTATTAAGCTCTTACTATATGCCAGCACTGTTCTAAGCACTGAGTGGATACCAGCAAATTAGGTTGGACACAGTCACTGTCCCATGAGGAGCTCACAGTCTCAACCCCCATTTTACAGATGAGGCAACTGAAGCACAGAGAAGTGAAGTGACTTGCCCAAGGTCACAGAGCAGACAAGAGACAGAGTTAGGATTAGAACCCATGACCTTCAGACTCCCAGGCCTGTGCTCTAACCATTACACCAGGCTATTGTATTAATTGATTGATTTATTAAGTAACTTACTCAAAGTCAGGAATGGGGCAGCTCTTTTAGATCATCCTTTGTGGAAATTCTGATAGTAACAGACACTGCAAATAGCAAATGTGACAGCATAGCAAAGGATGATCTTTTCATGCATGTAGTATGGGACATTCATTTGTGCACTAATCCTTTCAGCCATATATACACAGACATGTAAAAACTCATTAACAAGTGTGCCATCTTATGAATAATAAGAAAATTATTGTTTTTTAATATTCATATATGCAAGCATTGTGCTAAGGGCTGTGGTAGATACAAATTAGCCAGATAGGATATTGTTGCTGTCCCATGTAGAAATCACAGTCTGAGGAAGCGAGAATGGGTATTTATCCCCATTTTACAGATGAGGAGACTGAAGCACAGAAAAATTAAGTGACTTGTCCAGGGTCACAGAGCCCACAAGTGGCAGAGCCACAATTAGAACCCAGATCTCCTAACTTTCAATCTTGTGCTCTTTCTGCTAGGCCATAGAAGATGTATGTATAGCCTTCACATTTTTGGTGCTTGTGTTGGTTGCTCTGTGTTGAGGTGTTTCTATTAGAGTTTCATGGGGATTTCACTGGACCATTTCAAGATAGCTCTCTGTTCAGAGTTGTTGTTTTAACAAAAGAGCATATTGAAAATTTAAAGAGCAGAGAAAAAGATATTCCACTCCTATGTCTTTTCTAAAACTCCAGAAGCCTCCCTTATAAAGAGGCAGCATGACTTAATGGAAAGATCATGGAATAGGAAGTCGGGACACTTGGATTCTACTCCTAGCTCTGCCTCTGGTGTGTTTTGTGACCTCAGGCAAGGCACGTAACTTCACTGTGCCTCTGTTTCTTTGAGAAATGGAAATCAGGTACCCATTATCCCTACCTCTTAGATTGTCAGCTCTGAGAGACTGGGCCTAATCTGATTACCTTAAATCTAACACAACTTTTTGCTCAATTATTTGGTGTAAAGTAAGCATTTAATAAATACTATTACTATTACAGCAACTACAGCAACGCCAGCTCTCATTAACCCAGATAATTTAGTAACTAGGTAAGGACTCTGATTCAAATCTTAGGTCCCTTAATGATGCTGTTAGACCTAGAATCTGTATAAAGGAGTTCTCATCCGTGAATATTATACACAATTCTGTTAGACTGGTATTTATGGACTTCTAACTTGACAACTTAGATCCATATGCCAAATATAACCTGGCACCAGATGGTTTTGTAAATCTGTTTTTAGCTCTCTTGGGATGCCATGGGTAAAATTAATGAAAGATTTTATTTTTATAAAGAAAAATAAAAATTTCAGAAGGGAATGAAAGCATGGTATGTAAGGGCTAGAGTCTTATTTTCTTCTCTTTCATAAGTACAAGTCAAAGTTGCATCTTTATAAAATCTAAACAGCATATTCTTCAATGGAGCAAGAATAGATTTAGCAGTAGAAAATCCTCTTGATGACTAAGAGAGAGACTATTGGATCAGCATGGCCTCGAGAGTCATACAAACTAAAGATTTAGAAAGCAACTGCATTGTGCAAACTTTGGTCTACTACTTGCTATTTGTTTTTCTTCCTGTTCCAACAATTGTAAAATTTTTGCCTGGACCATACACCCTCCTTGTTTGTTTTTTTGTTTTTTTTAATGGTATTTGTTAAGGCTTTACTATGTTACGCCAGGCACTCTTCTAAGTGCTGGGGTAGATACAAGCTAATCAGGTTGGACTCACAATTTTAATCCCCAATTTATAGATGAGGGAGCTGAGGACTAGTTAAGTGACTTGTTCAGGGTCACATAGCAGACAAGTGGCAGAGCCAGGATTAAAACCCAGGTCCTTCTGACTCCTAGGCCCATGCTCTACTCACTAGGAATGTGGCTCCTTTCTTTTGTAGCCCTCCAAGTGCCTAGTACAGTGCACTGTTTTCAGTAAGTGGGTGCTCAATAAATATTAATCAATGGTATTATTTCAGCACTTACTGTCTGCAGAGCACTGTACTAAGCACTTGGGAGACTACAATACAATAGAGGACAGGGTTTAGATGAGGTTTTCTGTTTTGGACATGTTCAATTGGAGGTGTTGGCAAGACATCTAAGTAGAAACTTCCTGAAGGAAGAAGGAAATGAGAGATTTCAGAAAAGGAGAGAGGTCGGAGTTGGAGAGTTAGATTTGGGAATCATTCACATAGAGGTGGTAACTGAAGCCAAAGGAGTGAATGAGTTCTCCAAGAGAGTGAGTGTAGATCGAGACTAGGAGGGGAACCCTTTCAGAACTGAGTCTTGAGAGACTCCCACAGGTGGAGAGTAGGAGGCAGAGGAGAAGACTGTGAAAGAGAGTGTGAAGGAGTGGCCAGACAGATGAGAAAACCAGGAGAGGACAGTGTCAGTGAAGCGAAGGTTGGATAAAGATTCACAGAGAAGTGGTTGGTCCACAGTATTGAAGGCAGTGAGAAGTCGTGGAGAATTAGGAATGAGAAGAGGCCACTGAATTTAGCAAGAAAGAAGTCATTAGTGACCTTGGAAAAGGCTGTTTTTTGGGGTGAAGGGGGGAAGAAGCTAGACTGCAGGGGGTCAACAATAGAATTAAGTGGAGGCAGTAAGAAGTGTGGAAGAGAAGGGTAGGAGGGAGTTGGAGCAATAACTGGAGGGAGCAGTGGAGTCAAGGGATTTTTTTTTTCCAGGATTGAGATTTATGAGCATGCTCAAAAGCAGTGGGGAAGAAATCACTGGAAGGTCAATGGTTTAATATGGCGGTCAGGGAGGGGGCAAATGCTTTGATAATATACGAAGGGATCGGTTGGCCGCTCAAGCAGAGCAGATAGATTTCCAAAGGAGGTGGGTGAATTCCTCTTGATATACTACTGTTGGGAAAGATCAGAGAGTTGACAAGGGTGCATGGGAGTTTTAGGAAGATGATGCCTGCTGGTTTCAATTTTATCAGTAAAATACGTGGCCAGGTCACTAGGGACAAGAGATGGGAGGGCAGGGGGACAGGGCCTTGTGGATGGAGGTTTTTCTTTTTGGTTTTTTTTCCCTTTTGTTTTTTAAGGTATTTGGTAAGTGCTAACAATGTTCCAGGCACTGTAATAAGCACTGGGGCAGATACAAGCAAATCAGGTTGGACACAGCCATGTCCCACATGAGGCTCACAGTCTTAATCTCTTAATCCCCATTTTACAGATGAGGTAGCTGAGACACAGAGAAGTGAGGTGACTTGTCCAAGGCCACAGAGCTGACAAGTGGTGGAGCTGGGATGTGTACTCAGGTCCTTCTTACTCCCAGGCACATGCTCTATCCACTAGGCTCTGTAAGTTAACCGTCTTCAACAGGTGGTTTAAGCAATGAGCGTGGGAATCAATATGAATGTGGAAGTATTGTGGCCAGGCAGAGGAAAATACAAAGTTAAAGCAGTTGAGGGTAAGTTTGAGATGGATGAAGTAGGCCTGGTGTGTGAATTTCTGCCAGCAGCACTCCACAGCTGGAGCACAAGAGCAGAGGAAGCAAACTGTGGATGTGATCCAGGGTTGCAGGTTAGTGATACAAGATTGGCAGAAGGATAGGGGAATCAGGGAGTTAAATTCAGTAGAGAGGGCAGTGTTGAAGATGTGTATTTTTGTGTCAAGAGAAGAGGGGTTGGGTAGGGAGACCAAATGGGGCATGATGATGTTGAGAAACCTAGACATCACAGACACCATATCCAATTTCTAGAGCAGTTCCATTAGTGCCACTTATGGGTCATGCTTAATATCAAATAGCAAGGCAGTTTCACAAACTGCAAGGTCCTAGAATACAGAACACATAATAGAGAAGCAGCATAGCTCAGTGGAAAGAGCACGGGCTTAGGAGTCAGAAGTCATGGGTTCGAATCCAGGCTCTGCCATTTGTCAGCTGTGTGACTGTGGGCAAGTCACTTAACTTCTCTGTGCCTCAGTTACCTCATCTGTAAAATGGGGATTAACTGTGAGCCTCACGTGGGACAACCTGATGACCCTGTATCTATCCTAGCACTTAGAACAGTGCTCTTCACATAGTAAGCGCTTAACAAATATTAACATTATTATTATCTTACATAAGCAGTATACATAGTATCTTATTTTGATATTTTGCCTCTATTCTAGGAAAACAGAGGCAGGTAGGATGGAGATAGAGTTTTCTGGAAGTAGTTTGTGGGCAATGGTCCACAAGGAGCAAGAAGACATGATCCATTTGTTGATTGATCCTCTTGCCCGAATAACTAGAATTTGGTTTTTACCAATGAGCTTGGAGGACTGGGGAGAGGACTAGCGGGAGGGATGGCATGGAATATCCTTGGCTTGAGTAGCTAGGGCTAGTTTGGCACTCAATTACTTGGTATTTTATGGAGCTGGATGAGTAGTGTGAATACTGGACTCTCATTCCCTTCTATGCTAATGTTTTCCCATGGGATTTGAATTTGGGGTGCTGCTGACAAAGCTATTGCTTAAACATGTGAGAAATCTATTTGGTTTTGCTTGAGTTTTGCAGCACTTTAGGGTCAACCACCCTTCCTTATGACTGCTGAATTCTCTGGCCTGCTAGAGTTGAAACCAATTTTTGTTATTCAAACTTCTTTAAACACATAGGACAACTGATTATTAGTCTCAGAAAAATATTCCATATAATTGAAGACATCCTTCCTCTTCTCCATTCTTAACACCTCCAACCCTTTTAACATTGCCACATAAGACCTATTTCCCAGTGGTATTGGTAGGGCTGTGGTTAGACAAGGGTAGCCTCGGTCTGGCTACCAATTCTGGGATGTCACTGTATTGGTTGGGAAGAAGGAAAAGGATACAGCTGAACCTGTAAAGCCAAGATGATTGAATAGAATGCATACAGATGTGCCTACATTGAGACGCTTCTTCAAAACATACACATCCCCTCCATGCTTAAGAGTATATGTATGCTGCACACTTTGGGCACAAAAGGGAAAACAGACCTGGATGTTTCCATCTTCAAAATCGCTCCACTGATTTGATACCAGAATTGATATTTCTTAATTTACTTCTTGATTTTTTTTTTGCACTTTGCACCCTTGAATTCTCAAGGATTTTCACTTGGTTTGACAGTTAATGGCTTTGACCTGACCGTAAAATAGGAAATATTGGTGGAGTTATACTTTTCTTCGACACACAACTTGGCTTTAAAATGTATTTGCAGCACACTAACATTTAAAAATTCACCTCATTTGTATTCTGCATACTGCTTTCAGAGCTTCTGACAAAACTGTTTCCTTTGGAGTTCTTTTATTTTATTGAGGAATTAAAAATGCTGTGGTGCAGGCTAATGTGGAGAATTTAGACTGCCACTTTAAATCAGTAGTGATCTACAGTAGTAGAGAAAGTCAAGTATCCTCAGTCTGCCCCTTCACAATCATAATGCTGCATTAAGTACAAAGTAACAAAAATAAATTTTAAAAAATGGGAAAAGGGAAGATTTATTAGACAACAGAAGGCGCACTATGCAAGCAGATAGTTAAACCCATTATTTAAGAGGACAGAACCAAAGCAAGAAGAGACAAAATCCTTGGAAGATAAATTCTTAGTGCATGGGTTCCAGTGTATGGGTTCCAGGAAAGCAGCATGGACTAGTAGAAAGAACACGGAGCTGGGAGTCATGGGACCTGGCTTCTAATCCTGGCTATGTAAGCTTGGATGAGTCCCTTAACTTCTTTGAGCCTCAGTTTCTCATCTATAGATGATGGGTTAAATACCTATCCTCCCTCTCAGACTGTGATCCCTGGCCTCCTTGACCTCTCAGCTGCCTTTGACACTGTAGACCATCCCCTTCTCCTCCACACCTTATCTCACCCTGGCTTCACGGACTCCGTACTCTCCTGGTTCTCCTCTTATCTTTCTGGCCGTTCATTCTCAGTCTCCTTTGCAGGCTCCTCCTCGCCCTCCCATCCTCTAACTGTAGGGGTTCCTCAAGGGTCAGTTCTTGGCCCTCTTCTGTTCTCCATCTACACTCACTCCCTTGGTGCACTCATTCGCTCTCACGGCTTCAACTATCATCTCTATGCAGGTGACACACAAATTTACATCTCTGCCCCTGTTCTCTCTCCCTCCCTTCAGGCTCATATCTCCTCCTGCCTCCAGGGTGTCTCTACCTGGATGTCTGCCCACCACCTAAAACTCAACATGTCCAAAACTGAGCTCCTTATCTTCCCTCCCAAGCCCTGTCCTCTTCCTGACTTCCCTATCACTGTGGATGGTACGACCATCCTTCCCGTCTCTCAAGCCCGCAACCTTGGTGCCATCCTTGACTCAGCTCTCTCGTTCACCCCACACATCCAATCCGTCACCAAGACCTGCTAGACTCACCTTTATAATATTGCTAAGATCCGCCCTTTCTTCTCCACCCAAATGGCTATCTTACTGGTACAGGCTCTCATAATATCCTGGCTGGATTATTGTGTCAGCCTTCTCTCTGATCTCCCTTCCTCCTGTCTCTCCCCACTCCAGTCTATTCTTCATTCCACTGCCTGGATCATCTTCCTGCAGAAACGCTCTGGGCATGTCACTCCCCTTCTTAAAAACTCCAGTGGTTGCCTATCCACCTCCGCATGAAACAAAAACTTCTCACTCTAGGCTTCAAGGGTCTCCATCACCTTGCCCCCTCCTCCCTCTCCTCCCTTCTCTCTTTCTACTGCCCACCCCCTAGGCTCCACTCCTCTGCCGCCCAGCTCCTCACCATCCCCTGTTCTTGCCTATCCCGCTGTCGACCCCTGGCCCACGTCCTCCCACTGTCCTGGAATGGCCTCCCTACTCACCTCCGCCAAACTAACTCTCTTCCCCTCTTCAAAGCCCTACTGAGCTCACCTCCTCCAAGAGGTCTTCCCAGATTGAGCTTCTCCTTTTCCCTCTGCTCCCTCTGCTGCCTCTCTGCCCCCCCTTCACCTCCCCTCAGCTAAGCCCCCTTTCCCCCCCTTTCCCTATGCTCCTCCCCATCTCCCTTCCCCTCCCCTCAGCACTGTACTCATCTGCTCATTTGTATATATTTTTATTACCCTATTTATTTTGTTAATGAGATGTACATCCCCTTGATTCTATTTATTGCTATTGTTTTTGTCTGTCTGTCTCCCCCAGTTAGACTGTAAGCCCATCAGTGGGCAGGGATTGTCTCTATCTGTTGCCGAATTGAACATTCCAAGCGCTTAGTACAGTGCTCTGCAGATAGTAAGCTCTCTATAAATACTATTGAATGAATGAATGAATGAATGTCTGACTTGATTATCATGTATCTACTCCAGTACTTAGTACAGTGTTTGGCACATAGTAAGCACTTAAATACCATTATGATTAATCAATCAATGATATTCATTGAGCACTTAGTATATTCAGAGCACTGCACTAAATGCCTGGAGAGTACAATAGGTAGACATGACCCCTGTCCGAAAGGGGTTTACAGTCTATAGGGGACAGACATTCAAATAAATTACAGTTAGGAGAAATGGCAGAGTAGAAGGATAGGTACATAAAAAGGGAGAACGTGGTGGCAGAAGGGGGATATGGAGGAGGCAGGGCAGTTCCAAAAGACTAGTGTGTCCCTGGGTCACAGGAAGTCACAGTGCCCCTGCAACCACACCTGTCTCACACTCTGGCCAGCTGGCTGGACTCACCAGCTATGAGGAGCCATTGGGGTTCGCACAGCTGGGAGGTCTAGTCCTGCCCCCAGTCCTGTCCCTGGTCTACCCTGGCCAGCATAGTGATGGAGATGGAGGTGGCCCAGTGCTCAGGTGTAGGGTCCAGAATCAGACACCACAGACCTGACCCAGACCACCATCGGTGGTGGGGTAGTAAAAATTTTGTTTTTTTACCATTACTTTAAAAAAACAACAACAAAGAACAGTCCTGAAACTCTTTCCTCCCAGTTCTGAATACAAATCTGAGATTTGGAAGAGGAAAATGTAATGTGTGGATGGGATTAAGATTCCTCAATATTGGACCTGAAGACCATAATTTAGAGGATATGGTATGACCAGCTTACTTGTGTGCTGAGGGACAGATGACCTTGTTACAAAACATTCTTGCTCGCAGTGATGTTTCCAGAGGTCCTCAACTCTAAATCCCAGCGTCACTTTAGGAGCACCTGAACCCTGGTTAGCCTCTGTTGGGTCATAAAGCCCTCCAGTTCTCCCATTCTAATGGCATTTTGGGGACATTCTCACTGCTCCCCAAGTAACTGCACCCCTCTTGCTGTCACCTATCTGTTAAGTGTGAGGTTAGTGGAATTGGGCATCACAATCTTCTTATCTTTTTCTAGCCTATGTGTTTGTTCTCTTGCAGATAATAATAATAATGATGGTATTTGTTAAGCACTTACTATGTTCAAAGAACTGTTCTAAGCACTGGGGGAATATAAGGTGATCAGGTTGTGCCATGTGGGGCTCACAGTCTTAATCCCCATTTTACAGATGAGGTAACTGAGGCAAAGAGAAGTTAAGTGACTTGCCCAAAGTCACACAGCTGACAAGCAGCAGAACCGGGATTAGAACCCATGATCTCTGACTCCCAAGCCCGTGTTCTTTCCACTGATCCACACTCTTTCTCCATGCAGATGATAAATGTGGACTTTCTTTGAAGAGGTACTGAAACTTCTGACTTGTGCTCTTTTACAGAAAAAAACACCACGGGTTATTCAAATGACTTGTTGCTCAAGATGACTCAGCTTTTTGCTTGAAATAACTTCCTGTGAGTGACCCTAAAACCATCACTAATGCACAAAATCAGGAAGAAAAGAAGGGGATTTCCCAGGAAACATAGATATATTTTCTAGAAGTTTTATGCTGAAATTGAGATTTTTAAAAAATCTACTAGATAGAGGAAAATGCCCTAGCTGTGCCTTCCATCAGGCAGTGGAATTGTGTTAAAAGAGGTAACAGTAAAAGCTTCATAGTTTGATTAATTTAAAAATAAATGAACACAGCATTGAAAATATACTTTTGGGAGCAATCCTGCGTTGACAGGAGACGGCCATGACAGCCTGATTGGTTCTTAACATTTACTGTACCTGTGAATGAGAAAGAAAACCATATGAAATATTTACCTTTTCACAGTGTAATATAATAGTAGATTACCCTGATGAGTAGGTAGACACTATCATTGTCTGTGATGAGTCATTAAGGCAACTCTGCAATATACAGATAAGAGTATTTACATCTCTGAAAGGACCACAGAGTCTTTCCTTGCCACATCTGAGGTTGAGGAAGTACTTAACATATTAAGTTTAGAACCACTAGATAATAAGTACTTTGCAAATGGTTTTATTATTCTCAGACATTGACTGCAAACCCAAGAAAGCATCCTTATATCTTTGTCTCCGCTCAGTTTTGCATACCTTGACAACACTGTTATTTTCATAATACTATTTCCCTATTTTGTATAATACACAAAGTTTCAGCGAAAGAACACTGAGAATATAGTGGAATATCCAACTGGAACTTAATATATACGGTACTGTATAATAAGTGTCTGTGGGTAGACAGTAACACATTTGAATGTATTTTCAATATAAATGAATGCCAGCTGGAAAAAAAATAAAACAAGGTGCTGATTTGAGATACTAATAACCCTTTTCAATGGACTGGGTGAGCTTCCTCTAAGAGACTTTTCCCATAGGGCAGTAGTTTCTCAATAATAATAATAATAACAATGATAATAATTGTAGCATATATTAAACACTTACCAGCACAAGCACAAGCACTGAACTAATCACCTGGGGAGATATAAGAGGATCAGTTCCTGTCCCACAGGGGGTTCACAGTCTAAGGAGAAGGGAGAATGAATGTTTTATCCCCCATTTTTCTGATAAGGAAACTGAGCACTGAGAAGTTAAGTAACTTGCCTAAAGTCACAGAATCAGCAAGTGGGAGGGCCAGATTAGACCCCAAATCCCCTCATTCCCAAGCCCATGTTCTTTCACTAGGCCACACTGATTCCCAAATAAATTTTCCTGACTGCTTGGTTTAAAAACGATGGTAAGGAGTTATTGTTTGATGCAGAGGTGAATGGCAACCACTGGAGATTCTTAAAGAGTGGGGAAACATGGATTGAACATTTTTGTAGAAGAATGATCCAGGCAGCAGAGTGAACTGTAGACTGGAGTGGGGAGAGAAAGGAGTAAGGGAGGTCAGCAAGGAGACTGGTGCAGAAATCAAGGTGGGATAGGATAAGTGCCTGGACTAACGTGGTAGCAAAAGAAGCAAGGACCAAAAGAAAGGGTGGATTTTAGCGATGTTGTGAGGGTTGAACAGAAAGGATTTAGTTACATATTGAAAATGTCGGTTGAATGAGAGTGATGAGTCGAAGAAAATACCAAGGTTACAGGCTTGTGAGACAGGACTGATGATGGTGTTCTCTACAGTGATGGGAAAGTGAGGGAGAGGAAAAGTTTTGTGTAGGAAGATAAGGAGTTCTGTTTGGGACAGGCTGAATTTGGCATATCAGCAGGACATCCAAGTAGAGATGTCCTGAAGGCAGGAGGAAATGTTAGAATCCAGAGAAGGAGAGAGATCAGGGTTGGAGATGTAGATTTAGAAATCATCCACATAGAGATGGTAACTGAAGGCTTTGGAATTAATGAGTTATCCAAGGGAATGGGTGTAATGGAGAATAGAGGGGAACCCAGAACTGAACCTTGAGGGACTCCCACAGTTAGGAAGTGGGATGCAGAGTTGGAACCTGCAAAAGAGACTGAGATTAAGCAGACAAAGAGATAGGGTAAGATTTAAACTGTTCAAATGTCTGAACTAGCATTTTTGTCAACATCTGCAACACTAAGAAAATGCTATTGGATTTCATATACCCCCAAAACCTAGGTGAGAAAGCTGATTGCAGAAAGGATCATAGATAGCATCTTCCTCCATTGCTGACAAGATCTAAGGCAGAATTTTATTGGAATAGCTACTAAAGAAACTCTCTAACCACTTTCAAAATTGCAATGTAGCTTTAGATGACAAAATGGTCCATTAGAGAAATTTGAGACCTCTATTCTTCACTATTCATACAATCAATAAAATAGAATTTATTGGGTGACTACTGTATACAGAGCACTCCATTAAGGGCTTGTGTAAGTGCAATATAGTAGATTTTGCAGACACTACCCCTGCCCACATGGAGCTTACAGTCTATAGAGGGAGATGGGCATTAGATAAATTAAATATAGAGAAAATGAGGGCTTAGTAAGGGACGGCTTCTTGGAGGAGATATGATTTTAGGAGGGCTTTGAAAATGGGGAGAGTGGTGGACTTTCATATATGAACGTGGAGGTAATTCCAGGCCCAAGGGTGGATATGGGCAAATCATCATCAGTGGAATAGACAAAATCGAGGTACAAAAACTATATTGGCTTTAGAGGAGTGTCATGTGTGGACTGGAAGTAGTAGGAGATTAACAAAGAAAGGTAGGGGGTGATTGAGTTGAATAGCCTGATAGACTTGGACTCTGTATATCCTTTGCAACAAATGCAAGTTCTGGTGTAGTAGTGACGAAAGGACATGACAGGTGCCTGGAACAATATATTGGTATTTTGGATTAGCAGTAAAAGTATATGAACTGAAATAACTGGTTAGGTAAAAGGAAGATACAGAATAATCGTATGCTTTAGTGAAATGGGTAATGAATTATAGTGTGACCTAGTGACTATTAGTACCCTGCACACAGTAAGCACTCAATAAATATGATTGATTGCTATAAAGGAATACTTTAGACCTTTAAACCAGGAAGTCTTTTTTTTTCCGGTATCCTCAACAGAGCAGGAGTTATGAAAATCATAATATAAACCTATCTCACAGACTGATGAAAAACATACTCTATACAATTTTTAAGTCATCCTAATTCAATATTTCTAAGCAGTTGAGTAAAGCTTACGGATACAAAAAAAATTCATGCTGTAAAACTATACGCTTGGGAACATGTAGAAAGCATATTGTGTAGGCTTGGTAAAATAAAAAGGGAACTTAATTAAGCAGATAGAACCGTCATGTAATCATCTCTTGAAAGAAAATGGAAACATTTTTATAGTTGCTTTCATTTAATGTATTCATTGTTAGCATTTGATTTCCTGTAGAGACCATGAGAAAATGCAATTTTTAAAGTCATTGGGATTAACAATTTTTAGCCTGACTGAGCTGCTTTTCCTCAGAGAATTTTATATCAAGTGGATAGTTCTAACAATGTCAAAAATCAAGACAATATATGGACTAGCCTTTTCTGCAATTCATTTAAATTGCTCAAAGAGAAGATGTCTTGGGAGTATACTCAACCAAATATTGCTGGTTCATATCTGTATCTGAAACATTCACAGAACCATGCTTCCTAAGTGCCATTTTCAATCTCTACACCATCAATCGCGCTCCATTCCTCCCTGGTGTGGAATTGACAAGAAGCTGTGGAAAGTAAATAGCATTGGCTCTGAGAAGAAAATTAAGTAGCACCTCCTCTGTCTTGCTATTTGTATCATTAATTCAACAGCATTCAAAGGGCAAAAAGTCAAGCCTTATACTAAATTAGATAAACCAAAGTACAATAAAGACTAGGCAAAAATGCTTATGACAATATAAAATTCAAGGGACAAGGTGCACAAGCTCACACACACACACACACATATACACACTGATTGAAATATCAACTAGATGTCAAAGTCAAGAAAAAATGACAGGAACAGTACAGGAGAAAGTGGCATTTTAGCAGCTCAAGCAATTTTAATATACTTTTTTGCAGAATAACGTTGGATCATTTTATTACTGGATATGCAATTGAATAATAGGAATGGACAATATTGCATATTTCCCTGAATTTTACGTAAGTGGAATAATAGTTCTATCCAATTCAAGGGAAGAATAAGCAATGTTAAACTATACTTTTACAATCCATGAAAACAAAAAGAAAATGCAATACTATGATGAAATATTTAGCAAGTCTCATGAAATGCATAATTATTTCTAAAGAAAGTCTCAGACATAAAACCTTAAAACATTCTGAAATATGATTTCTAGAAGACAACCAAGTGTTGTAAAATACAACAAATGGTGTTACAGATTATGATGCTTTATGAAAATTAATACATTTAATATCCCAAACGGTTCCATGAATCACTACCATGCAACTTCCACTAAATCCAGACACTTGTGATAAGCTTAAACATGTTTTCAGTCAGCAACAGGCTTTGAAGCTTGCAGTTTGAGAACCATGGAGTGGAAGCAGCGTGGCTCAGTGGAAAGAGCACGGGCTTTGGAGTCAGAGGTCATGGGTTCGAATCCCAGCTCTGCCACTTGTCAGCTGTGTGACTGTGGGCGAGTCACTTCACTTCTCCGTGCCTCAGTTCCCTCATCTGTAAAATGGGGATTCATTGTGAGCCCCACGTGGGACAACCTGATTCCCCTGTGTCTACCCCAGCGCTTAGAACAGTGCTCGGCACATAGTAAGCACTTAACAAAAAAAACAACAACCTCTTTCTGCACCTCCTTTAGTCTCTGTTTGAAGTACATATGTGCTAGTTGCTGCTTGTCCCCTTCTAACATGTCATTTTAAAACACACCAGGGAGTGGTTGCAGAGGAGCAAATCCAGGGTTCAGATCAGCCCGAAGGTAACACAGCAGACAATTGGCAGAGGCCGAAATAAAACCCAACACCTCTGACTTCTAGGTCTGAGCTTTTTCCACTAAGCACACTGCTTCTTTGTTTGCATTTACTTGAACCTGATTCTCCCTCATATGTATGACAAGAGTAGTCTGTCAAAGGTCCATGAAAAGGCACTTTCATGGACTTTACATAAATTGGGAGGGAGGGAAGGGGAAAGAGAATGTCTCCAAAGGCACCACCTCCAGGAAAAACGATGAAAGTCATCATATCCATTGAGTTGGAACTTTAAGAGCAAAACCATTACCTAAGCTCCCACAGTTCTTTGAACTGCCCATCCTGCCCAGTGAAATGTAGGCTGGCAGGAAGCAGGATCTGTGCCAAGACTTCTATCAGGCAGGGCTCTGTTCCATCCCCAGCATCAGCAGGGGACAAGCATTTCAAATCCTGCTTCTTCTGAAGCTCCTAGTTGTAATAATAATAATTATAATTGTAGTATTGTAGTATATGTTCCAGACAATGTATTCATTCAATCATATTTATTGAGAGTTTACTGTATGCAGAGCACTGTTCTAAGCACTTGGAAAGTACAACTGAGCAACAAAGACAATCCCTACCTAACAACAGGCTTGCAGCCACTGGGGTGGATATAAGCAGTGTGGCTCAGTGGAAAGAGCATGGGCTTTGGAGTCAGGGGTCATGAGTTCGAATCCCAGCTCTGCCACTTGTCAGCTGTGTGACTGTGGGCAAGTCACTTAACTTCTCTGTGCCTCAGTTACCTCATCTGTAAAATTGGGATTAAGACTGTGAGCCCCACGTGGGACAACCTGATTCCCCTGTGTCTACTCCAGCGCTTAGAACAGTGCTCTGCACATAGTAAGCCCTTAACAAATACCAACATTATTTCCCTCTGCTCCTCCCCTTCTCCCTTCCCATCCCCTCAGCACTGTACTCATCTGCTCAACTGTATATATTTATTACCCTATTTATTTTGTTAATGAAATGTACATCGCCTTGATTCTATTTAGTTGCCATTGTTTTTACGAGATGTTCTTCCCCTTGACTCTATTTATTGCCATTGTTCTTGTCTGTCCGTCTCCCCCGATTAGACTGTAAGCCCGTCAAACGGCAGGGACTGTCTCTATCTGTTGCCGACTTGTTCATTCCAAGCGCTTAGTACAGTGCTCTGCACATAGTAAGCGCTCAATAAATACTAGTGAATGAATGAATGAATGAATTATTATAAGCAAATCGGGTTGGACACAGTCCTTGTTCCATGTGGGGCTCACAGTCTTAATCCCCATCTTACAGATGAGGTAACTGAGGCACAGACAAGTGAAGTGACTTGCCAAAAGTCACACAGCAGACAAGTGGCAGAGCCAGGATTAGAACCCATGACCTTCTGACTCCCAGGCCCTTGCTCTATCCACTACACCATGTTGGTTGTCATGGAGGTAGTTCCTCCACATCTCCCCACTCTTGCCACTGGAAACCCTATCAACTATTAATAAAATTGAAACAATCAGGCGTGAGGTCGCCTAAGTCACCTTTCCCTCCCCAAGCTATCTTCCTAATGCTTGTCATCTTACACCCACATCAACTCTCTCATCACCCAGGCTTCTTTGAAGAGGTGTCCTACTGGATGGTTTTAAAATCTGCCCCCTCTTCATCTCTTCCTAACTGTCATCTCCAACAGTTCAGCCTTTCCCCTGTGCCATCATATTCAATCTACCCTATACTACAGAAACCCTTCTCTTGATCCTCCTGCATCCTTCAGCTATTGCCTATATTGCTTGTTCTGATGTCATGCTTAATATTTGCAGGACTTGTCATTCTTCACCTGTGACTACCTGTCTCTCTTTGCTAGGATTTTTTTTTCCAAGACAACCCACTCTTACATCAGTAGCAGTGCACCATACTAGATGATCTTTGGCAATTGTATCCTAGGTTTCAGCTGGGATGCAGCATTGTCTGAGACTTTGTTTACTGTGTCCTTAAAATGCTTCCTCTGCCCACCTTGCTTTCAGTTTTCCAGTTTCAGCTCTCCATACGGCAGCTGCTATTGCATCCCACTTTCACTCAGTCTCCTCACCTGTTGCACCCAGTATAGCTGTGTTAAAATGAGCTAAGCATCAACCAGAAGATTAAGGTCCAGCATTTCACTGTTCACGATCTTGTACTGCCACTTGATATTGAGGTCAACCTATAAGTGAAACATGAGGCACTCTTCAAGAAGCCAGTATGTGATCCAGCTTTCCCAGTCATAGAGAGAGTTGGATAGACCACAGCTCTTCTCGACCTCCTTTGGTTTGGTCTGGAGCCTTATACGCTGCTGTTACCACCCTCTGGCCTTCTTGATTTTGTTTTCTATTTCCTTGTTTATCATTGCCTCATCTGTCAGGGTACAGCCTAGAAAACAGAATTCTGTGACAGCTATTAGCACCTGTGTTGTCAACATGAATTTTTGTTTATGTGTATGGTTTCCCCATGCAGGCTGAAACATCACCTTGGTTTTCTATAGATTTATTGCCAGTTGAAACACCTGGCTTATTCAGTGCCTCTAGGGAGCAGTCATAACTTTTCAGTAATTTTTGAATGTAAATGCTTCATTTTACAAAGTAAAATCTATGTAAAGATATTTCACTAAACAGAATAAAAGTCTTAGATAACCCTCCGGGTCTATACGCATACTTTCAAACGGTTCACAGCCAGGCTAGCCAGATGTTTAACCAAAAGGTATATTATTAATTTTTGTATGAGGAATAAGCAAATTTTGGTGGGATAGCCTGGCCAGACCTCTGAGAACTAATACTATGTGTCTCCATGCCTATAGAACATGGGACATGTAAGATTAGCATTTTACTTTTCAACTCTTCTGCAACCCTGGGGACTAGCCTGCTAAAAAGTCAGTACCTGGCTGAATGATAGAGGGAATGTCATTTGCATAAGTACAGCTTCCAGGCCACTATCTGGTCTGAAAAAGAAATGAAACAGATAACAGGGAAAGGCACCTGATGATATTGCTAGAGCTGAATCAATGCCAGTTCAAGAATTGGGTCTGGAGGCTTAGGGTTGGGGAAGGTAGGAACAAGAAATGAAGGGCTTTTTGCCCTGAGGACCTTGGTGTCCTGACTGTGAAATGCTAAGAATTCCACTTTATAGGAGCTCAGGTAAGGTGTTTGGAAAGAGAAACACTTATGTGAAAAGTTACCCAGCTGGAGCTCATGGATGATAAGTAACTAAAAGGCTTATCAATCAATCAATTGTATTTGTTGAGCCTGTATGGTGAGCAGAGCACGACAGTAAGTTACTTGGGAAAATACAGAATAACGGAGTTGGTAGATCTAGATTCTAGCCCAGGGAATATAGTGTGAAGGATAAATTTGTGCTTCGTAACTGGATTTGGTTTTACTCATGTTTGTCTTGGTAAGCTAATGAAAGCTTCTTCATTGACCCTCCCTTGACACCACAGCTCCTTCCAGTTATCATCCCCCTTCCCTCCTACCATTCCTGTCTAAACTCCCTGAGTGAGTTGTCTACACCTGCAGTCTCAAGTTCCTCTCCTCCGATTCTCTCCTTGACCCCTTCCAATTTGGCTTCCAACCCCTTCACTCCACAGAAACCACTCCTCAAAGGTCATGAATAATCTCCTTCTTGCCAAATCCAACATCCTCTACTCCATCTTAATCCTCCTCGACCTCTCAGCTGACTTCTACAGTCAACCACTCTCTTCTCCTGGAAATATTATTCAACCTTGGCTTTACTGACAATGCCCTCCCCTGTTTCTCCTCCTATCTCTCTGGCTATTCACTTTCAGTCTCTTTAGAGGTCTCCTCCTCTGCTTCTCAACCCCTAACTGTGTGGGTGCCTCAAGGTTCAGTTCTGGGTCCCCTTCTATTCTCCATTCCCACTCCCTTGGAGGATTCATTCAGTCCCATGACTTCAACTATCACCTTCATGCAGATGATTCCCAAATCTACATCTCCAGCCTGATCTCCCTCTCTGCAACCTTCCATTTCCTCCTGCCTTTAAGACATCTTTACTAGAATGTTCTGCTGTCACCTTAAATTAACATGCCCAAAACAGAACTCTTCTTCTTCCTACCCAAATCCTGTCCTCCCCTTGACTTTCCCATCACTGTAGACAGCACCACCATCTTTGCTGGTCTCAAAAGTCTGCAACCTAGGTGTTGTCCTTGATTCATCTCTCTCAATTCAACCCACATATTTATTCTATCACTAAATCCTGACAGTTGACCCTTCACATCACAAAAATCTGCTCTTTCCTCTCCAAACTGCTACCACATTAATCCAAACACTTATCCTATCTCATCTTCCTTACCGTATCAACCTCTTTGCTGACCTCTCTGCCTCCTATCTCTCCCCACTCCAGTCTATACCTTACCTGCTGCCCAGATCATTTATCTGCAAAAACATTCAGTCCTTGTTTCCCCACTCTTCAAGAACCTCCAGTGGTTGCACATCCACCTCGGCATCAAACAAACTCCTTGCCACCGGCTTTAAAGCACTCAATCACCTTGCCCGCCCCTTTACCTTACCTCGCTGCCCTCCTACAACAGCCCAGTCCTCAGCCTTCACTTTTTCAATAATGACCTACTCACTCTACCTCAATATCTTCTATTTCAATGCCAACTTCTTGTCCACATCTTGCCTCTGGCCTGGAATGCCCTTCCTCTTCATATCTGACAGACAATTTCTCTCCCACCATTCAAAGCCTTATTGAAAACACATCTCCTCCAAGAGGCCTTCCCTGACTAAGCTCTCATTTTCTTTTCTCCCACTCCCTTCTGCATCACCCTGATTTACTTCCTTATTCACTACCCCCGTTTCAGTCCCACAAGCCCTTATGTATACATCCACAATTTATGTGTATTAATGTCTGCTTCCCCCTCTAGACTGTAAGCTTGTTCTTGGCAGCGAATGTGTCTACCAACTCTATTATATTGTACTCACCCAATCACTTAGTACACAGTAAGCACTCAATAAGTACAGTTGATTGATTGATATAGACCATATATGAGCTGGGAAAAAGTCATATGAGTACTGAGGTGGCTGATGGGATGGCATGAACTTTCCAGTATGTGAAAGATCCTAAATAGCAGGAAATACTACTTGGAAAATCATTTTAGAAATCATTTGGCACAGCTAAATTTTCACTAGGTCAAGAAACTGACAAATTTCAGTCTATCACAATCCTTACACTTCTTTTCTCTTGGTTCCCAAGTTCTTAGTATAGTTCATTATACACAGAGGGTGCTTAACAAATATTAGTACAAAAACCACAAACTAGACACCCTTACAGATCATCAGTAGAATCTCAGCTCCATTTATTTCTTATTAGTCACAACTCAGCTCTATTTGTCTTCCCTGCCCTTCTATTTACCCTTTTACCTGAGCTTCTTCATTGATCTTTCTGATATCCCACTCTATTCAATAGGAGCAGTGGATTGACATAGAACTAAGTCATTGAGGCATTAACTGGGAGTGGTTCCAGAGTGCTGATTAAGTAGCAGGCTACTGCCACTTCTGCCATAGTTTACCATCACTCTACGCAACAGTGCAGCGTGGCTCAGTGGAAAGAGCATGGGGTTTGGAGTCAGGGCTCATGAGTTCGAATCCCAGCTCTGCCACTTGTCGGCTGTGTGACTGTGGGCGAGTCACTTAACTTCTCTGTGCCTCAGTTCCCTCATCTGTAAAATGGGGATTAAGACTGTGAGCCCCACGTGGGACAACCTGATTCCCCTATGTCTACCCCAGCGCTTAGAACAGTGCTCGGCACATAGTAAGCGCTTAACAAATACCAACATTATTATTATTATTACTCACACAGACATTCTCTTTCATGATCAGAGTGCAACCACAATCCTTGTCCAGTGTGTGCTGCTGGTCACAGAGGACTGGAGGAGAGAAAATGTAGATGACACAGAGCAAGCAAACACCACTACTGACAAAATAACTCTTACGACCTTTAAGCAAAAGCCTTATGACACAAAGCTTTTTTTGTCTTGCTTTTATGCCATCGAATCGCCTCCAACCCATAGTGGCGCCATGGACACATCTCTCCCAGTACACCCACTGAATTCCCTTGCAGAAGAAGAGAAAGCAGTGCCATTTGACATTAACCTGGTTATTTGAGCTGCCTTACATGGATATGCAATGCTCATTCCAAATATTAAGGAGCAATAAAAGGTGCAAAAAAATACTGGTGATTAACGTTGTCTAACAGTGACACATATGGATGCAATTTCATCAACAACAGAAATATCTTCAAGCATGAAGGGCACACATACACAAATGGGTACACAATAGCACAAAAATGCACACACTCAACTCTTTCACCTGAGAACAAGAAAGAAACAGCAGACCTTCAACATAGCTATAACAAGTGTGACCATAGCTTAAATGCCTGGGGGTGTTAACCTCCTACTTATCCCCCAATATAAACAGTTTGAAAAGTGGGTTGATTATTCAGTAATTGTCTACCTTTCTGAACAATACTGGGCAAAAAAGGCCATCCCTACTTGTTGCCAAAGTAAGGGAATCATTGAAACATTTTAGCTTAAAACATGTTTTTCCCCTACAAGAACCAACGGGAGTACTTCATTACCATCTATTCCTATAGAAAAAAAGGTCTGGCTAGGAACCATTTATTGTATAATGTAAGTCTAGCTGCAGGGTACAAGAAAACTATATTGGGGAAAGATTTAGGATTTTGTTTATTATGTGTTTTTAAATCCACAAGTACTGCATTTGAGCTTAAAGATTGATCCATGTACTTAACAAATGAGAGCAGTTTTATTATCAGTCTGCAATTACACCAAGATTAGAATGCTAATACTGAAAGTTACTTTTCTTTTAATCCTATCAAGTCTAACTAAATAAAACCAGGTTTATAAGGGTATTTGTTCTTTCCCCAGTGTATATCTAAACTTATTCATTTTCTCTTCTGCAGGTAAAAAAGCTGAGCAATCCTAATATAATTTCAAGGATTTTATATAGTCCATTACACTTGGAATCTGTTCCTAAAGAATAGTTTGTGCAAGAATTCACATTATTTTGCTACAGCATCCTATTTCATGCATGGAAGATCACATTGCAATGTTTTAGTTTATGACATATTTCACACCTTCAGTGTTGGGACATGGAAGCATATGGTGCTAAGTGATATGATAACACACAAAGTGACATGATGTAACATGACAGTTTAGTTTGAAGAAAACGCACTGTCAGATTGCCTACCCATTAATTGATGGTATTTCATGTGAAAGCAAGCCGGGAGAAAGAGAGCACTATGGTTCATTGACTCTTCTTATTATTTTTAAATAGTTTGGCACACTGCTAGACCAGAAATGGAGCACATTTTTGGTGAGCCTGTCAATTATATATCCAAATATCAAAACTGACAATTGATGACATTAATATCCTGCTTTCTACTGTTTATAGTATTAGCACAGTTAGTAGCATCAATCATAATAAATAGGTTCAACATCATACAGTGACATTTATGCCATTAAGTAACAATTAGAATGTAAGGCAATGCTAAACAAAAATGGTACTAACAGCATTTATGAGATGGCTGCAAACTCTGGCTCGGGCAGTAGGACTGTACAGGTTTTCCCATTGCTGTTACATCGTGGCGGCATGGGCAGCATAAAGACAAGAGGTCACAACCACCGCAACCACTCAATTCCCAAATGATAAGCGACAAGGGACACAGAGCTGAGGGAACTCGGGTACATGTCAGGAATACCTCACTTTTAATCCCTGAGCCCTAAGGGGACAATTGGGCAAACCCCCAATAAGGCTTTCACAACCCAGAAACCCCAAGTTCAGTCCCTAACTTATTGCTCTGGGGGACTCTCAGGGATAAAGGGATTCTCTCTCCTAGTTGTGGAGAGTAGTGGCCTTCAGAAACCCTCAGAAGTCCCCTGAAGAAGGAAGGATGTGGCATGATGCTTTTGATATTCCAGAAAGCATGTCAGGGAATATCCTGGACACTGAGTGCACCCATGGCCAGGAGCTGGTGGTAGCAGCAGCATTTCCAAGTGGGGATGTAGAGTATGAATTTCCTCCTGCTCCCCTTGCCTCCCCATACACTGGGAATTGGAAGTCTCCTGTTTTTGCAATCTGGGGGAAGACATACTTGTTTGTGAAGGCCAAATGTTCATATTAAGCACTTGAAAGAATTCTGTAATCACATGCTACATAAAACATTTTGCATTATACTTGCTCTTTCTTCAGCTAACTGCCATACAGAGATGTTGGAAAACAAGGAGAATAAATGCTCCTAACTCTCTCAACCCCGAGTTTCTGATTTAAATCTAGCTGGGTCAATAATGAGCATTTTGACCCCTTGACCATTTGATGGCTGCTCATGTTTAATGAGGTGGTTGTTTGCCACATATTAATGTCACCATCAAAAACACCACCACAATTAGCACCTAAAAGCACCTTACTGTCTCTAACAGAGGTCTAATTTAGGGGGGAGATTTCCCTTCTTAATAAGGAAGAATAAATGATATAGATCGGGGAGGCATATGAAGATGAAAAAGACAGCTTTAGACTCCGTGTCCTGTAGTGGCAGGGAGGTGAGGTATCCATTTCCACATGTTGACAATTTGGCCTTTTTCACAGACACCATACTTAATTTGAAAGAAACATAAAAAACCCCAAGCACTGGATGGCATTTTAATTAGTTTTGAGCACTGTGAACACACCATGAATCCATGGACTAATAGGCTTTGCTACTAGATAATGATAGTTGCTTGCTGGCACCCATTGTCCTAAAAAATGGTCAATTTGAGAACAGAAAAGAGAAGTGGTTTGAGGTGCCTGGAAAAAGATGTTTTCAACGTATAGATAAATACAAATAAAAAAGAATGCCCTATAGGTTAACAATTGCTCAGGCACTTGTTCCCTTCTGGCAACTATCAGAAAATCAGTGCTGCAGTTTTGAAAGAAATGAGGCAATGTAGGTTCTTTGAAAAATGTCATCAGTTCTGCAGCATAAAGCAGGCCAATAAAACTAATCTACAAGGGGCCCTTAGATTTGATTAGATTGTAGATTGTGAGCATTTTGTGAAGTTTTTTGTAAAAATAGCAATTGATTTCCCCTCCAACCCAGCAATCTAATCTATGTTACAAGGAGCAAAGCCAGCTGTGGGATAGCAGGCTTCCCATTAGAATTAGTGAGCCAGCCCGAAATACTTACTCTGTTCACCACTGAGATTCTAAAATGGTCAGCTGGCAAAGACCATAGAATGGCTGAGAACAAAGGTGAATAGCTTTTGTTAATTAACTCTCATATGGTCGAGGAATACTTACACTGCAGGTGAGGTGGGCCAAAATTGTACACACCTCCTCCACCCCTCAAAGACTTCTCCTATTATCTTTGACCTGGAAAAAACATGGGACCCACCCGACCCCCACAGTTCATCAGAAACTCTTAGAGAGAGCAAGGTGACATTTCTCCAGGAGTTCCTCCCCTGTGCCCCACTTTACCTACAAATGGTTTGGCTCAATAGTGCAAGGCTAGATGAAGTACAAAGCTAGAAGTCTAGGAGTTTCTGAGAGAAACTCAACAAGAGAATGTGACACTGACATGACATCAACAACAACAACAAAGACAGGACAAGTATAATGGCCTACCTTCTTCATGGCTTTTAGTCCCATCTTTCCACAGGCATCACATTCAACTGCTTTGTGCCATTCCACCGACACATAGTGAAAGGCAAGAACATTCAGCAGAAGGTTATGGAATGCAGTCAAGGGAATTAAGGAGAAATAGAGAACCTGTCTGGGAACTACATTTCCCAGAGTCACCTGGAAATTAGAGTCAATCAAACTGATGGATCCTTTTAAATTCAGGAGTGGGCGGTCTCTAATCTTTCTGGGCTTTACTGGTGAGCTTGACTAAACAGCATGCTGCTGATCCTGCCAAGTACTCCTTTTGGATGTATGTTTAGAGCTTTTTGATTTTGGAAAATTTAACTTGTAAAGTTATATAATAGTTTTTAAGTTTATAGTAGTTTGTGTATCATGGAGTATGTAGTAGTTTGGATCTATTCTAGCTTTTTTCCTTTTTCCCTTGCTTTGAAATAAGTTAGGTTTCTGTGTCTGTTATTATTACCCTGGAAGTATGTGAAGGCACATGAATATTTCTCAGGTCCATGGCCTGACAACTGACAGAGCAATTCTCACTAAATAGCAATAGGGTAGCAATTGTAGTTTTATGGCTTGGAATCATGATTTGAAACATCTTAAAGAACTTCACTGGAATGGGGAAACTGTAAACTGGGTGGCCACAAATAAAGATCTTGAATCAGAGTCTAAGACAATCATGACACCGAGAGGGAAGAATAAAAATAAGACTAGATACAAAGACTAGCAGATAGAGGACTGTAATAAGAGGCACATGATGTGGAAGGGTGTGCCAGTGATATATTGGCTTTACTATCCTCTCTGTGCACTCTTGAAAAAAGAATCAGTAACATCATCTTCAAATCTCAGGGAGAGCAAGGTGTTGAGGTGCAACCCGAGAGTTCTCTTTGTGGAATAATTGACTTTTCTTTTCCAAATTCTACTTGAGGTTAATGCTCATCTACATTTTTTTAAATAATAAATCACCAAACTTTCTTTTTCAAGCTCAGGAAGTTACTATGTGCCCTCCTGGGCAAAGAGGAAAGGTAAGCTTTTGTGTACCTCCAACTATACTTAGGTTTTTATTTATAGCTTCTATTATGCCTGTATAGAAGGGAGAAATGTCCAACTAATAATATAGCCTGGCCTTAAAGCATATTTTGGGGGGAAGAGGGAGGGAGATAGCTACTTTCTCACTTGAAGAGATCAACTGTGCTACTGTTGATGATTTATCATTGCATTATAAATTCCTGCAGTTAAGGTTTGGGTTTTCATTCTTTCTTTGAAACTCCCTTCAGTATTTCTAGAGCAGAATGATCTGATCATAGTAGTAACTTTGTATTACGTCTTGATTATCATCCCTCCCCACAACTTCACACCCATGATAGTAGGAGACTTGAAGCATTTACATTTCTCTGGACTTTCTGCCTGCCAGGGGAGAACTTGGCAGAAAGATATCAGTGAATGAGGGTATAGAGGAGAGAAGGAAGAGAAAATAAAAGGTGGGAGAGTCCTTCATAGGTATTACCATCTTCCACCATGTGTATCCTGGGAGGAAGTATCAACAGCTTCAGTGGCTTGGTCAAGGTCTAGTAATCCAGCGACCTAGAATGGCAAATGTAGCCACCATGCCTTCTGCCTGAGTATGAGCAGAAGAGGATGGTGGCCGCAGCTGAATCAGCCTGCTCTAGGTGCTGAATTAGCCTAGCCTGTCCTAGGCTAAACTATAAGAGCTGCTGCCACTAGGCAAAAATTGTGAAATTAGCAGGAGTAGCTCTATGTATTGAGCACCAACTGTGTAAGGAGTGTTGTACTAGATACTTGAGATCATACAATAGGTGTAAGGGACAGAGTCCCTGTCTTAGAGCTTACAATATAATATAGAGAAAAGCAGGCACCAATTCCAAACACATAATGGGTAAAATAGAACATAGATAAAAATGATAAAATCAGGCAAGTATGTGTGTATATCTGTCCTTTGTAAAGACAATGCTACTCATGATATTTTGAACTATGGATACATGTGTGACTCAAAAGGCAGGTTCCACAGTCCTGGACACATTGTTCAAACACAGGAGCTCTCCTTTATTGTGCTGTCATGTTTGATATTTGCAAAAACTGGGGCTGTTTTCATTTTGACCAGAAGCGATGGACAAGGTTATAAAAAAAAAATCTACTTGATTTCAATGGCCTCTGCTAGTCTAGCTGTAGAAAATAACTCAGTTGAGATGCAACATTGTCTAAGGCTTTGTATGAAATGTTTCTTCATTTGATAACACTATATAACACTGTATAACAGCTGTTAGGGTATCCTGCTCAATAAATACAATTGACTGTAAAGTAGGGCACAGTCTCCATATCCCCTGGACTTCACAGTACAAGGGAGAGAGCAGAGTTGTTTTCTTGTCTTGGGCTGTGAAGTCTTCTTCGACCCATAGCGACGCCATGGACACATCTCTCCTGGAACACCCCCACCTCCATCTGCAATCGTTCTAGTAGTGTATCCATAGAGTTTTCTTGGTAAAAATACGGAAGTGGTTTACCACTGCACAGTAAACTTGAGTCTTTGCCCTTGATTCTCTCCCATGCTGCTGCTGCCCAGCACAGGTGAGTTTTGACTTGTAGGAGATGGTCTTCCACTCGCTAGCTACTGCCCAAGCTAGGAATGAAATGGATATGCCTCTAGAACAGAGGTACTTATCTCCATTTTTACAGTTAAGTGAGGTACAGAGCTGTTAAATGATTTGCCCATGTAGTCCCATGTCATACTGTCCCCCTGCCTGACTTAGAACTCCCTTTCTCCCACATCTTCCCCCGCCTTTTCCCCATGTTCAAGGTCCTCCTAAAATCCGGGGCTTTCCTTGATTGATTTCCCAGCACCCTGAGCTGTATCATCAATTCAGCCAACTTTAGCACTTAGAAACGTATTTACACTTTCCTTTGCCTTTACGTATATGTGTACTCATTTATTTTGACCACTCAGTTTGTTAATGTTTTTGTCTCCCAAGTTAAAATGTTAACTCTTCTTGTGCAAAGAATGTCATCCCTTTTTGTTTTTGTTTCTGTACTTCCCAATCTCTTAGTACAGTGTGCTCAATAAATTTGCTGATGCTGCTACTACTACTCTTGCTGACTTCATTCATTCAATCATATTTATTGAGCACTTACTATGTGCAGAGCACTGTACTAAGCACTTGGAATGTGCAATTCGGCAACAGATGGAGACCCAGTCCCATTCTCAGGGGATGGTAGGGTTGTCAAGTGATGGGAAAGTTAGGATTAGTAGAGATGACATGTTGCCCACGATGTATTGTTTGTATTTAACAATGCTAAAGTAACTAAAATTGTACATGGAAGGGACCACCATATTCAGCCTCCTCACCACTCCAGGCAATGGTTCTTGGTCACAAACAAGCACATATTTTGCCCAGCATTCTAGTAGTACCAGAAGCTTCCAATCTGCATGGGGTCAGTCCCTTTAAAACTAGAACTCCTGCCTGTTTAGGTCTCCATTGATCGCTGAATCAAATGTTGTAGCAGAGATTCAAGCTTGCATTTTCCCTCTATTTTTAGCTCCTCTACTTTTTGAAATAGGAATAACTATTAGAATGTAAGGATCTTTGAGTGCAGGGATTATGTTTTCTTAGTCTGTGAAGTGTCTGGGAGAGTAGCTTGCCTACAGTCAATGCTTAATAAATATTAGATGATGATCATGATGATAATGAAGGACTCTAGTATCCTTCTTTCCAGAGCTTTTGGGGTTGAATTTTACACCATCTGTAAATGCAATGTGATATCTTTAGGAAAGGGGATAAAAGATACTTTAATTTCTTGCATTTTAAATATTCTGGACACTTTTCTTAGGGCAATGATTACACATTGAAATACAGTTCAACTTTATTATTGATATTTGCTTCATGTTGAGACTAGTTTTATTTTCTTTGGTAAATCTTCATTATGCTCTTCATTATTACAGTAAATAATTATTTTCTGATCTTGGTGGTGCTGCCCTCCAGATATCTGATGGATCTTATATCCCCTCTTAGTCATTTAATCATGCTATAAATATTGAGCTGCTTTAATCTTCATAAATCAGTCCCTCTGTTACACTAATCATCTCTGCTCTTCTTTGAGCTTCTTTTTGGTAACTCTGTGCAACTTCAAGGTACTAAAATATGGGCTCTGTTCTAGATACACCCACCATTATATAGGTGTGATGCTCAGAGTGGTTTAACAATATTTTCTTCCCTTGTAAAAGCAAGAAATAACTCTTTTATACTAAGTGCTTTCTATGTCCCAAGTGGTGGAGAAGATACAATATAAGCAGGTTGGACATAGTCCCTGTCCCACATGAGGCTCACAATTTAAAGAGAAGTGAATAGGATTTAATCTACAGATGAGAAAACAGAGGTACAGAGAATGTGTGACTTTCCCAAGGTCACCCAACATGCAAGGGCAGAGCTGGGACTACAACCCAGAATCTCTGACTCTCAGGCCAGTGACATCATCTCAACTCCTCTGGCAGAACAATTCCAGAGGAGCCCTCTCACAAAATAACCAATTCACATACCTGTTACATTAACTGTTCCCCTAATCTTCCTACAAGTTCTTTTCAAATTGTTTTGAATATTAAGGGATGGATCCAATCACATATAATGAGGTCCTAGAATGCAGTCTGACCATTGGCATCAAAGCAAAGCTTATTACCTTTCACTTTTGCTCTGTGGCATATGTAAGACAAAAATAGTTGCTTCTTGAGCTGAAATGGAGTAATAAATAGGGTGGATCCAATAAAGCAAAACTGGGGAGGCCTAACGGAAAAATCATGGGACTGGGAGTCATAAAATCCAGGTTAAGCACATAGTAAATGCTTAATAAATGAAACCCTCAATTGAAGAAGCAGAGTAGTAGTAAATGGGAGGCAGAAGATAGACCAGCCTGGAGGAAAGTTCTCAAGTTAACTAACTACATTGTTGCAGAGGATCTTGGGAAAGTGTCAATAGGGCTCTGCATAGAGTAAGTGCTCAATAAATACTATTGACTCCAAAAGGGAAAAATAAAAATAACCTTAGGCACAGTGGATTAACGGGTTAAACTGTACATGTGTGTAATCATGATAACTGTGGTACTTGTTAAGCATTTACTATGTGCCAGGCACTGTTCTAAGCTCTGGGGTAGAGACAAGCCAATGTGGTTGGACAATGGTCCCTGTACCACATGGGGCTCACAGTCTTAATTCCCATTTTACAGATGAGGGAACTGAGGCACAGAAAAGTGAAGTGACTGGCCCAAGGTCACACAGCAGACAAGTGGTAGACCTAGGATTAGAATCCAGATCCTTCTGACAACCAGGCACATGTTCTATTCTCTAGATCATGCTGCTTCCCATGGTTAGTAAGCATACTATCTCAGCTTTCTCTTTTCCCTCCTTTTCCTCTCTGGAAGCATGCTATATATTTGTGAGTTCAGGAAGCAGAGTCCAGGAGCAAATGTAACCTCTATAAATTCTGTCCCCGCTCATAATTTTCACTCACTTTCTCTTAATTTCCCTCCTATATACACTGAACTTTCTCCCTATCAACTAAATATTTTCTAATCTCTAAATATAGCTTTTTGACCATCCCACCCTACCATTTTCCTTTCTTCAATACCATAAATATTTTTACCAATTCAAGGAATCAAACAAGCAAGGGAAGTATTCACTGAATGGTTCCTGAGTCTTAGCCTTTTTATTAAGCACGGTAGCAAGACACCCATTCCCTGCCATCAAGAAGGTACACTCTGAGGGAAACATAGGCAAATGATTTGCATAGCGAAAGTCAGAGGAAAAGCAAGAATAAATCAGGAAGTTGTGCCTATCAGTACACATCAGGATATAACAGCTGAACGAATAACTGAACAAACTTGCTGGTATAGTTCCCAGGAACCAAACACACTGAAATGAATCTCTTTACTCATCCCAGCCTCCTGTGACCAAAACTATCCCAACCCGGGCTAGGTGCAGTCAAGCTAGTCAAGCCTAGTGCATTTCCTGATAAGAGGGTTCAACACTTAGCTTCCCATAAGCATTAAGATTACTGCCTCCCCTTTAGTCCCTTATAATCAAATTTAAAATTAAGCGACTGTAAAAATATTCATTAGACTTTGAACTGCTTTTGGAGAGGTATTCTTCACTGCTCCAGGCAGGGCTCCAAAGATTTTCACCAACCCCACTTTCTAGACTTTCTAAGCGTTGGCTAGCATCTTTTCTCCACTCCCCTATTTCAGGATGGGACTTGACCTAGTGGTGCCAGAAGAGGTGGCTGCTGCCCCATAGGGCCCCAACAGCATTGGAACCCTGGGCCATATGACTGTTATATCAGTTTCAGCCAGTGTCACTTCATTTGGGTTTCTTTGGTTTGTTTTTATTTACCAAACCCTTGCAATTGGCAGCTCTAGGTGGCGTCCAGGGATTATGGGCCTTGGGGGTCCCTCCAACATACCCCAAAAGGAGTGTGTAGGTGTTGTGTCCCATTGGGCATGAGTGGAGGTGGCTATTGGGAAGATACAGTAGCGTAGCTTTCTATAAAAATTCACTCTGACAATGTACAGTGATATGGATTCTTTTTCTTCATTTCCTGGGTAAAACCTGACCATAGTGTCTCCCCCAATTAAATGGGTGGGAGAATAGGAGGATAAACTTGCAGAGGATCCTACAGATCACTACTGGGTAAAAAGAACTTTTAAAACAATAACTGGAAAAGGCATTTTAGAAATAAGATAAATGATCTGTCACCTCAGTGTTTATAGAAAAGGGCTATCTTAATAGAGTAAACAGAGGCAAAATCATAGTCTTCAAAAATGTGCATATGGTTGTTCAGATAATTAAAGTTTGTGAAACTTAAGTAAAATGAAACTGAAAACAATAAAACAAAAAATGTACAGTTCTAAATAAACAATTCTGGTGTTTGCTGTTGCTATCATTTCAAGGCTGCAGAACTTAAGTCCTTTCTTTGAACATCTCCCAAAATGTGTAGTTTTTACCTGAGGCATCTGTAGCACTGCATGATGCCTTATTACAGCAAGTAATGAGAAATAGGCTGATTTAATGTACTATATTGTTTAATGTTATATAACTATTTCTTCTTGTCAGTTAAACAGGAGAATTCACTTCTACATTTTGGATTTCTCGGTGAAGTCCTCGCTGTAATGGGGAGATGGAGAGGGGGATGGGGTGCAGGGGGAAGACACCAAGATGTCATGGCTTTGTGAAGAATAAATTCTGTTTATTGTAAGCAAACTGCTCCAACTTCTGTCACTGCCTTACATGGTTATTGTATATTAATACATGTTTGAGAAACATTCTTCCATAAATATATGGGAATTCTGTATAACTTAGGACTGTGCTCTGGGGTCACAATTATGAAAACTTCTGCTCTTATATTTTGGAGAGGGGACTGCAACACAACATAAAACCCTTTAATGTGAAACACAGTGAAACTGCAGTTTAAAAGGAGATTATGGTAAATAACTTCATTTCTCTACCTCAGATGCTGGGTATTTTCCCATTCAAATTGGAAATCATTTGCATTTATAGTGAGAAAAGGCAGCACCATCAATCAATAGTGTCATCAGCATCATATTCATTTTTTTTAATTAAGCATTTCTACTCAGAGCATTATGATAGGACCTGGGAAAACTAAAAAGGAATAGAAGGCACAGTCTTAAAAGGTTATAAGCATAAGAAAAAACACACATAGTTGGCAGGCTTTTCCTTGCCTGTTTTCTTAAGTTCTAACGATCATGAATACTAGCACCCCAAAGGCCTATCGCTAAAGCACAGACCTTCTATGGGCAAATGGAAGAGCCTCCCATCACAGAAACTCAGAGATAATGCCTCTTTTCTCAACTTCCCAACTTGTTTGAAAGGAGTGCATGTTGATCGGCTGCAGGCATTCCTGGACGCACCTCTCTCATCATCCTCCACCCAGTTGAAGGGGCTGGTTTATGACATACTCCCGAGCCATGCCCTCTGATTGACTGGATGATGTGCCAATCCTTTGATACAGTGAAATCATAGTGGGACATAGACACCGAGACAAAGAAAATATTTCCAAATTAATCAAAATTGGTATCCTTCCCCACAGGTCTCATGATGTTACATCCTTAGTACTTGGTGAGGAAAAGGTCATGGCCATTCTTTGGGAGGAAGATGGATGGAAAACAGAGGCAGTTCTGTCCTGGCTCCTTTGGAGGGGTCATTCCCTTCTGGGATATTTCCCTCCATAATTCCCAACTATGACTTGGAAACGGCTCGACGGCACTTAATCATAATGTGGGTGTCACCCTTCCAGGGTCCAGAGAGGAGGTGGACGGAGGCTCTGGGAAGGGTTGTGTCAGTGGAGGGGCACAGAGATTGGCTGTCAGAGGCAGAAGCAGGGCTCACCAGAATACCTTACATCCTCTCTCCTAGCCCTATCCCCTTTTCACTAGACCGACAACTGATGTAATTTAAACCACTTAGAAAATGAGGTACTCTCAGCTTATATTCTAATCTTAAAGGGCTTTACCAGATAAACAGGTCATAGTTCAAAATAACGATAATCCTTTGTGGAACCATTTGAGAGTATATTCTGCCACTACCTTCTCTAGCAGGGTTGAGGCTTGGATCCTGCAAGGGTCTGCAACAGAGTGGTGGAACCAACTTCAAAACTCCAGAGACCCAAATCTTGAGGGTGCTCTTGAATTGGCTATTCATAAGTGGAGGCTTAGGTTGAGGATTTTATTAAGCTAGAATATATGGATAACTTAACCAGAAAGTACTACCTGAGCTGAGGCAGTTGGAGTAGTAACCACTGGAACTAGAAGGGAAAGAAAAGGGCTTACTAGGTATAAAGCACTGAACTAAGTGCTTGGGAGAGTACAATACTACAATAAGCAGACACAGTCACTGCCCAAAATGAGCTTACAGTCTACAGATGGAGACAGACATTAATATATCACATTATATTACATAATAATTATGGCATTTAAGTGCTTACTATGTGCCAAGCACTGTTCTAAGCACTGTGGTAGTTACAAGGTAAACAGATTGTCCCACGTGGGGCTCACAGTCTTAATCCCCATTTTACAGATGAGGTAACTGAGGCACAGAGAAGTCAAGTGACTTGCCTAACGTCACCCACCAGACAAGTGGCAGAGCTGGGATTAGAACCCATGACCTCCAACTCCCAAGCCCGAGCTCTTTCCATTGAGCCCCACTGCTTCTCTTGCCTTCTCTTGTCTCCATAATTATAGACATGAATATGAATACTCCTTTTTTACTCTGCTTATGTGTGCATTATTGGAGAATGTGCAGAATTCAGCAATTGGATTCCATTCTAGTGCTGTGGACATTCTTGCTTGTGTTTAGGGCAAGCCAACTGCAGGAAGGTACCAAGCCTCTGGTGCATTTTGACCAATGAAGCTGCTGATTCTGAAAAACTCTTCATAAATTGTCTGCCATTAAATGAAAGGAACCATATTAACCAAATAATTATCTCTTATTTAGTGCTCAGGATTTCTGTTGAGACCTGACAAGTGGATAACAGAATTTTTCCCCTCCTTTAATCTTCTCAATTTCCTTTGTTAGTCCTCTCTAAGCATTTTCCAGAAGTGCTGGTGCACAGAGTTTAAGGATTAAAGACCAATCCCTTTCACTGTAACAACAACAGGACCAAACAAGGCACTGGCAGACACGTTGCTTTTTCACACTTAAGGAACTGCATAGCCTCTCTTGTTTGTTTCATAAAAAGTAAGTGTAATATTTCAAGTTGGAGCCAGAAAAAGAGGAAGGACACCAGATAATTGTTTAGGTCCCACACAAAGCAAGGCTCCATGGTTTGGAAAGTTTTAAACCTACAATGATTACCCTGGCAGCTTGCCACTGTACCTTAGCCTTCCATGGTGTTTCTCTGGTCTGGAACTCCTTTCCCAAAACTGATAGACACTAACATTCCTCATATTCCAAGCGCTCTTACTCATGCCTCTCCCATCAAGCCTTTCCTGATTTAATTGAATCAATTAATGAGCCTTATTGAGTATCTACTGTATGCATCTTAAAGCATTTTAAGTAACCAGCTTACCCCCTCCTACCTTACCTCACCAATCTACTACAACCCAGCCCACATGCTTTGCTCCTCTAGTGCCATCTTGATCCCTGTGCCTCAATCTCATCTATCTCTCTGCTGACCCTTTTCCCATGTCTTCCCACTGGCCTTGAATTCCCTTCTCCTCCATATTTGCCAGACCACCACTCTCTCCCATCGTAAGCTTCACAGCACAATGTGCATATCCATAATTTATTTTTACTATATGTCTCCCCTTGTAGACTATAATTTCCTTATGGGCAGGGAACCTATCTACCAACTCTGTTGTATTCTCCCAAACACTTAGTATAGTGCTTTACATACAGCAAGTGCTCAGTAATTACCAGGATGGAAACTGGAGACAGAAGAGGTCCCATGGTTGATTTTTCTGTTGTCTGAGTGCCCTACGTAGAGAATGGAGACCACTGTGAATACTGCTCCTCTCTACTTGGATTTGCACATTTATTTGCCCACAACACTTCCATTCATATCTGTAACTTATTTGTCTGTCTCCCCCATTAGACCGTGAGCTCCCTGGGGGCAGGGAACATGTCTACCAACTCTATGATATTGTACTCTTCCAACTGCCTAGTAGCAGTGCTCTGCCTGCAATAGGCACCAAATATTATTAATTGATTCATGTCTCATTTCCCATTTACCCAGACAAATGGAACCCAGAGTTGTGAAAAAGTCAACTTGTGAGAGCATTGGAAAATATTCTCACTTGGTCCACCTCTGAAGCCTCAGCTTGTAATATCACAAAAGTCAGAAGGACCAAAATGCCCATACTTTTGCTTGTTCTTTATCTCAGAGCGAAATCTGCTCTCACGCTGAAATAATAGTACATTATACACGTGCATGCATTCTGCAGGCACTCATTGACAAGCATAAGAATTTGCCCCAGTGGTTTAAGGGGAAAATGGAAAATTAAAAAGTAAGCTTCAGGGAATTTTTATGGTTTTTAATGTTTTTAATGTTTTAAGAATATCAGATTCATTACTCATTTTTAAAAGTTTACTGGGGTTTTCTTATTTAAATATGTCAACATTTGTTTTGATGCCAAGTTCTATATTATTCATATTAAGTCTAACAAAAATGTAGATTCATTGCAATTGCCGGATATAAATTATTTGTGAAAATAAATCATAAATAATGAATAATCTTATCAATTATGTATTAACCACAGACAAATGACCAAAGGTAACATCCAAAATGAGTTTCGGTATTAATAAGTTGTGAAACTGTAAAATACTTGGGATTTTTGTTTCACATTTTTCTTTTTCACTGTTGTTAACTATTCGGATAGCTAAACATGTTCTCATAAACAACACTGTCCACAGGGACCACCCCTCAATTTTGAGAACAAGAGCAAACTAGATGGGGTTTCTGGAAGTAAAATGAAAGAGCAAAGAGATATAGGTAGAAGCAAAAAAATGTTGTCAAATGCAGAAATGGAACCAAAAAATACCCTGGGAAACAAGAGGGAGGAGACAGATTGATATATTTCTTGGGTCTAGAAAACGGGCAATTAAAGGACCTTTTTCCATCCAAAGTTTCTTTCAGTAAAGTCATTAAATGGAAGCAATATAGGCTAGGACAAGGAGTGATAACTGATTATGTTGATTTTAAGAGTTTGTCAATCATATTGAGCTCTTACTGTGTGCAGAGCATTGTGCTAAGCACTCATGAAAATACAAAATGAGTTAATAGAAATAATACCTGCCCTCAAGGAGTTAAGAGTCTAGAGGGGGAGATATTAAAATAAATTACAGATAGGGGAAGTAGCAGAGTATATGGATATGTAATTAAATTCTGTGGGATATTAAATTGCTTAAGAAGTACAGACCCAGGGGCATAAACAATGAAGAAGGGAGGGAATATAGGGTAGGGGAAAAAAGAAGTGAGTTGGGAAAGACTGTAAGCCTGCTGTGGGCAGGGATTGTCTCATTTTATTGCTATATTTTACTTTCCAAATGCTTAGTACAATGCTCTACACACAGTAAGCGCTCAATAAATATGAGTGAATTAATAGAAGTTTTCTTTGAGGAGGTACAATTGGTGAAGTTTGAAAGAGTGGTGGACTGTCAGATATGAAGGAGGATGAAGCTCCAGGTCAGAGGGAGGAGGTGAGTAAGGGGACAATAGTGAGAGAGATGAGAAGAAGGCACAGTGAATGGGTTGGCATTTGAAGAGCAAGTGTGCAGGCTGGGTTCCAGTAGGAGATTAGTAAAGAAAGGTAGGAGGGGAGAGTTGATTGAATGCCTTATGACCAATGGAATGGAGTTTCTATAATATGTCAAAAGGATGAGCAGCCATTGGAGGCTTTTTGAGGAGTGGGGTGACATACAGGATTTTTTTTAAGAAAAATATAATAATATTAGGTGCCTATTGTGTGCAAAACACTATAGTAAGTGCTAGGGAAAAATATAAACTAAAGAATTAGACACAGCCCATGGCCCTTAGGGGACTCACAATTTAAGGCATGTGTGGAAGGTAAAATATAACAAGAACAACATATATGAAAAGAGTGGTATGGATATTGTGGCTAGAGGAGCAGTTTTTGACTCCTCATTCCTTGGGGTACAAGATGTGCAGTCATTCAGATGTGTTGAAAGTTAGCAGTGAATAAGAAAGAAGGATTGACAAGGATTATAAAATGTTAGTAAAACAAGTGCCACTGTTTCCCACTGTCTCCCCAACACCAGTCTGTCCAAACTGCAGGTTCATACCGTTTCCTGTTGCTGATCCTCCCATTAACCCTTATTTCCTTTTCTTCTTCTTGCTACTCTTTTAGAACACAATTCTCTTCCTATCCCTAACTGATGTATTTCTTGATCTACATATTTCTGCTTTTTGTGTTTTTGTGAATTTGTTTTAATTTTTGCCTCCTGTTTTTTCTTTCCTTTTTCTTCCCCCGTTTCTTTTTCCTTTTACCTCATCCTTTTCAGTTCCTTCTCCTTCCATTTCCCTCACTTATTTTCCTCTCTTATCACTTCTGTGGTTTGTTACTCTGTTGGAAAAGCCTCCTTTCTCCATTCAACTTAAAGGGGAGATCCCTGAGGGAGAATGATCAATTTGGACAGGGCTAGGGCTTAGGGTTTAACTTCTAACACTTATAAATTTATTTACACTTTCCTTAGCAGTCATGTCTTCTCTATTCTTACAGTCTTGTAAATGTGTTTATGTCTGGCTGCCCCTCTTGACTGTAAGTTCATCGTGGGCAGGGAACGTGCCTACCAACTCTATATTGTACTCTCCCATGTGTTTAGTACAGTGTTCTGCACACAGCAAGCACTCAAATACAACTGATAGAGAAGAAGCTCCATGTGGACAGGAACTGTATCACTCCGTTGTTTTCTTCTCAAGCACCTAATGTGGTGCACCATACCAAGCATGTACTCCATAAATCCCAATGCTCCTACTACTATTATTACTTCTGCTCTAAGAACCCCAGCAGATTAGCTCACAACAAGGTCATTTCAATTTTCCTTGTGGCTGGCACTTTAAGTCTGATCCACCTCCCCAGTGAGCAGCTGCTCTAAATGAAGGCAGCACCTGTCTGTCCTGGAAGACCTCTGATTTGTTATACACAAATTTCTTTTTTCATAACACCTGTTTTCACTACATGTTCTGCAGTGTTCTGACATGCAGTTATCTTAATAGGACATGATGTCAGAAGACACATTTTTTAGCATAGCGTAGGTCAAAGCATCATTACTGGAACATGAACTTCCTTACTGGAGAATTAATTAGAATCATAACCCTGTGTATAATCCCTTTTCTCTGTTTTCTTCATTCCATTTTTCCCAGTTAACTGTGATCTCATGTTTCTTCCCTGCCTCTCTCTACTTGCTGTGTGAATTGTGCAACGGCTTTTACCTTTCCAGCTCAGTGAGGCCAGGATCTGTTTCATGGTCCTTAGCTCTGGCCCTCACTACCCCCACCAGTGGCAGTTCTCTTCTCAACAACAAGAGTAGGTAGTAGTAACAGGAATTATGGCATTTGTTCAACACTTATTATGTTCCAGGCACTGTATTGAGTACTGGGGTAGATATAAGCAAATTGGGTTGGACACAGTCCCTGTCCCACATGAGGCTTAAAATCTAAGCAGGGGGAGAACAGGTATTTAATTCCCATTTTACAGACTGAATGAGGAATAGAGACCCAAAGTCACACAGCTCCTGGCTTTCCTACTGCCTCTACCAAACCCTCTGTTTTGTGTCATCAGGTGTCCACTGAAATTAATAACCCAAAGTTCATTTGGACACTATAGAGTGACCTGGAACTGCTATGTGGGTGAGGGGTTACTCAGGATTGTGTATGCTACAGAGACTCCTTGTAAACTATTATATCAGAGCCACATTCTAGCTACCTGCCACCTCCCAGTGTATGCTCAACAACCAGATATTGACAATATGCTAGCAACGAGGGGCAGACCAAGATTCATTCCCATGGCAAACTTTACCATACTCCCAGGAGTGGGCTGATTCTTTGGGGTTGCATGAGAATGAGATAATCATGTTGTCCCCAGAGCTGACTTCCCATGGGGATGATGCCTCTCATTGTCCTTATGGAATTGCAAGGGGCGGGGCTAGATCTTCATTCCTGAAACTTGTCCACAAGCAAATAAAATATCCGTGTTGGCCATGTTAATGTTGAAAGACTCCTTACTTCCTCTGTCCGATCTGCAGTCAGTTCTAATTTACTTCAATGGAGACCTCAATACTTCCCTTAATTATGGCCTGAATTATCACTTGACAAATACATCTGCAAGAAGGGTCTCACTTTGAAGCTGACTGGGGAGAAATCCAGAATTTAAAAGACATTAAGAAGCCAGTCCCTGGCACACCCTCTAATTAACTAAAAGGCAAGTAATAATAAAATGCAATTAATTCAGGGTCTACATTTAAAAACTGCATCACAAGAAAAAAGCAAAGAAACAAAGTCAGAAGAGGAAAGAGCGTTTCATTCTAGGAAAGAATACAAAAAAGCAACCTTTACCTCAGCCAACACATCACTTCTTATCTTCTTCAGCCATTTTAATTAACATGTTAATAAATTCCCTGATAGATTTAATAGTAAGTGACAATCCCGAGGTGCAGACTGAAATAAAATCTAGCACAGCAAATTTGTAACTTGTTAAAAAAAAATCATTATTGCCTAGTCAACCATACCACAACTTCTTTTTTTTTCTGTAAAGGAAAGATTGCTGTTTTGAAGAAGATTTAAACTTTAGCCCCCACATATTAAGCAGAATTAATGATCTATTTGCTTAGATGCCATATATTACTTCCAGTTTATCCATCCACTGGGTAAACGGTAGACATTACTTGGTCACTGTGATAGATTTGAATACGGGTAGGAGCATCAATCAGTGTCGGCAACTGATTAGTTGTTTGTGTCTTTGACAGGCTCTTCCATCTCACTGAATGAAAGCTTGCTGATTGCTCTCACTTCTCTCCACATTCATTGCCCTCCACTGCCCCTATATTATATCGCTAATGCTGATGGTAGAAAATTCTCCTTGACAGCTAACAGTGAATTTCTCCTATTCCCTTATCATGACATTCATGTTAGTCTGCATTTCCTTGGTGACTGGAATTACAGACTGAGATGGTCAACAATGTGAGGAGCTGAGGAGCTCGTTATTGATTGTTAAATGGCAGGTAACTTCAGGTCAAGGCAGTTAGGCTTTTTAATAATTTCAGTGCTCCTTAGGAAAGAGGGTTATAAAGCTTACCTCCTTGGATGAGAGGCTAGAAATCATATGCATCACTCATGAACTAGGTAGCAAGGGAGAAGGAGGATGATCAGAAGTGGTGTGTCTACTTGTGAGAGAAGTAAAGAGCATACTTGGCTTCTTTTTTCCTTTCAGAATTTTTCCCCTAGTAGTATCCTTTTTTTTGTCTTTTTTTTAATATAACCTGATCCATGGCTTGGGAAACAGATGGAACTAACTGATGAGTAGAAATACTTGGAGGAAGTACAGAAGATATGCATTTCAACTTTTTTGCCACAAGGCATTGACTGGCATATGTGTAACTCACGTGATTAAGCACAAAGTAATAAGGAACGGATCATCAGTAATGTAAATCAGGGAAGCATTAATCAGGTTTAACTTTCATATTGAGGACAAAATGACAGTATCAAGTCCTCAAAAGTTATCTAGTTGGGCTGAGGTGGAGGATACTAAAATAATTTAGGTGGAAATGTCATTCAGGTTCTTTGGTATTCTTTTCTAATTTCTTTCATTCTCTGCTTCCTCTCTTTGGCATCCTCTAACCCGTCTTTCAACTTTTGAAGACTTTGCCCAGGTAATTACCAGTTAGTGCAATTCTGAAAGTCTTGATCATTGTTTTAATTACTCCACTGATGGTCAAGAAACTTCCAAATTTTACATGTATTTTTTCCCCTTCTGCATAGTGTGAGGTTGGTGGGGTTTTTAAAAAAATTTTTTGGTCATGGTTGTCTTTTTTTTGTTTTTGTATTTTAGTTCTGTTTTTAGCTCTGGCTCTAGCCATATCAGGGAACTTCATAGCTTTTCATGTCCTGAAATGGAAACAGTAGATTTTTTTTTTTAAAAGCAGTGGATCCATACTAATGTCGGATAAGTGACCATATGGACATCTACAAAGCAAAAGCAAATTGAAACATTTCAGTTACCTGGTGAATGTGAGAAAATAGACAAACTATCCAGGTGATTTATGCAGCAGAAAAGTCCAATTCCAATTTTAAATTAACTTTAGCTGAGTTGGCAGTTGATGTTCTGATGGAGAGATTTCTAGCAGTGGGTATGGCTAATAATGGTGTGACTAACACTCACTTCCATTTTAATAATTAAAGTATTTGTTAAGTGCTTATGATGTGTCAGGCACTGTACTAAGCGCTGGGGGGGATACAAACAAATCAGGTTAGACACAGTCCATGTCCCACGTGGGGCTCTCAGTCTCAATCCCCATTTTACATTCAATCATATTTATTGAGCGCTTACTGTGTGCAGAGAACTATACTAAGTGCTTGGAATGTACAATTTGGCAACAGGTAGAAACAATCCCTGCCCAACAATGGGCTCACAGTCTAAAAGGAGTAGACAGAAGAACAAAACAAGTAGTCAGGTATCAATACCAATACCATCAAAATAAATAGAATCATAGATATATACACAATACAGATGAGGTAACTGAGGCCTCGAGAAGTTTAGTGACTTTCAGTGCATAGAATAGTGCTTGGAACATAGTAAGTTCTTAACAAATGTCATCATTATTATCATTATTATTTCCCAAGGTCACACAGCAGACAAGTGGTGGAGCCGATTAGAACTCATGACCTTGTGACTTCTAGGTCTATGCTTTATCCACTATGCTATGCTGCTTGTTGTAAGATCAATCAATGGTATTTATTGAGCACCTGCTGTGTGCAGAGTGCTGTATTAAGTGCCTGGAGAGTAAAATGCAACAGAGTTGGTTGACCCATTCCTCACTGACAAGAGTTTAAGGTCTAGAGGGGGAGATGGACATTAAAGTAAATTATGCTTATGTGTGTAAGTGTGGGGTGATTATCAAGTGCTTAAAGGGTACAGATCATAGTGCGCAGATTACACAGAAGGGAGAGGCAGTAGGGGAAATGAGGGCTTAGTTGGGGAAGGTCTCTTAGAGAAGATGACTTTTTTTTTTTAATGAGCTTTTGAAGGTGGGGAGTGTAGTGGTGTCTCATATATGAAGGGAGAGGAAGCTCCAAGCCACAGGGTGGTCAGTGGTGAGATAACAAGATAGAGGTACAGCAATTAGGTTGTTAGGGGAGCAAAGCATGCCACCTGGTTTATAGTAGAAAATCAGTGAGATTAGATAGGAGGGCCCAAGCTGAGTTCTCTAAAGACAATGGTAAGGAGTTGGATGCAGAGGTAGATGGGCAAGGACTAAAGGTCCTTGAGGAGTGGGAAGACATAGACTGATTTTTTTTTTAAAGAAAATTAATCTGGGCAGCGGAGTGTAGTGAAGTAAGGACTGGAATGGAGAGAGGGAGAGAAGTTTGTGGGACAGCTGTGGTAATCAAGTGGCAGCTGCAATTGTCAAGGCAGGATAGGATAAATGCTTGGATCAGCATAGTAGCAGTTTGGATGTAGAGGATAGGACAGATTTTTGTAATGTTGTGAAGGTATAACTGACAGGACTTGGTGAAAGATTGAATATGTCTAACAGTAAAGATTGTCCCTTGCAGTACTGTTGCATTTATCTTCATTTTATCAATATGTTAAGACTCTTCCATGACAGTATAGCTGGCTGCAACAGATTTGGAGGGTTTTGTTGGTTCATGTCCCAGACACCAGCAGAATAAAGCAGAGATGTGCTCTAGGTCCAGTCTTATTCAAACGATTCTTCCTAACCATGCTCAAGTATGCAAAAAGTATTCTAGAAGCTGGGATCAGAATATAATTCCAATCTCCTGGAAGACTTTCAACTCATGCTGAAAGCATCACCAAAAGAAATGTACATTAAGATTATCTTACTCATAGGCAGGAGAAGGGAAACAGGGAGAAAGGAGTAAATTCAGATTGAGAGGTGAAGAGGGAGGTGGCTGGTCCTGAAGTTCGTTCTGAAGATTCTTAAGGCAGCAAAAGCTGATCCCCTGGCCTATAAATGGCTAGGCAGCTTTTCCTCTCTTCCTCTACTCAACTTCTCACTCCGCTGCCATGGATGCTGCAATGGCTGTTGGGTCTCTTCCAAGTAGAAATGAGATCCTAATGGGTTGTACCAGAAGTCATTCAGATGATGGAATGAAACCATTAAAATTGAATCTGATCTGCTGGAATTAGGATATTTGGTCACATAATTTGAGAATCAAACCTCTGTCCTGCTAAGTTTGTTACTATTCTTTTTGGGATATTTGAATAGCCCCCTATATATGTGGGGAATTCTAGATGTATTGCTGCAGGCAGACACTTGTATGCTTTTAAAATTGATTTATTTAGGAAGTAGTAGATGGTGAGAGCTGTAACATAGGGAGTAAAAAGGGTGGTAAGGAGAGAAGGGGTAAGGCTGGAACATCTAGCAGAGTAGGAAATGTGCGGGGGCACACTTTGTTGTCCTTCTCCCTATAACAGTTTTTCTAGACAATGAGGGGTCAGAGAGTAGGCCTGAGGGAATGAAAGAGTTTGGGTAAGAGTGTTTATGAAAGTGTCCAGACCATTCACTGTCCCTCTGGGTGGTGAGTAATTTACCCTCTCCCGCCTTCAACATCCCCCACATCATTGGTAGTTGCAATAATATCCAAGATGCTGGAAAGTACCATGACTTTATATGAGGAGAAACTGGGCAGTGGTGGTTCAGGTTGAAGCCTTTGTAAGTGTCCTTAGGTGGAATGAATTTCAACTGCTATTCAAATGGAAAATGAACCATAATTGAAGACTTTCAGGGTACACTCTTGACTATCTCATTTAGAAGCCCTTAAATAGCAGCCATTAAAGTATCTGAAGTCAGAGAAAAATAATTCACTTCTGGCATAAAAATAGGCAATTTGCAGGAGAAATGCTACTGTCCTGTTAGGTTAGTTTCTTTGGCATCACAGAGTGTAGAACTTGATGAAGGAGAAAATGTTTATTTATAACACACTCATAGGCATCTAACAAATTGTTCAGAAGCAAGAACAAAGATAATATGACGCACTTGATTAGAGAATATATGCCAAAGGTAATTCCCTGATAGAAACAAGTAAATGTTTGCAGAATTATGCTTAAACTAAAATTTTCTTGAATCCTTCTTATATTTAAGAGACTTTGCATAAATCAGGTGGCTGTGATTCTGAGGCTAAGGCCCAAATTTGGGGACTAAACTGTGAGTCCTATGTGGGACAGAGACTGTGTCCAACCTGATTATCCTGTAACTAAGCCAGGGCTTAGTATAGTGCCTGGCATTAAGGGAAAGGAGAACAACAACAAAAAAAAGACAAGAAGGCCCTCTAGAACTATGAACTGGGTGAGATGAAAAAGTCTGTGGAGGAGACATCTCTCTGCAAGGGAGACAAGGCTATGAATATGCTCAGCAAGGAAAACAGATTCAAAGGGTGTCACCTGAGGAGCAAGATCCAGGTGAAGAGTTCACCAGCACTTTGGTTTGTATTTGGAGTAACTGGTGGTAGTGGGGGAAACTCTTCTCCAGCTTGGTGGGTGTCTTAGAGTGTAGTGACAGCCCCTTATAGGGGTCTAGGAGTAGCTGGGAAAAGTTCAGGAGTAAGGGTCAGGACTGTAAGGCCCCACTGGTCTACAGCAGAAGAGAATATCATTACTTTCATCCAGTTGCAAATCTCTGGCTGCAGGGTTAGCCCACCAGTCCCCACTACTCATTCTAGCCCATTGACAGCAAGGGATAGCGCTTAATAGTTAAGCACTTGACAAATACCACTAGGTACTTTTTTCCTGCAGAGCACAGTATTTTCCTTTCCCCAGTTAGACTACTACTCAATACTAGTAGTATGAAGGCACTAGATCCATAACTTAGTAACAACACTTAAAATTATAATTTCTAGAATCAGACTAGCTGACATACAGAGGTTGAATAAAAAAAAGAGAACAACTTTTTTCCCCCAAAAGGCAATCTTCACACCAAAGCTGACTGCTTGTTATCATTCAGTAGGGAAGGCCAGAGGAAATTTTAACATTAGGCTTATTGCACTGTACCACTATATATAATTAAAACTCAAAACAAACCCACACAGATTTCACTAACAAGACAAAAAGGCTCTAACAGTTTATTAAGGTTGTGATTAATGAATACTTAAATAATGACTATACAGATGGCATTTTAACAATCGCTTGTTAGTTTTAATGCACTTTTCATGTTTAAAAATAATTGTTTTAGTTTGCCTAAATGTTATAAGAAAAAACAAAAGTGAGTATAAATGGCACTGAAAGCTTTGCATTGACAGTATGGGGAAACCAAGCTTGCAAAAGAAGAAGAGTATTGTCCTTGGTTCTTCCTGCAATTAACAATGTACTTTCCCAAATTTTTAGTACAGTGCTCTGCACAGAGTAAGTGCTCAAATAAAATTGACATCCTGGAGGCAAGAGGAGATGTGGGATTGCAAATCAAATGAAAAGTCAGGGTTAGAGAGAGATTTGGGAGTCATATTAGTGGATGAGACCCCTGAGAGTGTGAGTATAGAATGAGAAGTGTAGGGGTTTAGAATGGGTTTTGACCATAATTATTAGGGGACCCAAGAGAGGGCTTTGCTGGATACCCCCAGTAAGGGGATGACAGAAGCAGAGCCAATGAATGGAACTGTGATGGACATAGGAGAGGAACCTGTGTCAGCAAATCTGAGGCCTGATAAAATTTCAAGGTAGAGGGAGTGGTTCCCAGAATTTAAACCAGTGGTGAGGTCAAGGAGAATCAGGATGCAATATAGCTCTTTGGATTTGGACAGTAGGAGGTTATAGGTGAATATAGGTTTATAATCTTAAATGGAATGAAGGGGTCGAAAGCCCAACTGCAGTGGTTCAAAAGAGAATTGGTAGAAAAGAAATAAAACTGGCAAGTGATGCTACCCATTCTAAGTGACTGAATAATCAACTAGTCATATTTGAGTGGTTTTCCGTGTGCAGAACACTGTACTAAGTGCTTGGGAGATTATAATATATCAGAGTTGATAGACTCATTCCCTTCCCACAATGTGTTTACAGTCTAGAGGGATAAGAATAGAGTCAGGGAACTAGGAGCTGTGGTTTTTTTAATAGCGTAGGGGAGATGAATTGGTGTAGGAAGGGTACTTTTTCTTTCCATGGGGTTGGGTTCTGGTGCACATCTCTTAATTACTTGAGAGTCCACCTGATTGTCAACTACTGCCTGGGTATGCTGATGACCCTGAAATTTCCACCTATCCTCTTTCTCTCACTCCCTTCCCCCCCACCCCCTCACCCCTACTCTCTGCCTTTTCCTACTTCTAGTCTGCCTGAACTCTGCAATCCAAACTATTTCTCTCCCAACAAGGTGGGAGTATAAGATGTAAATAATGCCATTAATAGCAGACCTTTACCATGGAATTCATAAAAGTCTGCTTGTAAAAATGAGAACTGTTGAACAGATGAAGGATCTGCCTAATCTCCCTAACTGGACTAATAAAGTTTTTTAAGATGACGCCATAGGCAAAAATTTTCTTCTCAGCAGAGTAAATAACACCTCTATGAAAATCCTAGCTGTGTTTTCTCCAACTGTCACTTAATTATTCATCGCAATGGAGAACAGAGTGAGCATGTATAAATGAATCAATCAGTAATATTTGAGAGTTTATTATGGGCTGAGCAATGTACTAAGCGCTTGGGAAAGTGCAATAAAATAGAGTTGGTAGACTGCCCACAAGGAGCTTACAGTCTACAGGAGAGACAGACATTTAAATAAATTATAGTTGTGGAAATAGTAGATCATAAAAAATGTATACCTAAGTGCTGTGGGGCTGGGGTGAGTATCAAAGTGCTAAAGGAAATCAAGTGCATAGCTAACAGAAGGGAGAGGGGAGAGGGGAAATGACTTAGCCAGGGAGGGCTTTTTGAAGGAGATGTAAATTTTAAGAAGGTTTTGAAAGTGGGGAGAGTGTTAGACTAATTGATATGAAGGAGGAAGGATTTCCAGTCTGGAGGAAATCTACATATAAGATCATCATCATCATTATCAATACTATTTATTGAGCACTTACTATGTGCAGAGCACTGTGCTAAGTAGTTTGGAGAATGCAATACAACAGAGTTGGCAGAAAAGTTCCCTGCTCACAATGAGCTTACAGTCTAGAGGGGACCACAGACATTGATAGAAATACATAATTTATAACATATAATTGAAAGATATATATAGATATATATATAGATATATATATATAATACAGTAATATGAAACCCTTTTAGCCAATACTTTCAGCCTCATGTGTCTCCAAACCTTTTTTACAAACTTTTACCTACTTTCACTTCACCTTTGCATTCTTTGTAAGGGTTTGATTTAGCAGTGAAATTACTAAAATAATAATAATAATGTTGGTATTTGTTAAGCGCTTACTATGTGCCAAGCACTGTTCTAAGTGCTGGGGTAGACACAGGGAAAGCAGGTTGTCCCACGTGGGGCTCACAGTCTTAATCCCCATTTTACAGATGAGGTAACTGAGGCACCGAGAAGTTAAGTGACTTGCCCAAAGTCACACAGCTGACAAGTGGCCAAGCTGGGATTCGAACCCATGACCTCTGACTCCAAAGCCCGTGCTCTTTCCACTGAGCCACGCTGCTTAAGTAAGTCAAAAGGGGGAAGAGTTTTAAAAAAAAAAATTCCTCATCATCAGCTTCAGTGTTCACCATCAGGTAACTCCCTTGAGCTTGTCTTTGCCCTCTCCATCCCAGTTTATGCTCTCCAATTCTCCCAAGCATACCTTCTAAAAATTGCCTGCTCTTAATTCACAATTCTGCACTCAGTAAGTTCTCAATAAATTTCACTGATTGAATGAATGATTCTCCCACCCCAATCTCTTCCTCCACCTTATACACATCCTATGGCTGGAATTTTTTCCCCACTCAGCTTCACCAATTTCAGCTACACTCAGTTCCTCTCCTACAAAGCCCTTTTACAGTCACCTCTTCCATGAGAAGCTACGTGGCCTAGGGAAAGAGCACAGGTCTGGGAGTTAGAGAGTTCTAATCTCTGTTCTGCAATTTTCCAATTGTATGACCTTGGGCAAGTCGCTTCTGTGTACCTCAGTTTCCTCATCTGTAAAAAGAGGATTAAATAACTCTTCTCCATCGTACTTAGACTGTGAGCCTCATGTTGGACAGGCACTCTGTCTTGTTTGGTTATCTTGTGTCTATTGCAGTGCCTGGCACATAACACATAAATACCATTATGATTACCAAGAGGTACTTCCTGATTAATTCCCCCATCATCCCAATCCTGTCATTCACTCAGGCACTCAACCTGTATCCACCTGTCTTTCAATTTTCTTAATTTGCCTTCCCCATTAGATCGTAATTCTTCGAGGGCATAAACCACAATTTATATGTCTTCTCTAAGCACCCCAGTACATACAATGTGCAATATCTGCACCCAACAGATGCTCAAAGATATTGCTGCTACATACCAAATTCAAAGGACTAGAAACAAGGGGTCTGAATAATTCACAATATGGATAATTAATCCACGAAAATTAGAGCTGACTTTATAATGCTACGATTTAAAAAACAACAACTGATAAATGGGAAAATAGATTCTAAATTATTCTGATACAGGACCAATGTGTTTAAAAAAGTAGCTATCCCACAAAAAAGTCTCAATTTAGTATCTCTAAGGTTTCAGAATGCACTAAACATGTACTGATTCCCTATGAGACAAAATGTGCTTTTCCCAGCAAAGCCAATACACCATATATAGTTTACAGAGAAAAATAAGTAGAGAAGTACATATATATTTAGAATTCTGATATTAACAGAGTTACAGCTAAGCCATGGTTATGAAAACACTGCCCTTTCTTCAACATCTGCTAATATACCTATCGAGTTGAAGTAGAGATAAAAAATAATATGCAAATGGAGAAATAGCCACCAATGTTTAAATTATCTCCATTTAACAACTGTACTGTCAAGCTATTTCTCACTGATAATGATAATTTAATTGAAGTGTGGCTAAATCATTTGTTCCTCACTATTGACCGAAGGTTCATTCTTTTTTTTATGTAAAATTGAGCAATTGTAATTTCCACACCCTATTAATGTTTTACTTTTATCCAAATAAAAATGGTCATATGTATTTATACCATTTAAAAGTGACTCTGTGTCTCTGAAATAGTAGTATACTGAAGAAATAAAGATTTATACCAACAGAACTACCAAATGTAATGCCCTCATTTTTGTTATATCCCTACTCATATTTCCCAATCCAGCCAAACATAATAATAATAATAATGGTGCTTAGCAGTGTTCTAAGCACTGGAGTACATACAAGTTAATCAGGTTGGACTCAGTCCCTGTCCCACATTGGGCTCACAGTCTTAATTCTCATTTTACAGATGAGGTAACTAAGGCCCAGAGAATTTAAGTGACTTGCCCAAGGACACACAGCAGACATATGGTGGAGCCAGGTGGAGAAGGACCCAGGTCCTTCTGACTCCCAAGCCCATGCTCTATCCACTAAGCTATGCTGCTTCTCTATCTACTTTAAATCTACTTACATCCTTCAACATTCAAACCTCCCACCTCTGAATCATTAGGCAGATTATTATTCCCACTTAGAATGTCCTTATCTCTTTCCTCTGCACCAACAATGTCACACCTTCCAAAGTCTTAAACACCTTCCAAAGTCTTAAACTGACCTTCTCCATAAAGATATCCCAGACTAATCCTGTATCAATCCATCAATTAGTGGTATTTATTGAGTGCTTGCTATGTGCAGAGCACTGAATTTAAGTGCTTTGGGGAATACAATAAATTTAATGGGCATGATTCCTGCCCTCAAAAAGAAAACAATCCAGTGGGAAGCAGACATTACAGTAAATTTCAGAGAGGGGAAGCAGTTGAATATAAGAATATGTATGTGTGTTGCCGATGAGCACCTCCCAACAGCCATGTACAAGAGATCCTATAAGTAAACACCCCCAAAGAGGGAAAGGATGCACCCATCACCCCAGTAGGATTACCAAAGAACGGGATGACACATCAAGGGGTCCACAATAATGCAGTTTACTGGTTTTCCTTTACATTCGTTTAGGGACGAGTGGACTCTTACAGAGCAAAGACTATCATCCCCTGGACCCCTTTTATACTTTCCAAAACTCCTTGCGCCTCCCAGGTTCCACCCTGATGGTAGGCATCCTCATCTCTGAGATCAGTCTGGGTGGTCTAGAGGTGTGCCCTCATATTTAAGGGTGTCCCCTGTTTGGGAGACTGCACAATATTTGCAAAAGGATCATGGTCAGGTCATGGAAGTGTGACCATCTTGAGCTGATTGGGTAATGCTTCCCAGGGATCAGGGCCTCCACTAGCCTATGCTCATCCCACCAGTTTCCTGCCTCCTAACCACATTCCAGGATTAGCAAGCTTCCACAGGGCAGGGTAAATATTCTAAATATGGGACTAGGACTTGGGGTGGAGAGAGAGGTATTTCTCTGTCCATGGTAGTACTGTATTTTGCAGCCCATTACTTCCCTTCATCTAGTAAAATGCAACTTGCATAAACACTCTTACACCCACACAATGCCCCTCACTAGAGAACCAGCTACTTTCCTTGCTTGATGCCTGCACTCCCCTGACTGCAGTATTATTGACAATGTGTGTGGGTATTTTTTTTCAGGCTCTCATCATTTGGCTATATCTCTTGCTAGAGAAAAATAGTGAGGGATCAGGGAATACTCCAGGACCCTGATTATTCAGTCAAGGAGTACAGCAGGGGGCATAGGGAGCTGTGAAAAACAGATAAGACAATGCAAGAGGGTGGAGTGGCAAAACTCAAAGGATCATGGGAGGTAAGGGCAGCACAGGATAAAACGATGGTGAAGGCCCAGGAGGTGGCAAAATAGTTTGGTGGCAGGGATGCAGGGGAGGGAGCCGGGGTGGAGATCAAGGGCAAAAGAAACTCCAAAATGACCTATTGTCGGATAATCAGCAACAGAAAGGGCAGATGGTAAGTCTGAAGAGTAGAGCTTTTCCTGGCCAGATCAGGACATGTGATCAACTTTCTAATGGAAAATGGCATCAACAATCTATTAGTTAGCCCGTGTGTGTGTGTGTGTGTGTGTGTGTGTGTGTAGTCTGTATTCAACAATAAATTTTACCCAGTCAATATGCAAACATCTTTTGAAGAACCTATTTCTGAACCTCCCACTTTATGAAAATGTAGATAATTGAAGCTTTTTTTCTGTCATCATAAAATGCATTTCCAAACAAAGGCAATTGCTTGCTAGCATTTTATTTAGTCCAAAATATTTACAATATAGATTGGTAAAAAGGAGAAGCTATTTTTTAAGAATAAGCAATCTGACATGGTTCAACCCAGGCCTGACTTTATGTGAGGCTCTGGTACCAAGGGCTCTGGCTGTTATTTAGAGATGTTCTGGTCCCAAATCTGGAGAAATTCAGCACAACTGCATTATCAAGCTGTTCTGTGAACAACACACTATGTCAGCTTAAGTGCTTTCCTCCGGTCCAAATGAGCCAAGTAGAGCCAGAGACTATTTATATTTCTGGTTTAACTTTTCCATTCAGAAACTAGTCACATAGATACTCATTTCCCCATTGTGCTGCACCTAAAGACATTTAACAACATTTCTAACATATCATGTCACTACCTAATGTACTATAAATGATGTGGATGTTATTAGTGTCATAAAATTAGTCTTTCCAGTCTGAAAAAGAATAATACCTTCTGTTCCCTAAATTTAATTTGTCACTGTGGCTGTAATATACATTGTTTTAGAGCATTGACTTTTCTCTTTAGGGAGAGAGTTTTCAATTTAGTTTAGGAAGACCTTTTTTAAGAATTCCATCTGTTGGTTGAAGAGTCTAAATAACAAAAAAAAATGAGTGACTCAAAGGGCATTTCACAGACTCAGTCAAAATTATACCGATAGAATAAGATGTTAAAGGGTTTAGACTTTAAAGAACATGTACAATACAGTGAGCCATTTACTCCACTTTTTCATTTCTGTGTGTACTTTCCTTAAAAATAAAAACAAATCTTAAAAGGCATATGAAATTAGTCATGAAGAAAGTTTGAAATAGTTTATTCTTCTGCCACTAGGAAGATATATATATAGATAGTTGAGCACCCCAACAAAAATAACAGGAACTTGTCTGTTCTTAAAAGAGTCTTTTCTACTGATATGTTGAGTTCTTGGATTGTCTGGAATATGTACTAACATTGTTTTCCTTATTATACTTTTGGATCCCACAAAACATTGAAAATAATTGAATTTTTAGACAGTGTGCATTGTGAAATGAAGTTGGTATTTAGAGACACTCCCTAAATGCAAGCAAATTGATGGGATGGGAATTGGAAAAAGGGCCTTACCAAAGATGGAAAACATTCTCTCAGTGTAAAGGAGGTCTGTGAATTAAAGCTACCTGTTCTTTTTCCATGAATGTCTGTGATTCCTGGATCTCATGAATGTGATAGTGTATGTCAGTATAGAAGCATGTTGCATTAAAAAAATAAATAATTTTGGAACCAGTTATTAGTCAAGAATACTATGGGATTTATTTATATAGCAATTTTTTTCTTATAAGAAGTTATTTTGTCATATTACACTTCCAGTGACATCCACTGATCAGTGACTGGCAAAATGACTAGATTTCAAAAGAATTGTTTGAATGGAGATAATAAGGAAGAATAGAGTTGTAAAAAAAGATTTGGGAGAATCTCAAAGTGGTTATAGAATTTCAGATTAACTGACACGGTGATTAACTGACAATTCTATAATTTTTACTGTATTAAATACAAGGCATTATGTACTCAAAAGCTATATATTATTGGGGGGGGGGGGAGAAAAAAAGAAAGGTGGACTTTCTTTCACTCAATCATATTTATTGAGTTCCCAGTGTGTGCAGAGCACTAAACTAAGTTCTTGGGAAAGTACAGTGCAGCAATAAAGAGAGACAATCCCTGCCCACAACGAGCTCACAGTCTGGGCTATGCGATGGGGAGGGGGTTGAGTTGGCATCAATCAACCTATAGTGTATATATTGAGCATCTACTATGTGCAGAGCACTGTATTAAATTCTTGTGAAAGTGAAGTAGAATTAGTAGTTTTATCATCAAGGAAGTTATAATCTAGCAGGAACAGACAAACAAGAATATATTATAGGTGGTAGCAGAAACAGAGTTTAAAGATAGGTTACAAAAAAAGTGCTATGGAGGACAGTATGTGTGTGTGTGTATGTAGGGGGAATGGTGGGGGGAACCAAGTGCTTAGTTGACACTGAAGTGCTGGTATGGCAATTGGGAGATGTAGGATTGGAAGATGAGAAATTTAATTTGGTATGATCTCCTAGAGGGAGATCCTTCTTGACCTCTCTACAGCCTTTGATACTATGGTTCACCCATTTCTCCTGCAAACACAGTCCTCTTGATTCTCTTTCTAACTCTTTGGTCACACTTTCTCAGTCTTTCATCAGATCTGCCTCTACCTTCCACTCCATTGACTATAGGTATGCCTCAAGATTTTGTTCTTAGTCTCCTATTTTCAATCTCCATTCATTCCTTAGGGAGCTCATCAGCTCTCATGAATTTAACCAACTTGACACAGATGACTCCCAAATCTACATCACTAGCCCTGACCTCTCTCCCTCTCTAATAATAATGTTGGTATTTGTTAAGCGCTTACTATGTGCTGAGCACTGTTCTAAGCGCTGGGGTAGACATAGGGGAATCAGGTTGTCCCACGTGGGGCTCACAATCTTAATCCCCATTTTACAGATGAGGGAACTGAGGCACAGAGAAGTTAAGTGACTTGCCCACAGTCACACAGCCAACAAGTGGCAGAGCTGGGATTCGAACTCATGAGCCCTGACTCCAAAGCCCGTGCTCTTTCCACTGAGCCACGCTGCTTCTCCTCTCTGCAGTCTCATATCTCCTCCTGCCTCCAGAATATATCTACATGGATATGCTTAGCGTCACCAAAACTCCTAAGTCCTTTCCTCCTTCCAACTTTCCAAGAATTCTTGACAAAAGACCGCCACCCTCCCTATCTTGCAAGCCCATAACCTTGGCATTATCTTTGACTCCTCCCTCTCTCTCTCTTTCTTTCTCTCTCCTCCCCCCAACACCGTGTATATTCAATCAATCACCAAATTCTGTTGGCTCTTCTCAACATTGAAGCATGTCGTATTCAGACGACTATTATATCAGCCTTTTTGTTGACCTCCCTGTTTCCAGTTTTTCCTTTATTCAGGCCATGGTATATCTCCTCCCAGGAGCCTTCTCTGATTGAACTCTCATCACCCTACCCTATTTCTCACACTTCTGTGACACCTAAGCACTTGGATACTTCCCTCCATTATGAATACTCTACTCCTTCCCTAGGATCTGTAATTTATTTTAGTGTCTGTCTCTGCCTCTTGATTGTAAGTTCTTTGAGGGTAGGGATGCTACCTGTTAACTCTGTATTGTACTTTTTCAACAGAGTGTCCTATGTAGAATAAATGTTCAAATATGACAGATAGATTTGATTTTATGTTTCTTAATGGCTCAAAACTGGATTTAAGGGAAATTTGCTGCTAGTACTAATTACCGTAAGTTAGCAAAAGATGCTGAAACACAGTAGGTTGATGTTATAATGAGAGGGCTTTTTTTCTTGTGAGATTGAGATTATTTATTCAGCATGACACCTGATTGATATGGAATTCTTTATGACTAGACGTGTTCCCTAGGAGCAGTTTTTTTTTCTTATCTACTAAGAATTTTCAATTTAGATTTGGTCCCCATAACCAGAGATCACTTAGGAAAAAAAGGCATTTAGAGAAAGGGAAGTCCTATTTTGTTGAACAGAACTAATCTCACTATAAGCTTGACTTTGCACCAGAGGAAAGACCAGAGGAAGAAAAGAATGACTCAATCTCTCTTTAGCCTGACTTCTAACACCCTGTATAGTCAGGACCAAGATAGTCTCTCATCTGACCTTACCAAAATACTGCATGGTCTCTTGGGACTATGCTAAAACAAAGTGATGGAGTTTTCTGTCAGTAATGAATGAGCCACAGTCATGAAAATGTCTGGACTGAGAACCTGCAAGAAAGAAGTGATTGTCATGATGACACCTTGCCAAGTACTACCAGCATTCTCTTTGTACTGCCAGCCCTGGCTTGGACAATGGATCCTATTGGATCTAGACCCCATGACTCTGAGTTAGCACAAAGCCAAACCCAACCAGATGAGGACCTAATGGGGATATGTGGAAATATCCAATCAGACATGAGCAAGGTCAATCTTGAAATGTCCTGGAACTCACTCCCAGGATATGTTACAGTTTCTCCATGGAGTGCTGAAGTCAGAGAAAAACTATATATATGCAATATTACTGTTGGAACTGACTTCCTAGAATATCCTGTTTTGCCTATTGCAGGGGTGCTATGCTACTATGTTGAGGTCAATACCGGCCTGGCCAGCTGGCACAGAATAGGAATAGGACAAGTCAGACAGCAGAAATAGAGTGGCCATTTATCCAGTTTTTCTCATCTGTCCCCGGTCCAGTACTGTCAGAACCAGACAGCATTAAGTTTGGGTTTAATGGCCAACAGAAAATAATAAACTTCATCTATAAGTGTGTGTCCTTATAATCTCATGTAAAATGGGAATCTAGTGCCTTCTCCCTCCTAGTGTGAGCCCCATGTGGGACAGAGATTAGAACAATGCTTGCCACATGCTAAATGTTCAACAAATACTAGTAAAAAAATTTACATGATGTATTATTTGGGGCTTGCACCAAGATTGACTGGCTAACATGAATATTGTTTTGTTTTTATTTGTTTTACTGTTTGTTGTGCTAGACTTGATCTATACCTGCTGGATTAAGCGGCTTTCTTCCAATCAGTTTCAAATTTGCCAGGATTGGAAATTTGGTCATTTGGGACAAACTGTTAATCCATGTTCCCAGGTGTTTAAAAGAGTAGAGCTGTGTTCAGCAGTAGCACAATATACCATCAGGAGTTGGGGAGTTCCGGTCGCTAAACTCCTGTGTCCTGGAGGCTTAAATTGGTGACCTTCCACCTTTTATTGCTGCAAAATGGTACCTGTGATACCAACACATTATGCTACATGCCTGGTGTAAGGCAGGTGAGGTCGAGCATCACCTTGTCTGGTTTTTGGGAAGGCCATAGGTAGAACTCCAACTGGATGGGAGTGGAGTTAGTTGGGTTAGACTTCTCACATTTTAGGCCTGTGCACAACTCTTTGTAGGTTCCCTTAGAGCATGTTTAGACAAGAGGTTAGCAGCATATTGTTTTTCAAGCTGCCAGCACCTTGGGTATGTGTTATACCCTTCAATAGGACCTAAACCTCATTAATGAGGAAAACTATGGAAAGGATGGCCATTTTCCTGCTGTGTCCAGGAAACACTCTTTTTTCCAAGCCCTAAGAGAAGAATTGAGCTCAACACATGATGAATTTGATGCCTTCATGTATTGAAAGGAATATAAGTTTAGGAACACAGAAAAAATATCAGCACTCCAACATAATAGTGAGTTATCTGGATTGACACCACTATTAACTCATGCAATGCTGCAGAGTTGACATTACCATTTAAAATTCATTCATTCATTCATTCAATAGTATTTATTGAGCGCTTACTATGTGCAGAGCACTGTACTAAGCGCTTGGGATGAACAAGTCGGCAACAGATAGAGACAGTCCCTGCCGTTTGACGGGCTTACAGTCTAATCGGGGGAGACGGACAGACGAGAACAATAAAATATGGGAAGCAGTTCAAAACTAACCTGCATATTAATGTTTGTGCACATATTGGTGTGTTTTCATATAAGTGTACATTTTTTCCTGAGAAATTAGCTGTTGCAGTATCCTGAAGATTTGAAAAGATTACTCTGTGGCCCACTTGCAGCTGGGAACTATTCAACCTGACACCCACTGCTCAACATCATTCATAGGCCCAATTTCTGATTCTTGATCTCCTCATCAACCATGATCATCTTTCTATCTCTTGCCATTAGAGCAAAGCTTCAGAGAAAGTCTATCTAGAAAGCAATGAGATGACCTACTAATGCATTGATGCGGTTGATAGTCAAAGATAACTTGATAAAGAAAGCAGGTTTTTTTCATTAGACCGGTTCTGCTCTGAGGCCTTGCTATTAATAAAAGGCTCCTGGAAACAAGATTTACAAAAGGAGCATTTACATTACATTTCCAGAAACAGAGTCCAAGAGCATTTAGGTGAAATTAATTTCCATTGGTGTGTATGCTGGAGCATTTATCCCAAATATATGAAAGTGGAAATGTGTCGGATGCTATTGGAATTTGCCCATTGGGGTTAGAAAAGCCAAAGCAGACATGGTAATAAATTACACTAGAAACGAAAGGGATTTACTACTCTCTCTGTCAGGAAAAAAAAATACAAAGATTCCTTCAAATTTGGGCTGTATTTAATTATGATTTTATTACTTTGTTCTATCACTTAAGCCTTGTAAAATAATGATGTAGTGATGGGGGTTAGATACTTCTGTGCTTTCTGAATTGAATGTAAGGTGGGCCTCTCTTTTTATTTTATTTATTTTTTATTTGAACTAAAAGACAGTTACTGGCAGGGAATAGTTTGTGTGTAACTTGAATGTAATCTTTACTTACACAACTTTCTTTTTTATTCATTTATTTTTCATTCTTTCTTTTCTCTAAACCCTTGAAGCAATGTTTTCCCTTTTTTTTAAAGATGGCCCCCTGTTGAGAGTGTCAAACTGAGATGGCTGGAGGCTGCATTCACAGCTACTGGGGGCCTATGGCTTGCTTGGGTAAACAGCAGTGATTGTTTGCACTAGCTAACAGTTACACTCCTTTTCCTTTCTTTTCTGCTATTTGCTCATAGCAGCAGTTTAACAGAAGGAAGTAATCACTTCTCTGCCTCTCACATCTCCCCTTAACTTATCCTCAGAACCCTTCTATGTGACAGCACGGCAGAAGTGGAAAAGTGAGATCCATTTTCCAAGTGTTAACCACCTATTGATGTCAAGGCTGGAGCATAGAAATAGCCATCAGACATACATGTCAATACCGAAAACATGCCGTCTTATCTATTGCCCTGCAAATTGGACTTCTCAGAAGAAATTCCAGTAATTTTTCTAGATGAAGGACAACTAAAGTAATAAAGCCAGAAGCCCTTTGCCAGTCCTCTTGGAAAATATCTCCCTATAAAATCTAAGCATGGTTCATTGTTCTCTTCACTTGTGGCAGTATGAATTTTGGAAGTGAGATATTTTCATCACAACTGCCCATATAGGATTGTGTTAGATAAGTCTCACAGCTGGAGTAAATGATTTTTTCACTGAAAGTCTATGCCATATTTTTGTATGTGCTTATTTATACTCATCCTCAGCACTTATATGTACACATTTATTCATTTATTTATTTTGGATTACCCTATTTACATGTACATTTATGTCTGCCTTCCCCATTAGAATGTAAGCTCCTTGTGGGCAGGGAATGGGTCACTGCTTTGTTTTAGGTTTCCCAAGTGCTTAGTACAGTGCATTGCACCCAGTGGACACTCAATAAATGCTATTCTACCAGTATATCAAAATATCAATGATTAAATATATATTAAACAGTCCCACTGATAAGCAGATAAGGGAGAGGGATCAGATAAGAGATAATCTCTGTGCCAAGCAAATCAAAGATAATAATGAAGATAATCAAATTGGACCCAGTCTCTGTCCTACCCAGGGAAGGTGTTGGGTGAGAATTAAGCCCTGGAAAGGTACATATTATGCAATCCTGGAATCTCATACTTCATAAATTACCTCTAGAATGTTTTCTACAATTCGTTTTAAAACAGAACAAAATTATGCATATTATCTTGTGGCATCCAGAAAGCACATTCCTTACCTTTCCCATTAGCTAACCTTTCTGAAGTGGACAGGTAAAGAGAACAAGTGAAAAATGGGATGGTGGCGGTAGAAAATGAATTAATATATATCAATCATATGTGATGGGAGTGCTTTCTGAAGGTGCTTTTCACTTTGCTGGAAGAGGATATATCATTCTCAGCTTGGATATTCTATGGCTCTTAGCTAGTCTCACCTTCATCTCCATAGCAGTTAGGCAGTAACAGGGATCATGGTGATTAGGGGCAGAAGTCATTTTTTTGTGAAATAATGGATCATTTTCTGATTATACAAGATCAGGGTTTTTAAAAAATTGATCACATGACCTAAAACTTTATAATAGGTTGTAATAGTTGTTTGATCAATGTCTTCAATTGAATTCCAATCTGCCCACTGTACATCCTGGAAGACCTTTCCTGCAGGTATGAAGAAAAGATAATAATAATAATAATGATAATGTTGGTATTTGTTAAGTGCTTACTATGTGCAGAGCACTATTCTAAGCGCTGGGGTAGATACAGGGTAATCGGGGTGTCCCACATGAGGCTCACAGTTAATCCCTATTTTACAGATGAGGTAACTGAGGCCCAGAGAAGTTAAGTGACTTGCCCACAGTCACACAGCTGACAAGTGGCAGATGCGGGATTCGATCCCATGACATCTGACTCCCAAGCCCAGGCTCTTTCCACTGAGCCACGCTGCTTCACTTGTGCATATATGCATTTTTAATACAACATATGATGCTATGGGTCATTGTGGCATATACTGAAGTACTGTACTTGATATGTAATATATAATACATATATGAGAGAAGCAGCATGACCTAGTGGATAGAACAAGGGCCTGGGAGTCAGTAGGACCTGAGTTCAAATCCTGGTCTGCCACTTGCCTGCTGTGTGACCTTGGGCAAGTCACTTTGTTTTTTTTGCCTCAGTTACCTCATCTTTAAATTGGGGATGAAGACTGTGAGCCTCATTTGGGACATGGACTATGTCCAACCTGATTATCTTGTAACTACTCCAGCACTTAGAACAGTACCTGGCACATAGTAAGTGCTTAACAAATACCATGAAAATATATATGTATATTCCAGATCTAAACTGCATGGTAAAACATTTTAATTTTTCTGTTAGATCTACTTTTCCTGCTCTAGAAACTATATTTTCTATAGTCCAAAAGGATAACATTTTCCAGACTTTTGAGTCAGTTGGTCTCGTCCTTTATTCAGCATATTAGGTAGGTATCCTTCTAGACTGTAAGCTCGTTGTGGGCAGTGAATATGCCCACCAACTCTGTTGTACTCTCTCATATGCTTAGTACAGTGCTCTGTAATAATAATAATAATTGTGGTACTTGTTAAGCTGTTACTATGAGTTGAGCACTGTTGTAAACTTTGGGGTAGATACATGATAATCAGGTTGGACACATTCCTTGTCCCTCATGGGACTCACAATCTTGATCCCCATTTTACAGATGGTAACTGAGGCATAGACAAAGTAAGTAACTTGCCCAAGATCATGGAGCGGACATGTGGAGGAACTGCAATTAGAACCCATGACCTCTGACTGCCAAAGGTCTAGGGTTCTAATTCTGGCTCCGCCAAATGTCTGCTGTGTGATCTTGGGCAAGTCATTTATAAGTGCTCATACAAATAATGTTGTAGGTATTTAGGCACAAGCAAGCATTTCTTTCAAGAACTTTGCCTTGGTAACTGTGGATATTGGCTACTGTAACTACTGAAGCTTGTGTTCTTAAGAAGATTGTGTCTGATCCCATGAGAGTTTTGTTCTCTGTTGGTACCAGGAGGAGAAAGAGTATTAGCAGTACTATAGTACTTATCATGCAGTTACTGTGGGCATAGCACTGTACTAAAGGCTAGGAAAGAATACACAGGTGGAAATTTAACATGGTCCTTATAATAGTAATAATTAGGGTATTTGTTAAGCATTTACTATGTGCCAAGCACTGTTCTAAGCACTGGGGTAGATACAAGGTAATCAGGTTGGACACAGTGCCTGTCCCACATAGGACTCACAGTCTTACTCCTCATTGTGCAGATGAGGTCACTGAGCACAGAGAAGTGAAGTTACTTGCCCAAGGTCACACAGCAGACAAGTGGCAGAGCTGGGATTTGAACTCATGACTTTCTGAATCCCAGGCCGGTGCTCTATCAACTACACCATGCTGCTTATCCCTCAGGGTGTGTGTGTGTGTATCTCCAATATGCACACATAAGGGTATATATGTATATGTCCTTCATATTTAGACACCAAAATATGACAATGAAGTTCGCCTGTGAGTGTGTTTGTATAGCTTGAAAGGCCAGTGTGGGATTCACAGTCCCAGTGCCACATTGAACACCCATGAAATTGTTGTGTTGTTGTAGTTTCCTGTACTTTCTGTTTAGGGAGAGAAACTGTTTTATATCTTTGGGAATGTGGGCAGGGGAGGAATTTCTCTCTCAGTTTATGCCCCGGGGAGGATACTACACAGCTGGAGAATACACAGAACTGCTTGTAGAGCATACTCAGGGTTGTGTGGTGAATTCTGTCGTCATTATAGCCATCAAAGACTTACTCACTTGGAGCAGCCCTTCACTACAGCTTCCACAGTTACAGTGAGAGGAAGCAGGGTAATCAATCAGTGGCATTTGCATGCTTACTGTGTGAAGAGCACTGAACTAAGTGCTTGGCAAGAATACAATATGACAGAGTTAGTAGACATGTTCCTGCCCACAGGAGCTTGAGAATTGCTAGCAATTTTCTGCTTGAAAGGGGTTTAAAGTGGAGAATAGCAAGGGAACATAAGGAACTCATTTCTTCTTTGCAGATCCTGAAGGAACATTACTGTGTCCTTATGTCCCTTAGACTATATTTTAGGTACTGTTTTTATACTATGAAAGGCAGCATGGTCTAGTGGAATGGATACAGGCATAGGAGTCAGGAGACCTGAGTTCCAGTGTCAACTATGCCAGTGATTGGCCTGATATGTGATCTTAGGAAAATCACATTACCTCTCTGGGCCCCACTTTTTTCTCATCTGTAAAATAACTGTCAATTATTCAAAAAGCAATTCTCACCAGGGCCTTGATAACACACTAGATGTAAGTTGAACACTTCAGATAATACATTGTTTTGTTCAGAACACCAAGATGCCATCTCACACTCAAGCTGTGGATCATTTGACACTTCAGCTCCTGACACTACAACCAGAGAGTGAACAAGATGTATTTATCCTCATGAATTTTTTTGTTACCCACTTTTCAGTAAGTAGGTCCTGTTGCTCATGTCTTTCTCCATTTACGGCCTTTGTTGCTCTGACAATATCTCAAGGCCCTATGATGATTTTCCTCAGCTTACAAGCCTGTTTTCCCCTCCTCAGACTTTTATCTATTCCCTTTGCTCTCTGACCCTTTTGAATTTGTGTCTCCCAGAACTAACTTGTCAGAGATTTACTCTTTTGCCATCTGACTTTCTTGAATGTCTTTGGTTTCTGCTCTATTTAGTGCCCAGGTTTTCCTGTCTAGGACAACCTAATAGTAAGTTGGAACCAGGAACTACAGAATATTGAGTGAGAAGGTGTGGGCACCTTATGTAGCCTTATGGTGACCTTATGAATGAGTAGAAGAGAGTCCATTGAAATGTTGGTTTCTGAAGTGCTTTACATTATTTTTAATAGTTTCCTTAACAGGCCTATGCACTATCCATCTTAACAAGACACCATTTTTAAATCAACCAGAAAACTGAGAAATAGAAGTTAAACAATCTGTCCAGGGTCACAAATGAAGTTGGTTGCTTGATTGCCTGATTAGTACTTAAATTTCTGATTCATTACATGGACTGTTAAACCTCAATAGTACTTAAAAAAAAGAATCATAAAGGAGAAATATACATTTTCTGTTTCCTTAAATGGTCAGTGTCATTTAATATTATAGCATCAAAGCAGAAACACTATAATTATGGCCAATAAGGCATGTTTATTTCAATCTCAATTTTCAGAAACTTGTTGTTTTCTTAGTCTATAGCCTGTCAATGAGAATTAACTCACAAAATGACACCAAATGATGAACATTTGCTCACAAGAACAGTACAATGGAGTGTTTAAGCTTTCCATTCTCAAATAAATACAATCAAATATGGCCAAGGGTAGTTAGATCTATTATCAGTACTTGAAAGAAAATTGATTACTGGAGGGAAAAAAAAACATTGAAATGAAGAGCTGAAATCAAATAACTTTAACAACCCTACAGATCGTGCAGGAGGTGCTATTTAAGTGAACTCATACCCAATGTCCTCTCTTCAAATATTCTATCCTAGACTGGCCTAGATGAATAGCTCCTTAGGTGTTTATGGGGTTTTTTATATTCCAAGAATAGGTAATCAGCAGCAGTATCATTTCTCCTTCTGTATTACAACCTCGCTTGCATACATCGCTCCCCTAATGCCTACCTATTCACTGTACCTCAATCTCAACTATCTCACTATCTCACTAATGACCTCTTGCCCACATCCTGCCTCTGGCCTGGAATGACCTCCTCTCCATATATGAAAGACAATCACTCCTGCCATATACAAAACCTAATTAAAACCACATTTCCTATGAGAAGCCTTCTCTAACTAGCCAACATTTCTTCTTCTCCCTCATCTTTGTGTTACTCTTGTCCTTAGATTTGCACCCTTTATTCACCTCCCATCTCAGCCCCACAGCACTAATGTGTGTGTATATTATATATATATATATATATATATATATATGTAATTTATATTCATACCTGTCTCTTTCCTCTAGACTGTAAGCTTGTGTCCTATAATTTCCCAAACAGTACAGTGCTCTGAAAGCTAGTTATCTTACTAGCTTTCAAATATGATTGATTAGGGGTTACTGTTGGGTAACTATGACAGAGTTTTGGAAAATCATAAGGGAAGACCACGGAGGATGTAGAATTTTAGGAGGTCTTTGAAGGTGGGGAGGGTGAGAGAAAGATTTTTATTTTTAAAGCTTTCCTGCAATTGTTTATCACAAACCAGTTAGCTCTGATCAGGCTGATTTTTTATCTGAATTCTGGGACCAACACTGGAGGAACCTCAGTGGTGGTGTGGGATTTATGGAACAAAAATACTGTATTTGGCTTGTCTTAACTCTTTCTGCCAATTCCCCAAATCTTCCATTGAAATCTTTCGTCTGAAAAGGTGCAGGCTGAGCAGAGAATATGATTCAAGTCTGGAAAACCATGAAATATGTCAAGAGGGCAAACACAGAATTGATGTTTTTCACATACCACACCAGTTCAAGCTTGAGGGTGATAGGATCAAAATAAACAAAAAGACACATTCTTCATCCAGCAGATGTAAGGAATTTATTACTAAAGGAAATTGTGTAGGCAGAAAATATCAGTGGGTTTAAGAGCAGTTGGGATCAATTCATGAACAAGTGGTCAATAATGAGATATAAAGGGGAAGTTAGGAATGCAGAGAGGAAAAGTAAGAGGTCTTAGATTCTAAGTCCTTAAGCACCAAATCTATGTTGGTTGGAGTAAAAGAGATGTGTCAGCCCCAGTTCCCAGCCCTCCCAAAGCAGAGGCAATGGATCTTGGGGATGGGGAAGGATACTGATTTTGATTTATTTTCTTTTTTTTTTTTCCAGAAACATTCTCTCCATCTCTCAGGGAAGACTTTAATAAAGTTTCAGAGCCTGTTGGCAGCAACTAATCAGAAGATTAGTTGGCTCATAATTGTGATGTAAATTAGCCCCTTCAACTGAGTGAAGGAAGATCACTGATTTTTAGGGAGTATCTGTTCAGCCTTTGGTTTTCTCTGTAGTCCTCCTTATTCCTAAAATCTTTGTCTTCCATAAAGGTCAGCTACCAATATGACAGCAATACCAACCCTAGGGTAAAAGAGTGGGTGCTTGCTTTTCATTATTGCTTCAAAGGAAAGGATCAGATTGTCCCCAAGGGGGTTCCTGGAACACCACTAAGGAAGGAAAGGTTTAAAAATGAAAGTACAATCTTAAAGAAAGCAATCTTGGTCTCCCTTCACTTCCATAATAATTATTGAGGCTCATAGTGATTTTTTTTAAAATTAAGCAGCGTGGCCTAGTGGAAAGCACACGCAAGCCTGGCAGTGAGGATCTCAGATCTAATCACAGCTCCATCACTTGCCTGCTGTGTGATCTCAGGCAAGTCACTTAACTTCTCTGTGTATGTTTCCTCATCTGTTAAATAGAGACACAATACCTCTTCTCCCTCCTCCTTAGACTTAGCCCTCTATGGGACAGAGACTGCTTTTTTTGTTTTGTTTTGTTTTTGTTTTACTTCTATCTACTCCAGTGCTTAGCATAGTACTTGGTACATAGCAAGTGCTTAATAAATACTACAATTATTGTCATTATTTCTCCTTTTAATGCTTTTCCCTTTTATCTCTTGTCCTGTCTATAAAGCTCTAAATATTGTTTGACCTAAATTACTCTCCATCTTGATAGAACAATAATGCCCTTTGTCAACTCAAGATGTCTTTCTTCTTGTGAAATTATAGTTATTTTCTGAATTATCCTAGGACAAAACATACACACACACCACCCACTCTTTCCCTCTTTCTCTCATTTATATATAATCCTATGGCACTGTACTCCATTGATCTGTAATTCCTCATAATCTGACCTCTTTTTACTCTACTGATGAGGAAGGCTTTAATTTCAAATGCAAATATTTGATCTTCACAGTAGTTTACAAAGATTCAGTTAACTGCAACCCACAGGCGGTTCACAGCAGAAACAGGAAGTAAGTGTGAGAGACCCAGACCATTTGACTCTCCAGGATGTTTTAGGCATATTTGAAAAGTCAGATTTTTAAAAGGGCCAAGTTAGAAGTCAGGAAGCTAAGGCTAAGCTTAGCATGCATAAATGCACCCACCCATACATATACACAATGGAGGTGGACCAGCTCAGTAAAAAAGTATCTTTTTTAAAATTCAACTATTCACCCTTCCCTAATTTAGATATTTCACATACTCAAACTAGAACCTCCTAATTCCATCCATATTCCCTATATTAGTTTAATACAACACAATGCATAAATGCTGAATTCGATTTGTGAATTCTGAACAGTTCACTCGCCTTCTATTGCCAATCTGCAAATTTATTATAACAATGCTATTGCCACCATGAACTAATAAAAGTAGATAACTGGAAAGTGCAGGGAATATTTTTTATTGAGGGTTTACTGTATCCTGAGCACCAGGTTAAGCATTTGGAAGAATACAATTGGGCTTTAAGACAAGCTCTCTATCCCCAAGAGCTTACACATTCAGGGAGTAGTAATAAGTAAGAGCCTATTGGTAAATTAGGATCTTGATTATACTTTCTTATACTCATATCAGTATCCTACACTACATTTGAAAGTGTTAAAAGTACATTTTTTTGGATGAGGCAGTATAAACCTCCTCATTTTAGGTAGCACTTTCCACTTTGGATACCTGAATCTGGTGGGGAGAATGGTCACTCCTAAGTATCTCTCCTTAAATTGCTGGTGTGGAACTCTGAAAATTCTTCACTTAGAAGGAAAGTTTCATCTTCAGCACAGCATTTTAAAATAGCATGATCAAGTTTTATTTTTTTTGCGGGGTGGGGTGAAGCAGTTAGAACTTTTTAGGGACCTAATTTGTAGATGGCTTCCCTTCCTTTGTTTAGACTAGACCAATTTTCATCAGGAAACAAGCTCATTTGTAATTCACTTTCTTGACCCAGCTGGTGGAGTATAATTATAATTGCAGCATCAGCCCAAATTACCACATGCTGTTCCGGGTGACTCATTGTACTGTACTAGACACAGTTAACAAGAATAAAGTGATACTTCCTACAGCTTCCAAAGAAGTGAACACAGTGGGGCAAAATTTGGACCTTGATTCAGGTAGAATGCTCATTAAAACCAATGGGTGTTTGGTATGAGTAAGGATTCTGGTATGAGGCATGTGATGCTATGTTACTATGGATATTACTTGGAAATAACTATTGAATCATTTCTGATCTATATTTAATTATACTTATCTATCTCATAGGACTACTATGAGGCTTTATTAGTTCATTTTTGGAAAGCAATTTGCAGTAAAAATAATACTGTGCAGTGTCCTATGCATTTTTCTTTCAGTATTCCTTGAAGACAATCAACTGACAGTGCTTTGCATAACCCCAGCACCTTTACCAATTGAAATCTCTACTCATGCTTTTTTGTTTCTCTTATAAGCAGAAATCTTCCAAAGGAAAAGTAAGATTTGTAGGGGCTAGTCAATTATTTGAATTCTTTTACAGATTATTTTTGCTTCTAGTTTTTTTTTAAATGAAAAACTTTACAGAAACATAGTGGTTGAATCTGTCTTCATAATACAGAACAAAAAGGTGAATATTTTCTCACCATGTATTATAATAATTGTTTTGAATAAGATAAGTTCTTTTGGTTAACAGAAAAGGCACATTATATTTATGAGCTTTATGAGTTACTTTGGAACGTTGAAAATCTCCTATTACAGAATTAAAATGTAATTTCATACATTTTATCATACCCATAAGAATCTAATATATGCAATTCTGAAGAAAACTAACTTACTTGGGAAACTATAAGATGCCCTTTGTGCGTGGGCATGCATTTGTGTGTACCTGAGAAGTGCTATTTAAAGAGGCACTGCTCACTCTGAGTAAGGATCTAGAAAATGTGCCCTACTCTTTTCTAAATCCCTTTATCATTCATTCAATCATATTTATTGAGCACTTAATTTGTGAAGAGCACTGTACTTAGCAGTTGGGAGAGTACATTCTAACAAATAGGCACATTTCCTGCCTACAACAAGCTTACAAGCTAAATGGGGAGACAGACATTAATATGTCTTCTTAATATGCCATCCCTGCATTAATCTTTGCAGACTTCAATATCCGTGTGTATATTCCTGACACTTCCACCGTCCACTTCCTCCCCCTGCTCAACACCACTGATCACCTCATCAACTTGGACAAACACTTGATCTCATCGTTTCTAGTCACCGTACAATCTCTATTCTCACCAACCCTGAAATTCCTCTATCCAATCACAACCTCTCCAACTGCCTTCTCTTCCACACACCTGCTTCCTGCAAATCTTTCCTGTTTCCCAACAGAGACCTCTAATTATTGACCCCACCCTCCCAATTCTCCCAAGTCATAACGATGCCCTTTTGGTCTTCATACACATATTACAGTTTCCTTAACATGCCAATCAAAGCTTTCAACATCACCCTCTCCACTGAACTCAACTCCCTCGCTCCTCGCTTCCTCTGATCTCATACCACTACCTACAGCTCTGGATCTCTATAGTATGTTTCCTCTGCTTCTATGTTTGAGTTGCAGAGCACTGCTGGTGGAAATCCAGAAGGTTTGAACTATGAACAATTAATCTGACTGAATCCTCCAAAACAATTGTTTAGCCTTCAGAGTTTCTCACCACATTATTCATTTTCTAAGTGCTTTAAATGCTTTAAACTCTGTAGTTGCCAGCTTAGCAACAAAGGGGCAGAGGCAGGGAAAAGGGAGGTGAGATATTTGGTTAGTGTGGGTTTGATCTCTCTTAGCACCTGCACTCCCATCTACCACATCTCTGTCTTCCCTTCACAACTCTGTGCCCCAGGAATATTGGGGATGGGGAAGGATACTGATTCTGATTTTTTTCATAAACAGTCTCTTCAACTCTCAGGAGAAGTTTTAATAAAGTTTCAGATACTGTAGGCATGAACCAATCAGAGGACATGCTTCATAACCATGTTGTAAATTAGCCCCTTCAACTGAGTGAAGGGAGATCAATCAGATGGGGCACCCAAGGATGGCTGTAATCCAATAAAACATACATTAGGCAGTGCACACCCATATTGTGTACCCACCCAGACATCTGACTGCATGAGCCTGTGAGTCAGAAGGTCATGAGTTCTAATCCCTGCTCCATCATTTGTCTGCTTTGTGATCATGGGCAAGTCACTTCACTTCTCTGGGCCTCAGTTACCTCATCTGTAAAATGGGGATTGAGACTGTGAACCTCCTGTGGGACAGGCACTAAATCCAATCTAATTTGTTTGTATCCACCCCAGCACTTAGTACAGTGATGGCACATAGTAAGCTCTAAACAAATACTATAATTATTATCTCTAGTTCAGCCTCGCTTGTTTTAATTCTGCCCTCTTTCCCTGAAAATTCTCCTCCATCCTTATTAACTCCCTTACACATTGCCAGAGCCAGCTATTCCAGACATTTAAATCCCTCCCCAAACCCGCTCTCCCATCACTCCCCTACTGACCTAGTGACATATCTTATTGATAAAATTGAAACCAGCAAGCATTATCTTCCTCAACTCTTTTCTGACCCTCTCCAACCCCTCTCTCTTCAGCTCTCCTACCTTCCCCAATGGTAATTCAAGAAGAAATTCCTGCCTTCTCTCAAAATATACCCCCTGCATCTGTGTCTTTGATTCACTTAATTTTTTTCCTTCATTCATTCAATAGTTTTGATTGAGCTCATACTGGCTACAGAGCATTTTATTAAGTACTGGGTAAAAATACAGTGAAGGATAAATTAGACAGAGGTAAATTTAGGAACAAAGGATCACAATTTAAGAATAAGGGGATGGAGTTACTAACACAGAAAGATTGAAATGATGAAAGCAACAAAATAATGTAAGAAAAAAAAAATCAGTCCCAAATCTAGAGCATAATTCTTCCTCATCACATCCCTGAAGGTTCAGGGCATTTATTCAACTTTTTCCAAGTCATCTTTTGAAGCTCTGCTTTACTAAACTCTTTATCCATTTATAGTCCACTCCACAGCATACCATCTGCCTTAAATCTAAGAAATTCTATTTTAATTGCAATAATCTTAGAGGTCAGTGACAAGGAAACAGCATTGATATACACTTTTTCTAACTTGCTTGATTTTAAATAAATTTGTGAGATGAGTGTTTACTTGGAGCCTACCACCTAAAGAGCCAACAAGTTCTGTAGTCAATGGAAAAATAGGTGAAAATGAGATTGTGATAGGGTGTGAAAAATCATTCTCTCTTCAATGCAAAATATATTTGCATTCTGGTAATACAGAAAATTAGTTTTATTGTCAATTTCAAATACTTGGGGACAGAAAGAAGATAGTAAACTAAGGTTCTTAGTGCCAATGATAAGTAAAAGGGTTAACCTTCCCCTGTTCAGGAGGGCCCATCAAAACCTTTACACATCGTCCCTGCTATGTATTATAGGGTAGGGATAATTACCATTTGTTCCACCAATGCTCTGTTTGGAAATACATATTTCCAAAAGTGTGTGCACAGTTGTCCTTGGTGCTCTAAGAAGACGTCCCTGAAAATGAAGTTCATCTATGGGGGTGGGGATGTGTGTGGGTGACATTGAAAATACCAATGTGGGTCACACAGTCTTGACCATACTGTTGCCAAAGACCATCCCTCGGATGTTTTCACCTCCTTGTCTCATAATTCCTATATTCAATCAATGGTACTCTTTGAGTGCTGGCTGTGTGCAGAGCACTGTACTAGGTAGCTGGGAAAGTACACAAGAGCAGAATAGATAGATATCTTCCCTACTCACAATGAGCTTAAAGCCTAGAGAGGGAGATAGATATTAATATAAATGTTATGGACATGCACATAAGTGCTGTGGTGCTTAAAGTGGGGTGAATATTGAATGATGAAAGGTACAGATCTAAGTGCACAGATGACACAGAAAAGGGAGGGAGTCGGGGTGGGGGGATTTGTTTCCTTGGGGTTTTTTTTGTTGTTGTTTTTTAAAGGTATTTAAGTGCTTACTATGTGCCAGCACTGTATAAGTTAATCAGCTTGGACACAGTCCATGTTTCATATGGGGCTCAGAGACTTAATACCCATTTTATAGATGAAGTAACTGAGGCACCGAGAATTATAATGGTGGTGGTATTTATTAAGCACTTCATGTGTGACTAGCACTGTATTAAGCACTGGGGTAGATACAAGATAATCAGGTTAGAGAGACAGTCCTTGTCCACATGGGGCTCACTTAGTAGGAGGGAGACCAGATATTGGTTCTCGGTTTTACAGATGAAGAAACTGAGGTCCAGAGAAGTTATGTGATGCCCAAGGTTATACAGAAGATAAGTGGTAGATACTCTTTCCACTAAGCTGCACTACTTCTCTTGGAAAAAAAGGCTTCTTGGAAAAAATATGACTCTGCTCAAAAATGGTCATGCCTTTCTTGATTTCAGTGTCCTCTGCTGGTCTCTCAGTGACATTTGAGTCCCTCTAAACTGAGAGTTGATTGTGGGCAGGGATTGTCACTCTTTAATGATGTATTCTACTTTCCGAAGCTCTTAGTACAGTGCTCTGCACACAGTAAGCGCTTAAGAAATACGATTGAATGAATGAATTTGATTCCCATTTCTCAACTGAAACATTGTCTGTGGCTCTGTTTTGTAGAATACTCTAAAACATTCCCTCTGCTTTTCAGAGTCCCACTTTCTGCTCAGTCGTAGAGCAGCTGTTTGGGTAGCCTATTCTTGTCCATTTTCCTCCCATAGCCCTCCCAGTGTAACTGTGCTGAGGTGAGCATAATGCCAGTGCTAGGAGACTGACTTAATTCTAGGACTTCGTCCTTTGTGATCCTCTCAAGATATGGATTAAGTCTTGTTATGTAGTCCATAAGTGATATCGCTAGAAGTGTCCAAGGAGGTATATGTGGCCTCTGCGGGGCATCCAGGTCTGAAAAGTTGTAGAAGAGGGTTGGACCAGAAGTGCAACTCTGTAGGCCTTCAGTTTGTTTTTTGCTATCATAGTCGACAAAATCAGCCCACTGCTATTGCATTTGCCAAAGCTAAGTGGTGCAAGTATTTTACCTGTGGAAATTGGCACCACCTCTAGTGTGGGGGGGAGGGAACCACTATGATTAGTTTCTCTGCTGTACCAATCACTGGGGTCCAATTAGGAAAGCATGAGTGGTCTGTGGCCGTGGGATAATATAATCTAGTGCATTCCCTCTGCTGCAGACTCTGCTATACCTTCACTTTGCCTTTCAATAGATTGGAGATGTAAGGAGATTGGATATGGAAGAGCCAGTTGAATTCCATGAGGGAGTGGAATGGCATATAATGAAATATGTGGGAGTCAAAAACTGTAAACATAAGGACATATATAACAACATGCTTGTTGCTCAACTTGCCCATGTGGCTGGGAGTACAACTAAGATACTTATTGCTCTTACACCACCTAATAGATATTCCTCTGCCAGTGCTAGGGAGGATTGTGCAATCTATAGGAGCAAAGTCTTATCATAAATTTTGAAGCTAAGTAGAGGGATGTGTTATTATTAGGTCCTAATTCAGAGATGCCCATTTTTCCCCACATGGTGAGCCTATGTCAATCAATTATTGACCTTGAAATTTCAAGAACTCTACATTTGCAGCCAGAAATATGGGTATGACAAATTACCACCTGGAGTATGATGTCCCTCAAAATGTCATCTGTTGGCAGAAGGAGAAATAGGGTCATCAGCAAAATGAACATTGAGGAATTTAGACCATGGCAGAGCAGTGAGCAGGTGAGGTGCCATGGCAATTCTCTGGGATTGCTCATAGTTCTAGTACCAGTGAACCAAGCCAATGAACCAGTGTTTTGGGGGAGCAGTCCAATTATGAACCAAAAGAATCCTCAGGTTTCATACACACTCTTTCTCCTCCAATTATAAGTAATTCCAATAGCATAATCTGTCCAGAAATTTTCATATTTACCAATGAGTGGCACTGGGGAGGGGTTGCTCTGCACTTCTAGGAAGGAACTGTGACTGAACTCAGCTGTGTGTGAATGTTCCCATACCAGCCAATGATTCCCTTGAGCTGTTTTAGACTTCATTCCCAGGTTAATGGTTTAGTTATTGCATTGATGCCAATCAGAAGCTCTATTTAGAAAATAGACAGGCGGGGCAGGGCTGGTGGATGATGTTTCTGGGGAGAGGTCCAATTATAGTGACCAGATGTCCCCCATTATGTGAAATGGTCATGAAAGTCTGACTGCTATCGCATATTACTATCCTCTGATACCCAAATCTACATCCCCAGCCCTGATCCCTCTCCCCCTCTCTCCAGTCTCAAATCTTCTCCTGCCTTCAAGACATCACTACTTGGATGTTCTCCCATTACCTCAAACTTAACATGTCCAAAACAGAGCTCTTTATCTTCCCACCCAAATCCTCTCCTCCCCTTGACTTTCCCATCACTATAGATGGCATCACTAATCTTCCTGTCTCACAAGCCCATAACCTTGGTGTTATCTTTGCCTCTCTGTCATTCAACCCATATATTCAATCCATCACTAAATCCTGTTGGTCCCACATTCAAACACTGCAAAAATCTGCCCTTTCCTCTCCATCCAAACTGCTACCATGTTAATACAGTCACTCATTCTATCTTGCCTGGATTACTGGATCAGCCTCCTCACTGACCTCCTAGGCTCCTGTCTCTCCCCACTCCAGTTCATATTTCACTCTGCTGATCGGATCATTTTTCTACAAAAGCGTTCAGGACCTGTTCCTCAAAAAACTCCAGTGGTTACCCATTTACTTCTGCCTCAGACAAAAATCTCTCTTTATTGTCTTTAAAGAACTCCACACCTTGCCCCCTTCTACCTCACCTTGCTTCTCGCCTTCTACAACCCAGTCCACACCCTTTGCTCCTCTAGTGCTCACCTTCTCACTGTGCCTTGGTCTCGCCTATCTCGCTACCGACCCATAGACCACTTTCTGCCTCTGGCCTGGAATGCTCTCCCTCCTCAAATCCAATAGACAATTACTCTTCCCCTCCCCCCCTTCAAAGCCTTATTGAAGGCACATCTCCTCCAAGAGGCCTTCACAGACTAAGCTCCACTTTTCCTCATCTCCCACTCCCTTCGGCGTTACCCTGACCTGCTCCCTTTGCTCTTCACCCCTCCCCCCAGCCCCATAGCAATTATGTCCATATCTGTAATTTTATTTTATTTATTTGTATTGATGTCTGTCTCTGCCCCCCACCAAAAAAAAAAAGACTATAAGATCATTGTGGGCAGAGAATGTGACTTTTATTGTTTTAATGTACTATCCCAAGTGCTTTGTATAGTACTCTGCACACAATGCTCAATAAATACTATTGAATGAATGTTTTAATAAAGCCATTCTTTGTAGGACCTAACAGTTTCTCTTTGCTCATACTAATTCATAAGACTATTTTTTCTTTATCACACTGTATATTTTTATTCAATATTCTCATGTCCTTCATAAATAGTAGATGAGTTGGTTTCCTTTTTGCATCTAGTTGAAGATAGTCAAAACTTGTGAAAAATGTGATTATAGATGCCCAAAGCTAATACAACTGTCACAGCATTAAGATACCTAAAAAAACTTTTATTTAACTCGCAACATGGAGATTGTGTGTCTATGCATGGATCTGATTTTAGAAGTGAATTGTTTGTTGGCTCTGAATGTGATAGATAAATAGTATCATTTTTTCTTGTCCATCAGAACTGCAGTAAAGTACAGGCTCCTGAATTCGCCTTCCAAACAGATTTTACTTAATTGAATATGTCTGATTTGGAATTTGGAAGGCTCATTATTACCACCAGGTCATCAGCAGTGTGAATGCTTTTCAGAAGCAGCACGGCTCAGTGGAAAGAGCATGGGCTTCGGAGTCAGAGGTTATGGGCTCTAATCGCGGCTCTGCCACCTGTCAGATGTGTGACTTTGGGCAAGTCACTTCACTTCTCGGTGCCTCAGTGACCTCATCTGTAAAATGGGGATTAAGACTGTGAGCCCCACGTGGGTCAACCTGATTACCCTGTATCTACCCCAGCGTTTAGAACAGTGCTCGGCACATAGTAAGCACCTTTCCTGCCTTAACTCTGCCCTCTCCTCCGCCAGTCAAAACTTCTTCTCCTCCCTCATCGACACCCTTGCCTGTCACCCCCGCCAATTATTCCGGACCTTTAACTCTCTCCTTAGGCCCCCTGTTCCTCCCCCTCCCCCATCCCTCACCCCCAATGATTTGGCCACCTATTTCATCATGAAAATTAACACAATCAGGTCTGAACTCCCCAAAGTCATCCCTCCCCCTCCTGCCTCCCCACCCCCAACCCTCTCCCCTTCTTTCCCATCCTTCCCTGCAGTATCCTCAGAGGACATCTCCTCCCTCCTCGCAAGTGCCACCCCCTCCACCTGTGCCTTGGACCCCATTCCCGCTCTCCTTATAAAAACCATCGCCCCTGCCCTCCTCCCCTCCTTAACTTCTATCTTTAACCACTCACTCTCCAATGGCTTCTTCCCCTCTGCCTTCAAACATGCCCATGTCTCCCCCATCCTAAAAAAACCCTCTCTCGACCCCACTTCCCCTTTCAGTTACTGCCCTATCTCCCTACTACCCTTCCTTTCCAAGATCCTAGAACGAGTCATCTATACTCGCTGCTTAGAATTCCTTAACTCCCATTCTCTCCAGGACGCCCTCCAATCTGGCTTCCGTCCCCTCCACTCTACCAAGACTGCTCTCTCTAAGGTCACCCATGACCTCCTTCTTGCCAAATCCAATGGCTCCTACTCTATTCTAATCCTCCTTGACCTCTCAGCTGCCTTTGACACTGTCGACCATCCCCTCCTCCTCCACACCTTATCTCACCTTGGCTTCATGGACTCTGTCCTCTCCTGGTTCTCCTCTTATCTCTGGCCGGTCATTCTCGGTCTCCTTCGCAGGCTTCTCCTCCCCCTCCCATCCTCTAACTGTTGGGGTTCCCCAAGGGTCGGTTCTTGGCCCTCTTCTGTTCTCCATCCACACTCACTCCCTCGGTGCACTCATTCGCTCTCACGGCTTCAACTATCATCTCTATGCAGATGACACACAGATCTACATCTCTACCCCTGTCCTCTCTACCTCCCTTCAGGCTCGTATCTCCTCCTACCTCCAAGACGTCTCTACCTGGATGTCTGCCCGCCACCTAAAACTCAACATGACCAAAACTGAGCTCCTCATCTTCCCTCCCAAGCCCTGTCCTCTCCCTGACTTCCCTATCACTGTGGACGGTACGACCATCCTTCCCGTCTCAGGCCCACAACCTCGGTGTCATCTTTGACTCGGCTCTCTTGTTCACCCCACACATCCGATCTGTCACCAAAACCTGCCGGTCTCACCTTTATAATATAGCCAAGATCCGCCCTTTCCTCTTCACCTAAACGGCTATCCTACTGTTACGGACTCTCGTAATATCCCGGCTAGATTACTGTGTCAGCCTTCTCTCTGACCTCCCTTCCTCCTCTCTCTCCCCGCTCCAGTCTATTCTTCACTCCGCTGCCCGGCTCATCTTCCTGCAGAAACGCTCTGGGCATGTCACTCCCCTTCTTAAAAACCTCCAGTGGTTGCCTATCAACCTCCGCACAAAACAAAAACTTCTCACTCTAGGCTTCAAGGCTCTCCATCACCTTGCCCCCTCCTACATCTCCTCCCTTATCTCTTTCCACTGCCCACCCCACACGCTCCGCTCCTCTGCCACCCACCTCCTCACTGTCCCCCGTTCTTGCCTATCCTGCCATCGACCCCTGGGCCACTTCCTCCCGCGGTCCTGGAATGCCCTCCCTCCTCACCTCCGCCAAACTAATTCTCTTCCCTTCTTCAAAACCCTACTTACAGCTCACCTCCTCCAAGAGACCTTCCCAGACTGAGCTCCCCTTTTCCCTCTACTCCCTCTACCCCCTCCTTCACCTCTCTGCAGCTAAACCCTCTTTTCCCCCCATTTCCCTCTGCTCCTCCCCCTCTTCCTTCCCATCCCCTCAGCACTATACTTGTCCGCTCAACTGTATATATTTTCATTACCCTATTTATTTTTTTAATGAAATGTACATCGCCTTGATTCTATTTATTTGCTATTGTTTTAATGAGATGTTCATCCCCTTGATTGTATTTATTGCTATTGTTTTTGTCTGTCCGTCTCCCCTGATTAGACTGTAATCGCGTCAAAGGGCAGGGACTGTCTGTATCTGTTACCGATTTGTACATTCCACGCGCTTAGTACAGTGCTCTGCACATAGTAAGTGCTCAATAAATACTATTGAATGAATGAACAAATACCAACATTATTATTATTATTAAAATCCTGTAAATTACTTTTACTCAGAATGATTTCATGTTTCATTATACTTATGGTCCAAACCACACTAATCCAGGATACACTTATAGCTCCATCCATGGCCCACCTATCCTCTAAAGAGCTGCCTTAAAACCTTTTCCTTATTAATTTATCTCTACTTTAAAAGGTCAAAATTATAATGCACATATTTTCCATATAGAAAATGCAGTGTCTTTGACCTAGTCAGTTGCTACCATCTCTAATTTCTTTGCTTTCTATAAACAAATGGGCAACAGAGAAATCATTTCTTCCCCCACTAGATTATAGATTCCTTGAAGGCAAGGACAGATAGCCTATGTTCCATTCTAATACTCTCTCACCTCTCTGCTGCCTTCAACACCATGGACTACTCCCTTCTCTTAGAAATATTATCCAAACTTGACTTCACTGACAGTTTCCTCTGGGGCTATCCTCCTATCTCTATAGCCATTCCTTCTCAGTCTCTTGCACAGGCCCCTCCTCTGCCTCCCACCTTCTAACTCTGGGAGTCCCTCAAGGCTCAGTTCTGATTCTCCTTCTATTTTCCATCAACACCCATTCCCTTGGAGAGCTCCTTCACTCCCACTGCTCCAACTACCATCTCTGCATGGATATTCCCAAATCTACCTCTCCAGGCCTGCTGCCTTCAAGATATCTCCACACCTCAAACTTTACTTGTCCAAAAGAGAATATCTCATCTTCCCACCCAAACTCTGTCTTCTTCCAGAGTTGGGAGCACCACCATCCTTCCTGTCTCACAAGTCTGCAACCTTGGCATTATCCTTGAAACATCTCTCTCATTCAACCCACATATTCAATCTGTCACCAAATTCTGTTGGTTTTACTTCCAGAACATCTCTAGAATAGACTTTTTCTCTCCACCCAAACTGCTTCCATGCTGATCCATGCCCATATACCCGACCTTGACTACTACATCAACATCCTCACTGATTTCTCTGCCTCCTGTCCAATCCATACCTCACACTCCTGCCCAGATCATTTTTCTAAGAAAAAAAAAAAGCTTGGTCCATATCTCCCCACTTTTCAAAAATCTCTAAAAGTTGTCTATCCACCTCTACATCAAAAAGAAACTCCTCACAGTTGGCTTTTAGGCATTCCCCTCCTGGCTTACCTTGCTGATCTTCTGCTACTACTACCCATCCCACACACTTCACTCCTCTAACACCAACATACTCAAAGTTATCGCTCTTGCCACCAAGCCGTTGCCCATTATTCCTTCTGACCTGGATCTCCCTCCCATTTCATATCCAACAAATCACCACTCTCCTCACCTTCATAGCCTTCCTAAAAATCACATCTTACAAGAGCTCTTCACTAACTCGGCCCTAATTTTCCATATTTACCCTCCCTTCTGACTCATCTATGGACATGATATTCACCCCAGTCTTTGTCCACACAACACGTATGTGCCTATGCTTATACTCTTCCATTTCTCCTATCTCTAATGTGCCTTCTCCTCTAGACATTAAGCTCCTTGTGGGTAGGATTGTGTCTCACTGCTATTGTATTGTACTCTCTCTGAAGTGATTAGTACAGTGCTTTGCATGCAGTAAGAGCTCAAATATACCATAGATTGGTTGGTTGATCTTACCTCTTTTATAATCTCCTTATTCTCTGCATATAGGAGGCGTTCTATAAATACTAACGATTACTGGATAAAATGTTTCCACCATAAAACTCTTCTGGGAGACACTCGGGAAAAACAAAAAAAGAAAATTATTCGTGAAGGATAACAGTGAACTAGTAATATGGAATAAGAGACAGTGAACTAGCAATATGGAGTAAGATGTTTCATCATATTATGTTTCTATAAGAACTGGTTGGTTAATCATCAAATACCTTGGTGGCCTATCCATAGGTCCATTCAGCACAACTGACACAAGCCTAGTGAAGAGGACTGTAAACGCTACATGACCCTCTTGAGTATTGCATCAGTCAGCCTCCTCACTGATCTATTTGCCTCTATTATCCCCTTTTTCCAACCCCATACTTCCCTCTTCTGCCTGTATCATTTTTTCTACATCGTCATTTTACAGGTATCTCTCAACACTTCGACTAAGGGCCAATGGCTGCCCCTCCATCTCATCAAATAGAAACCCTTGACCACTGAATACCTACTGTGTGCAGAGCACTGCACTAGGCACTTAGGAGACTACAATAAAAAGACACACTATCTGCTTTCAAAAGGGCTTACAATCTAGAGGGATTTGCAATCAACCTAGTCACTGTGCCTTGTTCTCTTTCTGCCAACCTCTTGCCCATACCATTACCCTCAGCCTCCTGACTCACATCAGATAGACCACAGCTCTCCCAATCTTCTATTCTTTCTGAAATCACATCTCCTCTGGAAGGTCTTCCCTGATTAATTTTTGAATTTCCCTAATTTAAATACTCCCCCACCCCCACCCATAACTGCCTCTTCAGTACATAAGTACTCCCAACTTCTCTTAACACTTCTAAACATAGCGTAGATACTCTAGCACTTCCTCCTATCTTATGAATTATCTCAGTGTCTTTCTCCCCTGATAGTTTGCTCCTCGAGAGCAGGGTTCATGTCTAGTAATATACTATGTATATTAGTAGAATGTCTTGCATACCATAAACAGTAAATACTGTTAATTGATCCCCTCTAGGAGAAATGGTTTAAGAAAATGGGACATATATGGTTTATATGGGGATGCTAAACTGAAATAAGTAATTCTTACATTTGTAAATGAAGACTTCATATAAACCTCAAGCAGATTTAATACTTTAGCTGAAGGAAAATGTTAGCCATAGCATTTTGAGTAGATTTATATGAAACTTAGCTTTGCATTTTATGGCTTTTATACCAATTTTTGTTATTGATGATAGTAATTCTGGTATTTGTTAAGTGCTTACTTTGTGCCAAGCCTCATAATAAGTGCTGGGGTGGATACAAGCAAATTGGGTTGGACACGGTCCTTGTTTCAAGGGGGGCTCACAGTTTCAATCCCCATTTTACAGATGAGGTAACTGAGGCACAGAGAAGTGAAGTGCCTTGCCCAAGGTCACACAGCAGACAAGTGGCGGAGGTAGGATGAGAATCCACAACCTTCTGACTCCTAGGCCCGTGCTCTATCCCCCTTCTGCTTCTCATGCTGGATCTTTGATCATTTCCAGTAAGTTTAGTTACCTTTCTAGTGATATATTTAAAAGTCTTAAAATTTTCACTGTTAAAAATTTATATACCAGAAATTGAAAACAGTATGCAGTAGCCCAAATTTAAAATGAAATCAAACTGAATTGAAAAGAAATCATGCAGTGGATCTAAACAACATTTAATAATCTGTCACTTTTTTTAACGTTTTTATCACATTTTCAATGGAATCTTTGTTTGTGAGAAGCCTCTAAGAAAATTGCACCAAATCCATTCAGTTAGGATTTCTAAGCCTGGTGATGTGGAAAGAAATAGAATGGACTGAAAGTAGTACCAGTACATGAGGTGGAATATATTTGTGTCCCAGAGGATTTACACATCTATATCCAAGACTGATTCTTAAACTGTTTAGCAGATTTGTGAGACTAGGAAAAAAAACAAAAAACAAAGCACAATATCACTGTTTGGTATTCTTCCTTTCCAAAGAAAGTCACTGATGGAAGGAGACTCAAAACCTGCTGGATTTACAAGTTAGGTGTCTTGTCTGCAACATCTCAACATACCTGATTTCTAGGTACTAGGTGTAACAATTGACTGCAAGTGATAGGGCTTAGGGAGAGGAAAAAAATGTGTTACCAAAGAGGAGAACCAAAGGAAAGTTAAATCATTCCTAGAAATACTTCAGGTGGTCTTTAACAATCTATCAGTGGCATTTATTGAGCACTTATTGTATGCTGAGCCTTGTACTAAACATTTGGAAGAATACAATGCAATAGAGTTGGTAGACATAATCCCTGCCCACAGGAATACTGTGGAAATTTTTACCAGTACTAACAGTGAGGTCCTAGAACAGTCAGCATAACAGCATTGAAACAATGATCACAGCAGCGTGAATTAGTGGGAAGAGCACAGGACTGGATATCTGGAGACCTGGATTCTAATCCCAGTTCATTCATTCATTCAATCATATTTATTGAGTGCTTATTGTGTGCAGAGCACTGTACTAAGTGCTTGAAAAGTACAATTCAGCAACAAATAGAGACAATCCCTACCCAACAACATGCTCACAGTCTAGTTCCACCACTCACCTGCTCGGTGACTTTGGCCTACTCATCAAGCGTGGCTCAGTGGAAAGAACCTGGGCTTGGGAGTCAGAGGTCATGGGTTCTAATCCCGGATCCACCACTTGTCAACTGTGTGACTTTGAGCAAGTCACTTAGCTTCTCTGTGCCTCAGTTCCCTCATCTGTAAAATGGAGACAAAGACTGTGAGCCTCATGAGGGAGAACCTGATCACCCTGTATCTGCCCCAGTGCTTAGAACAGTGCTCGGCACATAGTAAGCGCTTAACAAATACCAACATTATTATTATTATTAAATCTATCGATCAGTGGTATTTGAATGCTTACTGTGTGCAGAGCACTGAACTAAGCACTTGGGAGAGGAGTACAATACAAAAGAGTGATAGATGCAATTCCTGCCCACAGGGACAGGCATTAAATTACAGACAGGGGAAATGGTGTGGTATAAAGATGTGTACATAAGTAGCGTGGGGCTGGGGGTGAAGTGAATGTCAAGTGCTTAAGGGGTACAGATCTGAGTGCAGAAGCAACACAGAGGAGAGGGTGGGAAGGAAAATGAAGGCTGTCATTGAAGGCCTCTTAAGAGAAATGTAATCAATCATTCTTAGAGAAATTGGGAGTTATGGACCCAATTTTTTTTTTTTAACGAAAATTACCTAGACAGCAGAGTGAAACAAGGACTGGAGAGGGGAGAGATGGGGGCAGGAAGGTTAGAAAGGGGGTTGATGCAGTAGTCAAGGTGGGATATGATAAGTGCTTGGTGCAATATGGTAGCAGTTTGGATAGAGAGAAAGGAGTGGATTCTAGAGAAGTTGTGAAGGTAGAACCAACAGGAATTCATGACAGATTGAATGTGTAGGTTGAATGAAAGAGATATGTCTAGTATCATGCCAAAGTTATAGATGTGTGAGACAGGAAGGATTGTGGTGCTGTCAATAGTGATGGGGAAGTCTGGGGGAGGCCAGGGTTTGTGTGGGAAGATGAGGCGTTCTCTTTTGGACATATTAAGTTGGTGTCAAAGGAACATCCCAGAAGAGATGCATTGAAAGTAGGAGTAAATCCATGACTGTAGAGAAGGAGAGAGGTCAGGGTTGGAGAGGTAATTGAAGCATGGAAGTTGGAAGGTAGTTGGAGCCATAGAAGTGTTTCTATATACCTTCCTTTCTATAGTTTCTATATACCTTCCTTTCCTCATCAATAAAATGTTCTCCCTCTTCCTTAGACCACGTGCCCCATGTGATACAGGGGACTGGGTCTGATCTGATTGCACTGTGTCTCCCTCACCACTTAGCACAGTCCTTAGACACATAATAAATGCCTAACAAATACCACCATAACAAAGTTTCAATGAATAGGCCATATAATGAGAAAATTAGATTCTAGCAGAATACTCAAGTAAATATTCTAGATAAACTGAAATGGGATAAGGGTTGATGCAAGTAGAAAAGCAGGATAAATTATTTAAAAACCATGCACCATAGGCAGGGATCTGGGGAGAATACTGCAATAGACAGGCTAGCCAATGAAGGCAACAATTCAGAGAAAGCTTGCTTCCAATTCCTCTCCTCCAATTCTCTCTCCTTGACTCCCTATAATATGGCTTCCACCACATTTTCTCCACGGAACTCCCTTCCCTAAGGTCACCAATGACTTTCTGCTAGCCAAATCCAATGGCCTCTACTCTATCTTCATCCTCCTTGACCTCTCACCTGCCTTTTACACTGTCAACCACCTTCTTCTCCTGGATACATTAGCTAACCATGTCCTCTCCTGGTTCTCCTCCTCAGTCTCTTTAGCCAGTTCTTCCACAATTTGGGGTTCTCTTGGGGTTCAGTTCTGGGTCTCCTTCTATTTTCCATCTATGCCCATTTCTTTGGATAATTCATTTTTTTCCAGCAGCTTCAAATACCGTCTCTACAGGGATGATTCACCTTCTCTGCAGTTTCACATTTCCTCCTGTCTTCAAGACATCTCCAAATGGATGTCATTTTCCCACCTATATCTTGTCCTGCCCCTGACTTTCCCACTACTGTGGACAACCATTCTCCCTGTCTCACTAGCCCATAACCTTGGCATTATCCCCATCTCATCTCTTTCATTCAACCCATATATTCAGTGTCACCAAATCTTGTTAGGTTTACCTTCACAACATTTCTAGAATCCACTCCTTTGTGTCCATCCAAAATGCTACCACACTGCTCCATGCAGTTATCATATCCCATCTTGACTTCTGCATCGGCCTCCTCGCTGATATCCCTGCCTCCTGTCTCTCCTAACTCTAGTCTTTATTTCACTCTACTGCCCAGATCATTTTAAATAAAAAACTTCAGTCCATGTCTCTCTAACTCCTCAAAAACCTCCAACGGTTGCCCATTCATCTCTACGTCAAACAGAAACTCCTTTCAGGCACTCAGTTCGCCCTCTCCTATCTCACTTCAGAAATCTACTACAATCCATACTGCACAATTTGCTCCTCTAACGCCAATCTACTCACATTACCACTATCTTGTTTATCTCACCCATGGCCTCCCTCAGGCCTGGAACTCTGACAGACCACCACCTTCCTCACCTTCAAAGCCCTACTAAAATGATATCTCCTCGAAGAAGCTTTCCCTGACTAGACTCTCATTTTTCCTATTCATTCTTCCTTCTGTGTTGCCGATGCTTTTGGATTTGTACCCTTTAAACACTTGGTATTCTCCCCACAGCATTTATGTCCTTATACTCTCCTATTTCCCCTCTCTGTAATTTATTTTAATATGTGGTGCCTCGATCCAGACTGTAAACTCCTGGTGAGCAGAGATCGTGTCTATCATTTCTATTGTATTGTACACTTACGAGTGCTTAGTGCTTTGCAAGCAATAAGTGCTCAATAAATATGAGTGTTTGATCAGTTATGTGAACGTCTTATTCAAGTGATCATAAGAGATGAGACACACCTATCAAAACTCTTTTGAGGGTGTGAAATAAAGTGTAAAATAACCACATCACTTTAGCTGAAGCAAACAATGTAGCACTCTGACTCACAATGACACTAAGTCAAAAAATAAAGTTTTTTAAAAAAAGCTGAATCACTTAAATGTGAGGAAGTTATGTTTGGAAGAAGACATTGGCTGCAATATTTCTGTCAGATTATATAACATGAACTAAGATTCCTACTTTAGCTAAAGAACAACACACGTGGTAATAAAAGAAATGGAAGAAATAGAAATGGATTTGAATTTATATTACTTTTAAAATGTAATTTAAATTAAAGCCTAAATCCAGGCACGGTACAACTAGCAGGGATGGATGGCTGTTTCTGTGTGCATAGAAAGAAGGAAAGGAAGAAAAGGAAAAGGATCAGAATGGCAGTAAAAAAAAATCTGTGGAGGACAGGATGGTTTTTCTAGTGTTCAATTTTACAGAGGACAAACAGGAGAATCAGGATTATGAGGAGAAAAATTTTGATCTTTGTTAAGAACTTAAGGATATAAACAATGACGTATATTCAGGCCTGAGGAAGAGAGAATACATAGATGGAAGGAGAAATTTTGTTCAGCTTGTTTACTTATCCTTAAATTTAGTTTAGGTAAGTGGTAATTTGAAATGTAGAAACCAAATGTCAAGATTCATTTGGTCATTTTTATTGAGCACTTACTGTGTGCAAAGCACTGTACTAAGTACTTGGGAGAGTACAGTGCAACAATAGACCAGACATATTCCCTTCCCACAGTGAGCTTAAATTCTAGGGGGGAAACAGCCATTAATATAAATAAACTACAGATGTAATAATAATAATAATTATGATATTTAAGTGCTTATTATGTGCCAGGCACTGTTCTAAGCACTGGGGTAGATACCAGGTAGTTGGGATGGACATAGTCCCTGTCTCACATGGGGCTCACAGTCTTAATCCCATTATACAGATGAGGGACCTGAGGCACAGAGAAGTTAAGTGACTTCCCCAAGGTCACACAGCAGACAAGTGGTGGAGTTGGAATTAGAATACATGTCCTTCTGACTCCTAGGCCCGTGCTCTATCCACTAGGCCATGTTGCTTCTCATAATAATAATGGTATTTGTTAAGCATTTACTTTGTGCAAGTCACTGAACTAAGCACTGGGGTAGATACAAGAAAATCAGGTTGGACACAGTCCCTGTCCCACGTGGGCCTCATAGTCTTAATCCCCATTTAACAGATAAAATAACTGAGTCACAGAGAAGTGAAGTGACTTGCCCATGATCACACAGGAGGAGGGATGAGTATAGGGAGAAAGTCAGGGTGACACAGAAGGAAGCGGGAGAAGAGGAAAGGAGAACTTAGTCAGGGAAGGCTTCTTGGAGATGTGCCTTTTAATAAGGCTTTGAAGGGGAGGGGGAGTAATTATATATCAGGTTTGAGGAGGGAGGGCATTCCAGGACAGAGGCAGGATCTGGGTGAGAGGGTGGTGGTGAGATAGACGAGATCGATTTATAGTGAGAAGGTTCGCATTAGAGGAGTGAAATGTGCAGGCTGGGTTGTAGTAGGAGAGTAGTAAAGTGAGGTACATAGGGGCAAGGTGATTGAGTGATTTAAAGCCAATGGTGAGGAGTTTTTGTTTGATTTGGAGGTGGATGGGCAACCACTGGAATTTCTTGAGGAATGGGGAAACAAGGTCTGAACGTTTTTGTAGGAAAATGATCCAGTCAGCAGAGTGAAGTATGGATTGGAGTGGGGAGAGACAGAAGGCAGGGAGGTCAGCAAAGAGACTGATACAGTAATCAAGGTGGGATAGGATGAGATGTCCATTATTATTAATCCTGATTCCTTGAGTATACGCTAGGAAAAAAACACTTTAAATGTGAAAGAAGAGTGATTGAGGGGAGTGATATCAAAGTGGTGGTGATTTTCCCTGGGAATTTAGCTGTGAAATCTGTTGGTCTTTGGGGGGTATAAAGTGGAGAAAGATACCGAACTTACTTAAAATTTCACAAAACTAGATTGCCTGTTGCCAATATGTAAAGAATCAAAGTTAGACAATGCTTCTTTTGTAAAAAAAAAAAAAACCATAATAATGATAATTGTTGCATTTGCTAAGTGCTTACTATGTAACAAGCACTGAACTAAAACCTGGGGTTGACACAATAGAAGCAGATGGGTCACAGTCAAGCCCCATACCTATCTAGTCATTTTTGGTACATGATTCTCTTACTAACCCCCTGTGAATTTCAGCACCAGTACAAGAGTGGAGGAAATGCATTACGGATTTGTTTCAAGGCTGGGTGATGGTGGTGCAAAAGCGCTGGTGGGAACAGAGGTGCATAGGAGTTATTTTGATGAAGAGTGCATAGGAGTTATTTTGATGAAGGATGTGAATTTTTAAAGTGCAAGGTGGACATGGTGGCCTGGAATCAGTGGAGCAGGTCTGCAGATCATGGGTGTCTGAAGAGGAAGAGAAGAATTTTTTGGGGGGTTAAGGACGAAAGGTAAGTTAAGCCTCTTACTGCAGGGGCTGAGTGTAGGTGAAGTCAGACTGTACTCTGACTACTAAATACTCACAATTGAAATGTAGCATCTCTGTTTTAGCTAATAGATTTTATAAGCAAAACATGGAGCACTATATTGGCACTGACTCCAGAACCAAACTCCTAATTGAGAAACAGGAACAAACTTCTGGACACCTTATTCAAGGCTGATTATTTTCACCTCTGAATCTACACACCCAGCCTTTTATGAATGTCATAATATTGGCATACTTCCACACCATGCTATATCCGTTGTAATGCTTTCTTGCAAACAATAATTTAGAAATCCTTCACACATCATATTTATATTGAAAATTGTAGAATTTCACTCTTTGTCTTCATTTCCAAACCAATTCATGAGAAAGCTATTATAATGGCACACTTCACTATAATATTTAAACCAAGGGTGGCTACCTCATGAAATTACTTTTAAATTAGACTTTTAAAAGGGAACTTACAAATTCAAGAAATCCTCAATTGACTATTGCACTAGTTTTTAAAGAGGATACTTTTCATGACAGTTTTAATGTCATAGATTCTGGGCCGCCACTTAAATATTGCTATATTCATTGAGATCCAAAGGTTAATGGAAAAGATACAGAAAGCAAAATTGCCTCTTTCTGTTTTTCACTGATAACTTAGGACAAAGATACTATAGGATAGTGCTATTGAAATATATCTCTATTACACAAACACATATTGTATTAAAAGTAGATGACACTGACTGTAAAATGAATTGATGGGTGAGAGTGTTACTGTAAAGGCCAGTGAGGGACCTGTAATCGGGCTGCATTGTGCACATAAAGACTGCAGCTTGTTGTACTTCATGTTTGTTGTTTTCAGTGCCTGATACTACTTTTCACTCTGCTGCCTGTTCTCCTGATCCTTGTGAACCTTCTGCTCTCCGGGAGAAGCAGCCTGGCACAGTGGAAAGAATACAGGCCTGGGAGTCAGAAGAACTAGGTTCTACTCTCAGCTTTGCTCTGTGACCTTGGGCAAGTCACTAAACTTTCCTTTACCTCAGTTACCTCATCTGTAAAATGAGGATTAAAACTGTAAGCCCCACATGGGGCATGGATTGGGTCTAACCTGATTAGTTTATATGTATCCCAATTCTTACTATGTGCCAGGCCAGTGCACATAGTAGGTGCTTAATGAATATCATTAAAAAAATGCCACTTCATTCCTGATTGCAATGAACTGTACTGATTGTGCTCAACAATTCATTCCCCCTTTTCAGCTAAGATGCAGCATCGTACGATGCTTTATTTTACTGGGTTCTCAAAACATTTCTTCAGTCCTTCATATTCTCAGTTTCTCAATTTTGGCCCTCCATAAAGAAGCTGTTTGGGTATTCTACTCTTTTAAAATGTCCCAGCCAACACAACTGTTTGAGGTCATCATAGATTCAATGCTAGGAGATTTGCTTCAATCTAAGGCTCAGTTATCTGTGAACCTATCTGACATTTAATGTTGAGTGTAGCCCATAAATAATGCTTCAGAAATGATCAGAGTCAAATGTAGGATTTCAAGGGATATCAAGGATGTGGCAAAAACATTTCCATCTTCAAGAAGAAAGGCAAAAATCAAACTGGCAGATTTGCTTTCTCATTTTTATCCACTGGTGGCAAGATCCTAGCGAAAGTACTTTTAGTTCGAACACTTCCAGGACTACACTGTGACACCAGACAACAGCATGATAAAGCAGACATGATCTTTGCAGCACTGCAGATAATGCAAGGAGCAATACCAAGACATCTATATGGTCTTCATAAGGTTTATGAAACCATTCAAGACCATCAGTAGCTCTGGATTACTTAGCTTATATATTGCTAGATAGGAGATGATAATAGTGTCATTTGCTAAATGGTTACTATGTGCCAAGCACTATATAAGTACTGGGGTAGACAGAAGATGATCAGTCCCTGCCCAACATGGGGCTTACAGTTTATGTAGGAGTGAGAACAGACTTTGAATTCCCATTACACAGATGAGGAAACTGAGTTAAAGATAATTTAAGTGACTTGAAGGTTGCATAGTGGGTAAATGGGATTAAAACATGGGGTCCACTAACTCCCAGGCCCGTGGCTCCTTCCTTCCCTTACAAGAATACTATATCCTATGGCATGTCGGTACTGAATATGAATATATAACACAAGTAGCTTTAGGGAATTTTTTAAGTTTCTAAAAGAACCTTCCAGCTGGGTGAAGTGAATGAAAAAAGCATCTTTATATAGGGCAACCACATATCCCAGTTAGCTAGGAAAAGCAGGATTTTTGCAGGCAGCTTCAGGCAATCTTAGTAAAATACACAATTGTCTTGGAATTGGTAATATTCCAGCTAAACCTGTCACCCAATTTCCATTGACTCTCAGGTGTGCTTCCTCATATTAAATGCTTTAGTTTCCTTATTTGGACTTGAAGATGTTCAGTTTGGACCACACAGAATTCTGGAACTTGTAGTAGGGAAGTCTTATCAACATGGGACACTTAATCCTCATATTTTTCACAATCACTGAGATCCCAATTTTCTCAGTTCTAAACAAAAATAATGTGGTTTGTTGAAATACATGCTACAGAAAAGCCTGGATCCATATTGGGCATGCAAATGACTTTGTGAATAATTCAACAGCACTTAGTAATGCATTTTTATTACAGTTGAATGAGTTACATTAATCAATTAAGCAATATCCTAGCTCTCCCTTTTGCCAGGAACTCTCTCCCCCGTCACACCTGCCTGACCACTCCGCATCTTCAAAGCCCTTTGGAAATCATATCTCCTCCAGGAGGCCTTCCCAATTAATCTCTCATTTCCCCACCATATACCACTGTCTACTGCCACACTGTGCATCTGGTTCACCTAAGCACTTGGATACTTATACCCTCCTCATTCACTAGAGCATGTATGACCATACCTCCGTATGGTGTGTTTTTCCTTTTACCTCTAATTTATTTTATTATCTGCCTCCCTTACTAGATTGTAGGAAAGATCCTTGAGGACAGGGATCATGTCTATTAAGTCTGTTGTAATTTCCCTAACACTGGGTACAGTGCTCTGCATGGAGTAAGCACTAAAATAATGATTAAAGTGCATGGAGTATGATAAACAAAATATGAACTCCCTAACAAATTAGCATTTTAAGTTTGTTTTCTTAGAAGCCATGCTGATGCCAACTGGTTTCTTTTTATTTTATTTTTTATTTTATTTAAGTGTTTACTATATATGCCAGGCACTGTACTGAGCTCTGGGGTAGATATAAATTAATCAGTTTGGACACGGTCCCCGTCTGACATAGGGCTACAGTCTTAATCCTCATTCTACAGGTCCAGAGGTAACTGAGACCCAGAGAAGTGAAGTGACTTGCCCATGATCACATAGCAGACATGTAGCAGAGCCAGGATTAGAACTCAGGGTGTGGGCAGGATTAGAACTCAGGGATTGTCTCTCTTTATTGCTTAATTGTACTTTCCAAGTGCTTAGTACAGTGCTCTGCACACAGAAAAGTGCTCAATAAATATGATTGAATCAATGAATAAATGACTCCCAGATCTGTGCTCTATCCCCTAGGCCATGCTGCATATGTGAAAACGTTTAATATTAGTTTTAATGGTTAAAAAGGATTGAACCTAGAGAAAGGAAAAGATTGCAACTATTTCAGTGCGAAGATTAGAAAATTCTTCATGGGGCCTAATTCCACACAGGGCATTCAAACCCTTTGTACCAAATGAACAAGTTATGAGCAGAGTGTGATGAAACAGGGACAGTGTTTGCCCAGTCTTCCCCAGGTACCAAACATGATCAGTTCCCCCTGACTGTAAAAAGCTTGTATTTCAAGTGCTTCCAGCCTTCTTCCCGATGCTATTCTGGAAAACCTTGTGGTAGCCTTCAGAGGACAGACAGGCTGGCAGTGGAGTGAAGGGAGTGGCCCAGAGCCCCTAGCAATCTCTGGCAACAGATGTTAATCAGGCGGATTCATTGACTAATCAGAAGGTCTGTTGGATAACAAAATCACAAGGCCAAGAATCCAGGGCTGCCTAACCGAGCTGTACAACCAAGGGCTTTGAGCAGATCCCAGAATGCTATGAAAAAATTTTCCAGTGGCCAAAACACTCTTGGTTTGAATGAAAGGGAAGCTGTAAACATTTTGCTGGTCAAGATAACTGATGGCTCAGATTTTATTTTTTTTCACCTTTTGGGGAAACTAGCCTAGATTTTGGTTTTCTTCAGTCTTGGACACATTTTCCAGTAATTTGTGAATGTCAATGGGATGTCAGCTCTTGGCAAAAGTAACTGGCATGTTGTATTCCACACAATCTATCATTCCCTGTTCTTTGTGCATATCTCATTTACCAGCTCATAAATGAGTGCTGCTAGATTTTCTATAGTAGAATGCAAATAGGTCTTTTGAAATATAATGGGGTAGGAACCCTACGTCTTAAAGGCAGGGCTGGGTAATGCATCTGGCCTGTGGGATGTTTACTATATACAGGTACCTGTTTGCATCCTGGACGACTCTGAGGACTGGAAGGGAGAGGGAGTACGAAGAGCCAAAGTGCAATCACTTCTGTCAGTAACAGCCCCTTTCCGTCTCTGAAACAGTTAGTAACTATTACACGCCACTGTTCTTGAGGTTGCTAATAGCATCCTTGACTGGCTCAAAATGAAATAGGAGCTGCTGGCAGAAGCTGTTGGCTCAAAGTTAGCCCAAAACCAGCCAGTTGGCCAAATTGAATTCCTTGGCAGGCTTAATCTGGCCTGTGATCCACATTTTTCCCACCCCTGCTTTAAGGGAACCCATGGCTGGCTATTGCCTGCTAGATTAGGTGAGGGAAGTAAAAAGGCTTGTTTGTAGAAAGAGAAGAGCAAGCTGAGAACTTAGAGGAAAAGGCCTGAAGAAAGCCAGTGCCACTTCAAAGACCCAAAGCCTAATAACTTGTATAGGTGAAAAAAGAACAAACACCTATATCGGGGAGTGGGAAAATGAGTAACATAACAGAAACTGTGAGGTATTGCTTGATGATGGGATTGTGCTGTGGACAAGAGGAACTGTGAAACCTCACTTAAGGAAAAGGATCTTCTCAAGGTTACCAGACACCCCGTGTTATTTAGAATGCTTTTAGTCGGGAGTTGCATTGTCATATAAAAAGCCTAGGCCAATTTGGGTGCTGCTTTTGTCCAGGGAAGTGGGAAGAAATGCCATAGTAGTAGTAGTAATGGCATTTATTACTGTACCTATGCTGTACCAATTGCTTGGGAAAGTGTAACAGATTCACAACACATTTTCTCCACACAAAAAAAGAACTTATCCTCTAGAGAGGGAGACAGACAAATTTGGCAATCAGATTAAACAAGGAACTCTATAGTTGATTTATGCTCATGTACATAAATGCTGCTGAGGAAGGGGTATAAAAAAATTAAAAATTGTAAACACTAGTGACCAAGAGAAAGGGAAGTAGCCAAGAGACTTCCCAGAGTCTACTTTTCTTTTTTCATGGCAACAGCAAAAAAGACTGCAGAGTGTAAACTCATTATGAGCAGGGAAGATGTTTATCAACTCTGTTATTAATCAGAATAATTAAAATGTATGGCATCTGTTAAGTGCTTACAATATGCCAGACACTGTTCTAAACTCGGGGGTTGATACAAGAAAATTAAGTTGGACACAGCCCCTGTCCCACATGAGGCTTGCCATCCTAATCCCCATTTTATAGATGAGAAAGCTGAGGCACAGAAGAAGTGAAGTGACTTGTCCAAAGTCACACAGCAGATAAGGGGTGGAGCTGAGATTAGAACCCAGATCCTTCTTACTCCCTGGAATGTGCTCTATCCACTAGGCCACACTGCTTTTTGTTGTACAATAGCATTGTGCTCTGCACACAGTAAGTGCTCAGTGAATACCATTCACTGATGGAATGATGAACAGCAACCAGTGCTGTGGGATCATTAAAACTGAAGCTCGTTGTGAACAGGGAATGTCTGTTTACTGTTCTTTTGTACTCTCCCAAGCGCTTAGTACAGTGCTCTGCACACAGTAAGTGCTCAAAAATGTGAAAGTATGAAGGAGTCCATCATGGGGCTGTTCAAGGGAGTTTCTAAGACACCCTGAGTGCTGGGTTTCCAACTACACTAGAAGCTCCCAAGAATGACCCCAGGAGGGAATGGGTTTTTCCTTTTATCTTTCTATTCTCCATCACTGCCACTTCATGTCGGGTGACTGGAAGACCAGCAGCAATGTAAATGGCTGTTGGGACAACTGGAGGTAGACAGAATGGCAATGCCGGAAAGAGCCATGTAAGGTCAGCTTTTTGTAATAAGCTTAGTGTCTAGATCTTGGAATAGGCATTTCTCACAGTTTCAGGGAGATTGAAATGATTCAGAAGAAATGTGTTCACTAGCTACTGCTGATGAGAGTTAAAAATTAAGAGTTGTTATATTACAGTGAACTCATTAGATGGAGAAATTACCATGACATTTTATAAACTGATAAATTTAGGAAATAAAATCTCAACAACTTCTGAAAAATATACATCAAAACCATGGGAAAATCAAAGGACAGATATATCCTTCTCTCCTCATACCCCCGTAAAAAGACTAGCAGTAAAATGTTTTATGATTAAATCCCTCACAAAGGAGGATAACAGGATTACTATTAGAATTTTGTTGTATATGATTTATTTGGAAATGACTGTTTTTCTTTTGTATTTGGATGAGGGCCAAAAAGCAGTTCTATTAGTTGCTTTTATGAAAAAACTGGAATCATGTTTGTTGGTGGATAGGATGGAGAAGACACTTCTAAGTCTATCCATCTTCAAGATCAGGAAGATTGCTGTCTCTTGTTAGATCTTTGTAGATGATGGAAGCAGTCTGGCTCAGTGGAAAGACCACACTCGTGAGAATCTGGTTTCTAATTCCTGCTCTGCCATTTGCCTGTTGTGTGACCTTGGGCAACTCTCTTAACTTCTTTGTGCCTGTTTCCTCATCTGTAAATGGGGATTCAATACCTGTTCTCCTTCCCCTATAGACTGTGGGCACCATGAGGGACAGAGACCAGGTGTGACCCGATTGTCTCATTGTGTCTAGGTGAACCAGAGCACTCACCATCTCAAGGTCAAAACCCTACCTTGAGACTGCCCGAGCTAGCAAGATGGGACTTGGAAACACGGGAAGTGCACCGCACCCATGAATGGAACTGCTAGACATTCCAGTTCAGGAATGCAGACTTAGGTGTCCCTCACCCCCATGCTGATCAAATAATGTATGGATGAGCGGAGAGGGAGTGTGTCTGTGTATTGTTGTTTTGTACTCTCCCAAACACTTAGTACAGTGCTCCTCATATGTAAGCGCTCAGTAAATGTGATTGAATGGCGGCAAGGGACAGAGATTGGCCGAACAGAATCCAGAAGCCCTAATGGCCCAGAAGGAAAGGTAATTAATACCTGTTGCCTCCGACATTTTGGGTAGCAGATCAAGACTTGCAGCAGCCGACTGTGCATAAACCATGCTCAGAGTGTGGGATGCCCTCGCCGTTTCTGGAAAGATGTACAAAGTGAGGGACCATGGGACAGATGAGTGTCCCGTTTGAAAGTTCCTGGGGCAGGAGCTACGTGCTTCACCATGTACGAGTAACAAAAATAAGCATTATCCTCCTGAGAGGGAAGCTCAATTTGCCGCATGCAAATAACCAATTACAAGTAAGGTGTATAAGCCTTCTGTTTGAGTGGACATAGGGCACCCCAGGGCACCAAACTGCATTAGTAAGTGTATTCCTCCAGAGAGGGAAGTGCAATTCACCACGTGAGAATAACTAAATAAGCATATTCCTCTCAAGGGAGAAGTTCAATTTGCCATATATGAATATCTAAAATAAGTGCAGGCCTCCCATGAGGAGCGTTCAATTCTACCTCTTGTAATGAATTTTGTACGGCTCAGCCTTTCCGACTTGTCTTTATTAGTCTCAACATGCTGATCCTTGAACTTGTCACCACATGCTGGGTTACACTAGCATCTACCCCAGCACTTAATTCAGTGCTTAGGACATAGGAAGTGCTTAACAAATACCACAATTATTATCGACATTCTCAGATCATTAATACCTATGGTATTTAAGCACTCTATTGCTCAGATACAAGATAATGAGGTTGGACACAGTCCCTGTTCCATATGAGGTTCACAGTCTAAGTATTATTGTCATTATTAGATTGTCATTTGAAATGTACGTATGCCAACTTCCAGTGTACAACTTCTTACTGTAGAAAAAGATGGTGTAGCATGTGTACAATCAAAATTCTATTATAGTTTTGGTTAAGTTTTGCAATCTGGAAATCCCTATTGAAAGGACAGTATTTCAGCATTTAAACTACTTAATGGCTGATCTATATAAGGAAAACCCAGTTAAGTGTGGGTCTTCTAGAGTAAAATGATTTTGTGACCTATGTCTGCACAGGGAAAAAATCGACTGCTCAATACTTATCTTTTGCTTGGGAGAAAAGCACTGTGCAAGCAAGATTATAATTTGGAAACCGTGTAAGAACTCACCCCATCCCAGAGCTAGCCTGGGGACCATAACATCAGCTTGTCCACTGGGGCCTAGAGAGTAGCTGAGGCTTGCCTGCTGCTAAAGACTGCCTCAGGGATAAAGGGTCTAGAAGGAGCTACTAGTGCAGCTTGACAGGCACACAAGACATGATGAAATATCTTTTCAAGTAGCTTTCGGGAGGGAATTATTGAGACATAAAGAAGCATAGATTACAGCTTTCCAGTGGACCTAGCCACAACCTGGAGCACAATGTGCGTTGTCCCAAGGGAGAGGATAGGACTGTATAGCACTTCTCTAATTTTAGTGGCACCCAATAAATTAAAGGGATGCAAGGATGGGGGGGGAAATAGAATCAGAATCAGTGCCAAGCTAAACTGTAGGTTTGTTATGGGCAGGAAACATGTCAGCTAATTCTATTGTACTCTCTGAAACGCTTAGTATAGCACATAGTAAGTGCTCAACAGATACCAAATGATTGCTTAATGCTTAATATAGTAAGTGCTCAATAAATATGATTGATTGAGATGCCTAGATGAGAAGAGATTCTGATTGGCCATGGCCACCTCCAGCAGCTTAAGCCCTGGGAGTAGAGGCGAGCTGGAAATAAACACTTTCTTCTCTCTCCTTTCCCTTTCTTTCCCTATCCCCATGTCATCCCTGTCTCTGAATTCTATCAATTCTATTGTATAGTTCTTTTCCCAAGAGCTTAGTACGGTGGTCTGCATACATTAAGTGTTCCATAAATACAACTGATCAATTGATTGGAAAGGTGCTTATCCCTTGTACAGCTGTAATAACTTAGCAAACTTGCTTGGGGAAATTTATTTTTCTTGCCGCCTACTCCCTCCTTCTCTCCGTCCAGCCCAAGGTTCCAACCCACGCTTCACCACAATCAGAACACTAGCAGCAACTAAACACTGCAGGTACCTTGGGAACTGCTTCACTGCTTCAGCACAGCATCCGCACTACCCTGCAGTCATTTGGTCATAAATGGGTTTGATAAATAAAAGCTTGTGGAAACTTCACATTATGTTGCACCCCTGCTGCCTACTCACTTGTACCCACTGCCCCAGCTAGAACATGACTGGCAAGACAGGAGTGTGTGACTATTGCTGCAAAAACCATCATTGTCAACCAAACCCTCAAAGGTATTTATTGAGTGCTTACTATGTGCACAGCACTGTACCAAGTGCTTGGGAGAGGGCAATACAACAGAATTGGCATTCATGTTCCCCTCCCATAATAAATTTATGGTCTAGAGGGGGAGATAGACATTAATATGAATGAAGCAGTTGATAATATATAATTTAAAGATATGTACATAAGTGCTTTTTGTGGCTGGAAGTGGAGTGACTATGAAATGCCCATAGGTCACAGATCGAACTTCACAGACAACAGAAGGAAGAGCAATCCAGGGAAAAGAGGGCTTAATGGAGAAGATGTGACCTTAATCATGCTTGGGAGGTAGACAGTGGTCGTCTGGCATGTATGGAGGGAGTCCCAGGATAGGGAGAATATGTGGGAAAAGGATTGATGGCAAGATAGACGAGCTTGGGCACAGTGAATAAGCTGGTGCTAGAGGAGCGGAGTGTGCGGGCTGGGCTGTAGTAGTATGGTATGATCAATTGCTTCCCACAGGTTCTTGGATCCCGGAGTCTCTGTGACTGGGCTTAGGCTAATCTGTCACTTACTGTGGGAGACTCCATCAGTGTGGTAGTGGGAAGAGCACTCCAGTGTAACTACTAAAGAGGCCTGTGAAACAAATAATTAGGTCAAGGTGGGAATTGGGGAAAGAGTTAACAGAACTTTGAAAACAAAGTAGGGCAATGTTTCACAGTCTGCAACACTTTTCCCAAAACTATCTTTATCATGCCTGGAAAATTGCCCTCACAAATGTCCATGTAATTTTAGAAAATTGTCTATACTAAGTGTAGCAGGAGATCAGCACTTAGAACAGTGCTTGGCACGTAGTAAGTGCTTTACAAATACCATCATTATTATTATAAAAGCACCACCATCTTGCTATTGTGGGTATCAGAAAAGCATCTATGATAGAACAGGGGCTGGGAGGAATCTGGACTTGGAAAGATTGCTTCAGAATAGGTAACCATTCCATAACTAGGATCAGCTAGTACAGTCTCCCATTCAAAAGTATCAGAAGCATTTGGTGATCCCTAAAATTTTTCCACTGCTAAAAAGCTGCACATTGCTCAGTATCACTTTTAGTATCTCCTCCCAAGTGTGTCGTTGATAGCTGCCAAGATAGCTAGCCCCGTCTGCCAAAGGTTTGTAGTTGGGCATGAAGTTGATTTAGCCTTGCCAGCATTAGAAATTGATCTAGCAGCACAAAAGGGGTTGCCACATCGCTTTGGTGTGTTCCCTGAAGCATGCAGTTTTTCCGGTTCCCTCAGGCCATAGAGAAGGACTTGGGTTTTCAGGAGGCCCCAGCCATTATTTCTCCTTTAAGGTGGTGATGGCGAAACCTGGAATAGCACTGATAAAAAGAGCAGAATGGGATTCCAATTCAAAGCTGAAGAACAGGTGCAGAAGATTGTTTTCGAAAAATGATCTGGGCAGCAGAGTGACCTAAGAACTGGAGAGGAAAGTGGTTAGAGGAAGGAAGATCAGTAAGGGGCTGAGGCTGAAAGACCTTTGCACGCAAATGGAATTTCCGACATAGTAAACAAGCCATATCAGGGTTCATTTAAGTAGCTCCAGAGCTGTAGCCTTGGAACCTGGAATAAGGGGGAGAAGTGTCCCTGATCCCCCCCACAATATGGCTACCAGCTATGTGAGCTACCACCACAGACAGCCTCCACGAAAAGCCTCCCACAAGCATGACTGAATTGAGCATGCTTTTTCCCTCTGATCAAACTCTGTGTTCTTATTGCACCATGGTCGGGAACCAAACGAGGTAGGTCAGGATTGGGCAGGCATGCAGCTGATGGTGTGGGAGCTACCCAACAGCCATCTGATCTCAGGAGTCCATGTGCTGGCCACTGTCTCCAGGTCCCTTCTGGTCCACTGACTGCCTTACATATCCCAGACAGTCCTATCCTAAACTGGTCAGCCTCATCATTGCCACCACCTATCTCCTCCTGTGTGAGGTGGGACTGAGAGACTTGGGGGATCCCAGTGCCCCAACTGGCTCAAAAAGTAGAACAGTATCGATTGGAACATCTTCTGCCTTTATTAGCGTCAATTTGCCGCATGGTCTGGAAGGCCTAAGAAAGGTGGGGGGTGAAACTGAAAATGGGCCTGGAGAGCCAACTTGGGTATCAGAGAGGCTCCTTATTGGGTACATGTGACATCAAAGTTGTGCTCAGTGGCCCACACCAATCCCTCAGGGCATGATTTTTGATCTGGAGGCAGGAGCAGGGTAAAGCTAGAGAAATGACTCTGTTGGCATCATATGAAGCATGATATAATGACATCATAGGTCACATGGAGGTGGGGTTTGGAGGGGAGGTGAAAGAAGGATCAGCCCCAGGAACATCAGTGGAGGGTGGAGGTAATCTAGGCTTGACTCATGATTTAGAAATTGAGTGGATGTGAGGGATGGGAAAAAAATGAGGAGTCAAAAATGATGCCAAGCTGATAGGCTTCTGGACAGGGGTGATGATGGTGTTATCTACAGGCACATGTTTGGAGTCTGGAGGGAACAGTCCTGGTGTAATCAGACATTTTCTAGTCTTCTATTGCCTATGGTGATAATAGGATTCTTGGAGCATCCATTCTTGGAGCATCCATTGTTGGCTTCCTTCTTTGGCATCCATCCTCATATTTAGGAATGTATCATTTACCTCCCTAGATTTTTCCCTCTATTTCCTTAGCTTTCCCTCTGAATTGTTCATCCCATGAATTTAGCTAAACGTCTCTTGAACTTAATGATAATTTTGCATTACCTCCTGTGGTAACAAATTCCAATATGTAACACTTGCTATGGGATGTGTGTTCCTTTTTTTTAAAAAAAAATTACTATCCATGGAGTCCAATGTTAATAAATATCACATCGTATTATTGTGGGATTTGTTTAGCTATAATTTCATGTTCACTTTGACTGCACCTTTAATTATTTTGTAGCCTTCAATCATGTTCCCTCTTTGTCTGCACCTTTCCAGACTGAAGAACCATGAGTCTATTATCCACAAAAGGAAGTTTCTCCATTCCATTGGCCTCTTAGTTGTCTTGCATCCAACTCCTTTATGCTCTTCCTAAAATGTGGCAACCAGAACTTCACACAGTATTCTAAGTGTGGATATATTATGGTTTTACTTAGTGGCAAATCTGCTCCTTATTTCTTTTCTTAATCCCTTTGCTGTTACTGCATATCATTCAGTTGGCCTTTTTGGCTGCTACCATGCCAGATCAGTGGTTTAAAAGAATGAACTCCAAGATCTCTTTCCTGAAGTCATGACTGATAACTCCAAGTCTGTGTAGTTGTAATTTGGATTCTAGGTGTGTGGTCTCACACTTACCCTTTTTCTGACTTTCTCAAGGGCCAGGCCTGGTGGAAGTTGTACATCTAGTACTCAGTGTGATGGTGACAAGCCCTATAAATCAACTCATCTCTAGGGACCACCCACCCAGTTTTACCTTTCTCAGCTATTCCAAGTTTCTCCTCCCAAGAATCATACCAGTCCCAGCATAGACCAACTGTTTTTTCTACCCTTGTGCATGGACTTTTTCTGGCCCTGAGAGCTGTAGCAACATATCACCTTCATCCCACATGGAAAATCTCAGGTACTGTCCATGCTAACACAAGTGACTTCTCCTTAAATGTTCTAGTTTCTCTGATACTGAACATGGTCAGATTTAGATGAAGCAGTGACTTCTGGGCAATGGTCATCTGGTCACTGTCTCTCTGGGCAATGGACAGTCATCACAGGCAATGATCTAGAAGTCAGGTACCTGGAAAGTGGCAACAACTTTTGGTCATTTGTTTGTATGATACAGTCAGGCAATCAGTGAAGAAAAACCCAATTATCCTGTCCTTACACAACTGCATCAACTCATTTCACTAGTTTTAGTTTGCTCCAGTAAACCCTGAATTATTAAGGAAACACCTACAATATCTTTATCTCCCAATGGAACAATTGGACACAGAGCAGAGCATGTCCTATGCTCTTTAGAAACCTCCGTATGCATTAAGCACTCAGTTCTGGTAGAACATGTGGTTTCAAATAAGCATTTTGATTAGAACAACGAGTAAAGATGTAGGAAACATTCTTCCCAAAATGCAACCTTATTTTGGTACCAAGAAACTGTTGTGCACACGTGTGTGCATTGCAATGGGTGAGTTTTCTGAACACAGCCCTTGAGTTATAGAACTGGGTAGAAGATAGTCTTTGAGTTTGTCCTGTACAGACACAATCTTTTTCTAAATACTGTGAATAATATTGCAACACTTTGCACCAGTCTTATCTGTAAATTCATTTCTCCTAGAAAAGATTGAAAAGGGTGATAGCAAAGTATCCATCATTCAGTTCCTACCTGGTAATGCACATCTAATACATATTACAACTAAGACTTCTGAGCTTTGCTGAAGCAGCTGTATTTCAACAATAACAAACAAAATCCTGTGCAATATTCAGACTTTGCTTTCAAAGGCAAATTCATTCTATCAGTATAATATATTTTGTCATCAAACAGCCGAGCAGTCCTTGATAATTCATTTTGGAATTCCGTAGACTTGGCTTACAGCAAGAATTTACATTTTTACCCCAATTTTATTACTCCCTCCCCCTAAGATAGACAAGAACAAGTACCATAATGACTTAAATCCAAATAAAGTTACGCTCTAGACATTTTCAACACAATATTCAGCATATTAATCAATCAAAAATTTGGGAACACTAAAATTTATTTTTGTTGTAATTCTCATCCCATTATGCAAATTTCCTCAGGCTAGGCTTGATTTGAACAGAAAAATTTTCTTCATTTTCAATATGTACGGGTATATTGCAAAAGAGGTAAAATCAAAACAGTGTGGCCTATTGGATAGAGCATGGGCCTGGAAGTCAGAAGAAGCTGTTTCTGGGACTGGGACTGTGTCCAACCTGATTAACTTGTATCTACCCCAGTAGCCCAGCATTAATTTCCATTCTGCATCAACAAAGTGTTGATGTGAAGTGTTAAGCAACTTGCCTGTTCAATCCTCTACCACAGATTAATACCACATTAAAAACGAATCCGTTTTTCTTTCATTTAGATCGCTATATATATTTGTAAGAATAGGAAGTTGGAAGAGGCAAGGTTGTCTGTAGAATGTGTTTTTCCTCCCAAATTATATCAATACAAAAGTAGAAGCCTGGATCAATATGGCCAAATGATACTCCCTAAACCCTTGATAGAAAAAAGAAAACATTCATTTAAAAAATTCTCACTTGTATTTTAGTTATAACCTCTCTATGGTTAACATTTCTCTGTGTATCTGAAAAGCAGTTAGTGAAAAATGGTACCGTACCTTCTGACATTTCAAACTATTAGATTGCATGTTTCTGAGATTTACTCAGAGAGAAAAATAAGAAATTTGAGCACAGTTTCTTCCAAGGTGCAAACTAATCCCTGGGATTCTCAGCCATCCTTGTAACCTGCCCAAATACCTTAGCTTTCAACTTCTGACATCCTCACAGAGCCTAAACTTCTAACTGGATTAAATCAAATAACTTTGAAAACTGAATTAACTGTTTCAAGTCACTTGGGTACAGCATTCATATACTTCAGCAAAGCAACTAGTGTAATGCTCTGTACTCCTTATACTCAGGAATTCAAATGATGATGATATTTGTAAATCAATCAATCAGTCGATGTATTTATTGAATACCTACTTTGGGCAGAACACTTGTACTAAGTATTTGGGAGAGTTCACTAGAAGCAGTGTTACCTAGTGGAAAATCACAGGCATGGGAGTTAGAGGCCCTGGGTCATAATCCCAGCTCTGTCATTTACCTGCTTTGTGACCCCGGGCAAGTCACTAAATTTCTCTAAACCTCAATTTCCTCATTTGTAAAATGGGGATTAAATCCTACTCCCTCCTAGTTAGACTGTGAGCCCTATGTGGGGCAGGGGTTTATCATCTTGTATCTCCCCAGGGCTTAGTTCAGAGCTTGACACATAGTAAGCACCTAACAAATATGACAATTAGTAGCATTACTATTAAATGACGACATGGTCTTTGCCTCTAGAGACTTGTAATCTAATAGGGAAGGTAATAAGACAAATTATTTCAAATACTGGGAGGTAGACCAAGGAAATAGCAGATAGCAACACAAGTATGTCAGGATAAAATAACTGAATAAATAATTGAATGCATAGCTAAATATATAGCCAATTCTCTTATTAAACAAGGGTTACATTAGTGAGAAGCAACGTGGCTAGTGAGAAGCAGCATGGCTTGGTGGAAAGAACATGGGTTTGGGAGTCAGAGAACCTAATCCTGGCTCTGCCACTTGTCTGTTGTATGACCTTGAGCAAGCCACTTAAATTATCTGTGCCTCAGTTATCTCATCTCTAAAAAGGGGATTAAAACTATCAGCCCATTGTGGGACAACCTGATTACCTTGTATCTACCCTAGCGCTTAAAACAGTACTCGGATCATAGTAAGCACTTAACAAATAACATAATGATTATTATTATTATTCTTAAAGAATTTCACATTAAGGAAAGCTGAAATTTTAGTACTCTCAACTTGACCAGTGCTAGATGCATGTGTTCCAATTTCACATCATGTTCTAGCCAAACCACTTAGTGAAAGTGCTGAGTATTTTTATAAATACCTCAGTGTTAAGGCTAACTTTGGGGTTGAGAAAGGTTTCTTGTAGAAGATAGGACAGGGTTTTTGGAAGAGGTGGGATGTTTTAGTAAATCAGAGCAGTGAATTGCTGTATCATAGCCTTACAAGGGTTTCGAGGCTTCCAAAAGCATTTGACACTAAAAGATCCAGGCAGAAGCTAGAAAGAGCATTGCTTTCAACCTCTGATCAAGCATCCATTTTTCGTTTTTGTCTTTTAATCTACCAGTGAACTGTTGACCCCAGGACAATTTGTAATGGTGTGAATGACACAGGGGTAGGTGAAGAAAGGTACTTCCTTCTACCTAAATTCTTAATTTTAGATAAGAAGGCAACAGGTTAAAGTGTCACATAAGCTATTTGTTATAATCTTCAGAAAGGTTCTTAAGAAAATAGCCGAATGGGCAGACTAATGGCATATAAAGAAAAATAAGTAGATATCAATAATCTCTTTTCTACATGCTTAGTTTTCTATAACCTCTAAAGAGCTGAACATTTTGCAGAACATAAGCTCCTGGAGACTGAATGCAAGTAATTTGCTACACTTTGGACTTTGAGCTGGTTTATAAGTTGTTTGTAATTACATGGTGCTTTCAAAGAAGGTTAGGTAAGCTATAAATATAGATTTCAGTAAAAATGAATGGAAGAAGAGCTATATAACTCATGAGGTAAAGCAATCTAAACAGTGAGTTATGGAGCTGGTTTACGAGTAAGATAAAAAGGGGAGGAACATAAAATAAATAAAAAATAAGGTATTACTCACTCCTGTTGGAAATGTTGTTTCATATCATTGTTCATAAAGTAGAGCTGGCTTTTAATTGTTTTTATGGGAGATAGGAATGTTCTTTTTTAAAAAAATCAATAATAATGATACTTTTAATTTTTACAGCACCATTTTATGTTCCGTAGTTCACTATTACTAATTATTTTGCTTTTTCCTACCTACAGCATTGTGATATGGGAGAAGCAGGTATTACTCTACACATTTTACAAATGTGGCAACTGAGGCACAGACATGCTAGTTCAAGGTCAAACCACAGATCAGTGGCAGAGGCAGATACAGAAGCCTGGTCTCCTGGCTCCAGGCCCTGAGTATATTTCATAATACCAAGCTTTCTCTAGAACTGAGTATATTATCTTATTGATTTTGTGTGTGAAGATATACACTTCTGACAAGCTGTGGACTGAGAGTTTGTGAATGTAAATAAGGTACACAACTAATGTTTCACTAAGAAGAAATTTCTGTTTTGGCTTCAATAACTTCCCTTTGACAAACAAGGCATGCTGTTGAATAAATTACAATATCAAGCCTAGTTTAGGCTGTTATTCATTTTATTAGTTATTTTTTTACCACTGCTGATTCACTGAAAAGTTATAACCTGTCAGGGAAAAGCAGTGGAATAATTAGCACTAACTGAAAGCAATTAACTATTAAAATGCTGATAATTTCTAGCCTGCCAGACAAATCACATAGAAAAACATATTGTTCAAATGAATGTCATCAATACTTTGAAACATCCAAGGCATTGGGTGATCCCTTTCTCATCCCCAAAAATTATGTTTATAAGAATTCTGGGAGAGATCAAGATGTGAAAACTTTCCAAAGTCCGAAGTTCTATCAGTTTACCTACACACTGAGGCCTTTCCCACCTTGTTTCAAGGGGCTGAGGAATCAGGAGAAATTAATAGAAACTGTTCAATAAAGGCTTTATGTAGAAATGAGTGATCCATGGGGTGCCATGCAGACAATTATTTTAGGGCCCAGAAAGATTATTTAATAGTGTGCTAACCATATTACCTACTGACCCCAGACTCTGACATGAGTAATAACACTGTCATTAAGATGCTCTTTAATTATGAAGGATAATGATGGTTATAAGAACCAAAGCCAGGATAGCAACTGAAATATGCATGAATACAAAGAGTAAAAATGTATGCCATCTCACATCCTCTTAGAACCTGCTGAGATCAAATTTTGGGAACAATATATATCATCAAAGCAGGGCATGCTGAAGTGGACAGAATCTCATGAACAAGGATAACAAACTGAAGGTAACAAAGAACTTTTTTTTTGGTATTTGTTTAGTGCTTACTATGTGCCAAGCACTGTTGATTTAAAGAGCTGTCTCATGTAAGATTCTTGTGGGCAAGAGTGTGTCTACCAACACTGTTGTACTCTCCCAAGCACTTAGTAAGGTGCTCTGCACACAGTAAGCACTCAATAAATATGATTGATTGAAATGCCATCTTCATGTGTGTGCCCATTTGACAATCGGGCTTCTACTGACTAACTCCCACTCCTGGTTTGGGCTCTAAATTTTTCTTAGAAAAGTGATTGAGTACCACAGATGTTTCAACATGGCTGAAACTGCTTCACTATAGGACGGAGCAAGGACAACTAAAATATGCACCTAATTTACTTCACCAGTTCACTTTGTAATGATGTCTTAAGTTAGAGGCTTCATTAAAAGAGAAGACTGAGGTAATTTGCTTAGGATAACTTACTACTACTAAAATTTGTGCCCTTTGTTAAGCACTTACCATATGCCAAGCACTGTACTAAGCACTCAAGTAGATTCAGTATAATCAAATAGACACAGTCCCTGTCCCCCATGGAACTCACAGTTTAAGGGGGGAGGGAGAACAGGTATTTAGTCCCCATTTCATAGATGAGGTAAATGAGGCACAGATAAGTTAAATGATTTGTCCAAGACCACACAGCAGACAAGTGGTGGAGCTGGGATTAGAATCATGGTCCCCTCACTCCAGGCCTCTGCTCTTTCTGCTAGGCCATGCTGCTTCTTCCTGTTTCAGTATTCCAATCTTTACAGAGCCTTTTTATGATGAGAGAAGGAGCGTGGCCTAGTGGAAAGAGCTCAGACCTGGGAGTCAGAGGACCTGGGTTCTCATCTGTTGAATGACCTTGGGGAAGTCACTTAATTTCCCTCTGCCTCAGTTACCTCATCTGAAAAATGGGGATTAAGACTGTGAGCTCTATATGGGACAAGAACTGTGTCCAACTTAATTATCATGTATCTACCCCACTGCCTGACACATAGTAAGTGGAGAAGCAGCGTGGCTCAGTGGAAAGAGCACGGACTTTGGAGTCAGGTCTCATGAGTTCGAATCCCAGCTCTGCCACTTGTCGTCTGTGTGACTGTGGGCAAGTCACTTAACTTCTCTGTGCCTCAGTTCCCTCATCTGTAAAATGGGGATTAAGACTGTGAGCCCCACGTGGGACAACCTGATTCCCCTATGTCAACCCCAGCGCTTAGAACAGTGCTCGGCACATAGTAAGCGCTTAACAAATACCAACATTATTATTATTATTATTATTAAGTGCTTAAAAAATTCATTCTTTTCATTCTTTTTCAAGAGACATACTGCAAGAAACTTTGATGATACTGGAATCCATGAAGAGAGAGGAGAAGCTTAAAATGTCTATGCTAATTTTAACTCAGAATGAGCATGGAGCGATAAGGTATTGAATATAAAAATTCAGGGAAGCAAATTTATTTATATCTGAATCAAAACTTCCAAGCAAATAAGACAAGCCAGATTTAAAAGGAACTTTGAGATAGTCTTAGCTTCTTGCTTTGGTAGCCTGCATGTTCTAACCAGGCTTGAAATATACACTCAAAATATTATAAAGCTAGATGAGTAATGGATCACTTCAGATGTTCCTTCTTGTAAAAATATATAGCATTCATCAGAGTCTTTTTACATTCTTCCTGCATAAAACATAACATTTTTAATTGGGAATGGTATGAAGAAACTCCCCCTTGCTCTTCTTGGTCACCTTAGTAACCTTGGCTAATTCAGATATGACTTTAACTTTTCTCTACTGATACATTTTCTGCATTGCTGGGTTGTATTTATATCATTTAATTGATATATTTTAAGATTTTCAGTGAAAGATCTAAAAGGACTAATGCATAGTTCTCCAACTATACATCCTATAATTTGGACCTAAAGAAAGGAAATGGATTGAAGTAAAGTAATTAGGATAAAGGGCAAATACTACTGGGATAAAAAATAAACTAATAATATAGATATATTTAGAGAATAATACAAATGAAGAAGGATTTAATGGTATTTCTTAAGCACTTACCGTGTGCAAAGCACTGCTATAAGCACCTAGGAGAGTCCAATAAAATGATTTGGTAGGCCTGATTCCTTCCCCCAAGGAATTTCCAATCTAGTGAAGCCCAGAGAGTAAAAAAGAAATGTAAATCTATCCAATCCTATGTAATCTGCAAGAATTTTGTACATGTATAGACGTTTAGCCAGGATATGTTCCTTGAAATTGTGTTTGCAGCATGAATGGTTGTATCATGGAATATATGGCCTTAAATGAAATAAACAGGATCCATTCCTGAACTTCTGGGAAAATAATATGAATTTCCTTTTTGTGCTATGTACTGTTTTGATAAACATCACTAAACTATTGTTTAATCTTTATTAAATTCAAATCTTAGTACACACAGTATTAACTACATAAAGAGTTATAATATATTTGATTCTTTGCAGAAGCGTTCAGCACTAGGTGTTTGGTCTGCTGATTGTGTTAATGGTTTATCCAACTTACCTTGTACCAGGCAAAATTCTTCTGAATAATTTGGTGTACTTTTGAACTGCCCTCTCCAATAGGGCTTTCTTCTTTAATCATATTTCTGTTTATTTGTTCTCTTGAAAAGTGATGCAAGTAGTTTTAATCCCAACATTTATGGTGGAGAAATCATAATTTCATTTGTTTTGACATTCTTCAATGATTTGAAAAAAAAATTTATTCTCTTTTGACTGTGATTACTCTGAATGAGATGCAATCAACTCATTGACTTCTGCACCATCCAATTGTAAATTAGGTTGCCTCTCCTGTTCAACACCATCTTTGGTTATATACTCAGGGTCTCATTTATGTCTGGAAAATAAACCAACAAAAAATGGATGTCTTCCCTCAAAATCCAAATTCCTTCAAAATTCCTTCAAAATTGGAAAGTTGAAACCTCAGCTATTGTGTGTGTGTGTGTGTGCGTGTATAAAATCTATATATACTCAGAGGTGACTCTAATAAATCTAAGAGCAACAGTGATACACTTAAGAGAAAGGTTAGAAATCTATTATGATTTCCCTGAGAATATTCAGTATTCCTAAAGACATTTTCTGAACAAAATACCTTTATTTTTTATTTATATCATGTACCAATGTAATGCCTTCCATTGTCCAAAGTACTTTACAACAATTAATAGCTACAAGGCAGATATATGTTACAGGCATCAGATCATAAGCTTCTTTGGAGCAGGGATCATATCTACCAACAAGATCGTGTGTTCGTATCCAACAGACAATGTCTCCCCACTTACAAATCCTTATTGGAGGCACATCTCCTCCAAGAGGCCTTCCCTTCTGTGCCACCTTTGCACTTGAATTTGCTCCCTTTGTCACCCTCCCTCAGCCCCACAGCCCTTATGTACATGGCTCAGTGGAAAGAGCCTGGCCTTTGGAGTTAGAGGTCATTGGTTCAAATTCCGGCTCTGCCACTTGTCAGCTGAGTGACTGTGGGCAAGTCACGTAACTTCTCTTATGCCTCAGTTACCTCATCTGTAAAATGGGGATTAACTGTGAGCCTCACGTGGGACAACCTGATCACCCTGTATCTACCCCAGCGCTTAGAACAGTGCTCTGCACATAGTAAGTGCTTAACAAATACCAACATTATTATTATTATATACATAATTTTTTTCTATTAATGTCTGCCTCCCTTTCTGAACTGTAAGTTTGTTGTGGGCAGAGAACGTGTCTACCAACTCTCTTATATTTTATTCTCCCCAGTACTTAGTACACAGTAAGTGCTCAATAAATATGATTGATTTATTGATTACCAACTGCATCCTATCTCCCAAAGTCTTACTACAGTGCTCTGTGTAAAGTATGCACTCAAGAAATGCCATTGCTTGATTGATAGATACATATTTAGGGCAACTGATTCATAGACAGAAAATGATTTGCCTAAGGCTAATGAGGTGATAGAAGTAAAGGATTTTGTATTCTGTTTTGACTTACTGACTTGCAGAACTTACTGTTCTGTTCTTGCTATCACTATTACTATTTTGTTATTACTATTCTGAATTCTTCCCTTCAATATGTGAGATCTAACTATGCTCCGATGTGAGAATTGAGAAAGTTAGATTCAAAAGGTTTTTGGATTTTTTTTTCCAATATACAACAGTATAGTATCACTATCAACAACGCTATAATGGGCACTTGCCATACATACCATAGGTGCCAAGAACACAAACCTTCCTCTAATGGGCTGCCATTTAATGGCATTCTAAATAGGTACCAAGTAAAAATGTATTTTTCTTTCAATACTGATCTAGAGAGAGCACCTCTATCATTTATCATGTGCACCCATTCTAATTGTAGGTCTGATACAATTGTAGCTTTATGTAGTACTAATTAAGAGTTTAAGGGAGGTGAAAAATAATTGGTGGAAATGGAACAAAAGGGCCAAATCATAGACTAAAATCAGCAGCCAGCTTTATCCATATACCCTTAGAAACATTTCAAATCAGTGACTTTGATGTAAAGGACATTTTTTAAAAAAATATCCAATTCTCTAAATCACCCACTCAGCTTGTAATGGCTTTTCCATTTGCAGTGTCCATACCAACACCGATCCACTTCCAGGTCCACTGCTATGTTAAAAATGCCTTGTCAGGCAGCAGTTTCCTTTGGAAGAACCAGCCAATACAATTGTCTAAAGATAATAAAATGACTTACACTAGTTGTGACAGGTAATAGAACAGAAAAGAGGGAGAATCAAGCACTGAGCTTGTCATTAATTCTTTGCAGGCCAGCTAAGCCCATGACTTCCAACTAAAAGACCTCCATTTAAATTGCAATGCCTCTCTATCCATGTATTACTCTCTAAATGATGCATTATTGTTGAGAACTCTCACTACTGCACTTAGGGTTGTTTGTCACACTCCATTTAAAAGCTATTGGTAGCCTGAGGGGAAATTCATTTCCCAACATCCTAATTGACAGGGCTTGTGAGTGTATATTTTATGCATTAAACTGAACATCCTATTACACGGTATAAATGTTTCATTAAAAGATGCATGTTCTTTCTAATGATGAAGTATGGTGCCCTTAGAGAGAATGGGAAAAAGAAAATGTAAAGAATATAATTGAAGATTCATGAGTTCCACTACTTGCTCTGTGCACTCTCACATCTACTTTGCCAAATGTGTGATTTTGCAAATACTGCCTTTTCCTGAAAACATGAAAGCACCATCACCAAATATTCTTGCAATAATAAGAAACTGCCTTTGGAGTTTACCTTCCTTTTTTAGTTTTATAACAATATGCCATGTCAGCATATGGGGCGGTCTCATTTATGGGGAATGAAAGGTCTTTTATATGGCAACTTTAGAGGTTTGAAGACTCCAAGGCCCTCAGAACTTTCCTGGTTGAAAACTTGTGGCATTGTTAAAAAAAGATATTTTCTCATGCTTGGTGCACTTTCCAGGCCATGCAAGAAAATGTCAATAATTTAGGATGGAAAATTGTGAAATTAGTGCAAAACTACCATTACTTAAAATATGTACTCATTTTCATAAATGGGAATAGATGTTAACTTAATATACCAAAATCTTTCTGTCTGTAGCATGTTTGCTGTTTTAGACACTTCAGCTCTTTTCTGTGCTTGTAGAGGAAGGGTAAATACTACATATCCATTAGCTAATCTTGCATTCCCTTTTGTTTTCTTTTGATTTAAGTTTTTAAAGGCCATTCAGTAACTCATCACAAATATGAGCAATGACATAGGGACATTTCTGTATGGCTGAATTCACCAGAGGATTCATCATCTTGTTCTTGAATCCACCTCATTTTTCATCAGGAGCAACTGGAGATTTCAGAGTGAAATGTATAGCTGATTTTAATGGGCCTGCTGCCCAGGCCAAAATCCCAGGAGATATTAGGGTTTTAGAAAGAAAGCTTTTTGCCAGGACATTCCACCTCACCCTACATTTTCCCCTCAGCCTGAATTTGTATAATGGACATAGAAATTCATTTTATTGCCTAGGCATGTGAGACAGAGGAAACCATGTTGGTGGTTTCTAGAGTGTTCACCAAATGACTGGAACCTCAGGAACCCTGGGAACTGATTTGCTCTACTAGTGAACCTCTGACCATGAAATTAATGCAATTAATATTTATAACCGGCTGATACGAGTAGATTAGGATTATACAAACAACTAATAGAAAGGAATACAAAGCAACAGAATATTCTCTCAGATCTTGGGAGGCAGGAAGATTTTAGTGTAGAAGGTGAAGGAACAAACTAAAACAGATCTGATTCATCGGTAAGAGAAGTGTTGAGAATTCAAAAGTGGAAAGCGACCTCAATGGCAAAGTGCATAAATGTTAACTCTGAGGGATTTATCACAAGTGATGATGAAGTGAAAACCCAGAGTACTGCTTGTTCATGGAACAGAGAATTGCAACCTGTCAAACAGGCCAAAGAAGCAACTGAAAAATAAAAGAGAGACAGGGCAAGATGGGGGAAAACACCTGCTCTCAGTTTGAGTAAAGCAGTAAAGTGCTTTGAAGCTTGGAAAGGTACATGTCACCAATGAATCATGTCCTTAGAAAGATTGTTCCTTCATGATGTCAGAGCAACTTGTACAGGGAAAAGTATCTTGGAAACACTCCTTTGGGCACAAGACCACTGTGAGTGATTCCAACTTCCAACTCATTGATTCCTTAAAAAATAGGCTCCCAATTAATTAAACCAATACCTAATAATCTAATTGACTTCAGAAAGGGCAAATTAAATCATTAAGCCCCTGACAAAGTGGGGAGAGGAGTTAAAATTTCACTCACCCTAAAGGATCAACGAATTGTACATTGTGGTGCTGGCTGAATGAGAAAAAAATTGTCCTAACATTTTATCTTGTCTGACTTTACATGAGATTCTGGCTTTTCAAAGTCACTTGAAGAGTTCTGAATAATAATTCAGAAGTAGGCCATTCATTGTTATTCCATTTAGAAGTACCATTAAAGTAAATTTTTGGTCAATAATCTTTTAATTGAGTTCTCCAATGTATTAATGTTCCTAATTCAAGTCTCCAAGCCTGTGAATGAGTATGCATTTTTAACTTCAAACCAGCATTTGCTCACTTGAATAAAATCTGTATAACACCATCTCAGTGCAGCAAAGTCTCAGATTCAACATTGCTTTTGCTAGTCTCCTTTCTGGATTTTCTAAAAAAAAATTAATGGTAAGTGACATTGCCAATGTTTTTTTCAGTTTCAATAAAAGATAGAAACATGAGTTATAATAGCTTTAGAAATATCAGCATTTTTTTACAATTTGGAACATGGGACATCCAAAATAATTGAAAACAGTCTGAAAAATGCATGGATTATGAAAATATTTAGGAGAACCCACTTTTGTAGAAAAAAGCCAGACACTGAAAATGACTTTCTGGAACTTAATTTTTCCTTCAGAGTAGAGGAGTTGGAATTTGATGTTTCCATAATGCTAAAAAAACCCACCCTACTCTCCTTCCCTTGCCAGAAAATGAGTGTCTCACAGGTGGAGGGAGGGATGAAGAAACTGTTCGAACTTATCCCATGCACCTGTTCCATCAGGACAAAATGGGAAGACAAAAACCGTACACTAATAGTTAAGCAGAAGCCAGCAGTATTTTTGAACACACATAGACTGAGATTATTTTTGAAAGAACATTTGGAGTCCATATCTACACAAAGGCCCAATGTCAAACAAATGTCAGTGGGAACTACCACCTCATAGTATGCCTAGGAAGCTCTGATGTCAGCACCTTGCCTGATTGACAGAATGAATATCAGACTATCCAGCCACCTTCAAGTTAAACTACAGTTTAACTACTTCTACCACCCTGGCGAATCTAAGAAAACAAGAGCCAAGTCCTAAGTTACTCTGCCTTTGATCAACATAGCTTGACTCTCTGCTTAATACACTGATTGTCCTCACAATTCCTTCAAGGCTGGAGATTAGTGTGGAAACTGCTTTTGTATCCAGTTAGACAGCTTCTCCAGTTTCTCTTTCTCAAGAAGCAACGTGGTCTAGTGGATATAGCATAGAACTGGGAGTCAAAAGGCCTGAGTTTTAATCCTGTTGAGTGTCGTTGGGGAAATCCCTTAGCTTCTCTGTGTCTCAGTTTCCTCATCTGTGAAATGTGGTTTAAACACCTGATCTCCCTATCCCCTGGGTTCTAATTCCATCTTTGTGACCTTGGACTAGTCACTTCACTTCTCTGTGCCTCAGTTACCTCATCTGTAAAATGGGGATTAAGACTCTGAGTCCCATGTGGGACAGAGAATGTGTCCAACCTGATTAGCTTGTATCTACTCCAGTGCTTAGTACAGTGCCTGGCACATGGTAAGCACTTAGAAATACCATTTTAAAAGTACTTAAATACCATTCTTGTTGCTATTATCTTTGTTATTATTATATCTTCCATCATCAATAATGGACAAGCCTGGTCCAGCCATGGACACTTTGGGACCAAGAACCCGTGTGAAGAAATTGACTATAGGGCTAGTGATTTGTTTAGAAATGAGAAGTGATTTTTTTTGCTTGAGTTTGGAAAATGTGGATTCTCCAGTACAAGGGGAAAAATTGAGCTCATCAATAAAATCAGATAACTAGGCAACACTTCTCTTAACTCTATCCTCAGGGTGTTTTTTCCTAAAATGTTTATTGCTAATAATGACAAATTAATTTATCAATAGGAGAGTGCACTGTTTTTGTAGCAGATGGAGTTTTTGTAATAATAGTGTTGCTCTTTAATGACAATTTGAAGTTGATGATTTCTTTACAAACTTCAATTATATTTGGCAAAGATTACACTATCACCATAGTTTCATTTATTTTACACATATTGTTAAGCAATACCAAGTACTGTGAAGGAAAAGAAGGATGTCAATCAGGTTCCTTTTGTTCCCACTACAGTCCATACCACAGAAATCTCTCATGCTTCCCTAGATGACCAAATTTCAAGGAGAAAGAAGTTCTGAACAATGTAGTTTTTTTCCTTTTTGAACAATTTTTATGCACCCCTAACACCTACTTAATTATGTTTAGCATCCTATTTTCCAGACAGAGTATGTGGCTGTGGAGTTACACTGGTTAAGGTTACTTTCTGATGACCATGATATTGCTATGTTTTGGATGTTGTCATCCTAAGAACAGTGTGAGCTTGGAGCCCACTAGATAATAGCCTATCTAACATTTTTAAAATGGTATTTGTTTAACTCTTACTATGTCCCAGGTACAGTACTAAGTGCTTTGGTAGATACAGGATAATTAGGTTGGGTAAAGTCCATGGGCCAAATGGGGCTCACAGTCTTAATCCCCATTTTACAGGTGAGGTAACTGAGGCACAGAGAGCTTAAGTGACTTGACCAAGGTCCCACAGCAGATAGGTGGCAGATCAGGATTAGAAGCAGGTCCTCCGACTCCCAGACCTGTGATTTTTCCACTAGACCACACCGCCTCTCCTGATATTCTGCTCCATGCATGGCTGCTCTGATCTGAACATCTTTGTGGTTCTTCTGCTGCACTACAATGAGATCAAAAAGATGACACTGTTTAGATTGTGGATGCACCCAGTATGTTTTTCTTTTACCAGGAGAAAAATGATGTTGTAATTGTAGGTGGTGTTTGGCACATTCACTCAGCACAAGTAGGCTGTTGAGTTTGACAATCATATAGGGCCCATTGACTTTCCTTCAAACTTCAGCATTGAAATAGCCCATCAAAATTATTTTATCTATCAATACTCCTGAGGTGAGTATGTATAAATTTTCAGAGAAAATGACATCAAAGTTTGTCATCTTTGAGGCATAAGCACATACGAAGGTAGTAAAGGCCTTTTATTTCAAAGCTAGGCATATTGTGCAATCACCTATAATTGTAGGCATGTCTGAGAGTCTTGATATTAGTGACTGTCTGATTTCTGATTATCCTATGTTACCATTTTATGTTTGGCATGCATTATGGGTGATATTGATTAAACTGTTCAAAAAACGTGGTGTGTTTTTGTAACAAGAAGTCAAGAAGGGAATCGAATCCAAAACTCCTGGCTCTCAGTCATTGTTTCAGACTTTGAGGGACACAGGAGTTTAATCAAGTTCTGGGTGCTTTTTGAACAAAAAATTGGATGTCAGAAGTTGAAATGAAATCCCTGGATAATGGGAGAAATACAAACAAGCCAGTTTTATATGTTGTCTGAGTAACATTATTTCAAGCCAAAAGGGTTAAACTGATTTTTTTATGTGACGATCAGTAGTATCGGAAACCTACAAGTTAAGTGATTCCAAATAAAGCAGCAGGATGCACATTGTCAAAAATCCTGTTAACTTTAGTGGGATGTTAATTCTCTAATAAAATTAGAAGGAAAACATGGAAGAAAGTTACTCTTTAAGACTGCATCATGCTCTCATACTTGAAAAGTCTATATGAGGTGACTTTTCTCATATCTATTAAGATGCTTGATAAGATTATTAAGAAAAGGATTTTTTCTAAAGGGCAGCATTTAGAGTTGCCCTGGTACAAGGTTTAAACTTATTAGAACATGAGTGTCTTCTTCCTCTGCAGTGCTTGCTTTGAGAATTAATCTCAGCACCTAATAGATACACCAATAACTAAATGAGAGCCAAACATGATATATGTTAGACTTGAATTTATTTTGAAATATACAATTCTTTAACTGTCTTCCTCTACTTCTGGGAATACATCTGTCAGTTTACCAAACATAATCTCATTATTTGTTATTGCAGTGGTTGTCAACAGGTAGTTCACAGTCCATGAGGGATTCTTCAGAGCACTGTTGGGGATACAGCAATTAGGACAGAGAGTTGAATAATTGAAACTCCAGGGAGCCAGCAGGAAGCAGCCACAAATGGAGCAGGTGTTACAGAGTGTCTTGCTCAGTGCCCTGGTTTTGAGGCACACTGAAACCGTTTTCTTCTGTCACTTGTTCTGCTGCTGTTTCTGTATCTACTGTTCTCTATTTCACCAAAGAAAGAGCTCAGCTCCTATACTTTTGTGGGTGAATCTGTGGATGCAGTTATACATGGGTAGGGAAGGAGAAGATGTATCAAAGGATAGACATTCACTAGTTTAGTGGGGAGCTGAGTGGCAGAGAGGCCAGGAGGAAATGGGTGGGTATGTGTTGATGCTCAGAAGTTGCTTTGTGTGAAATCTTGAGACTGCAGAGGTACAGTTCTTTTAAAAGTTTGAAAATCTAAATGATTTTACAGGCAGGTTTTGACTTTTAACATTTTGAGTTTTGACAAATGACACTGCATTTCTACGTTTATACCAGGTTTCAGTTTTACAAAACATGGGTTTTAACTTTACCACATTAGTCCCCTTTATGACAGTACAATGGGGAATGGAAGCTACAGTGAAATGGGAAAACTACTTTAAAAACCCCAGTGTAGATGTAAAAAAAGGGAACCATCAACGGAGGGGAGGGGAACGAAGCCAGGGGTTTACCTAATCATCAGGCAGAATCACCATAGAGGGTCAAAATGTCAGTTTTACTTTCAATGAAAGTAAATATGGCTACTTAATTGTGGAACATCTCAAAGTCAATATACATATATTCATGCAGCTATATTACCCATCTTTGATTAAATACATACTTCTGTATAATTAAGGTAAAAATGAAATATTTGACTATGGTTCAGGAATACAGTCCCCATTTATAACATTGTTTCTATAAGAAAATGGGTTCCAATTTATATTTCAACTTGAGATGCAGGAACCAGTAGGTCATAAATCATAGGATTCCCTATAATATGGAAATATTTACAGTCATTTACACTGCTAATGGTCATGACATAATCCTTCACAAATTATAAAATGAAATTAAAGTGAAGCAATAAAAAATATTAAAATAGGGATTTACTTATGGTCAAGATTTTGATTGACCTTCATCAACAACATTTATTGAGCCTTTACTGTGTGCTAAGCACTGGATGGTACATTTGAAAGACATACCTAAATGCACTGAACTTAGAATCATTGACAACACATCATTTAGTCATGATTTTAGGTTTTTAGTCATTTTTAGGTCAACTAAAAATGAACCTATGAATTAGGGGAAAAACTAGAAAGGATCTGACCATTTGCTCTTTAACAATTCAAACTCAAATAAAATATTTTACAAAGTTTGTGGGGCATGTAGAAAAGAGAAAAAATACCCTCCTTCTAGGATGTTTTATGTTTTCATGTCACTAAGATCAAGCTAAAATATCAACTACTCTTCCTAGCTACCACAAAACTCAAAGACAGCCTCTTCCTAACCTGGAACCTCTAACTTTGTACTGACTCACTCTGTCTTCCAAAGATTTTTCAGGTACCTAAACATGATCTTGAAATCATTCATAGTCATTCATATAATCCTCTTAGTTGAAAAGCAGTTTGGAGAAGGTGTAAATATATGTAGGTGCTCCAGGATAATCAACCCAATTATGCTTGGTCAGCAGAAGGGGAAACTGGTTTGGTGCTTAGTTAGCATGGCTTAATGGAAAGAGCACAGGCTTGGGAGTCAGAAGTTGTGGGTTCTAATCCCGTCTCCACAACCTATCAGCTTTGTGACCCTGGGCAACTCATTTAACTTCTCTGTGCCTCAGTTACCTCATCTATAAAATGGGGATTAAGTCTGTAAGCCCCATGTGGGACAACCTGATGACCTTGTATCTACCCCAGCTCTTAGAACAGTGCTTGGAACATAGTTAGTGCTTAACAAATGCCATTAATATTATTATTATTAACTTCAGCTACTATTTGAGATAGGCCCACTGACTCATGGAGCTTGCTTCATTCTCTAACAATTCAGCATTTCACAGTAGGAGTTTGGTACTAATCAAGATTGCTTACTATCAGCTCATTATAACATTTGTGGATGAAAGTAAGAAAGCCTCCAATGAAGTGTTTGAAATAAACACAGGAAAGCCTCCAATGAAGTATTTGAAATAAACCTCCATCTTTTACATTTTTCAGTCCCAAAATTTGATTTTTGTTTCCCTTTTGGGTTTGTTTCATCAAGCAGCAGGAATTTGTTCATCAGGCACAGTTTAGGTGTGAGGAAACACTTTCACTCTTGGAGTCACTGTTGTAGTCTCACAACAATTGAATAAAGTCATTTTCATTTTCAAACCTTCATGGCAAGGGGAATGCCCTTGATTTGAGCATTTTGATTTAAAATGCTTTGGTCTCCAGTGAATTTTCACAAGTTCACATATACTTAATGATAAAAACAGTAGACCTGATCAACTTAAAACCACATTTGAGTGGAAAATAATCTTTTCTGTGCCATGTAAGTAACTTAAGGTCCCCAGAAACTTCAGGATTATGGGAAGAAGCAAAAAGTGAACAGGCGGTGGGAACATGATTGGATCATTTCTATTGAATTAAATCCAATTAAACAAGAACAGGTGCTACATCAAAAGTGTGGCATAACTGATTCTGTTTGCTACAATTTAATGAGCTGAATTTCACTGAGATTCTGAGAAACCCAACCCAACCATTCATCTGCTGAGCTATGCTTGAAATGACTTAAATTGCCTGTGAGAAAGATTCAAAACAAGGAGACATGATTTATACACTACCCTAAAGAACATCCATGCAAAATAAAATTATTAATGAAAGAAATGTAAGATGGTTGTAATATAAAATTGTGGGCCCAGCCTAAAAATGAAGATGCAAAGAAAGAGGTTTTAACCTTGACTCACAATGAAACATAAGCATACTGTCAAATACACGTTGGCAATCCACTGAGAATATGATTGGGGAATCTCTTTACTTTGAAAAACAAAATAAAGCTAAGGTCTATATGTCTCACTTTAGTTCAAGTGAATCATCAACTCTCGTAGTTCAATTTACCAGATTCAAGGGGAAGTGGAAATATGTTATTTATCTGGTTAATATATGCACGAACCTCTGTCTTGGAAAATTCAAGCTCCTCCAAATAGTCTGAATTACCTGCTTCAACTCTCTCCATGTAGAACGATTAGCAGATAACTATTAAATGCTCATTACTCTTTGTCCATATAGAGTTGGCCAAATTTTTGACTTGATTATTAATTTATGAAGTTTTCATCTGTCATTTTTTTAAATGAGAGGTTGAACAAAGCAATGCTACTAAGACCGCAGTAACTATGAATTCAATGAAACAAGTCAAATATCAACCCATCAATCGTGTTTAATGAGCACTTACTATGCACAAAGCATTGTATTAAGCACTTGGGAGAGTACAGTACAACAGAATTAGCAGACAACTTTCCTGCCCATAATGATCTTACAGTCTACAGTGGGAGACAGAATTCATTTATTTATGAATAAATAATTCACAATATATAGTTTAAAGATATGTAAATAAGTGCCATGAGGTTGGGAGTGGGGCAAATATCAAGTGTCCAAAGATCAAGGATCCAAATGCATAGACGAGGCAAAAGGAGGGCTTAATTGGGGAAGGCCTCTTGGAGAAGTGATCTTAATAAGGCTTTGAAGGCAGAGATAGTGGTAGTCTGGCATATATGGAGGGGGAGAGAGTTCCAGGTTAGAGGGATGATGTGGGAAAGGGGTTGCCGATGAGATAGACGAGATTGGGGCACAGTAAGCAAGCTGGCACTAGAAGAGTAGAGTATGCGGGCTGGGATGCAGTAGAAGGGTGAGGTGAGGTAGGATGGGATGAGCTGATTGAGTGCTTTAAAACCAAGGGGTTTCTGTTTGATGTGGAGGTGGATGGGCAGCCATTGGAGGTTCTTGAGGAGTGGAGAGACATGGGGTGAATGTTTTTGTTGAAAAATGATCTGTGCAGCAGAATGAAGTACAGCCTGGAATGGGGAGATACAGGAGCCTGGGAGGTAAGTGAGGACGCAGATGCAGTATGCAAGGAGGGATAGGATAAGTGTTTGGATCAGCATGGGAGAAGTTTGGATGGAAAGGAAAGGATGAATTTTACCAACGTCTTTTGGGGAAGGGATCACTTTGTCGGTCTCTTTAAAAGTAGTTCTTAGTGAATATTTTGGGACACTATCTGACTTTTACCAGCCCAAAAGGTTTTCACTATCTCTTTTGCATTTTCTAATCATCCTGTCCCTCTTCACCAATTTTATCCACAATCTAAGGCAAATATTGCTGCTCGGTTCTACCCCAGCTCACTGTGAGCCAGCTCTCAGTCAATAAGTGGAACAGTAGTATTTATTGAGCACGTCCGGTGTTCAGAGCATTGTTGTAAAATCAAATTAGTATTTGAGCCCTACCCTCAAGGAGTTTATAATCTGAGTAGAGTGATGCTTAAATAAACCATAGTCGCTAAAATATAAAGGATATAAGTGCTACTGGGTTGTTGTTTTTTATGGTATTAGTTAAAGCACTTACTATGTGACAGGCACTGTATTAAGTGCTGGGATAGATACAAGCTAATCGGGCTGGATACGGTCCATGTCCCACATGGGGCTCACGGTCTTAATCCTCATTTTACAGATGAGGTAACTGAGGCACATAGGGGTTAAGTGGCTTGCCCAAGGTCACACAGCAGACAAGTGACGGGGCTGGAGTTAGACTAGAAATAGCAGGCACAGCATTAGTGGCCCTGTTAACTGTTCCTATAAATTCCCTGTCTCTCCATAGTGTCAAGGCTGTGATTTTGTATCTGCCTATATGATGACCAAGTCAGTGGTTCCTAATCAGCCTGTTTATTTACTGTAAATGCTTCAGAAATTTGCTTACTATAAATTGAATGGGAATGGTAGGGGAGGTTGGGAGTCTATGACTGACAAATTATTTAATACCCTATTAAAAGACAATGAAACAGAAAACAGCTTCTTATCTGGTGGGAATCTGACAATTAATAGGTAACAATTACGTTTCTTTTGAAAAGAAGGCACATAAGGGAAATATGCACGGCTGCTGGGGAACTTTGCTAAATTATCAGCTATGTGATTCTGCACAGCTTCCAGAGACCATGTATTTAGAGAACATTTGGCCTTTCTGATATCACCTGATATCCTCTAGAATGTAAGCTTCTTGTGAACAGGGAACAAGTCTACCAACTCTGTAATATTGTAGTTTTCCAAGTGCTTAGTACAGTGCTCTGCACATACACAATAAGTGCTCAACAAATACGATTGATTGATCACCTTCGTTTTGCAGAGGAGAGTTTAGTTTGCAAACTCATTGGCAACAAGACTGGCTCTATTACTACAGTGCTCCTTCCTACAGTGTTCTGAGCTCTCAATTAGCATTTGTTAACAGACTGACTCCTTGACTGAGAATTTCAGAAAGACTCTTTTAGCCTAATTTCCTACATAGTAAAGGTAGTGGTCTAGAACAATAACACTGAGAAGTGAATTCACCCTTCTAAACCACAGCAGGTCTTTGTAAGGACTAACATGAAACTCAGTCCTGATATTCAGGTCTTCATGGAAAAATGAAAAGGGGAGAAGCAAACTTACTTTGTCACTCAGTATTTGTAATCTGAACTCTGATCTGAAATGGATCTTCTAGGAACCCACAAAGCATATGTAGACGTGGTCCCTTGAAATAAGGAGGATAGGGGAATAATATCTATGAAAAAGAAACTTTCATTTCTTGGAAACCAAACTGGAACTGCAAACAGCAAAGCCTCTGCAGAGCTATTTAAAAATCTCCTTGCACAACCATTTACCATGCACAGCCTTACATGATAACAGCTTTTTGCTTCACAAGAGTTCTTAATTCAGAAAATCAATAAGCTACTGCAGCAAGAGTGATCTTGTTTTACATGCATCTTGAGAAAGCCACAACCTGCTACTGGACAATTGAAACTTGAAGCTTTTGCCTAAATAATTTGGAAAGATGTTTTAACAGTAACAGCATTCATAAAAACAGACATCATTAGACTAGATTCAAGTTTTAATCAGAGTGGTTTGGCGATTAGAGAACAACTATTCTTTGAAGGTAAATTGTATATCTGTGGAATTGCACAATGCTGTTCATGGAAGAGAAATATCTTTTTCTATCTTAAATATCTTAGTCAAAGATCATGATCTACTCTAAAAATTTCTATACAAATTTTCTTAGTCTCACTGCTGTTTTCTTAGCTTTATTTTTCTTCGAATGTATTTTTTAAAGTTGGTTTCTTAGTCTTTTCAGTTTGCTCCTAAGATTTGTAATGGTGCTTGAACTACTCCTAAAATCAAGGATTTGACAATGAAGTCATATTTCCTTTTTGGAAGAAAAGTTCATACATCTGAAAAAGAAATAGGAAGATAATGGGGTGCCTTGAGCAAAGCAAAACCCCTAAGAATTGATCATAAGTCAAAGGATTAATGAACAAGAGTTTTCCCAGTGTCTGATAGACAAGTTAGGTTAAGAACTATCAATCCTAAACTAAGCCAACAGATCTTTAAGAGCCATGGGAGCAAAGCCAAATATAATATCCTGCATAAATATTCCACAAAACAAGTTGCATGACTGGAAGATAATTTGAACATCTAAATGTAAATGGTGAGGTCTGAGATTTCTTTGGGAACAGAGATGGGTGAACTTAGCTAGCAAAAACTAACAACCTAAGGGTCTCTTATTAATCATAATGCAATCTTGCAAGAGGAAAAGTCACTGATGTCACAGCAATTTATGTAAAATAACCAACAGTGGCACTTGTGTATAGAAGCTACTCAATGAGTGATTCAAGGACTATTGATAATGTTCACTGTTGAGTTGCAGTAATTTTTCCAGAGGTTTGTGACCATATTCTGACCCTAACTTCCGGATCTGTTGTTACAAACTCAGCAAAGGTTAGATAAAATAGATTGAGCATAACTAGACCTGGTACATAGCCCTAGTTTACTCAATTGTCATTGGGGAAAGATTGTCTGCTATGTGACCTTAGGCAAGTCACTTCTCTGTGCCTCAGTTACCTTATCTGTAAAACAGGATCATGCACCACATGGGACAGGAACTGTGTCCAACCCGATTACTTGTATCTACCCCAGCACTTAGGCAGTGCCTGGGACATAGTAAGTGCTTAACAAATGCTCCAATTATTATTAATCTATAAAGGCATCTCTAATTCTGATGGGGCTGGTCACTGGGTCTAATTCCCACCTGTGTATTCTTTCCCAATGCTTAGTATAGGGCTCTGCACACAATAAGTGCTTAATAAATAATAATACTATAATGCAGGGTCATTCATAAACTTTGCAGTGTTGCCCTGAGGAAGCCTACTGGTGCTGGTGCTGTTCAATGGTTCTGTAAGGCTGATGAAAACCTTATCCAGGTTTTGATGTTCGTTCCTGCACTTTTCCTGTGCCTGATGAGCTGAAAAGATGAGTTCTTTCTGTTCTGCTGTCATCTGAAGTCATGTTGTGATTCTGAGTAGGTACAGTTAAAATCGTTCTTCAATAGTTGGTCTAAGAATATTGCCTGCGGTGGTGAGCAGCTTACACTACTCCCACAATATGCTTTGAAGTCAGCTCTCTCCCCTTTCTTCTTGAAGATGGCAGTAATGAGCACTATGGAATTTAATGGCTTGAAGAAAGCTGAATCTGAAGACTGATTCAATTTGTCACTTGTTCTGGAGCCAAATGAATTCTTAAAGAATAAACCCATCACAGATTTTTTTTAGTAGCATTATATGTGATTCTTCCAGTGAGCAACAAAAACAGCCTGGGCACTTTACCAGTCAAAATGGTTATGGAAAGTGACTTAGAAAAACTTAATTCCTTTATTTAAAAAATTTTTGTCTTTACCCCGCCTTCTCAGTTTCAAGCTAGCTTTTCCTTCTAATCTATGTGGAGTTCAGGGCTCACCACTGTGGAGGAGGCTGTAGACTTTTGGTTTGATCTGCAACCTGATATCATGAATTGCCCTTTCCTCTCCATCCAGACTCCTTACCATTGATTTTAAGGTATTCAATCAGCTCTCCCCCTCTACCTTACCTCACTGTTGTCCTACTACAATTCAGGCTACACACTGCACTCATCTGAGACCAGCCTATATACATTGTTGCCATTTATTCTGTGCCACTGACCCCTTGCCCACATCTTCCCTCTGGCTGGAACTCCCTCTCCCTTCATATATGACAGACCACAACACTCCCCACCTTCAAAGTCTTATTAAAATTACATCTCTTCCAAGAGGCCTTCCCTCATTAGTTGCTCATTTTTCCCCACCTGATAACTCCTCTGTATTGCCTATGCACTTGGATCTGTGCCCCTTAGCAAGTGATATTCGTCCCACCCTTAGTTCTACAGGACTGAAGTACATAACCTTATACTCTGCCATTTTTCCTATCTGTTATTTACTGTATTGTCTTACCTCCTCCTCTAGATTATAACTGAGAACCCCATGAGGGACAGGGACTTTGTCCAACCTGATTTTTTTTGTATCCACCCCAACGCTTAATACATAGTAAGTGCTTAACAAATACCAAAATTATCATTATTTATTATAAACTCCTTGTGGGCAGGGATCATGTCTACCTACTCTAGTATACTGTAGTAATTGATAAAGGATGTGTCTGGAAGTCAGAAGGACCAGAATTTTAATCCTGGCTCCAGCACTTGTCTACCGTGTGACCTTGGGGAAGTCAAGTAGCTGGCACATAATAAATGCTTAACAAATACCATAAAATGTGTTTAGTAGTACTCTACACAGAGTAAATGCTCAAGAAATACCAATGATTGATTGACAATGTCACTATAAAAACTACTCTTGGAAATCCATCAATGGTCTTTATTGAGTGCTTACTGCATGAAGAACACTGTACTAAACACTCATGAGAACGACGACCATGCCCCCATCATAATCCATAGGGAACAGGTTCCTGACTGAGTTTCACCACTCTGCTCATGCTTGAGAAAACGCACAATTCCTTCCCACTTTAGAACTCATGCCAGACACCAATTATGGGTTTAACCAGGCTGAGCATATACTCAGTAATGGGGATTGGCTCCATAATTTCTTTTGCTTTTGTGGGATCTCACATATTTAATATCAGAAAGATTCCAAACATTAAATGTGGGGCACAATGTATTAAAAAAACTTACCATTTCATTTTCCAATCAGTGATTTTAAAAATAGCTTCCTATATCTCATATCCAAAATACAGAATCATCAGTAATTCTGAATTGGTAGGCTAATTTGCAAATCATTTAGCTTGGAAGTTAGCTGATTACTAAATCATTTTGTTGATTTATAAATCTAGAAACAGATTTACAATTCTTTTAACAGATTTACAAATCATAAGAGTAAATTCTCAGTAAACAGGTTATATTTATGAACAGTGTATATTTGGGATGCTTATGACTAACTCATCAATCGAGATTTTGCAGCTTTGCTATTAGGTCAGGTTTATAAATCCTATTTTCACATTCCAACATAAAGCTAACGGTTTATAAATTCTGAATCCAATTTTATATATCATTTTCTTCCCCAAGTTTTACTTTCCCAAGCAAAAGATCTGAGATGCTCATGATCTCAATGTGAGAAATGATTAAACCTATCATAATCTTGTCTTCAGTTTTTGTTGAGGAAATATCACCTTCTGAGCTGGGTCACTTGGCCTAGTCCAATTATCATTTGCAATATCATTTGTACACAACAGGTTTATCATTAGAGCACAAAATAGTAATTCTACTTCCATATTTAAATTTGGGTTTAAATGAAGAATTAAACCTCAATCTACAAATTATTCACAAAGTATTAGGGAGGCATAGGAAATACTAAATTGAATTTTAATTCTAGTAACCTTGAAACTCCCATATGACAATGTAGCAGAGTATTCTTGAAACAGTTACCGAGGAAAGAATATGTCATGGATGGCAAAGGTATTGATGCTGCAAGAAAACTGTGGTTAGGGACTAAAGTATATAAAAATGTGGTTAAATAAAAATATTTTTTAAAAAAATTAAAAATATTGAGGATCTCTGCCCTCAAGGTGCTTAGTAGGAGAGAAAGACACAAATAAATTCCAGGTTAGACAAGAAGGAAAAGGGATATCTACATTAATTAATGCCTAAGTAATGGGGTCCATAAGTGATCCAGGAGGTTTGAGCATATTTAAGTGACTAGGTGACATGGAAGTGGTGAAGTGACAGCTAGGTGGATATAAAGTTGGGGGAGACTAGAAATTAATCATAGACCTCCAGTGTTTTGCAGAAGGGCTGTGAAGATGGAGAGAGCTGTGGTCGGTAGGCTATCAAGGGGAAGGGAGTTCTAGAAAGTGAGGTGGATATAAGCAATGAGTAGGTGTCAGAGACGAGTTAGAGGCAGAGTGAGTAACTCATTTTAGAAGGAACAAAAGAGTTTGAGTTGGGGTTACAGTGGGAGAAGAGAGTGGATAAGTAAGGAAGGAGAGAGTTGAGTGAATGCCTTAGAAGACCCTGATCAGGTGTTTCCAAGGCCACGAAGAATGGGCAAACGTAGGTTTTTGAGGTATAGGGAGATGTGCAAAAAGATGTTTTAGGAAAAATTAACCTGGTAGAGTGAATTATGGGCTGAAGGGGAGAAAGACGGGAGACAGAGAGATTAGCAAAGTAGTCAAGCCAGGAAATGACAAGTACCTGGGCCATTGTGATAGACATTTGGAGTGAAAGGGATGGATTCTGGAAATGTGGTGGGGTAGGAACTGATAGGATTTGGCGATAGACTGAAAACAGGTACTGAAAGAAAGGGAGGAGCCATGGACGATACTAAGGTCACAGACTTCGTAGACTGGGACGATGATGGTGTGGAGAATTAATGGAGGATATACATTCCTCTGTTCATGAGTAAATTTGTCGTTTTCCTGTTCACAGGCACTAAGCTTATTGCCTCCCATTGCTGAAGCTTATTGCTTTCCTTCTGTTTTGTGAAACAGTGTAGCCTAGTCAAAAGAGTACAGGTCTTGGTGTCTGAAGATCTGGGTTCTAAACCCAGCACTGCCATTTGCCTGCTGTATGAGCTTGGGCAAGTCACTTAATTTCTCTCTGCCTCAGTTTCTGCATCTGTAAAATGGAGATTCAGTTCCTGTTCTCCCTATTAAGAATGTGAGTCTGATGAGGGACAGGGTCTTTGTCATCCTAGTTATCTTGTATCTACTTCACTGTTTAGTACCATGCTTGGCACATAATAAAAACTTAGAAAATACCCCTATCATCATCATTATTATTACGTCTGGAAAAAAAAGGGTGCTCTTGCCCACAAGACTGCGTTGCTCCTGAGATAAGCTCGCTTCCAGACTTCTGTGCTAGTACAAGGAATCCTGGTGCACTGATTGGTCTATAGCAACATGCTTATTGTTTAGAGGGTATAAACTGAAATTTTAGGGGTCATGGTCAAGAGTCTGCCATTGTAAATGCAAAAATTTGTTATTGCAATTTTTTTCCAAAATGTTCTAGTTCTAACTCCCTGAACTGACAGCTCTCTAGGCCAGGGCCTAGAATGTCTTTAAGGAATTTGCTTTTGTCTCTTCTGTTCCATCACAAAGGCTATTAGGACCCAGTCAGAATAATATTTACTGCCATGGGTTTAGCATATATTAGTGTCCTTTTAATTTTCTGCCTAATTTTTGAAAATTATGATCAAAATTTGAAAGCCTTAATGGCAATCATGACCAGCAGACAAACTGATAACGCTGTAACTATTTCCTTCTAATTCAAAAAATGCTGGATATATAGGATCTTTTTTGTATCCACACACCGATGCCTATCTTCCTCAACTTACTAATTTTTCTGTTGAACACAGAGATGGAGGCTTCAATTAGGAGGAGGACAGGATTTGTCTTGCCTCTTGCAAAAGAAGTTGGGGAACTAAATAGAGGTGAAAGAGCATGAGTATGAGTCTCCCTTGGATCACACAACTCAGGAGAAAAATGCCATTGGCAGTTTTCAATTTCTGATGTTGTCAGGTAAAAACTAGACCAAATAATGATATAACAAAAGAGATTAGCATCTCCTGCCTCCTTGTTTTATGGTTGTTCTTTTAGAACACTGATTTCAGGAAGATCGTTATCTGCCACTCTAAATAGCAAATACAACAAAACAGCAAAAGCTTTCCTTCATGTGTTAATGGTATGGAAGGGATTTTTGATAGCACATTGGCTTTCAACCACATTCACACAAATGGATAAAATTTCACTTTCAGAAGGGTAGTGTTCCAAAGCAAAGGACAGATGCACACAGAACACTCTATAGAGTGTCATTCTGAAGATATCTGGGGAAACCTGGATAAAATGTAAACCCAAATAACTCAACAGGGAGCAACAGTTGCAGAATACACATGGAAAATTAGGCAGGGGAAGGAGAGTGAGAGAGTATGTGTGTGTAACTGGGGCCAGACAAACAAAATTAACAGTTTTGGAGGCTCAAACTAAAAGTCCCAACTTGGAACATGCCCTGTGAATCTTTACATTTGATTTACTGACCAAAAGATAACATATCAGGTTTTTTAAATGTCAATCCCTTCCATTTAGGCCATCCCTCTCTGATCAGAGACCATTTCTAATCAGAGGAAAACTATTTCTATTCAATGAACCTCTCCATGTAAATCATCCTCCTATGAGAAAGAAAGAGGGTCTTCCTATGAGAAGATCTAATGAAATATCCAAAACAATTTTATCTTGGAAAGTGACCATCACTATTAGAAGGCAGATACTTTCCATCCAGTTAAATTCCAAATCTAAAGAAGATGGACCAAAAAGGTGCCATCTCCTCAGTAGGGTGAGGCAGGCTGGCAGCAAGAAATATAAAGAAACCGGAGTCAACAGCTCCTAAGGGCAGGAGCCACCAAGCAGGATACCTCCTGGGACAAACATGAGGCTTGTATATAGATGTAATGTTCTGTCAAAAATACCAAGCTCAATCTCATTTGTGACAGAAACTACTAGCAGCAAACTCTCTTAATTTTAGAAGGTTAACATTTCAAGACATTAGTGACATCAAAACTCTAGTGGAATCCAAAGTGTTTTCAACCTACAATTTAGACTTGGCTCTTGCAGACATGACAATTGACTACACAGAAATCATAATGATTTACTCCTTACTTTTCTTGTGTTCAATGCTTCATATTAAAAAAAAAACCTTGCTGGTTTTGATTCTGAATGTATCTAAATGTCAGATCCCACAGTTCAACTCAAAATCTGAATATGAAGGGTAGGGTTTGTGAATATCATTTTTGACAGACACCACACTTTCACAAATGTAACCATGATACTCTAGCATTCTCTGGTGCAGTCTCACAAAGGTTGTAACTGAGGCCCTCTGGGAAATGAGTTTAGCTATAAAATAACAAGTGTAATGAAATACTAGACATTTGCCATCTCAGGAAGAACGTTTCCTCCCTCATTCATGCTTAAATTTATACACAGAAGTATGACATCCTGGGGAGATTTAATAAACTATTCAGGAGAAAGTGTTTCTTTGGTTCATACACTAGGTGGTGAGATTATTCATTCAGGTCTAAAAGATTTAAGTGAAGAAGGGGAAAGAAATATTTCAAAAAGTGCAAGGGGTTGGGGTTCAGGTCATTTGTAGAGGGGTCCTCTTCTTCAGGGACATCTGGAAGAAGGAGGATAAGGAATTGAGACTGTGAGCCCTCCTTGGGGCAGGGACTGTGTCCAACTCCATTTGCTTGTAACCCTCCAGCGTTTAGTACAGTGCCTGGCACAAAGTAAGCGCTTAACAAATACCACAATTACTACTATGTTAGAACAGGAGGGTTTGGGGGAGGCCGGGGTAGGACTTGAGGAAGTTCATGTCTGATGATGTCCCTTTATTCAATAAAGTAATTGACAAGGACATCAGGAGAAAGTGAGGAGGGAGGTCATGACACTGGAGACTTCAGTAGTAGATAAAGGTTGGAAGTTCTAGATGGCTGGAAGTCATTGAGAGGGAAAATGGAGTGTTGATAAGGAGAAGAGAGTACTGGATTATAGTACGTTAGCCTGAATTAAAGTGGCTAATATTGGTCTAGATATTGGATTTCTACCAACCATGCTCAGTTGCAGAAATGTGAATCTGTACAAGTATAGGAGTGGAGGAATCTGTCTTTGGGGAGTGAGCCAGGGCAGGGAGTTCATGATGTGAGAACCACTCATGCCCCTCCATGTCTTAGCTACTGACCACTGGCTTTAAGACTCCTCACCAGTTCTTCCTATCTTACCTATCTTCTCACTTCACCCTCTTATCCTTAGACCATACTCTTTGTCCCTCCAAGAGAACCTTCTTCTTGTCTCCTGTTCTTTCTCCTCCACAACTCCTGTCCCTGGCTCATTTCAAGAGTCATGAAACTCTTCCTCACATCAAATTGGGCAGAACATAGCTCACGTCAACTTCAAAACCCAACCTCCTCCAGGAAGCTTTCTCTACTTAATTTTCTTCTTCTTAGGTTATATCATCCTAAATGACAACCTTAGCAAGTGCATGCACTCACAGTCATTCATAGTACTTATGTACCTCCCAATCTAGGTACTTTACTACTCCAGCATTTATTTATTCATCTCTCAATCTTTCCATTCTTTTCTTATAACCAATTCTAGGTCTTTTTTGCCTCAAATGTATAGAAAGTATTGTGTTCTTATGCCTCCCCCATTAGATTGGAAGCTCCTTGAGAGCGGACATAGTGGTTTTTTCCTCTATTGTATTCTTCAAGGACTTAATACAGTGCTTTGCACACAGTATGCACTCAATAAATACTTTTGCTTGAGTAACTGATAGAGAGAGGGAAACCTGAAAAGAAGCTGGTAAGGAGGAGAGGAGGAGGTAAGACAAACCTATAGAGGAAAGTTATATTTATAAGATCCTTTTAATATAGGAAAAATGTAAAGAAAAATTGTCTCCAGAGAAGAAAAGCAGGACAACCAAAGATGTCATCTAAATTGCAAATTCTTAGCAGATAAAGTATTAGCACAAATTTCCAATTTCAAGGAAATTCACTGTTACCAGCTGCCAGTAATTTAATATACTTTGAGGATCCTAGGATAGCTATTTCAAGGCAACAGAAAGAGTTACTTTTGTGAAGAGTGAAAAATGAACTTCAAGTAGGGAAGGGGGGACTGGAAGGACAGGTGTGGAGTGGAAATTTGAATCGGGGAGGCCTCTGTGCCAATCAGGAGCTCCACCCAAGGATACAACTTCATGGTAAATGAAAGTTGTCTTTTAGGACTGCAAACAAATGACTCTCAGATGATCTGTATAAATTATGACAAAAAGAATTACTTGTGAATTCCCCTTTTTTTTGGATTGTAAATGATTCTCCTCTTGCTACACACCTAAGAGACATGTGGTTTTATTCTGAATGAATGTTGATTTTGTTTTATACAGATAGAGCCTCTAGGGGCGGGATTGCGAACACCTAGACTAATAAAGAAGTGGAAAGAGGAGAGGATTTTAAGGCACTCTCTTGTTCAGAAGACCAAGCAGAATTTCAGAGCCCCAACTTTTTTCTATGAGATAAATATTATTGAGGAAAGTTAGCCCCTCTACTTTGGTGCCACACACATCTCACTGCTAGATTCAAAACCTGAAGGTGACTGTTCTGGATCCCTTTTGATAAAATGCAAGGGACTAGCTATAAGGATAAAAATTGTCAAGCAGGCAATCTTCACAGGCTTCCTCAAGAAATGGTTTAATGAACTAATGCAGTTTCTTAGTGTAAAATGAAAGCAGAGGTCAGATAGTATGAACCAGTAACAGAAGTGCTATATAAATTTAACTAGAATTAGCATTAAATATGGTTTATGGACAAAATATATGGAAATGAAATAGCATAAGCATTGCCTATTTCAGTAGATTATTTTTTAAAGGCATATGCAAGAGCACATATGTCCATTTTATTCCTTGGTATAACTTCATTCTGTAAAGGAAAACTTCAGTTGATAGTCACTACTGACTATTAAAATGAACTTGTATAGCCAAAAAAAAAAGAGATTAGGTATAAATGGAACAAACTTGCTAAAATTACCATTTGTTAATTCAAACATAACAATTTTTTTAAAAGAGTATCTTTAAGTTTATATGACAGATAACTATTGATGCTGATTGGTGCTGCAGTCTGCAACATACAGATTGTCTTCTGTCATCTAAACTGTCTAATGCTAAATGATGGAAAAGAGTACCACATATGATCATTTTTAGGAATGGAAAGTTTACTGTTACTATTAATCTAACTCTAGACTTACCTATACCTCAACACTGACATATCAACAACTGTCTCTTCTAAAAAATACTTAGCAGTAAAGGGTCAATCCAGAAGGTTACATTATTAGAAAAGGTAAATTTTAGACCTGTGCAGAAAAATTTCTTTATGGTGCACAACCTGCAAATCCAAAACTCTAAAACCTACTTCACATTATGCAGTTCCCAAAATTTTCATCAAGAATTTCTCTTGTCATGTATGTAAACCAGTGAGAGTTTTCCTGTCTGTTGCCAATCACAATCACTTGTTTTTACTATTTGCTCTGTAAACATAAATGAGCATGTATTTTAATTTTAGGTTTTCTGAGTCCTAAATTAACAGAAAAGTTAGATACCTGATTAGTAGTTTGTACTTTTCTCAGTCATGTTTTACTTCTGCCCCATACTTGTAAGCTTAAAAAAGCTGATGTTAAATTGCACCATAGCTTCTGGCAGTGAGAACTAATAACGGTATCATCAGCAGCTAATTGAGAATGAACTTACTGAAGTGAACATGCTCAGCTATGTTTAAGTAAACCAATTACAGCTAAACTGAAAGCATTTTAAATGTAATGTATGATATAATCATCTAAAATGACTATGTACAGAACTAATGTCTATATTAAAAGTGGGAATCTATTAAGTATCTAAACCTAATGGACTATAGGAGTATAAGTTGAAAGTCTAGCACCATATTTTCAACAACTTTGGTTTATCAAATTTATCTTCTTGTCATGGTAATTGCTTTTGCCTCAATACAATTGGAGCATGTACTGTAAAATGCATTCTAAATTATTGTAGCTAAAGAAAAGGAGAAATGCTTTTGAAACAATATATTATCTTTCCTGTCCATTTGGTGCTTAACTCCATTTAGATTGTTTACAGGTTTAATTCTTGCTTCCCTCGCTACAAATGAGTCATCTTTTCCACACAATTAAAACAACATTGTACAATAATGAACACACTCAATCTAATTAATAGGGTGTATCACTGGATGATATCTGCAATACACAGGGTTAAATTGTATGATTCTCTCTTGGGTAGGAGCTATTCCAATATGGCTCTGCCTGGAAAAGTAGGATGATAAGGACATAGTGTGGTAGCAAAGAAAAGATTTTGGATCACCCAGCTCCTTCAAAGCCATGCTCTGTGCTCACTTTTAGGAAATTATTTGGAAGGCCTATGAAAATTCAATATCTTCCATGGAATTGGAAAATATCAAGGCTTTAAAATGAAGTTAATATGATACAAAAATTTGACATCCTTGAACGTCTCCCTGTCTACAACAAATATGGAACATTTTTCTATGAGTGAAATTGCTATTTAGGATGTTACCCAAATGAATTGAAGTGATGCACCATTCAAAAATATTCCATAAATAGCCCATTAGAGAAGAGTAAATTTATGATCATAATGAACCATATTCTCAACTACTCCTTAATTGTAAATAAGTCACCTTTGAAAGCAGCATCAACCTTTTGGGGACCCAAAGAGTTCCAGGGGATGCACTTAAGTATTAATTTGCTGCTTCCAAAAGTGTATAATTTACTTCAAAGAGAAAACTGTACACTGGGAAGATTGGGCTCAACTTTCTTAAATGATTTCGTACTACTACCACTAACAATGATGATATTTGTTACGTACTTACTATGTTCTACAAGCTAATCAGGTTGGTTGGACACAGTCTTTGTCCTAAAAAAATGAGCTCACAGGCTTAATCCCCATTTTGCAGATTAGGTAATTTAGGCATAAAGAAATTAAGTTACTTGCCCAAGGTCTCACAGCAGAAAAATGGTGGAGCTGGGATTAGAACCCAGGTCCTTCTGACTCCCAGGCCCATGCTCTATAGACTAGGCCATGCTGCCTAATATAAACATGGTAGTCATCACATAAACAGCAATTAAAATTATACAGAAACGATGCCCAGGATAATACTCTAAATAATGTTTTAACATTTACTGGTAATTTATTTTGATAAACTGAAAAGGGGTTAATTCAACCAAACACTCATGCCACATACATACACTTCTCCAAAACTTTACTGAGGGTCTAATAAGGGCAGAACACTACACACGCACTTGGTAGAGTACAACAGAAGAAGAAACAATCCCTGCCCGCAATTTACAATCTTGTGTGTAAAGCAGACATAAAGTAATTTACAAATAAAAGGAAAAAGTGATCAACTACTAGAGCACATAAATAATATGTACAAAAGTGCAACAGTGAGTAGGAGGAGTAAAAGTGCTGACACTATAGTCACTGAGGATGTGACATAAAAGAAGAAAAAATCGAAAAACCCCCTTGGAGTAGGTGGGATTTTGGAAGGCTTTTGAATATGGAAATGCTGGGATCTGGTGGATTCAAAGTGGGGAGAGAGTTCTAGGCTGAAAGGTGTGGTCCAGGGATTGGAGGTGGGAGAATCAACACTGAGGTACAGTAGCTCCTCCATTAGCTATGGAGCAATGGGGAGAGTGAGCTAAGGTGTAGTAGGCAAAGAGTTGATGCATTAGAGGGAGATTTCTGGTAGAGTGCCTTAAAGCAAGGGTCAGGAGTTTGACACAAAAATAAATTGGGTAATCACTGGAGGTTCTGAAGAGTGGAGAAACGTGCAGAATGATTTTTACTGCAGAGCAAAGTATAGTCTGGAGAGGAGAGGCTGGAGGCAGGGACATTAGTGAGGATGCTGTTACAACAGTCAAGCCAGGAACTTGGCATAATCTTTGATTCCTTGCTTAATCTGATGCTAAATCTTATTGGTTTTTTCCTCCATAGTTCCTGCATCTGTGCTTTCCACACAGCCATAACCCCAGTTCACACACTCATCTTATCTTGTCTTATAGTTCCTCAGCAAACCACCATGATAAACTGAGAAGAAATATGACCTTGTTCAGGTTGATGGAGTCTCCTGTTGACTGATAGGCCTGGGTCCTGTCACTTCCAGTAAAAAACTTGCTTCCATTTCTGGATGGGATCAGACTGCCAACTTTCTGGTTAAGAGATGAATGTGAAACCTGAATAATGAAAGGGTTCCTTTTGATAAAATCACTAAGGTTTGCACTTCAGAAATTAGTGCCCAAGTAATTGCTGCAAGGAAATATGATCAAGTTGCTCATTTGTCATATACAAAGCCAGATATTGTATCCAGATATTTCTACTGAAGAAGGTAAACTGAATGAAGTGTAGCAATGAGAGGTAGCAATGAGAGCACCCGGCCGCAGCTCTTAAATCTTGGCCAGTGGAAACAGAACTTCTCCTTAAAAGTCTCCCAGAGCCACTCATGCAATATTTTAGTGGACATAGGAATGAAAAATCACTGGCTTCTTCTATGGGAGGAACACAAGAGAAATCTGCATTTTGAAATCAAACTAAGTTAGGTGACTTTCTAAGAAAAAAATGTGTCTCTCAGCAGGTGCACTGGGTAGTAGTGGGAGTAATGGTGATAATAATAAGATAATGGTATTTAAGCACTTACTATACGTCAAGCACTATATAAAGTACTGGGGAAGAGACAAGACAATCGGTTTCAGTAGCAGGAAGCATAGGCATTGAATCCCCACTTTGCAGATGAGGGAGCTGAGGCACAGAGAAATTTAAATAACTTGGTCGAGGTCACACAGCTGGTATGTGGTGGAGCTGGGATTAGAACCCAGGTCCTCTGATTTCCATGCACTAGGCCACACTGCTTCTCAAGTAACAGGGAAGAAGCAGTTACTTGTATGCAAGCAACATATATCTTTTGTTTTGCTGTCTGTCTCCCCCTTTTAGACTGTGAGCCCACTATTGGGCAGGGATTATTTCTATCTGTTGCCAAATTGTACATTTCAAGTGCTTAGTACAGTGCTCTGCCCACAGTAAGCACTCATTAAATATGATTGAATGAATGAATGAATGAATATCTTTCTAGCAGAAATATCTAATATTTGAAAGAAAAATGTGTTTTTGCAGTAACATATTTTAAGACTCAGTTTAAAAGCAAACTACTAGTGAAATGGGCACGTAGGCTTAATTGGCTATATGGCCCCATGAAAACAGTGCTCTCGCATATAAAATTAAAAGCTTTAGGTCATGCTCATTTTTTTTTACAAACTTCTTATATGTAATTTAATAGTATCACTTGCCCAAATGTCAGGGACCTAGTGTTTGTACTGCCACCTGAATTAACAGTGGGAAACATCTATTTCTCTTTTCTTCAAGTGGAGAAATGGACTGTTGTGAAAGTACTGGAATAAATTTTAGACAGAGTGAGAGAACCATGGGAAGTAAGTAAAATTCCCTACAGTATTTTCATTTGCAACCTGCTGGAAATGAATTGCATGTTCAAATAAGAATAGAAGTTGGAGAGACATGTACTTTTTACACTACAGTTACTCAGAGAATTAGGTTTCTGACCAGAGAATCTCCTGGGGTGTTTGCCAAGGTCGACAGACCCAACGAGAATCTTGAAAAATAACTTGGTTAAATGTAGGCGGTGAAGAACCCAATGGCTGGCAAGGCAACTAGCTGTTGGATCGTGGCACTCTGACGGCACTAGGTTGTGTGGTCTCTTGGGTCAAAAATGGGTCCTGTAATATTTGATTCATTCATTCAGTCAATCGTATTTATTGAGCACTTACTGTGTGCAGAGTTCTATACTAAGCACTCGGAAAGTACAATTCAGTAACACACAACTAGCAGGGATTCATTCATTCAATTGTATTGTGTGCTTACCGTGTGCAGAGCACTGTTCTAAGTGCTTGGGAAAGTACAACACAACAATAAGCAGAGACATTCTCTGGACACAACGAGCTTACAGTCTAGTGTGTGTGGGGCAGACAATAGTACAAATAAATAAACTTACAGATATGTACATAGGTGCTGTGGGGCTGGGAGGGGGGAAGAGCAAAGGGAGCAGGTCAGGGCAACACAGAAGGCAGTGGGAGATGAGACTGTGAATGATACTGCACAAACCACTATAAACAATTATTCAGCCTCAGGACTTCTGTCATTCCCAGCAAAAGACTTCATCATCACACTAAAGCAAGCACCCCATCACCACCTTTCAGGTACCTGAAAACCTGTTGTTGGGAAGGGATTGTCTCTATATGTTGCCAAACTGTACATTCCAAGCGCTTAGTAAAGTGCTCTGCACACAATAAGCTCTCAGTAAACACGATTAAATGAATGAATGAATGAAAGGAATGCTTATCAAAGCCAATATCTTATACTTTGGAACAAGCTGAAGAAAATGTGTGGTGTGAAATGATAAACAATGCTGAAGAGATGTGGGATCACAGAGAAGCAGCATGGCCTAGTGGATAGAATATAGTTTTGTATGAGTTTGACTTTGACTGTGACAGAAGTGGGTGTGGATTCAGGAGGAAGGTAGTGGGCAGGAATCAGAAAGAATGGCATGGATGATTACTAGGAGAGGACCCTGGTAGAGGCAAATGAGTAAAGAGAAATCTTTAGACTGGACAAAGACCAGAAGATGGGGTGGGGAGTGGGGTGGGAGGGGGAATGGAGGGGAAAGAGAGAGAGAGAGAGAGAGTACTTCTGATAAGCAAGAAAATCTTAAGGAAAACAGCAATATAATGAATTACTTTTAAATTATCTTAAACATGCTATTATTGAATAAAATGATATAATCATTTAACCTATGAATAGAATTTTGGACAGTTATTTTAGTGTTTTATTAATTCCCCAGGAGTTTTTCAGTGCACACCCAACTAATTATAACTACCTTACTTTAATTAATAATATCTACAAAACTATTTATTTGAGAGTCTTCTAACAATCCTGGATTAAATAGTTTCTGAGCCTCAGTAACTGTGGAGATTACTTAAACATATTCCACAGCCCACCACACTAAATTAATTGGTAATCATTGTACTAGAATATATCTTAAATGGGTAGAAGAGAAATGAATGTGGTCTCTATTGCTCAGTCAAGCATATCGTGTGAGTCCAAAATTGCATTTCTAACAAAGAGTATTAGGGCTACCATTCCAATTGAATGTGTACTTTCCTAATTATGTAGTCAGATCAATAAAACATAATAACATGATTCATTTGGAATTGATACCACCTGCTGTGTATTGATGGGTAGTATTGATCTTTTCAGTGATTTGGCATTGATGGTGTTTGTGCCTTTTGTACGAAATGAAGTAGTATTTCAATGCAAACTATGTACTTCCACATTATGATAGATTTTTCTCAGTTCAGATTAACTATGCTACAGCAAAGTAGCCTTTATATTGTATTATGAATTGTTCTTTTGCAGAATTAGCTTAAAGTGCTTAATATTGGCCAGTGTCCTAGAAATGTTTAATGTTTTTCACCTTCACAGCTCCTCATATTCAGTTATGATCGAGTCCTGCTCCCTTGAACTGAGATAAGGGCAGAGAAGGGAATGAAAGTGGATTGAGTCAGTATCAGTGCATATAGTTGTTCTTTGTATTTGAAAATTTCACTGCTGAGTCACTAGGCAAGGCTAACAATAGAAATCTGGAAGACTTTAATTCTCCAAGAGGTTTTTAGTTTGATTTCATCATGAAGACTGCCTTAAAGTAGACTGTAAAGTACTAACAGTCCTTTGTCAGAGAATACTTCAAGACCATAAACCACAGACTGATTGCAATCTAATGGAATGTCATATAGGACAAGATAGACAGCCTGCTCTTAACTTTTGGTTGTCATTTGAGGACTCCTGAACAGATAGGAAACTATAGATGCTGATGTCTCCACAGTTCACCTACTCAATTTTATTCCTTTACCTCTCTTTGAAGATAACACAATTTAGAGTGTCTTTTCCATGTAGTAACAAATGGTGTTAACATATATGTGTGTGTGTGTGTGTGCGCGCGTGTGTGTGTACGCACACGTACACTGTGAGAAGCAGCATATTTCAGTGGATAGAGCACAAGCCTGGGAGTCAGAGGTCTTGGGCTCTAATCTCAGGTCTATCATTTACTTTGGGCAGCTCCCTTAACTTCTCCATGCCTCAATTTCCCTAATGTTAAAATGGGGATTAAACTACCTATTCTCCCTCCTACTTAGACTGTGAACCCCTCATGAGGTAGGCACTGTGTCTGATCTGATTAATTTGTATCTATCCCAGCTCTTAGAACAGTGCCTGACACACTGTAAATGCTTAAATACCATAATATAAAGGAACAATATATAATAAATAAAAGATATACATATATTATATCTCCCATTCAATCTTTCTCCAAATCCCATTTCTTCCTCTATAATTTCACAGATCAACCACTCTTGATTGAGTTCTCACTACCTCCCAGATAGATTACTATAAAAGCCTCCTTACTGAGCTTCCTGACTGAAATCTTTCTTCTTCAGGTATATACAGCTGCATGTATCAATTCACTCTTCTCAAAATCTCATGATGGCCTTGCATTTCTTCTTGCATGAAACAACAAATTATGAGCACTGGCTTTGAGGGTCTCCTTTCCTAAACACTTTGTTGTCTTTTTGCTACATCCCAGCTGAATTTTTTTTCTCCTAAAATAACTTTTCATTGTTCCTCATTTAACCAACCAATAGTATTTATTGAGCACCTATGTGTAAAGCACTGTACTAAGCACTTGGGAGTATAAAATAGACATAGTAGACATGATCCCTGCACTCGAGGAGCTTTCAATCTCGTAGAGAAACATGCAGTAAAATAATTTATAGATAGGCAGAAGAGGGAGAGGAATATGTAGCTGACTGAGTGTTCATTTAATAGGGTGTGGTCTAAAGTGTTACTGAGGAGCAGCATCACCAAGTGGAAATAGCACAGACCTGGCTCCTATTCCTGGCTCTGCCACATACCTGCTGAGTAACTTTGGGCATGCTACAAATTGTCTGTGCCTCAGTTCCCTAATCTGGAAGAGGGGATTCAATACCTGTTTTCCCTCCTACTTAGATTGTGCCCTCTGTGTGGGACAGGGACTATGTCTGACCTGGTCCTCCTGTATCTTGCCAGTGCGTAGAACCCTGCTTGAAAAATAGTAAATGCTTAACAAATACTATTATTATCATTATTAGTAGTAGTAAGTAGTATTGTATAGTGTTGACTCAGAAGTGCTGAGGTGGTATTTGCATGGGTAAAACTGGAGGAAAGGAAAAATAATCGAAGAAGGCCTCCCAGAAGGACATATGATTTAAAGATGGGGAGAACTGTGTCCTGGTGGATATGAAGGGGGTTGTTGTTATTGTCAATCACATTTATTGAGTGCTTATTGTGTGCAGAGCACTGTACTAAGCACTTGGGAGAGTACTGTAAAAGAATATGACAGATACATTCCCTGCCCACAACAAGCTTACAATCAAGACGGGGAGACAGACATTAATATAAATATTACAGATATGCACGTAAGTGCTATGGAGCTGGAAGGGGGGGATGAATAAAGGGAGTAAGTCAGGATGAAGCGGATGGGAGTGGGAGAAGAGGAAGAGAGGGCTTAGTCAGGGAAGGCCTCTTCGAGGAGATCTACCTTCAGTAAAGCTTTGAAGAGAGGGAGAGTAATTGTCTGCCAGAATGGAGAAGGGAGGGTATTCCAGGCCAGAGGCAGGATGTGGGCGAGAGGTCGGTGGCAAGATAGAAGAGATTGAGGTACAGTGAGAAGGTAAGCATTAGAGGAGTGAAGTGTGCAAGCTGGGTTGTAGTAGGAGAGTAGAGAGGTGAAGGAGGAGGGGACAAGGTGATTGAGTGCTTTAAAGCCAATGGTGAGGGGGTGGAAGTTCCAGATCGTAGACAAGGTGCAAACTAAGGCGCTGATGTTTCAAAAACATCAGCGCCCTTCCTTGTGCCACTTCCTTCACCCCAAGCTTTAAAGTCTTCTATAAGGCCAATTATTCCAAGATGTATTCCCTAATTAATACCCCAGCTTCCTGGCACCATTACCCCAGTATCTCCTTCAACATTCCGGTATAGATATGTGCTTATTCATTATGATGGTATACCCAATCAGTGGTATTCACTGAGCACTTACTGTATACACAGTACAATTGCTAGGCACGATCTCTTCCCTAAAGGAGTTTTCACGGTAGTGAGCATTTGCAATCTTATGGGATATTTATCGAGCCACAGACCCTTTTAGGACACTGACTCTCTATCTCTGTTGCATATTCCCAAACATGCTTCATATGGGTGCTCAGTAAACGCTTAATGGTGCTAATGTGATGCAAAGCCAACTGTCACTTATTCAGAGAATAATTATTCCACAGGGTTTTTCTATGCCTTTTGTTTCTCCTCTTTTGCCCTGTTTTTGACTAAGACTTGTTATCATTATAAATGTATTTTAACAGGAGTTTGAATTTAGAGATCACCTTTACTCTCCAGAATTGTTTTATGTCAGTTATGTCATTTTGTTATCAGGACAGCCCTATGAAGTAGTACAGAGGAGTAGAAAATATTTTCCCAATTTTTCAAATGACGGAAGGGAGACTCAGAGAGGTAAAATGACCACCAAGTTCACACAAAAGGCTAGTGGTAGAGCCAGTTCTAGAACCTACATCTCCTGATTCCTAGTCTTCTTTGCCCTAGACCACACTTCCTTCTTCATACACTAGCATCTCCACCACATGTAGCAGGTGATACACAGTCCAGTCCACATTTCCTACATTATAAAGTCAAAACTAATTTTTAACACTGGGGCTTTGGAGTTGCCTGGGAATTTATTTTATTTTTGCTATCCCTTTCTGTATGTATTAAACATATTTTTGCTCATTATGTGAATGGAATCTGTCTGCTTAGTGTTGTACTGTACTCTCCCAAGAGCTTAGTACAGTGTTCTGCACAGAGTAAGAGCTCAAAAAATAAGATCGACTGAATCTTTTCATTCATTCATTCATTCATTCAATTGTATTTATTGAATACTTACTGTGTGCATAACACTGTACTAAGCACTTGGAAAGTGCAATTCAGCAACAGTTAGAGACAATACCCTACCCAATGGGCTCACATGTGACTTTCACTATCCTTCCCATCCTTCCCAGCAGTATTTTCAGAGGAGATCTCCTCCCTCCTCTCAGGTGGCACCCCCTCCACATGTACATTGGACCGCATTCCTTCGCACCTTATGAAAACTCTGGCCCCTTCCCTCCTTAACTACCAACTTCAACTGCTCACTCTCCAATGGCTTCTTTCCCACTTCCTTCAAACATGTCCACGTCTCCTCCATCAAAAAAATAAACCCCTCCCTTGACCCCATAGCCCCTACAGTTATCTCCCCATCTCCCTCCTACCCTTCCTCTCCACACTCTTCGAGTGATTCGTCTACATTCACTGCCTTGAATTTCTCTCCTTCAGCTCTCTCCTGGACTCCCTCCAATCTGGCTTCCACCTCCTTCAGTCCACTGACACCGCCCTCTCAAAGGTCACCAATGACCTCTTTCTTGCCAAATCCAATGGCCCCTACTCCATCCTAATCCTCCTCGACCTCTAAGCTGCCTTTGACACTGTGGCCCATCCCCTTCTTCTCAATACGTTATCCAACCTTGGCTTCACTGACTCCGTCCTCTCCTGGTTCTCCTCATCTCTCTGGCCATTCATTGTCAGTCTCCTTCGCGGGCTCCTCCTCCCCCTCCCATCTCCTAACCATAGGGGTCCCTCAAGATTCAGTTCTGGGTTCCATTCTATTCTCCATCTTCACTCACTCCCTTGGAGAAGTCATTCACTACCATGGCTTCAACTATCACCTCTAGGTAGATGACACCCAAATCTATATCTCCTTCCCTGTTTGCTCTCCCTCCCTCCAGGCTCACATCTCCTCCTGTCTTCAGGACATCTCTACTTGGATGTCCTCCTGTCAACTAAAACTCAACATGTTCAAGACAAATCTCCTTATCTTCCCTCCCAACCCTGTCCTCCCCTGAACTTTCCTATCACTGTGGATAGCATAACCATCCTTCCCATCTTACAAAACCATAACCTTGACTTCGCTCTCTCATTCAACCCATATATCCAATCCATCACCAAATCCTGTCAGTCTCACCTTCACAACATCGTCAAGATCTGCCCTTTCTATATAAATTGCTATCATGTTAGTACAATCACTCATCCTATTTTGACTAGATTTAGTGCATCAACCTCCTTTCTGACCTCTCAAGCTCCTGTCTCTCCCTACCTCAGTCCCTAATTCACTTCACTGCCCAGATTATCTTTCTACAGAAACGTTCAGGGCATGCCACCCCCTCCTCAAAAATCTTCAATGGTTGTCTATCAACTGCCGTATCAAACAAAAACTCTTCACTAATGGCTTCAGAGATCTCCACCACCTTCTTATCTCTTATCTCACCTACCTTCTCTCCTCCATCCCAGCCTGCACACTACACTCCTCTGGTGCTAACCTTCTCACTGTGCCTCGATCTCGCCTGTCTTGTTGCCAACCTCTGGCCCACGTCCTACCTCTGGCTTGGAACACCCTCCCTCCTCAAATCCACCAATCACTCTTCCCACCTTCAAAGCCCTGCTGAAAGTGCACCTCCTCCAAGAGGCCTTCCCAGACTAAGCCCCTTTTTCCTCATCTCCTCCTACCTTCTGCATCACCTGACTCACTCCTTTTGCTCTTCCCCTCTGCCCCACAGCACTTATGTATATATGTATTTTTCTATAATTCTATTTATTTATATTGATGCCTGTTTACTTGTTTTGATGTCTGTCTCCCCCCTTCTAGAATGTAAGCCCATTGTGGGCAGGGATTGCCTCTTTGTATTGTTGAATTGAACTTTCCAAGTGCATAGTACAATGCTCTGCACACAGTAAGCACTCAATAAATACAACTGAATGAATGAATGAATATCTTTCAAGCTATAGCATTAGATTTGTTTCTGAAATTGTGCCACTAACAGACAATTAGAAATCTTTTGCTTTCTTTGAAATTTAAAACTCTACTTACTATACTTTGCTGCAATCTGATTTACAAATGAGTAGAATCAGAAGCAACAGGAATATTTTCCAGCTCCATGACTCACTCTCTGCTTCAGTCCATAATAGTTCAATCCAAGAGACCTGGTTCTGGTGTGTTACCTGATTTGCTTCGGTGGTGACACATGTTATTTTCCACTTTATTGGGAGATAAAACAATTGCTTTGAGGCCAGACAAGTTGTCACTTTTTATTATTCTAGGCCACCATGACATGGCATACAAAATTGCACACCATGTTGTAGCGGCCAGAATGATAATGGTTGTCACCACTGTAATTGCCAGTGAAAATTTGGTGTATGATTCCTGAGCCAATTACGTACCAAAGACATCTTAAAATTGGGTCCTCAACAGGAGGAAACTAATGTAGCTTAATGACCTGAGGTCAATCCATGCAGATAACCACTGAATCGTTGCATGTGTTTGTGTTCTTTGCCTGTTCAAAATTAATGTAATGATTTTAAATGAGTGGAAGTGTCTGGTGTATTTGAAATTAGCTATGCATAGTCAGATATATTTTGGTGTTAGTAGGCAGTGGAAACTAACATTTGTATTAGCAGAAAAAAAATGACACATCTTATTGAAAAAAGGAAAAGGATGTAAAAGGGAGAAGAGGAAAAGAGGGCTTAATCAGGGATGGCCTCTTGGAGGAGATGGGCCTTCAATAAGGCTTTGAAGAGAGGGAGAGTCATTGTCTGTCAGAGATGAGGAAAGAGGGCATTCCAGGCCAGAGGCAGGATGTGGGCAGGAGGTCAGCAATGAGATAGAGATCAAGGTACAGTGAGAAGGTTAGTAATAGAGGAGCGAAATGTGTGGGCTGGCTTGTAGTGGGAGAGTAATGAGTTGAGTGTTATATTGTACTCATTCATATACTTGTTCAGTCATATTTATTGTACACTTAGTTTGTGCATAGCATTGTACTAAGCGCTTGGGAGAGTACAGTATGACAATAAACAGATGTAGAAGGGATCCAGAACTGAGCCTTGAGGGACTCCCACAGTTAGAGGTGTGAGGCAAAAGAGGAGCTGTGAAAGAGACAAAGAGTAGTGACTAGAGACATAGGAGAAAACCAGGCAAGGTCAGTGTCAATGAAGCCAGGTTAGATAGTGTTTCAAGAAAAGGGCAGCCCACAGACCTGAAGGCAGCCAAGAGGTTGTTGAGGATTAAGATAGAGTAGAGGCTGTTGGCTTTTGCAAGAAGGTCATTGATGGCCTTTGACAGGACAGTTTTCAGTTTTCATGGAATGAAGGGGGCAGAAACCATATTGAAGGGAGTCAAGGAGCAAACTGGACAAGAGGAAATAGAGGTAGCATGTGAAGATAACTCACTCCAGGGAAATGTGGACAACCACCAGTAGGCAGTTCAGAGTACTGTTCTCTTAGTCGCTGGAGAAGCAGCAGTGCCACTCATAAACAGCCTGGATGTCTGAGCCACGCTATTTAGGAGTGCAGTGCTTCTCCCAAATAGGGGAAGACACTAGAAGAGGTGTGGTTACAAACTACCTGTTTCATCAAAACCCAACTCTTCTGTAGACCTCAATTGGTGAACTGTACGTCTGTGGTTCAAAAAGACACAGAAGAAGAAGACTTCTACTAAAAAAAAAAAGCATTGCATCACTGGCTATTAGAATGCTGTATGATGATAGACAAAGGCATTGGTCTATAAGAAGTATAGGTCTAATACTACTAATGATAATAATAATGATGATATTTGTTAAGCACTTACTATGTGCAAAGCACTGGCCATGTACAGAGTCGATGATGTTGCTCAAAGCTAGACGAGACTGCAGATTGAAAGAGAGCTAAGAGGAATAAACATTTAGTACATTTCTTTTAGAGTGGCCTTCCCTCTTTAGAATGACAACTATCAGGGTATGTATTTGTGATCAGACAGACACTAATACAGGGCCTTCCATATCAACTCAATGGTGGTGTAAGTGATAGTCTGGTGTCATTTCACCTGCCTCTGAAACAAAATTGATTTGTCACCATTATAAGTATCTATGACCTTACTACAAAAATCACAATATGAAAAAAGAAAACTTTCTACAAAGATCTCAAAAAAACTAATCACAGCGATAACAACATCCAATAAACCAATTTATAATGGATAATTTAAAGGCTGGTTTTTGAAGAGATGCCTGTACATGGAAAAAAGTCATCAGGCAGCATGGGATTGGCAAACTCAACCTCAGTGGCCTACTTTTATGGATTGAGTGTGCCAGATACCTCCTCGGGATCACCAACTCCATTTTCTGCCTGCCAAAAACAGAAAAACAGCCTGGGTACCTCTACGATCCAAACAATGGCATCTTATCAATGACATCATAGTGCAGCAGAAGGCCTCAGGGATGTACAGAGCATAGGAGCCATGCATGGTGCAGAATGTTGGCAGGACCATCATCTCACATACTCCAAACTCACACTGACCAAGCCAGCAGGGCATCAAAAAGTGGCCTTTAAACTGCTAACCCAGATCACTATTATGCTTCTTGAGAAATAAGGCATTTCCAAGAAAATGCAGCAATATCACAACAGCCCTGATGGAACAGAAACTCACTTAATAATAATAATGTTGGTATTTGTTAAGCGCTTACTATGTGCCGAGCACTGTTCTAAGCGCTGGGGTAGATACAGGGTAATCAGGTTGTCCCACGTGAGGCTCACAATTAATCCCCATTTTACAGATGAGGGAACTGAGGCACCGAGAAGTGAAATGACTTGCCCACAGTCACACAGCTGACAAGTGGCAGAGCCGGGGTTCAAACTCGTGACCTCTGACTCCCAAGCCCGTGCTCTTTCCACTGAGCCACGCTGCAACAAATGGGCATTTCTTTGGGATACTGAATACCGTGCATCTGTCAGATATTCAGCGTGGCCATGTAAAGCCACAAAAATTGGATCAAAATAAATGACTCAGAGGTAAAATGTCTACTAGCAGTAGAATATTTACTGCCTCAACAACATCTCGCAGCATTTGAGGACTCAGATAAGACCAAGGTTTTTTCTACCTGCAAATTAAGTTAAGGAAAATTTGGGACAAGCTTTAGGATACCAAAGCAGGAGAGATCTAGAACTTTTCAGAACACAAGGAATCCAAGCACTTCTATACAGTGTTAAAGATAGTAAATTACATTCCTCTGCACACAGTAAGCACACAGTAAATACAATAAAATGATATAATCTTGCATGTACCACCTCCAAAGAAGGAAGATGGCTCTTATCTTTTCAGTGGCAGTGATGGAATTTTGAAGAGATGACAGAGATGGCAACCAGAATTGAATATTCTCAACACATCTTATATTATTGAATCAAGGCCCTTCAAAACAGAAAAAACTGAATTACTGAAAATCAAGAATTATGAAGGTGACTGCCCCCCATGAGGCCAATACCCAAGAAGACATACAAATAATTTTAAACTGCTTACCCTAACCAGGAAGGTTTAAATGGGTTCATTCATTCAGTCATATTTATTGAGCATTTACTGTGTGCAGAGCACTGTACTAAGTGCATGGGAGAGAACCACATAACAATAAATGGCTCCTCCCTCCCTCCCTCCCCCCCTTGCACCCACAGCTACTTTCAAGTGTGGCCTCTGGAACCCCCGCTCTGTTACAGGCAAGTTACCTTTCATCCATGACCTTTTCCTCTCCCGCTCTCTCCTCCTCCTCGCCCTTTCGGAAACGTGGCTCTCTCCCGAAGACACGGTCTCCGCCGCCGCTCTCTCCAGCGGAGGCCTCTCCTTCTCCCACTCCCCCAGACTCACCGGTAAGGGAGGAGGCGTCGGCTTCCTCCTCTCGCCCCGATGCCGCTTCCGCACTATCCCTCCTCCCCCCTCCCTCTCCTTCCCCTCCTTCGAAGCCCATATCATTCGCCTCTACCACCCACTCCAGTTACTTGTCGCCGTCATCTACCGCCCTCCCGGTCCCACCTCCGACTTCTTCAACCACCTTGACCCCTTTCTCACCTTCCTTCTCTCCTTCTCTCTGCCCACTCTGATCCTTGGAGACTTCAACATCCATACGGATGTACCCGACGACTCCTCTGCCGCCCGCCTGCTATCCCTCCTCGACTCTGCCGACCTCCTCCTCCACCATACCGCGCCCACTCACCGACTCGGTCACACCCTCGATCTTGTCATCTCCTACCGCTGCACTATCTCCTCACTCACCAACTCTGAAATCCCTCTCTCGGACCATAACCTTCTCACCTGCCTCATCTCTCACACTCCCTCCCCCTGCAAATCTTCGCTACTGCCCCACAGAGACCTCCGCTCTCTTGATCCCATCCGTCTTTCCAATAGCATCTCGCCTCACCTTGCCGCCCTGTCCTCTCTTCCCACTCTCGACGATCAGGTCTCCGCTCTCAACTCCACCCTCTCTACTCATCTCGACTCTCTCGCCCCCCTTTCCCTCCGCCGCTCTCGCGCCACTAACCCACAGCCCTGGATCACCTCCTCCGTCCACCTCCTACGCTCCTATGCTCGAGCTGCTGAGCGCTGCTGGCGAAAGTCCAAGCACCAAGCCGACCTCACACACTTCAAATTTATCCTTTCCTGCCTTAACTCTGCCCTCTCCTCCGCCAGGCAAAGCTTCTTCTCCTCCCTCATCGACACCCATGCCCGTCACCCCCGCCGATTGTTCCGGACCTTTAACTCTCTCCTTAGGCCCCCTGTTCCTCCCCCTCCCCCATCTCTCACCCCTAATGATCTGGCCACCTATTTCCTCACGAAAATCAACACGATCAGGTCTGAGCTCCCCAAAGTCACCCCTCCGCCTCTCCCCTCCCCCCCCAACAACCCCCTCCCCTACTTTCCCATCCTTCCCTGCAGTATCCTCAGAGGAGATCTCCTCCCTCCTCGCAAGTGCCACCCCCTCCACCTGCGCCTCGGACCCCATTCCCTCTCACCTTCTTAAAACCATCGCCCCTGCCCTCCTCCCTTCCTTAACTTCTATTTTTAACCACTCAATCTCCAAGGGCTCCTTCCCCTCTGCCTTCAAACACGCCCACGTCTCCCCCATCCTAAAAAAACCCGCTCTTGACCCCACTTCCCCCTCCAGTTATCGTCCTATCTCCCTACTACCCTTCCTTTCCAAAATCTTAGAACGAGTCGTCTACAATCGATGCCTAGAATTCCTTAACTCCCATTCTCTCCTAGACCCCCTCCAATCTGGCTTCCGTCCCCTCCACTCTACCGAGACTGCTCTCTCTAAGGTCACCCATGACCTCCTTCTTGCCAAATCCAATGGCTCCTACTCCATTCTGATCCTCCTTGACCTCTCTGCTGCCTTTGACACTGTCGACCATCCCCTCCTCCTCCATACCTTATCTCACCTTGGCTTCACGGACTCTGTCCTCTCCTGGTTCTCCTCTTACCTCTCTGGCCGATCATTCTCGGTCTCCTACGCTGGAGCCTCCTCCCCCTCCCATCCTTTAACTGTTGGAGTTCCTCAAGGGTCAGTTCTTGGCCCTCTTCTGTTCTCCATTTACACTCACTCCCTCGGTGAACTCATCCGCTCTCACGGCTTTGACTACCATCTCTACGCAGATGACACGCAGATCTACATCTCCGCCCCTGTCCTCTCCCCCTCCCTTCAGGCTCGCATCTCCTCCTGCCTCCGGGACGTCTCCACCTGGATGTCGGCCCGCCACCTAAAACTCAACATGAGCAAGACCGAGCTCCTCATCTTCCCTCCCAAGCCCGGTCCGCTCCCAGACTTCTCCATCACCATGGATGGCACGACCATCCTTCCCGTCCCGCAGGCCCGCAATCTCGGTGTCATCCTTGACTCGTCCCTCTCGTTCACCCCACACATCCTATCCGTTACCAAGACCTGCCGGTTTCACCTCTACAATATCGCCAAGATCCGCCCTTTCCTCTCCACCCAAACGGCTACCTTACTATTACGGGCTCTCGTTATATCCCGGCTAGACTACTGTGTCAGCCTTCTCTCTGATCTCCCTTCCTCCTCTCTCGCCCCGCTCCGGTCTATTCTTCACTCCGCTGCCCGGCTCATCTTCCTGCAGAAACGATCTGGGCATGTCACTCCCCTTCTTAAACAACTCCAGTGGTTGCCTATCAACCTCCACTCCAAACAAAAACTCCTCACTCTAGGCTTCAAGGCTCTCCATCACCTTGCCCCTTCCTACCTCTCCTCCCTTCTCTCTTTCTACCGCCCACCCCGCACGCTCCGCTCCTCTGCCGCCCACCTCCTCGCCGTCCCTCGGTCTCGCCTATCCCGCCGTCGACCCCTGGGTCACGTCCTCCCGCGGTCCTGGAACGCCCTCCCTCCTCACCTCCGCCAAACTGATTCTCTTTCCCTCTTCAAAACCTTACTTAAAAATCACCTCCTCCAAGAGGCCTTCCCAGACTGAGCTCCTCTTCCCCCTCTACTCCCTCTGCCATCCCCCCTTTACCTCTCCGCAGCTAAAGCCTCATTTTCCCCTTTTCCCTCTGCTCCTCCACCTCTCCCTTCCCATCCCCACAGCACTGTACCCGTCCGCTCAACTGTATATATTTTCGTTACCCTATTTATTTTGTTAATGAATTGTACATCGCCTTGATTCTATTTAGTTGCCATTGTTTTTACGAGATGTTCTTCCCCTTGACGCTGTTTAGTGCCATTGTTCTTGTCTGTCCGTCTCCCCCGATTAGACTGTAAGCCCGTCAAACGGCAGGGACTGTCTCTATCTGTTGCCGACTTGTTCATCCCAAGCGCTTAGTACAGTGCTCTGCACATAGTAAGCGCTCAATAAATACTATTGAATGAATGAATGAATGAATAAATGGACACATTTCCTGACCACAACCAGCTTACAGTCTAGAGATGAGCCTACTATCTAGAGATGAGCTTCCTGTCAATAAGCATGAAGAAGTAATGTATCAGTCATCACCAGAGAAGCCATACAAACAACCAACTGTCTGAGTAAAACAACACAGTTAAATGCTATCAAAGAATTCTATGACCCAGCCAGAACATTGACCAATGATGCAATATAGGTAAGGAAGTACAAAACAGAATCGGGAAGACCAGCACATCCTTTGGAAGACTGTTAAGAGTGTGGCAGCAGCTTGGTACCAGGCTCCAGACCAAACTACTGAGCCATAGTGCTGTCCAATCTGCTCTAAAGCTGTGCAATCCTTCCTTCCCATCTGACTCATTGAGCGGAACCATCAGCATCATTTATGACCTACACTCAACAATTGATAGCAGAGCAAGATCATGGACAACAAAGTTCCAAAATTAAGTCATTTTCCTAACATTGAACTGACCTCACTGCAACACAGTTGCGCTGGTTGGGACACGTGAGACTGGATGATGGTAAGATCCTTTATGGAGAACTGAAATTGGGAAAGCAAAAGCAGTGAGACCAGGGGAAACATTTTAAGAATAAAGTAAAAAAAAAAAAAACCATCATTCAGTGCTGCAGTCCAACTGTAACCTGGACTTCACTGCTGCAGGTAAAGTAGCCCAGCAGGCTGCAAATAGAAAAGCAATGGCTCTGATGGATTGTAAAACAACAAGGTTCAACCTTTGTGTGCATTCATTGTGCCTGGGGCTATTTCTTTTTAAAAAAATGGTATTAGTTAAGTGCTTACTTTGTGCAATGCACTCTTTTAAGTGCAGGGGTAGATACAAGCTAATCAGCTTGGACACAGTCCATGTCCCATGTGGGGCTCACAGTCTTAATCCCCATTTTAGAGATGAGGGAACTGAGGCGAAGTGAAGTGACCTGCCCAAGGTCACATGGCAGACAAATGGTGGAGCTGGCATTAGAACCCAGGCCATTTATTCATTCAATCATATTTGTTGAGCGCTTCCTGTGTGCAGAGCACTGTACTAAACGCTGGGGAGAGTACAATACAACAATAAACAGACACATTCCCTGACCACAGCTAGCTCACAGTCTAGTGGGGAGATACAGACATCAATATAAATAAATAAATTACAGATATGTACATAAGTTCTTTGTGGCTGGGAGTTGAATAAAAGGATCAAGTTAAGCTGTTGAGAAGAGCAAGCAAGCAAAACATCTCAACTATTGGATTCAAAGGTCTCCTTCACCTTGCCCCCTCCTAGATGACCTCCCTTCTCTCCTGCTACATCCCAGCCCACACACTCTGCTCCTCTGGTGCTAACCTTCTCACTTGGTCTTGTTCTCACTTGGCCTTGTTCTTGCCTGTCCTGCCATCAACCCCTGGCCCACGTCCTACCTCTGGCCTGGAATGCTCTCCCTCCTCAAATCTGCCAAACAATTACACTTCCTCCTCTTTGAAGCCCCACTGAAGGCTCACCTCCACCAAGAGGCCTTCCCAGATTAAGCTCCACTTTTCCTCAGCTCCCCCTCCCCTCCCCATTGCTCCAACTCGCTCCTTTGCTCTACCCATCCCTGCCCCACTGCACTTGTGTATACATGTACTTATAATTCTATTTATAATTAATTTATAGAATTAATGCCTGTTCATTTGTTTTGATGTGTATATATCTATAATTATATTTATATTGATGCTACTGATGTCTGTTTACTTGTTTTGATGTCTGTCTCCCCTGTTCTAGACTGTAAGTCCATTGTGGGCAGGGATTCTCTCTATTGCTGAATTGTACTTTCCAAGTGCTTAATACAGTGTTCTGCACATAGTAAGTGCTCAATAAATACGATTGAATGAATGATTGAAGGAATGAAAGGAGGGCTTAATCAGGGAAAGCCTCTTGGAGGAGATGTGCCTCAATAGGGCTCTGAAGCAGGGAGAGTAATTGTCTGTTGCATATCAGGAGGGAGGATGTTCCAGGCCAGAGGAAGGATGTGGGTGAGAGGTGGGTAGAAAGATAGACAGGATCGACGTAGAGTGAGAAGGTTAGCATTAGAAGAGCAAAGTCTGCTGGCTGAGTTGTAGTAGGAGTGTATTAAGGTGAGGTAAGAGGGGATAAGGTGATAGAGGGCTTTAAAGTCAATGGTGAGGAGTTTCTGTTGTCATGCATATGCTTAAATTTTACTGACATTTATCTTTTTTAAACATATTTGTTTGTGTTCATTCTTTTTTTCTCCTTCAACTGTAATCTTCTCAAAAGGGGCTGTGTTTTCTTCTCCCTTAATAATAATAATAATAATAATAATGGTATTTGTTAAGTGCTTACTATGTGTCAGGCGCTCTTCTAAGCGCTGGGGTAGATACGAGGTAATGATAATGATAATAATAATAATGTTGGTATTTGTTAAGCACTTACTATGTTCAGAGCACTGTTCTAAGTTCTGGGGTAGATACAGGGTAATCAAGTTGTCACAGTCTTCATCTCCATTTTACAGATGAGGTAACTGAGGCACAGAGAAGTTAAGTGACTTGCCCACAGTTACACAGCTGACTAGTGGCAGAGCCGGGATTCGAACCCATGACCTCTGACTCCCAAGCCCATACTCTTTCCACAAAACCATGCTGCTTCTCCCTTGGAAACTCCCCATGCACCTAGGATATTCCTCTATACACGAAGGAACTCAAATGATGATAATGAGGATGATATAACTGAAAAAACTAAAATGGGGGAGGTTAATCATGGCTTTCTAATATGTAAAGTTACTTTACAAAAGATGGTGTCCAGCTGTTCCACATTTCCACTGACGGTAGAACATAAAGAAATGGATTTAAATTGAGGCATTAAGAGTTACATGAGATATAAAAAAAGCCTTTCCAGGCAGTGCTGGAAAGCATTTGAAGGGGTTACTGAAAGAAGAAATGGAATCTTCTCAGGAAGTCTTTAAAATAAAGATAGATCTCCTGTCTAGAATGGTTTAATTATGGTCTTGACTGAAGGCAGATTGATGGACCAGATGACTTCTCAAGGTCCCCTTCAGCCCTTTGCTCCTATGTTCCTTTGGGTTTAGGACACAGTAAGAAAGCAGAACCTGAAATCCTCTGATTTAGCAAATTTCTGGGCATTAATTTGGAAAAAATATATTTGACCTTAAGAACAACAGCATTTTTAATAGGACTTAAAATACATGTGGGCTCGAGTAAATGCCTCAAACTTCCTTTGGTCAATCTCAGTTTCCCTATGACGGAGCATAATTAGCAATGTTTTCCATGCACTGTGGTAGAGCAAACACTGTTTCATAATTATACCCATGTCCCCAGTGTGGATTTTGATTAAATAACAAGGTAAAACTGTGACCATTAGCGTGCTTCCTTCTCCACATTGTTATATAATAAGCACTAGGGAAAGAAAAACTGACAAATCATTAGAACATACACATATATCTATATATTTCTATATATATAAACATTTATATAGAGAGACAGAGAGAGAGACTCAGCCACCTGTCAATGCAATAGGGAACTTCAGCTGAGCTGACCCAGTTCTTCTCTTTCCTATCTCAGCTAATTATAACTTTGGAGACAACTCATATTTGCTATGAAAAAATCCTCTTTTGTTCAGCTCTTATGACCTTCTTATATTTCTTACACTTCTGATTGTTTCATAATGTTAAAATACTTACCTAGTCCTTTCTTGTTTAGGTTGAGTTGCTCTTTATCATTGGATAAACAGGATTTTGTGTGGCATATAAAAGAAAAAGCTTTCAAGTTGTAAAAGTAGCAGTCTGTCCCATGCTAAGTTTATCACTGTCAATTTACTCCCTGGAGAAAGGATGTTCACATCCCTGAAAAGTCATGTGTGTACCAGGAAGGGGTTTAAAAAGGTTGAGAAAGTAAGAAATGACATTAAGGGTTAGAGCACAGGATTTGAAAGTTATTACCATCTCCACTCCTGCTGACTTCTTGTATCACCTGAACAAGTCACTTAATCTCTGTGTGCTTCAGTGAAGCCATCCATAAAATGGGTATAATACTATTATCTCCCCTAAATGGGTATTGAGAGGATTAATCAATCACTCTTTCTAAAGTGCCTGGTACATAGCTTAACAAATACCCTAATAATAATTATTATTATTAAAGTGATTTGAGTGCCTCCTGTAAGATGTACTAATCACATATGATATTACATATGATTAGGGCAATTACTTTTATTGCTACCTGCCCAAACAAATTTATCCCTTTGCAAGGAGCTGAGCATTATTTTTCATAGGAATGCTATTATTGAGCCATAGTTTCTAGCCCTGCTGAGTTAATCTTCCAACTGCAGCATTTCATTCAATAATTAACGGGTAACAGAATTCTTTCCAGGAGCCAATTCAGAAAAATAACAGGGCACTAGAATGCTTGCAGTTTTTATCAAATTGGAAAAAAATTTACCTTGGTATATGGTTCTGAGAAATCAAATGGATTCTTTTTTCCATCAATTTGATAGCAATGTATTTAGCACCTACATAAACCAAATAATCAAATTTATTGAATGCTTATTGTGTGCAGTCAATCAGTAAATCATATTTATTTAGTGATTACTGTGTGCAGAGCACTGTACTAAGTGCTTGGAGGAGTACAATATAATAATATAATGGACACATTTCCTGCCCACAATAAGCTTGAGGTACTAAGCACTTGGGAGAATACAGTATAACAGAGTTAGTAAATGTGTTTCCTATCCACAAAGACCTAATATTCTCTGTAGCTGCACATATTAATTACTTAGAAAGCCCATTTTAACTCAGAGGTTATTTTAGAGGTACTTGGTATCCATGTTATGACCGTTTGATGAAGCCATTATTGGGGGAGCCAAAGATTTTCCTGATCTGAGCAGTGGAAAGAAGGGAGTCACATTTATTTATTCATTCATTCATTCAATCGTATTTATTGAGCGCTTACTGTGTGCAGAGCACTGTACTAAGCACTCGGAAAGTACAATTCAGCAATAAAGAGAGACAACCCCTGCCCACATTGGGCACATCAGGACTGAAATGGCTCCCGCCACACTGCTATTGGCATATAGTCATTCAAGGAACCATAGGTAGAAAATCACAAACCTATAGAGCTGGAAGGGGCCTTAATAATATTATGACTAATAATAATAACTGTGTTATTTGTTAAGTGCTCACTATGTGCCAAGCACTGTACAAAGTTCTGGGGTATATAGACAGCTGGGACTAGAACTGAGGTCATATAACTTCCAGGCCATAAGAGATCCAGGCATGAAAATGGCAGGACAGATGTTTTTCTCTTTATTTCTTCCTTAAATATGCCCTGGATGAAGACTCCATAGTGAGTTTTCATAGCATATTCCATGGTTTTTAATCACATTGGTTGTCAAAGATTTCTTGACCCATTGGTCCAGGCTGCATAGGGCAAAGCATTTGAAGAAAAATTCCCCAAGTCCTATATGTCCTCAAGCAATATTGCAGCCTCATTCTCAATTCATTATGGTCTGGGGTAGGGGTCACAAATGGTGGGGTTTTTTTTACCATGTACTTAGACTGCGAGCCCGGGGTGGGACAGGGTCTGAATCTGTAAAGTGTATCTTCCCCAGTGCTTAAAACAGTGCTTTACACATAGTAAGGATTTAACAAGTACCATGATAATAATGTTAATCAATCATCATTATAATAATGATAATGATAATAAAACTTAATAAGATGGGTCTGTGTAGACCCTAATTCTTTCGGAAAAGAATGTGGCTCTTCATGGTGGAGCTCAGGCTCTGCCCATTTACCAACTGCTACCCAGAAGACCAAGGGACTATAAATGGATTTCTTCAATTTCCTACCAGCTTGTTTGAATTCTGCTGACTACATGGAGCTCCACAAGGTAGTTACAAAATGGACTGGCAATCTGGAAAAAAAAAATCAGAAAGCAGTATGTCAATCAGGGTTCTCGGGATGGGCTATGGGGCAGAACAAATTGTACTGGGGTTTGAACAATCCCCATTGTCTATACAGGACAATGTTTGCTCAAGAAGTGATTGGAAGTTTTATTAAAATAAAAAATCAACCAATATAAGTTTATATCATTAATGGCTTTACAGCATTGAGACTTTTCTTAGTATAAATAGGCATTTGGAAGATCCATTGACTCTTTTGTGCCCAGACAAGCTATTTTGTATAAATTCAGATTTGTGTATACTCAGTAGACTAAATAAAAGGGTTACACTCTCACAAAATCCAGAGTTAGGGAAAGCACTTAATGGGTAGATTCTAATACACTGGGTCAGAAGTCAGATTGGAGGGCATCAAGGAGGCAATTGGAGGAGAGGAAGTTGAGGCAGTACGTGAAGACATCTCACGCAGGGAGTTTGGAGAGGAATCAATGAATCAATTGTATTTATTGAGCACTTACTGTGTGCAGTGCACTGTACTAAGTGCTTGGAAGGGTATAACATCATAGAATTGGTAGACATATCCCTTGCACCAGTGAGCTTACAGTCTAGATGGGGACACAGACATTAATATGAATAAATAAATAAATATGAATAAATAAATAAAGGGTGAAAATCCAAATGCAACAGCGATGCAGAAGGGAGTGGGAGAAGAAGAAATGAGGGCCTCGTTGGGGAAGGCCTCTTGGAGGAGATGTGCCTTCGATAAGGCTTTGAAGTTGGGGAGAGTAATAGTCTGTGGTTTATGAAGGAGGAGGGTATTCTTGGTAAGAGACAGGAGGGTAAAAAGTTGGCCACGAGATAGATGAGATTGAGGCACAGCATAAGACAAGATAAAACAACAAGTGTAGGTTATTATTAGAGGATCAGTCAATTATATTTACAGAGTGCTTATTGTATGCAGAGCACTCTACTAAATGTTTGGGAGAATACAATATAACAGAGTTGGTGGACACATTCCCTGCCTACAGTGAGTTTACAGTCTAGAAGGGGAGAACTGAAGTGTGTGGTTAGGGTTGAAGTAAGAAAGCAGTGAGGTAAGATAGAAGGGGGCAAGGTGGGGGGTGACAAAGGGAAGGGGTGGCAGGGGGTGTGAGAAAGGAATTAAGTGTCTGAATCAGCTGGCACATGTAGTGGGCTTGGCAAAAAGTAAAGATGGAGAAATAATGTTGTTAGATAGAAATGAGGGCAGAGTTAAAGCAGATGAGGATGGATTTTGTATTGTACTATCCCAGGTGTTTACTATAGTGCTCTGCATAGAGTAAGTGCTCAGTAAATAGGACTGACAAACAAGACAGACAAGATTGGCCTTATGTCTGGATTTCCATCAGCAGCACCCCCTAGTGCATGCAAAGAAACAGAAGAAGTATACTGGAGGTGGTCCAGGGCTACAGGAAGTGGTATGAGATCAGGGGAGGGTCAGTGTGAAGGAGTTGAATTCAATGGGGATGGAGGTGTTGAGGGTGTAAGAGAAAGTAGTTTAGGTATGGAAACCAAATAGGGCGTAATGTTAACATTTTAGCATTCCACACATTTTTATTAGTTCATCCAACCCAGCTTTTTGGTTGAAAATGCATCTGTTGGAAGAAACTGTACCATCACTGTAGAGCTTCTCTTGTTTTTTTATTTAAATTGCTACTTGCTTTCAGCCTGACTTTTGTTATAAGAACCTTGAAGGCAAGTGCCTATTCTCCTTTTTTTAATGTTCTCAGAGCCTAGAACAGTACTCTGTATATACCATAAGATCAATAAAAATATTTTTCATTGAAGGAATGAATGAAAACACCTTTCTTTCTGGCCACTCTTTTTTCACTACTTTTTATCTTTTCTTTGTATTAACCTTCATTTCATTTGAAAGTTGGAGGTGGTTAGTTCTGACTGAAAATGAAAGACAACTCTGGGTGAAAAGAAGAGCTTTCAGGAGAAGTTTAAAGGGAAAGGAAAATTGTAGGCTACAGAATAAGGAAAGGTGATGGCAAGCAAAGATGATGACATCACGGTGGCCCAAAAAGAAAAAAAAAATAGACAAAAGTAGAAAATGATGGTTTTCAGTAACATTACATGATTTTGTTCTACAAAAAGCCTAAATGATTTTCTGAAATCATCTAATCCTTCAAAGCCACATTTTAATTGTCAATAGCCCAATTAAAATTTTACTTATAGATGCCTTGTATCCTGCACATCATTTTATTTATAACTCAATGGGAGAGAAGAATAGCACTTTTGTTACTTAATGCCCAGTGTAATTTGCTTACATTGAGGTATTGATTTTCTATTAGGGAAGATGAATGTTTAAGTGTTGACACCTGAATGTTGTTTTTATTAAGACTGTCAGATTGCATAAGAACAGGTAACCTTTGGTGGGGTTACCGTATGTAAATAACTTTTGGTTATGACAGTAATGAGTCATGTAATTTAGGGCAGAAGATCTTGAACTTTTAGTGTCACTGTTCAGAAAGTCCAGGTCATCTTTGTGCTTAGATTAAATAAACACAGATTCCTAATTAATATATAATTGACTTCAAATCATATTCCACTTGTTTATCAGAAATCACATCATTGGAAAAGTGTCCAGGCCTTTCCACTTGGCATGGAATGCACATTTAACCCACTGAGCCCTTTTTTATAGCATTTATTAAGCACTTACTATATGCCAGGCACTATACTTAGTGCTGGGATATATACAAATGAATCAGGTACAACACAGTCCATATCCCATTTGGGGCTCACAGTCTTAATCCCCATTTTATGGAGGAGGTAACTGAGGCACAGAGAAGTTAAGTGAGTTGCCCGAGGTCACATATCAGAGAGGTGGCAGAGCTGGGATTTGAACCAAGGTCTTTCTGACTCCCAGACCCGTGCTTTTTCTACTAGGCCACACTGTTTCTCAGTGTTTCTTCTCAGACTGCCTTTCTCTAGTGGCAATTATTTGATTTTCATTTTGGCACTTCATTGTTAATTGAGCTCTGCCAGAAAAAAAAAATAGTCCATTGAGTCAATGAGCCCAGTAAAGTAGATTTAAGATATTTCCCTTTATGGAAGCAAAGACACATCATGTATGTTTTTCCTTGAATTTTGATTACTTGTTCTTGATCACCAAGTCTAGAGTGGAGCAATCATGACAGGGTCGTGCAAGTCGGGTTCTGAATAAACTACAATAAAGAATAGAAGCCTGAGAGACTCAGGTTGAGGATTAGAATGAGGGATCTGCAAAAGTTTTGGAGGGGCCACTTAATCATCCCCAAAACTTTGAGATGCTGAGCTAGTCTTTAATTCAAAAACAGTGAAGGACTGGAGCTATCTTTTCCTACTGGAATTTGATTTGAGGAAATACAAGCAGTAGTTGTACCACAGGATTACCTCATCCTTCTCCATCATTTATCTTGCCTTTTAAGGTGGGGAAGGAGGAAGGAGGAGAGAGACAGAAAATGACACCACTGATGCTTCAGTTTCCTCCCCTTCACTCAAGTGAGGAGGCTGCTTTGTCAAATTAGGAACCAAGAATAGCTGCTGCATGCTGTAAAAACATTTGGAATGATGGGAAGGTTGTGCTTGTTCTGACTGATAGACTCTTGATGGGGCTGCCTCAGAAATGAAAAGCCTGAGCATGACTCTATCCTAATAATGACCTAATTCTAAAAGCCCTCACTTAACCCCATGGCTCCCTCCAGTGATCACCCCATATCCCTTCTTCGATTCCTCTCCAAGCTCCGTAAGTGAGTTGTCTACGGCCACTGTCTCCATTTTCTTTCCTCCAATTCTGTCCTTGTCTCGCTCCAATCGGTTTTCTGCCCCCTTCACTCCACAGAAGCTGCCCTCTCAAAGGTCACAAGAAGTCTCTACTCCATCCTAATCCTCCTCAACCTCTCAACTGCCTTCAACATTGTCAACCACTCCCTTCTGGAAACATTCTCCAACCTTAGATTCACTGACACTGTCCTGGATCTCCTCCTATCTCTCTGGCCACTGATTCTCAGTCTCCTTCGTGGACTACCACTTCTCTGCCCCCAGAGAAGCAGCGTGGCTAGAGAAGCAACGTGGCTCAGTGGAATGAGCACGGGTTTTGGAGTCAGAGGTCATGGGTTCGAATCCCGTCTCTGCCACTTGTCAGCTGTGTGACTGTGGGCAAGTCACTTCACTTCTCTGTGCCTCAGTTACCTCATCTGTAAAATGGGGATTAAGAATGTGAGCCCCACGTGGGACAACCTGATTCCCCTGTGTCTACCCCAGCGCTTAGAACAGTGCTCTGCACATAGTAAGCGCTTAACAAATACCAACATTATTATTACTACTCCCCTGAATCTTACCCCTTAACTGTGGATTGTCCCTCAAGGTCCAGTTCTGGGTCCCCTTCTATTTTCCCACTCCCACACCCACTTCCTTAGGTAATGTATTCACTCCCATCACTTCAACTACCATCTCTATGAGGAGAATTCACAAATCTGCATCTCCATCTCTGATCTCTCTCCTTCTCTGCAGTCTCATTTTTCCTCCTGCCTTCAGCACATCTCTACTTGGATGTCCTGTAAACATCTCAAATCTTACATATCCAAAACAGAACTCCTTATATTCCCACCCAAACCCTATCCTCCCACTGATGTTCCCAAAACTGTAAAGAGCAGCACCATCGTTCCTGTCTCACAAGCCCATAACCTTGTCATTATCCTGGACTCTTCACAACATTACTAAAATCTGCCCTTTCCTCTCTATCCAAACTGCTACCATGGATTTATCCTATCTCGCCTTGATTACTGAATCAGCCTCCTTGCTGACCTCTCTGCCCCCATCTCTGCCCAATCCAGTCCATTTATTACTCTGCTGCCTGGACCATTTTGCTACAAAACCATTCATTCAGTCCATGTTTCCCCATTCCTCAAGAGCCTCCAGTGCCCATCTACTTCAACATCAAACAGAAACTCCTTACCAAAGGCTTTAAAACATTCAATCACCTTGAGCCCTTCTACCTTTACCTCTCTGATTTCATACTACAACTCAACCCATACACTTCACTCCTCCAATGTCAACCTATTCCCTGTACCTCAATCTCATCTATCTTGCTGCTGATCTTTCACCCATTTCCTGCCTCTGTCCTGAAACTCCCTCCGTCTTCGTATCCAACAGGCTTTCACTCTTCTCACCTTCAAAGTCATATTAAAAACCCATCACCTCCAAGAGGTCTTCCAAGGCCAAACCCTCATTTTCCTCTTTTCCCAATACCTTCTGCATCATCCTTGCACTAGGATTTTGGTGGTTTATTCACCCCTCATATACATGGCCATATTTTAACTCTCTTATCCATAACATCCATTCATCAATCAATCATATTTATTGAGCACTTACTGTGTATAGAGCACTGTACTAAGTGCTTGGGAGAGTACCATACAACAGAGTTGGTAGATATGTTCCCTTCCCACAAAGAGCTTATAGTCTAGAGGAGAAGACAGACATTACTATGAATAAATGAATTATCGATATGCATGTAAATTCTGTGGGGCTGAGAGTTGGGTGAATATCAAGTGCACAGGTGACACAGATATTGTTTTGCTATTGTTGTCTTTTTTGTGTTATTTTGTTGTATTTATCATTTCAACTGTTGTTTCCCCTCCTTTGCACCACAGTACCCATATCCGTAGATTGTGAGCCCTTGGGTATTTAATTCATTTGTATTTACACCCCATCTTAGTACAGTGCTCTGCATACAACAGACACTTATTAAATACAATTGAATGGATGGATGAGTAAATGAATTAATTAATTAATGAAAAAATGAACAGAGAGGTGCTTTTGTGGGTGAAAAAGTCATTGCTGTATCCACCATTGTGATCTCCCCCATTCACCCACAAAGAGTGACCTTTACTATGTGGCATTATCTGCTGTTTTCAGCACCTGGGACTGTTCTCACTCTTGCCTTTATGTGTCATAATCTTCTGGAAACCTTTGCTCAAAATGAGACCCTTCTTTCAAATTGCAGTGTGCCATGCTGGGCTTTATGCCACAATTACCTACTGCTTTTCAGTTGATATGCCATATCTTTTGAGGCTGTGCTTCACAGTATCCTTAAAATGTTTTCTCTCTTTCTCATTTGCAGTTGCCAGTGTTAGCTCATCATTCAGCATCTGTTTAGGTATACATGTGCCATCCAGTAAAGCTGTTTTGAGGTGAGCATAGCTTCAATGCCAGGAGCCTAACTTTGTTCCAGATTTCATTGCTTTGACTTTGAATATGGTCCATAAGTTATGCTGATAAAATTGCTCAGGGATTCAAATGTGATGCCTGTGGCAAATCCACATCTTTCACCCAGAGAGAAGGTTTAACAGCACTGCAGTTCTGTAAACCTTCAGTTTGTTCTGAAGAGTGAGGTCTTGCTACCACCATAATTCCTCTGGTGGTCTTCCAAAGGTCATGCTGGTTTTGATTTTGCTTCTATTCTCTTCTCTAGCAATCAGTCCATCATATTAATTGAGGGCATACTATATGCAGATCACTGTACTAAGTGTTTGGGGAGAGTACAGTACAACAGAATTAGCAGACATGGTCCTTGCCCATAATGAGCTAACAAAACCACTGCATTATTGATCAGTATGATGCCCGGGTTTTGGAATTTTGTTGTGGTGTGTCTAGATCCATGTTGTCAATGAAGACCTTTGGTTAGATGTAGGATTTCCATGGAGTAGGTTGATACAGTACTCATTTTTCTTCAGACTTAGTGTCAGTCCACAGTGCTAGAATGATTCCACAGAGCAACTGACATTAATTTGCATATCTTCTTGGATATGGGCCTCTAGAGCACTTTCATCTGCATACAGAAATTATTGAATGTCTGTCTTTAGGGCTCTGGATGATGCTCATAGCCTGCTGACTTGAAAGAGTTTTGGGGAGGATCATAAACTTATCCTGATGCTTGCATCCAGGTTCCTTGTTGAATCTTCCAGCATAGTTGCATAGGATACATTGAACGGATCTGGGCTTAGTCTCCAGATATGCTTAGCTATGAGGAAAGGATTAGGTAGGGCAATTAGAACTTCTTAGAGCATCCAAATTTAATAAGAAAATGCTGGAGTTTGGATCTACCTTGGCTTTACTATCAGTGTCCTCTCCCGGTTCTTCTCTTATCTCCCTGGCCTCTCTTTCTCAGTCTCTTTTACAGCCTGCCTCCCTCCCTTGAACTGTCTTTATTCCTCAAGGCTCAGTTCTGGGTCCCCTTCTACTCATCATCTACAGTAACCTTCTTGAAAAACATGTTTGCATCCACAGTTTCAACTACTGTCTCTACATGGATGATTGACCAAAACCTCTCCAGCCCTGACCCCTCTCCTTCTCTGCAGTCTCACCTTTTCTCCTGCCTTCAGGACATCTATACTTGGATGTACCACTGACATCTCCAACTAAACCTGTCTAAAATAAAACTCATCATCTTCTCACCCAAACCCTTTCTTCCTTATTATGTAGGGAACACCATCATCCTCCCTGTCTCACAAGCTCATAACCTTGGCATTATCCTCAAGTCATCTCTCTAATTCAACCCCCATATTCAATCTGTTACCAAATCCTGTCAGTTCTACCTAGAATTCTTCCTTTCCTTCCCCATGCAAACTGCTACTATGCTCATACAAGCACTTATTACTCGAGCAGCATCCTAGCTGATCTCCCTGACTCCTGTATTTTCCCACCCCAGTTCATACTTTCACTCTGCTGCCAGGATCATTTTTCTACAAAACCATTCAATCCATATCTCCCCAATCCTGAATAGCCTCCCACAGTTGCCCATCCATTGCTGCATCAAACAGAAATGCCTTACCAACAACTTTAAGGCACTTAGAGTGTGTTAAAGGATGCAGCATGATCTAGTGGAAAGAGCACAGGCCTGGAAGTCAGAAGACCTGGGTTCTAATCCCAGCTCTGCCACTTCCCTGCCATATGACTTTGGGGATGTCATTTAACTTTGTTGTGACTATGTTTTCTCATATGTAAAATGGGAAATAAATTTGCCTCCCTCCAGTTTGGAATATATGCTCTATGTGGGACAACATTGCATCCAACCTGATTACCTTGCATCTACCACAGTGCTTAGTACATTGTCTGGCACATACTAAGTGCTTCACAAGTACTGTAAAACACACACACATACAAAAAAAACCCACAACCCAAACTCAATTAGCTCTTCCCCTCCTACCTCACCTTGCTCATCTTCTAGTGACAGTAATAATAATGATGATGATGATGATAACTGTAATAATAAGTAGGTCTCTGATATCTGGCTTAGATATCTCCAAATAGATATTTTGTTAGTTTTAACCTTTAACCTTTCTTCTGGAAGAGAGTTATGAGATGTTTGAGAGAGTTGAGGTTCTATGACATTATCTCAGTGTTCATACACTGAGAAGATGTTATGGTTGAGTGAAAAGAGGGCAGCTTGCAGCAAAGATTATGTCCACTGTGCCAAGTTGTCATTTGAAGTACACTGTTCCCATTTAGATTGTCCAATCCAAATAGTTCAATGCCTTTTTTCCATGTTTGGTCATCAGTACCACTTTGAGCATTAATATAGTTTATAATTAGTTTGTCAGCTGTTAGTATCTGAATATTTGTTGAAATGTTCATTTCCTTCATCAAAGATTGTCATTAGGTACCATATGCTCTATGGTGACAAAAGAATTTTTCATTCAGGAGCAGTTTGTAGCATCATCAGATAGTCACTTACACCTATGGAAAGATTTTTAAGTCCAAACACTAGAGATTATCTGATCACAAAATCTACCCTTGATAGTTATCATTCTGAAGAGGCTAAGCCTCCAATCAATCAGTTTTATTTATTCAGTGCTTACTCTATGCAGAGTACATGGGAAAGTAATGATGGAGATAGTAGAAACAATCTTTTTCCTCAAAGAATATATTCCTTACAATATAGCAGTGGAAGAATGGCACTAAAATAAATTACAAGTTAGGGAAAACAATAGAGTAATATATAAATACTTAAGTGCTACTGAGTGGTGGTGTGTACTCAAGTACTTAGGTGATGTATATGAAACAAAAGTAAGTGGAGGAGGGAAATGGAGTAGGGAGATGCAAATTAAGCAGGAAAAGCCTTCTGGAGGAGATGTGATTTCAGGAGCAGTTTGAAGCTAGAGAGAATAGTGGTTTGCCAGATGTGAAGGAGAGGGAACAAGGGGTCAGTGCTGAAAGAGATGATAGGGTGGCAAAGTGAGGAAATGAAGCATGTAAATTGGTTTGTAGGTGTCCCTTGTGAAATGTCCCTCATTTCACAATGAAATGTGAAATGTGAAATGTCTAGTTTCATTTAGGGAAGGAACATGGCCTAGTGGAAAGAGCATGAGCCTAGGACTCAGAGGACCTGGATTCTAATCCCATCTCCACCATGTACTGATTGTGTGACTTTGGGCAAGTCTCTTAACTTCTCTATGCCTCAGTTCCCTCATCTGCAAAATGGGGATTCAAGCAGTGTGGCTTAGAGGAAAGGGCACGGGCTTGGGAGTCAGAGATGATGGGTTCTAATCCCCCTTCTGCCACTTGTCAGCTGTGTGACTTTGGGCAAGTCACTTTACTTCTCTATGTCTCACTTACCTCATCTGTAAAATGGGGATGAAGACTGTGAGCCCCATGTGGGACAACCTGATTACCTTGTATCTATCCCAGGGGTTAGAACAGTGCTTGACACATACTAAGTGCTAAACAAATACCATCATCATTATTATTATTAGCCCCATGGGGAACCTGATTATCTTGCATCTACCCCAGTCCTTAGTATGGTGTTTGGCACATAGTTAACACTTAATATATGGCACAATTATTATTTAATGCTATTATTAAAACAAGACCCATTACATTGAAAACATTTTCTTTGCTGATTAGAACATCCTTTTTTTCTGAATATTCAAAATTGACCATTTCTCTGTGCCTGATGTGTCATCCATGTTTATATCTAGCATCCTAAATTGAAGAGTATAAACCCTAGGTGTTCATATTGAAGCAGTAATTATCACTAGTGACATCTAAGCCATTCAAACATACTTCCCCAAAATGTTTGTTTAACATTACATAAAGAGCCAAGCAACATTCTTAACTGAACTGGGGAAATGTGGTTTACATCACTAGAAAAGTAGGAAAGTAGAAACCAATCATGCAGTAAAGCAGCCAGGTAATCTAAGTGATTTTCCATTAACTATAGTATGCTTGACATAAATAGGACACAGAGGAGAACATGGATTCTTGAGTTCTTGCTGATGTCATCTGAATTTCATTCTGCACTGCCTATGCACTGTTGCCTGAAGGAATTCTGCAGTCCTGAGGTAAATATAGGACTTGAAAGCAGCAGAGTCTAGTGGATAAAGCATGAGCCCGGGACTCAAAAGGACTGTGAGCTCCACCTGGGACACGCTCAGCACTTGGAACAGTGCACAATGCTTAGAACAGTACTTGGCACATAGTAAGCGCTTCATAAATACTATTATAAAAAAAATTCTGATTAATTTGTATATACCCCAGCACTTAGCACTGCCCAGTCCACAGCAGTTTTGTACATATCTGTAATTTATTCATTTATATTAAAGTCTGTCTTTCCCGCTAGACCGTAAATTCACTGTGGGCAGGGAATGTGTTTGTTATATTGTACTCCCCAAAGCACTTAGTACAGTGTTCAATAAATACAACTGTGATTCTACCAGTGATCCCTTTTCATTTGCTACCCTGTTTCATCACAAGCGTTTCTGCTATAGCTAGAAATGCTTCATTTTTACACTGCCATCCAGATTACTGAGGCATTTCAAGAGTATAAGCCAGAAGAGGGAAGAAGGTAAACAATGGAGGTCTTTTGTAAGTCACCTCAATATGAATCATACTTTTTAACCACCTGAGTGATAGCCATGGCTAAGCCACCCCAAACCAGGTCTTATTTCTGTCTAGTACAGCTTGTACAAAGGGCTTTGTGTTAGAATAATTTCTGGTTATACAGCCTGGAAAGATTTATGCCATCCCTCTGGCCTGTAAACTCATTTTGGTCAGGGAATATGCCTACCTACACTGTTGTATTGGACTCTCCTCAGTACATAGTACTCTGTTGTATAGGACTCTTAAACACTTGAAAACAGTGTGGCTTAGTGGAAAGAGCACAAGCCTGGGAGTCACAGGACTTGGGTTCTAATCCCATTGAATTTGCATTCAATTTGTTAAATGCCAATGTCATCCTCTGGACTGTATGCTTGTTGTGGGCAGGGAATGTATCTGTTTGTTGTTTTATTGTATTCTCCCAAGCACTTAGTAAAGTGCTTTGCACACAGTAAGCACTCAATAAATACGATTGAATGAATTTTAATGGAAATTACGCTGGGCAGGCAGGACTGATACTTTTGGAATAGCAGCATGGCCTACTGGATAGAGCATGGGCCTGGGAGTCAGAAAGACATGGGTTCTAATCTCAGCTCTGATGCTTGTTTGCTGTGTGACTTTGGGCAAGTCACTTAACTTCTCTGTGCCTCCATTATGTCACCTGTAAAATGGGGATTAAGACTGTGAGGCCCACATGGGACATGAACTATGTCCAACCTGATTAGCTTGTATCAGGGCTTAGTAGACTGCTTGGCATGTAGCAAGTGCTTAACAAATATCATTTAAAAAAACCTTAAGCCTGCTTATGGATCCTGAAGTCAGTATTTCTGCCCGATTTTGAAACAAAATTGCAAGTTTTTTATACTCTAAACCTTCATTACTGATATGTGGCTGGTACCCAGCGTGGCCCCAGGGCAGTCAGGCCCCAAAGTCCACTAAGATGGTAACCAGATTAAGGAAATGCATCCAAAGCCCAGCACTCCACAGCACCAGTTATCAATCACATGAATTCCTGGACCAGTGAAGAGGCAAGCAGTGAAAATGCAATCTACATCAAGTTGCTCTGTCTGAACACCCACAAAACAGAATTTTCCAGCCCTTGCCATTTGAATTGCCATAAAAGTACAGATTGCAAATCCCCATCTCATTTCTAGTTAGTACCATTAAGGATTATGCAGGTTCTGGGAAAATTTTTTCAAAATGTCAGCAGGATTGCTCCATGCAGATGCATTCTTGGAATCTTATCACAAATTTCATAAATATTTTCAGTTGTATAACTGTTCCCATGGCAATAGATTTTCATAAACTCATCCTACAGCTATCTTCTTGTAGAGCTGTTTTTTAGCTGCTGTGCCTCAGCTTTATAGTTATGATTCTGGCTTCTGTAACACTGATGAGGTGCATTACTTTTTGAAGGATATCACTTTTCATATTTGCCTGTGTTCTTCAAATTCCAAAAAATCTACCACACACAGAGACAAATTAAAAAGAAAACCCCATTAATGCAAAACATCTGTTGTCAATTCTTATTTAAAGGCAAAACCATCAAAAAATGAAAACACTGACATGTTTATTACAAAGCTCACTTCCCATATTGCATAGATAGTACAGTATTAAATACTTTATAAATTTAGACTGATACACTTATCCTTTACTATATATATTACGTTACAGCTAACAGTACCCAGTGGTGACACAGACTAATCAGGTCTACTAGTAATTCAAAATAGCTCCAAAATAGCTGTTTGTTTCAAACCCACCTCATCCAACTATTATGAAGAGACCGTTCGACATTCCCTTTTACTCCCTTTCTCTGCCTAGTCCCTGGGAGTAACTCTTATGTGGCATGCCAAGGCCAAGAGATATCAACAAGAGGCAGAAAGAAAAAATACAAGGGCCATGGGTAATCCATAAACTATATCATTTGTCTCTGGGTAAGAGAGTGTGGATCAATGAATACTAAATAAGACCTTGACTTATGATTGTCCTGACTGATGTGTTTAACATCAGCTTATTCAGCACTTAATGAGTTCTGTTCTAATTTCATTTTGTGAACTCAAGTGTAGAGAGGGCAAGAAAATCAGTTCTCCCCACTCACTCATACAGTTATAAGCCCCCACTAGAAGACAGTAGCATTTGGGCAATGACCTGGGAGAAATATGGCTAATGGTAAGCTGTTGCCTAATAGCAATAGCTCCAGTGGATCTTTGAGCAATTCTGGCATTATGCCCTCTGGAGAGTTTGACCGGGTGCTGAGGGTCAGGGCTGGCTTCAGACTTTTAACTACCCTGATGCAGCATAAGAATGATCACCCTACCACATTCCTCTGCATGATGACATTATGTTGCGCCGTGCATAACAGAGTGTGGTAATGCCATTATGTCACTTTCCACATGCAAGCAACGTAAGTGCAATGACATCATACCTACAACGTTTTCCAGGATATTGTTTCTCTGCCACCAGACCCAGAGCCCTGACATCTCCTGGTCGACCTTCAACCAAATGCCCCAGAGAGTTCAGCTCTGTTACGCCAGTCTACAATCCTGTTACACCAGTCTACAACCTGCTTACGGATCCTTTTTTTTTAATGGCATTAAGTGCTTACCCTGTACCAGTAACTGTACTAAGCACTGGGGTAGATATAAGCTAATCAGGTTGGATGCAGTCTGTTTATCAGGTAGGGCTCAGTCTTAATCCCCATTTTACAGATGAGGTAATTGAGGCACAGAGGAGTTAAGTGACTTGCACAAGGTCACACCGCAGACAAGTGGCAGAGCTTGGATTAGAACCCAGCTCCTATGACTCCCAGGCCTGTGCTCTTTCCACTAAGCTATGCTGCTTTTCACTTCCCATTTCTGCTCCACTGTCATCTTTGAGAAAGAGAGAAGCACAGCCATATGGAAGAGAGGTTTTGTGGGGCCATCTTGGGAAGTACATGGCCTCCATGGAGGGTCTGTTGATTTCCCTCCCTCCAACCCTAGACTAAGCCTACATAAAGGGGTGAATCTATGGCAGGAGATGAAAAATATTGAGGAAAGTGTTTTCTTGTACAAAAAGAAATCTGTTAATCATGTTTTGATTGCATGCCTACTGTTTACAGTATATTTTTCTAAGCATGTGGGAGGGTGAAATTAATAATAATAATGATGGTATGTGTTAAATGCTTACTATGTGCCCAGCACTGTACTAAGCACCTGACTGAATACAAGTAAATCAAGTTGGATTCAGTCTCTGTCCCATATGGGGCTCACAGCCACAGTTCTTACCCTCAAGAAGCTTCCAATTCAGTGAGGGAAACTAACACAAGTCAATCATATATAGAGAGAAGGGGAAAGAAACAAAAGTTCCACTGTTGATGGAAAAAATATAAAAGATTAAATAGACAAATAAGTGTAGGTAGTGGAAAAAGCCCGGGCTTGGGAGTCAGAGGTCATGGGTTCTAATCCCGGCTCCCCTGCTTGTCAGCTGTGTGACCTTGGGTAAGTCACCTAACGTCTCTGGGCCTCAGGTGCCTCATCTGTAAAATGGAGATGAAGACTGTGAGCCCTACATGGGACAACCTGATTACCTTGTATCTAGCCTAGTGCTTAGAACAGTGCTTGGCACATAGTAAGCGCTATAATACCAACATTATTATTATAAGCCATAAACATTTATCCAGGTTCAGAGTAGGTGTATAAACTTAATTGATAAGGGCAGCTGTTGGATGGACATGGCCTGAGAATTTCCAATTTCCAATTGGGGCTTTCACCAAGCTTCATCATTTTTACACCTATTAAGCTATTGGACACTTCAACTCCTGTGAGAGTTTTCTTTAACCCAGATGCTTTTAGAGACCCTTTGTTATAATACTCAATATGATTGCAGCCTCTTGGCTAGTTTCAGCTAGTTGCTTTCTCTTTGGCACAATTTCTAGAAGGCTTATGTTATTTTTTTTTTCTTTACAAAGGAATCACTTTAGCTCTGCCTGCACTACGGTCTCACAGAAAGTTGTAAGCAGATCCAAAAATATTGAAGTTGATTAGAGACCGTAAATCAGTTTAACTCACAAACCACTTAGTTATTAATCATTAATCAAATCACTCGCTCAGAATATTATTTGGGTCAAAACTAAAGTTGCAAATTCCTTTCTTGTTTTGCTAAACCCTTTGGAATGTGCCACTATTCAAAGGGCTATGAATATTTCATTTACACTCTGCCTTTCTGCTGTCATGTCTAGTCTTCTCATGATTGTGAGTTAGGCTAAGTGCTCCTCCATGTCATGAGAATATTGTGGTTTTACAATTACATTAATATAATAAAAATGCTGGCCTATAATTGCCTTTCATCTCAGAACTGGAAGCATTTTATTTCATTTTCATGAGTGACATCACTGTGTGCCCTACCTCATAATTCTTGTATAGACACAGACCCGTTCCAATCAATAGGAGTTTGACTGGCTTGAAGATGGTGAGATCAGGACCCAAGTAGTCTATTCTATAATAAGAGAAAATAGCAAGATTTATTGGCAACACGTCCAGTGTTCCACTAGTGTGGTGAAATTCATTCTATCTAAAGATAAAGACATTTACAGATAAGCCTCTTGGCCAGAGATTCTCTTTAACATTTCTGTCCTTCCATATGTCATTCTCTCTCTTTTAGTTCTTCCCAAAGAAACCACATTCCAACTTCTATCCTATCTTTCCCTCAGAAAAGCATCTTGAAGAAGTTCAAATAATGGTTCTATCACTGTGCTTTTTCTACATGGCTATTCAGAAAAATAATATTATAAGATGAAAAATTTGAAGATATATTTAGGCTAAATTTCTGGTGCACTCAGTAACTGACTTGGTGATCCTGAACAATCACCTATTTCAGTATCTCACTTTTTTTCCTCAACTAAATCTTTAAAAAAATGCCCGAATCTGAATTAGAAAGATATGGAAGGAGGACCTAGTGGAAGCATAGTAGAAATATGGCAGAGGGTCTCATCCAGAGTGTAAGCCCAGATTTAGAACAGCCCAAACAATTTCAAATAAAGAAAGGCTTCCAGGAACAGCACTCCTTGACTATCACCAATCTTGACCTCAGCAATTATTTCGAGGGCTAGTAAATGAATGTTGTTAACTCACAATGATTGCCTACTGTGTGAAATTACTGCCATAAGCATTTGGAAAAGTATGATTCCAGTAGGTTTCATTATCAAGTCTTTTTAATCTCTTGCTAATTTTCCCCTAAGTCTTCATCAGTTCCATCGTATTTGATTTGATATAAAGACCCTGAAACTGAACATATAACTAGTGCAATTTTTACAAGATGTTCTTCCCTTTGACTCTATTTATTGCCATTGTTCTTGTCTGTCTGTCTCTCCCGATTAGACTGTAAGCCCGTCAAATGGCAGGGACTGTCTCTATCTGTTGCCGACTTGTTCATTCCAAGTGCTTAGTACAGTGCTCTGCACATAGTAAGTGCTCAATAAATACTATTGAATGAATGAATGAATTTCCCCCTTGGCCATTTCACCCTTTGTGTCAGCAACAAATAGTTTTTTATCATATACCTTCAAAAATGGTTCAAAAGACATGGTCCCTGCTCACAGGGGGGTTTGCAATCTGATGACATGAACTAGTTTGATTCTTGACTGTGAGCCCCATGTGGGACAGGAACTGTGCCCAACCTGATTAGCTATCTAAAGAAGCAGCATGGCTCAGTGGAAAGAGCACAGGCTTGGGAGTCCGAGGTCATGAGTTCGAATCCCGGCTCTAATAATAATAATAATAATAATAATGTTGGTATTTGTTAAGCGCTTACTATATGCCGAGCACTGTTCTAAGCGCTGGGGTAGACATAGGGGAATCAGGTTGTCCCACGTGGGGCTCACAATCTTAATCCCCATTTTACAGATGAGGGAACTGAGGCACAGAGAAGTTAAGTGACTTGCCCACAGTCACACAGCCGACAAGTGGCAGAGCTGGGATTCGAACTCATGAGCCCTGACTCCAAAGCCCGTGCTCTTTCCACTGAGCCACGCTGCTTCTTGTCAGTTGTGTGACTGTGGGCAAGTCACTTAACTTCTCTGTGCCTCAGTTACCTCATCTGTAAAATGGGGATTAACTGTGAGTCTCACGTGGGACAACCTGATTACCCTGTATCTACCCCAGCGTTTAGAGCAGTGCTCGGCACATAGTAAGCGCTAAACAAATACCAACATTATTATTACCCCAGAGAGCTTAGAACAATGCTTGACACATAATAAGTACTTAACAGATGTCATTATTATTATTATTATTCAAAGATTAAGACTATAAGACACATTCCCTGCCAATTCTGTTTTACTCTCCCAAGTGCTAATTTCAGGGCTCAGCACATACTAAGCACTTAATAAATACCATTGATTGATTGATCAAGTTATATTAAGGTAATCTAACTCTATGACAGTGTATTAGGACTGTAAGATTGAAAAGAAGAGGTAATTCAATCACCTTTGGAACTTTGTGGGCTTTAAATCTAACTAATGCATCAGATTTATTAGTTAAATGTAAAAATATGTACTGACCCAAATAATGAGTGGGTGAAAACTGTCTGGAACAACTTTGGTGTGGCCTAATTGAATTCCTCATCTTCCCTCCCAGATCCTCTCCCCTTCTACCTTCCTTTTACATCACAATACCCCCATCCTCCCTGTTTCTGAAGTTTTCTCTCTTCTATCTAACCTGTCCACTGGAACTCAGGCCACACTCTTCTAACAGCAACCTACTTATTGTACCTCAGTCTGTCTCTTTCACTGTTTAATACTTTGTTCATGGGAACTCTCTTCTCCTTCACAACTGCCCACCACTCTGCCCAACTCAAAACACTACTGTAGAGAAGCAGCATGGCTCAGTGGAAAGAGCCCGGGCTTGGGTGTCAGAGGTCATGGGTTTGAATCCCGGCTCTGCCACTTGTCAGCTGTGTGACTATGGGCAAGTCTCTTCACTTCTCTGTGCCTCAGTGACCTCATCTGTAAAATGGGAATTAAGACTGTGAGCCTCACGTGGGACAACCTGATTACCCTGTATCTCCCCCCATGCTTAGAACAGTGCTCTGCACGTAGTAAGTGCTTAACAAATACCAACATTATTATTATTTCTTGTCCAGAAAGCCTTCCCTGATTAATCTTTCATCCTTCCCACTCTATTTTCCTCCCTTTTGCATCACCTACGCACTTGAGTCTTATTTCCTAAGATCTTTGCTACTCACCCCATCCCCACTCCCACAGCGCTCATGTATACACTCAGTTGATTTCCTTACTTTCAATTTACCTCACTGTCTGTCTCCCTCATTAGTCAATCAATAAATGGTATTTATTGAGCACATACTATGTACAGAACACTTTACCAAGCATTTGGGAAGCACAGTGGAATAGAATTAGTAGACATGTTGCCTTCCCACAATGAGATTACAGTCTAGAGGGGGAGACAATAATATAAATAAGTGATTTACAGTACATAATTTAAAGATATGTACATAAGTGCTGTAGGGTTAAGGGCGGGACTTAGATTTTAAGCTCCCTGAGGTTTGGGACCAAGTCTACAAACTCTTATTGTACTCTCCCAAGTACTCAGTACAGTGCTCTGCACACAGAAATAAATTCCTAAATAGCAATAATTGATTAATTGAAAGATTTGATACATTCAGAGTGCTCTGGGACCACTAGCATGGGCCATAATTGAAGCAGGCTGGGAGTCACATCACTACTGCCACCAACTTATTTCAGCTTCCCTGATCTACTTTTGAAGATGGATGAGGAAAGTTCCTGCTGATGACAAGAAGGTAGAAATGACCAAGGGGTAAATTGGGCTAATTATTTAAAGATCTCAAACCCAAGAACTAAATCACATGTGATGGAGCTGAAGAAGACTCAGTAGTGAATCCCAAAGGAGGGGATTAAAAGATTGATTCTACCTGGGGGAATCAATCAAACAATGGTATTACTTGAGTGCTTACTGTGTGCAGAACACTGTAGAAATAGTCTGAAGAGTGATTTAATAATGACTTTAAAGCACGTGAAGGGCTTTTACCCAGATGTAGAGCATCTGTGTTCTATCCGCACCGGGCACTAAAGCAGAGACAATGCACTTAAATTGTAGCATGAGTCATAAATTAGATAAATAATAAATCATATCAGTGATGTATTCTGAAACAAATGATATTGGAATGTTTAACAGCCAAGAGTGGCTGTAAAATCTTTTTTTCTCCTGAAAATCCTTAAGACACAATATGTTCTTAATTTTTTGGAATAGTTTATCTGGTTACTGCCTAAAGTGAAGGGGATGAGCTGCAGAATTTCTTGGAATGGTGCAGAGTCCTGTACTTGTTGTTTGGAACATAAGATAAAGTAAAAGACAGTAGGTTCAGGGGGCAGGGGTAGGGGGAATCAGAGGGAGGGGACCAGGGTCCCAGGGGAGAGCTAGGGTAGAAGAGAAAGAAAGTCTGGAGTTGCAGGAGCAGCTGATCTGTAGCCCCAGTGGCCTGTGGCTGCTTCCTCTAGTTGAATGTGACTCAGATGCTCCCTGCTGTTGATGGGAATCCACAAGTGCCAAGCTGCCATTCTTCAAATGTCATCGAGTCATTTCCAACCCATAGTGACTCCATGGACACACCCTCCTCAGAATATCCCATCTTGGGTCATAAAGTCCTTCTGGTATGTGTATCCATAGAGTTTTAATGGAAATGTCATTAGCAACTCATTAAAGCCTCCATCCATCCACAGGAAAGGGGCGAGTAATGCTAGCAAGTCATTACTTGATGGGCAACTGGACTGAATCACCTCAAATCTCTTCCTCTCTGGGCTTTGTTCCCTCCTTCATCTCATGGTCCTTGAGCAAAGCTGGGCACTTGGAGAACAGGGAAAGGTGACACTATCAGCCTGTCAATGGGCAATCATCAGGCTGTCCAAAATACAAAAAAATTGATTGCTGGTGTGAGTAAGACTATTGATACTTAATCGATAAACCCAGGGCTGGAAAAGAAGGGGGCAGGAATTTTTTTTTTAAAGCAAGCTATTTCAGGCTAAACTAGGTTCAAATAGGTTTCATTCAGTTAATGGGTGAAAAGTTCATAGTATGGTTTTAGAGCACAATTAGGAATTTAGAGGAAGAGTCTGTAATGTGGATGGCAAATAAAAAAAATGTTCACAGATAGGGATGGCAAAATGAATAAATACATGGGGAGAACGGGAATATCAGCTGGTTGTCACATGGGCAGGATTTCTTGCTGTGATAACTTGGACAGCACAGGGTTATGACGTAAGGGTAACATGCTCAGACTCAGATTGGAATTGGGATTAGAACCCAGGTCCTCTGACTTCCAGGCCTGTGCACTTTCAATTAGACTGCACTGCTTCTGTGGGATGAAGTTGATCTTGATTCTACCACAGAACTGTATGCTTCCTTATGCTAAAGTCATTTTTCTCTCCTTGTCTTATGCTGTCTAGTCATTTCTGATCCATAGCGACTCCATGGACACATCCCTCCCAGAACACCCCGCCTCCACCTGCAATCGTTCTGGTAGTGTATACATAGAGTTTTCTTGGTAAAAATATGGAAGTGGTTTTCCATTGCCTTCTTCCATGCAGTAAACATGAGTCTCCGCCCTCGACTCTTTCCCATGCCGCAACTGCTCAACACAGGTTAGTTTTGATTTAGAGTGGATTGCTTTCCACTCACTAGCCCCTGCCCAAGCTAGGAATGGAATGGTTGTGCCTCTGCTTGACTCTCCCTCCCATAACCAAGAATGATAGAGTCCTGGAAACTCTCCAGGGATGATCCTGAGAGGGTTTTTATCTCCTACCAACTGTGAATAGTCTACTTACCATAAACTTTCTTCTTGTTATGAGCAGGGAACATGTCTACTAATTGTAATTCTTTCCCAAGATCTTAATACAGTGCTATGCACACAGTAAGTGCTCAATAAATACCATCAACCGATTCCCAAATGTTTATTTCTTATAGGTTTCTTTTGTACACCAGCAGCAAATAGCTTTTAATTTGACCCTTTTTGTGGGCAGGGAATATGTCTCCTGACTCTGTTATATTGTACTCTCCCCATCCCCTAGTACAGTGTTATGCACACAGTAAGCACTCAATAGATATGATTTGTTTCCCCTTATGCTGCTAAGGCTGCTTTGTCATTGCCTTCCTACCTGTGGCTTCCAGTCAGTTGAAAGTATTCTGGAAATGGAAGGAAGGAGGCAGGCAAGCAAGCCAATTCAGGACTTCAAAGGTAACAAAACTTTTCTCATCAATCACATATGATTAGGTTCCCATTTCACATAGGTCAGTAGAAGGACTACCTTACCAGACCCTTCTTTCTGTCACTGCAAAATGATTTTATCCCAAGTTTGAGTCTAATTCCTGGTCTCTTGGGGATGTCTTGTGGGTAATAAAGAAGTATCAAATTTTCACAGATAATGTACCTAATGTCTTTACTCAGTAGCAATATAAAGAATATTAGCCATTTGTAATTTGTACAGTAATAATAGGCAATTCATCTATGTGCTGCTGAGGATAGATATAGTAAATACAGTATAAAGTGGATTAATATGCCACAATAGCTTTATAAATTTAAAGGACATTTTAATATCTTCACTGTTTACTGCATTCAATATTTTGCAGTACTATTTTAAAGGAATAGTTTCTTGGACTGAACCTTTAATTTGCTGAAATATTTGAAATAATCCTTTCCAAGAAACATGGGTTAAGCTAATATTTGTTGTGGTAAGGGGACATATCTACCAACTCTGTTGTATTGTACTCTCTCAAGCACTTATATTGTACTCTGCACAAAGCACTCAATTATTTTTTTCATGGTATTTGTTAAGTGCTTACTATGTGCTAGGCACTGTACTAAGTGCTGGGGTGGATACAAGGTAATCACATTGGACACAGTCCCTGACTTGCATGGAGCTCACCATATAAGGACAAACAGGTACCAAGGTGCGCAGAGGTTTAGTGACTTTCCCAAGGTCACAGAAAATAAGTAGCTGAGCCAAGATTAGAACCCAGGTCCACTGACTCCCAGTCCTGTGCTCTTTTCACTAGGCCATGCCACTTCCCTGATTGTCAAATGCATCTCTCATGATCCTTAGAAGATGGAAGCAATTAACATTATATACCAGGGGTGGCCAGGCTACAGCTCATGAGCCATCTGCAACTTCCAACCTAACATCAGGTTCTTGTTCATGGCTACCCCGTCTGTTTCATTACTGTATTCTACAATGACCTGGAAAGAGATGTCACTGATGAATTCCTACTGTATGGGTTGCCTGGTTTGTGACTGGTGCGGGGAAGAGCACAGATGATTCCATAGTGAGTACTTTTCTCTCTTGATATTTCTTTGCTTCTGAGGGGACAATAAAAAATCTGCCATATCAGTAGAGTGGAAAGGGAGATGAGGTAAATATTTTTCCCTGCTTTTTATTCCATTAAAAATGGGATGTAAACCTTTATCTTCAGGAGCACTAAAGGTGAGTCTGTTCCAGATTCTTCATCAGCAGCAGCATTTATTGAGCGTCTGCTATGAGTGGAGAACTGTAGTGTGGCCTAGTGGAAAGGACACGGACCTGGGAGTCAGAGGACCTGGATTTTAATCCACTTGTCTGCTGTGTGACCTTGGGTAAGTCATTTAACTTCTCTATGCCTCAGTTCCCTCATCTGCAAAATGGGGATTCAGTAGTTAGACTGCCACTTGGACTGTGAGCCTCATCTGGTACCTGATTATCTTGTATCTACTCCAGCGCTTAGTACCATGCTTGGCACATAATGAAACCTTAACAAATACCACACTTATTATGATCCGATAAACTAGTAGTTTATAATTGGGTCCTGACCGACTGGCTTCATACTTTAAATTACAAAGATGCTCCCAGAGCTGTCCCCTCTTGCCAAGATCTTGGGAGTTGGATCATAATTCAGCCCTTCTACTAGGGACTGATAAATCTGATAGGATACCCAGACACATTCAGATCCCAAATGTCTCTTACCCAAATAACACTTCCATCATGTACCCCTATGGTAACCACCTGGCTAACCACCCCCAAAGACAAAATCAAGCAACCTAAGACTACTGACAGACTGTAAGTTCACTGGAGGCAGGAAAAGTGTTTGCCAAATATGTTGCATCATAGTCTATTGATGGATTCAGTGGGATTGATCGAGCTCTTTCTGTGTGCAGAGCACTGTACTAGGAGCTTGGGAGAGTACAATACAACAGCAATGTAGACACATTCTCTGCCCACAAAGAGCCTTTCTTTCACTCTGTGTGAGAACCCAGACTTAAAACTTCAGATATCCAACAAATTTTCTTGTAAAGTTATGTAATAATTTATACTTTTATAGGCCAGCTCCCCCTCAATCCAACAGCTTTCCTTTTCTTGTATAGGAATTGAAATTTGGGCATTTCAGTTGTGAGTTTGGGGAAAATATGTGGAGGTACTGGCAGATGAGCTCTCAGTAAATGGAATATGAATATTAGCTGCAGGCATATGGCTTGGAATCAAGATCCCAAACTCCCTGGCCTCCCTCTGGTCTCCTGAGCAACATACAACTATATTTATCCCTGTAGCCCTTATCGTAAAACAAATTTAATAGCCTAGGTTATGCTCACTTATTTCTCACCTTGATTACTGCCTCAGATTGACTTGGGCAGAGAAATGAGAGGTTAGTCAGGGAAGGCTTCTTCAACTGATCAATCAGTCAGTCAAGGGGACATGATTTTAGTAGGGCTTTTAGGTAGGGGAGAGTGGTGGTGTGTCAGATATGAAGGGGGAGGGAGTTCTAGGTAGGAGGGAGAATGCGAGCAAGGCCTTGACAGTGAGAGACAAGCTTGAACTACAGTAAACAGGTTGCTTTAGAAGGATTTCTTTTCTTCTGAGTGCTTCCCAAGCTCTTCATCAAGGCACCTAGAGCATTTGGGGAAAGAGAAAAAAAAAGAATAATCAAGTGGGGGAAGGAAAGAGTGATAAAGATTGAAAGGGAAAAAAGAGAGAGAGGAAAGAGGAGTTTGGAGTGGAAGGGAAACCGTGAGGAAAAGGCAGTTGAGCTCTGCCTAGATGCCTTCAAAAAAGCAGCAAAGAACGATCAGAGATCCTCAAAATGAGCTGCCCCACTTCACCCTGAGAAGTTGAAGTTGTATATGTGCCCTTTACAGATGAACCAAAGGATTGGCTCATTTTACAGAGAGAGCTGTGCTATGACTCACAGGACTTGTGATGTCAGACCAGAACGATAATGACAGAATGGAGCTCAGTTCCTGGAGTGAGGTGTACTTTCAGATAGATGTAAAGGTATTAGCTATGCAGTAGACTTTCTCTCAACCAAGAGAGCTGAGGAGACATGGTGTTCTTTCTCAGCAGTCTGAGCTTCTTCTCCCCCTTCCTGCTCTCCAGTAAGATGGGCAAAAGAATAGAGACCTGAATCACTGTAACTTGAACCAAGAAGTTTTAAAGACTGTCATTTCTGCAATTTAGCCATCACTTTAAAATATTCTTTAAAAAAATGAGCTGAATTAATATATTTAACATATTAAATTTGATTTGTCCTCCTGTGACTTTGCCTTAGATGTTTTATATTAGCCTTCAGTTTAGCTCCAGATGGTTTGAGAAAGAGAGAGCTATATGGTGAACATTATACCGAATGATTTTTGTGACATTATAAGTTGAGCACCAATGTTTATCAGATCCCAAACCAAATAGAGACATCCTGTCAGTGTGACCATGATGATGATGATTAAGTATTTTCAGCATATTACAAAGGGATTACAAATGGGATGCAGGGAATGTATCTAAAACAGTGATACTTATGTGGTATTAGTGCCTAAAATTCTTGCATTGCAGCAGTAATATTAGAGGGTGTCCTTACATTCCTATTGTCTGTCACTGGACTCTGTTTCAAAATGTAAATCTTTAAAATCAAATCACTCAATGGTATTTATTAAGGACTTGTTCTGTACAGAGCACTGTACTAAGCCCTTGGGAGGGTACAATACAACAGACCTGGTAGAAACATTCCCTGCCCACAAGGAGCATTTCTAACATGAATTCTGTGTCTTTTGACCCTTTGGTCAAGGATCCCTCCAAATGGAAAAAAAATGTTACTAAATGAAACCATTAAACTGTCAAAGGAAGATGGAAAGGAGAGATGCCTAGAAGCAACAAATTGAGAACCCTGAACCAGCCTCAAGCCTGTATGTTTGATCAAGCTGCAGCAGACCTTGTCAGTCTGGGATTAGCCATATTAAGGAAGAGGAAAAAAATAATTCTCTTCTGTAAGGAGTGCTGCTGATGATGCTAATTTGAAATATTCAAATATAACTGTATATAGATTAGAAAAATGACTTTACAAGGGGTTTCAAAAGTTTGATGACCTTTCACACTTGCTCATGTATAATGAGATAAACATCTTCACTAACATTATCAACGCTTCATAAACCATGTGCTGTAAGGCACAAGTGTCATTTTTGGAAAATATTGGTAAGGAAGTATCTTTGAAGAATTTGAATCAAATTTAAAATCTTGTGATGTGTGAACTTCAAAGCATTTGGAAGTTAAGTAATCTTCTGATAAATCAGGTTGGAATAAAAACTTTTCCCTCACTTTAAAGTATCTAGCCATCTAGTGCAGTGGCCTAAATAATAATGTTTGTGTGCTGTAGAGGAACGTTTGCTTCATGTTGTGGATTAACACAGCCTTCCGACCAAACAATCAGTGGTATTTATTGCTTACTCTGTGCAGGACACGGTAATTTATAATAATGATAATAATTATGGTATTTGTTAACACTTACTATGTGCCAAGCACATACAAATACAAGGTAATCAGGTTGTCCCACATAGGGTTCACAGTCTTAATCCCCATGTTACTGATGAAGTAACTGAGGCACAGAGAACTTAAGTGACTTCCCCAAGGTCACACAGCAGACAAGTGGCAGAGCTGGGATTAGAACCCACCTCCTCTGACTCCCAAACCCATGCTCTTTCCACTAAACTACGCTGCTTCTCTGAGCACTTGGAGAGTATAATTCAACAGAATTAGACACAATCCTTGCCCACGAGAAGCTTACACTTACCCAGCTATACGGATACTGAGATTTATAGCTCTGGGAATCCTATATATACCCCTACTCTTGCATTAATTGTGGATGGTCCTATTGGTTCTCTCATGGCGTCCTATCAAAAGAGGAGTGGTTTTAAGTGTGACACTTTGGGAGAGGAATTCTATTTAGCTGTCCTTTGCTACTGATGGCTATCTTACAAACTTGTACTTAGAGTCGATCATAGAGAGAAGGTGGAAACAGAGAGAGCGAGAACATCAGAGTAGTGAGAAGGTGTGAGAAAAGGGGCAAAGACAGACACATGTGCCTAGATGTGAACACAGTCTTCTACTCTGTGAGCCCTTTTGTTGGGTAAGTATTATCTCTGCCGAATTGTACTTCCCAAGCGCTTAGAACAGTGCTCTACACACAGTAAATGCTCATTAAATACGGTTGAATGAATGAATGAATGGACGAATGCACACATACATACACACACACCCAGACACACACACTGCAGCACTTAGTACATATGGCATATACTGGCATATACTAAGTACTTAACCAATACCATTAAAATACACACATCCACACCCTCACCAAGTTGATTGCCACTACAATTTCTCCATTATCTAAAGCCACCTCTCTCACTGCTGCCCAGATGCTGGTTGTCCTGCAGTTGAGGCTTATCTGAGTCCACGACTGCTACCAGGGCTATATTCTGGAGATTTCAGCACAGCCAGAAACATAATAGTGACCATACAAGAAACCTCTGGTAAATGACTAACAAGCAGTCATTTCAGCAGAAATCATGGTAATGGTAAAAGCAGCTGCTGCTGAAAAGAATTAGCAAAATAGGTCATAGTACCAGCATCCCCTTCCACCATCCTGGCCAGAAGTAGGACTTTAATAGCTTTTTAGGTGGCAGATTGGAACCCCCCAAAATCATGACTGCCCCACCTAATGAGAGACATCTGGTTATGTTCAAAATGTTTTAATTGATACTCAAATTCTACATTATCCTCACCTGGTATTTATGTTTCCAGCAGCGAGGCGTAGAAGAAAAAGCACAGGACTAGGAGTCAGGCTCTTCATTTTGTCTGCTACCTCAGCACTTGGTACATGATAAGTGTGTAACGTATCCCATAATCATTATTCCCGCAGTTGTTATGCAGTGCTTTTTCTTTAATTTTAATTTTTCATGGTATGCCATTTAAGAAATGTGTTTTGATTTGGTGAGGTAAAGGGAATGATTCTCATAGCTCTTCTCCTTCATATTCTCTAAAGTCTTTAAAATGATATCTTGAGTGGTGAATTATTTTCACCATCTAAAAGTTAATTCTTCTCCTCTCAGGGTTGCACCTGAAGAGTTTCCAAAACTCTACCAATCTTGGCTACAGGAGGGAGAGTCAAGCAGAGGCATACCCATTCCATTTCTAGCTTGGTCAGTGGCTAACAAGTGGAAGGCAACCCGCTACAAATCAAAACTCACCCATGCTGGGCAGCAGCTGCGTGGGAGTGAAGGGTGGATACTCAAGTTTACTGTGCTGCGGGAGGTGATGGTAAACCACTTCTGTATTTTTACCAAGAAAACTGTGGATACACTACCAAAACAATTGCAGGTGCAGAGTGGGGTGTTCTGGGAGTGATGTGTCCATGGTGTCGCTACGGGTCGGAAAGGACTCAATGGCAAAAGACAAGACAAAGTTAATTCTACCACCTTTGTTAGTATCTGCGTGGTTGTCTTCTCTTGGATATTCCTTAACTCTGATTATAAATACAGGTAATGATGGCTTTCTGTTTTTGGTTTAGATGATTCCCATTTCAACCTCTCTAAACCAATTGGAGAAATGTAATTGAGATCCATAACAATTTTGGGGAACCACATGTTGGCAATGGTCTCTCAGATGTACCCTGATGAATATTCCATGTCCTGAGAAGGGACAAGGAATTTGAAGAAACTCACTGATTCATTTTTCACTGATTTATTTTTAAGGGAAAACACAAATGCTGAGTTGCCCTGACAATCCTCAGCAGAAATGGTTGCACTTTCATAGAAATGAATTGAATCATTTATGGATATCAAATACCTACCAACAATACCTTTTAAATGCTAAAATGATGAAGAAAGTCCTTGGTTTAAAAGGAATAATCTATCTGGAAAACATGTCTGAAAATGCAAATTAGTCTATTACAAATGTACTGAACTCAATAGTTCTGTCATGAAAATTCATTTATTCGCATGATAAAAGAAGAGCACACACATCATGTGCTTTTGCTTTCATCTTTGCCAAAGCTGGATATTGTTCAGTTAGTTACCTGTCAAATGCATCACAATTAAAAGGTTCCACATTTCTTTTTAAAAGGCCTCCTGGAATAATTTCAAGAAAACAATAAACTCTGTTTCCCATGTATTTGTCAAATCCTAATGCCTTAGTTATTATTGCCTTTGGAAGAAAAGCATTTGGTTGCCTCAGCTTTAATTTAGCAGACTGAAGATACTGTACTGTATATAGGTCATAGAGAGTTTGCTTAGGAAAAAAAATAATATGGGAGACCTATATTGCGGAGCATCCTGAAAAATGTTGCACAAAGCTAATCATTATGTTAGGAAGCCTGGCGAAATCAAGGCAGAAGTGAAATGTTATTAGATTTCAAAATCCAGTACACATCTTTACTTCAGAAAAAGGCATTTGCATTGAAACGTTCTGTCATTTCTGAGGTTTGCTGTATTTATTGGGCCCATAAAGCTGTAGACACATAAAACATCTAAGAAGTTTTACACAATCAGTCTCAAGGACCGATTTAAAATCAGTTGGCTAAATGCAACTGCCTTAATTTTCAAGCCACATGACTGTAGGGGGAGAAGTTTATGGAAGTTCACTTTTCCCTTTACTCCCCCAGTGTAATAACTTTATAAACATTCCTGCCTGTTGAATTCAACCTTATAGGTATCAATCTTGGAGTAGACAATTGATTTGAAGAACTGAACACAGGAATTTCATGTTCTTACTCAAATCCTCTTCAAAGTAGTAGCCAGGATATATTATTTTTTAAATAGTGGGAGACCTTTTCTTGTACTCTGTTACAGATGAAAATGTTGACTTTATTGAGAAATGTAAGATTAGATGCTGCACTGTTTGGACTGAGGCATTAAAGCTGAATTTAATCTGAAGGGATTTGAAAGGAATTCTAGTTTGGTAAATTTATTCATGTATTATTTGTTGGGACCCATTTCAAGAATGTGTCCTAATGAGCATCTTTATCATGGACAACATAATCATGTTAAAAATATATTTCACAATATGAGTTTGTCTTCCCTTAAAAATATGCCAAGAGGAGCATTTTTTAAATGTCGAGAGGTGTGTTAGTTTCTGTGTTTTCCGCATCACAGAAAATAGCTACAATTTAGCTGGAGATATTTGAAAGGAAGCTAGCCAATGATATTGGGAACATGTTCAAATGATATGTGTTTATCACAAATACAGGAATTTTAGTTTAAAACAGGGAGAAGAAAGAGATTTATTCAATCGCATTTATTGAGCACTTACTGTGTGCAGAGCACTGTACTAAGTGCTTGGAATGTACAATTCAGCAACAGAGACAATCCCTGCCCAACAACGGGCTCAGTCTAAAAGGCATTGGATTTTAAAATCAAGATTAATAAATTGCAGGTTTTTGCCTCAATCTCTATTTTCTAGCTTATCCTACAATTGATTGAATTTTAAATTTGCCAGCAAAATTGTACTTTAGAGGTAATTGTCAATTTCTAGTCTATGACTCTTACTCCAAATGAGTTGTTTTTGATTTAGAAACTACTGTATGATTATGGATGCTACTATAGTTGAAAACATATTTTTCAGTCAAATAGCCATTCGGTCAAGAAAGAAAAAGGCCTATTTTTGTTATATGATTTTGAAATTATCAAAATACCTCACTCGAATGAATGACAGAAATTCTATAAAAGAGTAACTTATGTTTATGCTAAACATAGCATTGTGCAAAAAGTATTTTATAGCTATTTTGGTGAAACTACTTTCATCAATTTTTTTTGGACTTTTCCAATGTAAATCATTTGTGCATATGCTTTAAAGACTAATATTAATTGGCACAGACATGAGAAAAGATGAATTTATTTCACTGAATAGAATCATCTATATGATACTCATCTGAATAATTTTAGTATAATTGACATTTTTAGAAAGCAAAGTAGTTAATATATGAATGTGACTATCTGAGAATGACATTTTTATCTTGAATAAGTTATCTGCATTCCCATTATCGTTAATAAAGACAATTCCACCATTCACATTTCTCATTTATTCCTAATACGCAACATTTATGTGGGCATATTTGTCCCTTATGTATAGTATTGCACTGAATCCTATATCAGAGAGACCTTGAAAATTCACCCTGCATTCCTTGCACCCAGGAAATACTAATTCTAAATAATCGCAGATAAATTGGTATCTACTTTTACAACCTCTAAATCAGGAGATTGAACAGGGTTTAATTGACCGATTTTTTTAAAATTAAGCCCAAATTTCTCATGTTTCAGTTTTTGCTCATTTCCTTTGGTACACTCCTTTTGGTTCCTTAGTTGAAATAGAGATAGGTATCCAATTCCCCTAAAGCAATTCTTCATTCAGTGGAAAAACATTAGTATTACAGTGCACCAACTTGGACATAGAACACTTAGTTCTTCTAAAAGGCATGCTTTCACTAAGCACTTTGCATAGAATTCTGGGTAATTACTGAAAATGCACATCTATCTAAAAAGAATATGATGTGATACAGGAAGGAAAATGCTTTGTAAGCATGTTTCAGAAAGGTGAAATGGACAGAAGAATGAAATATGAGCTGGAGTTGGGAAAGGCAGGAGGCAGAGAGGTCTGAAAAGAGGTTGATACACTAGTCAAGATGGTATATGAAAAGGGCTTGGAGCAACATAGTGGCAATTTGAATGCAGAGGAAAGAGCAGACTTTGGAAATGTGAAGAAAAAACAGTAAGATTTGGTGGCAGAATAAATATGGGGATTGAAAGAGAAAGAGGTATCCAGAATAATGCCAAGGTTGAGGAGTTGAAAGATAGGGAATGATGTTGATGTTGTCAAAAAATTTTAAATGAAGCTGCCGATCTCATTCTCCTATTTATTTGGCTATCTGACACAAACTATGAGTAGAGCTTCCTCTTCTAATATTCATTTATTGTCCATGCTTAATCTCAGTCTAGGTGGTGAATGAGAGTGATTTCCTTTCCTGCAGCACTCAATCCCCCTCTCAGGATAGCACTTGGAGAGTTTCCGGTACTCTACCAGTCTTGGGTCCGGGAGGAAGAATCAAGCAAAGGTATCGTATCCATCCATCCTTCCTTCCTTCCTTCCTTCCTTCCTTCCTTCCTTCCTTCCTTCCTTCCTTCCTTCCTTCCTTCCTTCCTTCCTTCCTTCCTTCCTTCCTTCCTTCCTTCCTTCCTTCCTTCCTTCCTTCCTTCCTTCCTTCCTTCCTTCCTCCCTCCCTCCCTCCCTCCCTCCCTCCCTCCCTCCCTTCCTCCCTCCCTCCCTTCCCCTCTCCCTCCCTTCCGTATTTATTGAGCACTTACTGTGTGCAGAGCAATGTACTATGCACTTGGAAAGTATAATTCAGCAACAAATAGAGACAATTGCTACCCAATGGGCTCAATCTAGAAGGTGGCGTGGGGGGAGGAAGAGAAAACAAAATAAAACAAAGCAAGTGGACAGGCATCAATAGCATCAATGTAAATAAACAGAATTATAGGCATCTACATATCACTAATAAAATAAATGGAATAATCAATATGTACATATATACACAAGTGCTGTGGGGTCGAGGGGGGGGGGCGGTAGAGCAGAGGGAGGGAGTAGAGGCAATGGGGAAGGGAGGAGGAGCAAAGGAAGTTTGGGAAGGCCCCCTGGAGGAGGTGAGCTTTGAAGGGGGGGAAGTGCACTAGTTTGGCAGATGTGAGGAGGGAGGGCATTCCAGGCCAGAGGTAGGAAGTGGGCCAGGTGTCAATGGCGGGACAGGCGAGAACTAGGCACAGTGAGGAGGTTAGTGGCTGAGGAGCGCAGTGTAGGGGGTGGGCAGTAGAAAGAGAGAAGGGAGGTGTGGTAGGAAGGGGTAAGGTGATGGAGAGCTTTGAAGCCAAGAGTGAGGAGCTTTTGTTTCGTGCGGAGGTTGATAGGCAACCACTGTAGGTTTTTCATTTTCATTTCAATGCACGTGGAATGCCCTCCCTCCTCACATTCACCAAACTAACTCTCTTCCTCTCTTCAAAGCCCTACTGAGAGCTCACCTCCTCCAAGAGGCCTTCCGAGGTTGAGCCCCCCTTTCCCTCTGCTCCCCCTCCACCCTCTGCTCCTCCCCCTCCCCACTTCCCCTCTCCTCAGCTGAGCCCCCTTTCTTCTGCTCCCCCTCCCCTCCCTTCCCTCTGACCCTCTGCACCTCCCCCTTCCCCCTTCCCCTCCCCTCAGCACTGTGCTTATTTGTATATATTATTACCTTATTTATTTTATTAATGAGGTGTACATCCCTTTGATTCTATTTATCTTGATAATGTTGTCTTGTTTTTGTTTTGTTCCGTTTTGCTCTGCTGTCTGTCTCCCCCGATTAGACTGTGAGCCTGTCATTGGGCAGGGATTGTCTCTGTTGCCAAATTGTACATTCCAAGCACTTAGTACAGTGCTCTGCACATAGTAAGCACTCAATAAATACTATTGAATGAATGAATTAATTAATGGACAGCTTTGAAGCCAATAGTGAGGAGTTTTTGCTTGATTTGAAGGTTGATAGACAAACCACTGGAGACTTCTGAGGTAACGTGCCCATAGTATTTCTGTAGAAAGATAATCTGGGCAGCAGAGTGAAGTATAGACTGAAGTGGGGAGATACAGGAGGTTGGGAGATTAGAAAGGATGCTGAAATCCATTCCATTCCTAGTTTGGGTGGTGGCTAGTGAGTGGAAGACAATTTGCTATCAGCCAAACTAACCTGAGAAGCAGCGTGGCTCAGTGGAAAGAGCATGGGCTTTGGAGTCAGGGCTCATGAGTTCTAATCCCAGATCTGCCACTTGTCGGCTGTGTGACTGTGGGCAAGTCACTTCACTTCTCTGTGCCTCAGTTCCCTCATCTGTAAAATGGGGATTAAGACTGTGAGCCCCACGTGGGACAACCTGATTCCCCTATGTCTACCCCCGCGCTTAGAACAGTGCTCGGCACATAGTAAGCGCTTAACAAATACCAACATTATTATTATTATTAACCTGTACTGGGAAGCAGTGGTATGGGAGAGGGTCGAGGGTAGAGACTCAAGTTTACTGTGTGGAAGAAGCCAATTGTAAATCACTTCCATATTTTTACCAAGAAAACTCTATGGATCCACTACCAGAATGATTGCATTTGGAGGTGGGGTGTTCTGGGAGTTATGTGTCCATGGAATTCACTATGGGTTAGAAATGACAGCATAAGACAAGACAAGCACTCAATCAGAGAATCAGTATGGGTCCCACACAGTTGGGCAAAAGGCATCAAATGATGCAAGTCATATGGCCCAGGTGGTTGTAACCTCGAGTATGCCTGTTCAAAAATAATAAATCTGTATAGCTCTTTGCAGTGCATTTAATCCATCCTTCTTCAGATAAGATGTCTCAGAATACAGTGGCTTGAAAAGTTTAATGGTTAATGGATTCAGATACAGTTTCCTTTGCCAAACTTTGCTTCAATTGTTGCTGGAGGACAGATTAATCCTCGAGATCACTTCTTAAATTTAGATATGTTCTTATTTTAACTGTCCAACTGGAGAATTAATTTAAGCCTACAGAAACGGTAGTGAGAAGGATCCTCCAGAAAAATGCATTCAGAGACTATTTCCTATCCTGCTCCATGTGATTGTACTGGCATAGCCTCTGAATAACTTTTCTTCTCTAAAGCAATGTGGTTCATTTAAGTGAACTTGTTTAAAACAAGTTGCCCTTCTCAGTTCAAAAATGAGCATTTCCACTTTCACTGGAGACCTCTTTATCTACAGGTCTCAGACCAAGTAACAGAGTTACGTAGAGATTATAAAATATATGTCCTGTTTAGCTCTAGATTAACATTTCGTGCTTGAGCAGGCCGGTAATAAATTGGAGATCTGAGCCAATTGAATAAATGCACGTGTGTAAATCTTTGTATGCATATACATGTTATGTTTTCTTTTTCAATGTGTTCACTTCTCTTATTCTCAAGTCATTTATGAGAACCAACATAAAAGCAAGTCTCCAAATGCATCAAAATCTGTAGTACATTTCACCCCCGATCGTCATATACTGAATTCAAGGCAAAAGTTTAATAACTGTCACCAGTATCACTTAAAATGAAACAAGCACTCAAGTTTGCACCTGGGAATTATCTGATTAGGTAGTTCTGTTTTTAGATATGTTTTCTAAAATCTCAAGTAGTACAAAGATATATACCAAAACTGAAAAAAAAAAGCCACCTGCCCTTTGAATCAGATACATTATTTGTTGTACAGATAATTTTTTTGTTTCACAAATGAGCCCTCTAATGGGGAACCAAGCTGTTTTGGTAATTTAACAGACAAATTATTTCCTATACCAGAAAATAACTATACCAAAAATTAATCCTCATGAAACCTATCTCTAACCTGTCTGGATTTCATTTAAACACTTAACAACTTCTGATGGTTTTAATTTAATCTTGACTTGTTGGTCAGAAAAGTAAAGTTGGACTGTATCATTAGCTCCTATCTGAGGAATATATTCTTTGTAGCCCAAAGAGGTAACAAGGGTGAGTACCTGATCCTATATGAGCAACTTGGGCTCTGCTATATGGAATTGCACTTTCCTTCCAAGAATCTCAAGATTCTTTGATAAGGCAATATTTTTAACCTCTCTTGGCTGCAGGTTCATTCTGAAATGTAACGGTAATTTCTCCAGGAAATCAATATATATGTAAAACTCATCAATTAGAAACATGGGGCATTACAAAAAATAGACTTTGAATTATCTGGTTTGGAATCGCCTGGCATTTTTGTTTTCATAAAAGAATATATCCAGTTACCTGGGGAATAGCCATTGCTTTGAGATAAGCATTGTTTTAAATAGAGATTCAGGATTAATGGTGTTGTAATGATTAAATTCATATAATTTTTACCTCATTTTCAATTTTTCTCCTTTACATAATGAAATGCCATAAAATACACTCTTGAGTCACCAAAAATAATCCAAGCTAATTTCCTTTTCTAGATTGTTTAAAAACAGAGCTTTTAAAAGTGTGTCTTTTTATATGTCATGCAAATCTCTTGATAAATTCTAAACCAATAATAATAGATATCATTACATTAACTATGACAATTTTTCTATGATGACCTGAGGTTTTGCTCATAGTTACCTAGGAACATTTATGTCACTTGATATATCTATTCTGGGTGAAGTCAGCAGCAGTTACAGGAATTTATATGTGTATATCACTATTCAAAAATGAAGTTATTGATGGTGAGATTTTGTCAGCATATGGAAGTGTATCTGATGACATCTCTCCCACCTCTGTCTTATAACACTCTCATCTTCCTGTTCCAGAAGCCCACAATCCTGGTGCCATCTTTCATTCCTCTTATTTTAGTTCTTATATTCTTATTTGATAAATTCTCCACATCATTTCCCAGATTTGCCCTTTCCACTCCACACAAATGGCCCTCACCCAGGTCCTAACTCTTGCCACCTAATAATTATACGACCATATCAGCCTCCTCACTCTTTTTTTTAATGGCATTTGTTAAGTGCTTACTCTGTGCCAGACACTTTTCTAAACACTAGAGTAGATATACATTAATAAGGTTGGACATAATCCATGTCCCATGAGGGACTCACAGGATTATTCCCCATTTTACAGATGAGGTGACTGAGGGCCAGAGAAGTTAAGTGACTTGCCCAAGGTCACACAGCAGACATATGGTGAAACCAGAATTAGAACCCAGGTCCTCTTACTCCCAGGCCTGTGATCTTTCCACTATGCCATGTTGCGTCTTACCTCTTAGCTATCACCCTCCCCTCCCTTCAATGCACTTTATTAATGAATCCCCCCTCTCAGGGTTGCACCTGGAGAGCTTCCAGTACTCTGCCAGTCTTGACTATGAGAGGGAGAATCAAGCAGAGACATATCCATTCCATTCCTAGCTTGGGCAGTGGTTAGCAAGTATAAGGCAATCTGCTACAAGTCAAAACTCACCTGTGCTGGACAGCAGCGGCATGGGAGAGAGTCAAGGGTGGAGACTCAAGTTGACTGCACAGAAGAAGGCCATGGTAAACCTTTTTCATATTTTTACCAAGAAAACTCTATGGCTATACTACCAGAATGATTGCAGATGGAGGTGGGGCATACCGGAAGAGATGTGCCCAGGGAGTCACTATAGGTCAGCGACGACTCAGAAACATAAGACAAGATAAGATTTACTGGAACATCTTTTAAAAATGGTTTTGTAACCCATCTATCCATTCCTCAAAACCCTTCAAAGCTTGTGTATTTCCTACTGAATCAGGTAAGAATTTCTTACTGTCACCTTCAAGGCTCTCCACTAGTTTTCTCCATCTGACACATTGACTCTTCACCTAGTCCTCTCTAGCGCAAACTCTTCACTTTTCCCAAGCTCCACCTAATGCTGAGTCCCACTCAACCTTTCTACCTCAGATCTACTTTTCATGCTGTTCTCTCATCTGGAACACCTTCTCTCTTCAAATCCACTGGATCAAAGCTATCCCCATCTTACAAGCCCTTTTAAAATCCTACCTTCTCCAGGATACCTTTCCTGATGAATTTTCAACATCACAAATCATATCATCTGAAAAGTCACCCTTAGCTCTTACGGACTTACACTCATCCTCAGAACATTAGCTTAAGGAGGATTAGGAAAGTTCCTATAAGTGAAGGTTAAATGAACTGTAGTTATTTAGACTGGAGAGGAGAAAGCTAAAAGGTAACTTAAGAATTGCCTCCATGTATAAGAAGAGGTTTTTTTTTTTCCTTGAGAATGATGCTAATTGCTCGATATAATATTAAACAAGAGAAATGGACTTAAAACCAGGGAAGATTTCAGTTGGGCATTGGGAAAAATGTAATGTCAGAGTGGCAAACAATGGAAAGGAATAAATAACTCCATAAATTAGATTTAATCATTGTTCTGCTTAGAATAAAACGATAGGATGAGATGATACCTTGAAGTGCATGTCAGTACTGTAATTTTAGAATTCCTTGAAATCAAGACAGAAATGTTATCCTAAATAAATAGGGTAAATTATTTCAGGTCTATTGATTGATTTTCAATACACCTTCTGCCTGAGCTGTTTTACATTTACTCTGATTTCCAGTCACAAGGTTCTACTTATATTTTCATAACTGAACTAACATCACGGGCATAATGTGCTAGCATGGCATGAACCATGACCCAGGAAGCAATAATCTATAGTGATGATTATTGTAATAAAAATAATCTATGCAGCTTTAATGGCATGAAAGGAAGCAGGAGACTGAAATATCTAGTGGGAAAAAAGATAATAATGCCAATGAAACATCAATTTAACAAAAAGAGTTATACCATTCCATGAATATTCCCTAGAGGATTTCTGACATTTTTGATGAATTGAACAGAAATGTTTCATTCATTCAGTCATATTTATTGAGTGCAAACTGTGTACAGAGCACTGTACTAAGCACTTGGGAGTGTCAGGGAATTTTAAGTGCACATCTACTGCGTTTGGCCAGAAGCATGTTTTCAATTTGTGTTTTAACCAGAACACAATGGCAGAATTAGGAAACATTCTTCTGATATCACACGTCTCTCTGGATGCAGGATAATGTAGTATCAGAAGAAGTGGACTCATGGTTGTAGAAATAGTATTTTTCAAGTGATTATTGCATGCAAGGCACTGTACTAAATTCAGGGACAAAATACAAGGGTGAGAATTAGACGTGGGCCTTGGTACCCCAGTGGGTTCACATTCTAAGAATAAAGGAGGAAAGGGGCTTGGATGACCAACACGTGAGGGAAGATGAAATAATAAAATATATAACAATATAACAATTAACAAATACAGTCCCTGCCCACTAGCTAAGGCAAAACTTGTATATTTAACTGGTATGCAAACCTCTTATAGAGTTTTAAAAGTATTTAGAGTAGGGGAATAATGTAAATTAACTCAATATACCTATTAGTACCTGGGAACTATTAGCAATAGTGAACAGGTGTAATCTTTGTAGGATATTTTACCATAGCAAATTAAAATGACACTAAAGTCAGTCATTTCTTATGTTTGTTATTATGACATAATTTGTTTTAGCAAATTGTGATTTTGAAAAGCAGCAAAGCAGGTACAAAAATTAGGAAGACATGTCTGTGAAAAAAGGGAACACTTTTGATTTATACATTCATAAGAAAATGCTATTCAAACTGTAATATGTTTTCTTTATGTTCACAGACCATACAGCTCATCCCTTCCTCTACCAACCTCCTTCTCACCCTGCCGCCCACACCGTTGTGATATGTAGGTTATTGTCCTCAGAAGCAGAAGTTGGAGCATGGATCCTAGGTTTAGTAAGATGAGGTGGTAGCTTTTCTATGAACTAAATCTAGTTGCTAGATCCCCCTCCAATTCACAGCCTGCCCTCCAACAGTCTGTTTCCTTGTCTGTTCCCAGTCCCTGTACAAAATCTGCACTGAACTCAAGAAGCTAGATTTCCCACCCAGACTTCCCTTGCTTCAGCAGACAATGCTAAGAGAACTGGAGACAAATAGAAGTAGCATTGCTTGAGTCCATGAGAACACAGACCAGTGGGGTTACTGGATGCATGTGGGTGAATCTGTTAGCTTGCCCACCACCACAGGAGTGAAACTATGCCCTTTGCAACAGTGAGGGTGAGCAGATGCCAAACTAAACATGATTCCAAGCCCCTACACAGTTATGACTTTTATCCAGATACTGGGCTGGATTGTGTGGAACTTTTGTTTGCAGCCCGAGGTCTTGGACTAAAGCAAATTTAATGGCTGAAGGACAATATAGTCAAGGGAGGTAAGGGATTAGGCAGAGAATGGCTGCAGGTGTTGGTGGCTGTTGAGGAGGTTATTGAGATGGGGGGATCGACAAAATCTGATCTCCCCAAGCCCACAGGGAAGTTTAACAAAACCTAGTCTAGAGGGAGGTGGTGTGTACTCTTATGGTAGGGGTCACGCCCTACTGGAGTGAAGCTCTACTTCCATCAGGGGTTTAGGGCAGCCACAAGTTGTAGTGTGAATCAAAGATGACCATGCCTGTGGTGTTAAGGAGCCTAAGAACTATTCCATCCAATCATTGCTTAAATATTATTTCCAGGGCTCTTTCAATATGGCTGCATTTAGTGTATATTTTTTCTCCCTCTTTTGACATTACAAACCCCACTATAGGCTAGTGAGAGTACCTGGATCAATGTCTACTGTACTCAATCTAGTATTTAACTCAGTGCTTTCCTACACCAAAACTGCTTAAAACATGGTATGATTTATTATTGATTGATCACTTTGGGATGGCTGACAATTTGTCAGGGAATTTTAAGTGCAAATCTACTGAGTTTTGCCAGAAGCATGTTTTCAATGTGCATTTTAACCAGAACACAATGGCAGAATTAGGGAACATTCTTCTGACATCACACGTCTCTCTGGATGCAGGATAATGTAGTGTCAGAAGAAGTGGACTCATGGTTGTAGAAAGAGTATTTTTCAAGTACTTATTGTGTGCAAGGCACTGTACTTAATTACAGGGTGAGAATTAGATGTGGGCCTCGGTACCCCAGTGGGTTCACATTCCAAGAATAAAGGAGGAAAGGGGCTTGGATGACCAACATGAGAGGGAAGATGAAATAATAAAACTTCAAAACAACTCCACAAAGACAGCGGTGATGATGATAAGAGCAATAGCTTGCAATGGTCAGAGGAAAAGAGGTTCAGACTTCTCATGGCTCAGACCATCAGGCACAACCATCACAGCTGTAGCCACAGCCAACCCAAAAACAGCCTACCCAAAATTCTAAAGTGATTGTATTTTTCTTACCCTTCCTGGGCTACAGCTGGTGTTGATTTGAAGTCCTGATGGCATTAGGGCTGGGTAGCTTCTTTCTCTCCCAGGCCATGGGCCTGGGTGGTTCAGTAGAGAATCAATCAAACAACAGCATTTATTGAGCTGCATATGTTATGCAGAGCACTGCTCTAAGTTCTTGGGAGAGTACAGTAGCAGAAGAGAAAGCAATCCTTGTCCTCAAGGAGCTTGAAGGCGATTAGTAGGTGCCTCACTGTAATCCTAGTGTGTTTTTTTCACTTTCCTGGGAAGTACCAAAATGCGAATTTTCCTTAATGAGGGGCTCTACCAGAACACAGTTATCATGTTTCAGGCAGCCTGGGCAGTTTCATATATTTGAAGTGAACTCTATTAAGTCTAATGTTCAGGTTTCTCTAGACTTTATCAGGATTGTGTTCTGTTTAGTGTGCAATTCAGAATGAACAGAGAGACATTTGAAATAGTCCAGTGAAACCTGGATTTAACAGCAAGCATAGTAGGATATAAAGGAACATGTGCCATGTAGCATTGCCTCCCTTTCCCCACCCCCACAAATCTGAAGGCTTTGTAGCTACAGAGCAGTTTGTATATATAGATATATATTTCCATCTCAATTTATCTATCCTCTTCTTCCTTTCTTATGCTATCTTCCCATCTCATTAACTATGCAAATGGTAGACAACTGATTTATGCATATGTTTAAGGTAATACCATAAATATAATGATAAAGATGCATTATTGCTTTCATAATTTTTATTTCTTTTGGCAGAATTTTACACAGGATGAGTTTAGGAAGTCAAAATTCTTACCTACATAGGTCTTCTTTAAACGAAATGATGAATAGCTTATTTTAGTAGTTTGCTACATTCATCTTTGTTCAGTTTCCTTATGATATACTTTTTGACCTCGTTGTGGCTATTTCACCTCCTTCCCCTGCTTGGAAGTTGATGGACCTCTAGGCTAGTCAATAGTTTAATAGTATTCATGGAAAAGCAGAGTGCATTTTTTAAGGCTAATGAGGTGTCAGCTTTCTTAGTGACTCATTTTCTCTTCTATCTCTCAGCATTTTCCAATCTCTGCTTTTGAAATCAGCTCAGCAAAGAATTAGGGACAATTCAGAGGCAAGCATTTGGGAATTTAACCCACTCATTAAAAGTCAGAAAGAAGCTTTAACATTAATGACTTGAACACCTGTTAGATATCTTTATTTTCAATACATTTGTATGAAAATATATAATATAAAAATGATATATTTAAAAGCACATTTTTCAAAAGCTTCTCAATTGTCTTTTAAAATTGCATCTCCTTAGTCCTCACAAATCCAAGATCAAGGACATGGAGGAGGCAAGTATTATTGACTAGATTCTTCCCTTTTGGGGAGATGTTCAGGGTTTGGCGATTCTTTGAAGGTAAAAGTGTTTCCTACAAGCCAGAAGAAATTACTGGAGTTCAGTACAGTCATTTTCTTTTTATGGCATTTGTTAAGTGCTTACTATGAGTTGAGCACAGTTCAAAGAGCTGGGATAAATATAAATCCATCATATCCAACACAATCCTTGATCCAGATAGGGCTCACAGTCTAAATAGGAGGGAGAACAGGTATTAAACCCCAATTTACAGTTGAGGAAACTGAAGCCAGAGATGTGATTTACATTCTAAGTGCTTAATTAATAGCATAAATAAATACATTAGTTATCAGACATTCTAGATCTTATGGTATAACTTCTGAGATTTGTAAACATGGATAAGATAGACTACTCTGATATTTACATGGATTATTTTTCTGAACATAGGGATTGCAGAAGATTTCAAAGATGTCATAATCAGCATCATTATAATCCTCAAGAACAACAGAGGAAAAAAATCAACTATGGAACATAATGTGTCATAATGATAATTATTATGGTATTTATTAAGCACTTACTATGTGCCGAGGATTGTACTAAGCCCTGGGGTAGATACAAGATAATCAGGTTGGACAGAGACCCTGTCGTACATGTGGCTCCCAGTCTAAATAACAGAGAGTAGGATCAATCAATTATATTTATTAAGCACTTACTCTGTGCACAGCACTGTACTAAGTGCTTGAGAAAGTACAATATAACAGAATTGGTAAACCACTTTCCCTGCCAACAAGGCACTATGGTTCAGAGAGGGAGACAGGTGGATATTTACAAGAGTGCTGTGGGGCTGAGAGTAGGGTGAATAAAGAGTGTCAATCCAAGACACAGAAGCGACACAGGGCGACAGAGAAGTGAGAGGGACAAGGAGAAACAAGAGCTTAGTCTTGGAAGGCCTCTTGGAGGAGATACGATTTTAGTAAGGCTTTGAAAGTGGGGAGCGTGATGGTCTGTGGCATATGAAGGGGGAGAGAGTTCCAAGCTACAGGCAGGATGAAGGTGAAGGATCAGTGATGAGATAGATGAGAATGAGGTACAATGACTAGTTTGGAACTAGAGGAGAAAAGTGTGCGGCTTAGTTTGTAATAGGAAATCAGTGAGATAAAATAAGAGGGGGCAAGGTGATTGAGTGCTTTAAAGCCAGTGGTAAGGAATTTCTGGTTAATATGGAGGTAGATGGGCAACCACTGGAGGTTCTTGAGGAGAGGGACAACATGGACTGAAGGATTTGATCCCCAGATGAGAAAACTGAGGCACAGAAAGATTTAAGTGACTTGTCCAAGGTCCCACAGCCGACAAGTGGCAGAGCAGAGATTAGAATCCACACCCTCTGACTCCTAGGCCCAAGCGCTTTCTATTAAGTCACACTGCTTCCCACATCTTAGTCTTCTCTATTGCTGAAAAAATCCTTTTAGCTTAGATATTAAATATGCATTAATACCATGGAAGGATTAAAATCACAAGACCTACTCAGAAACCTTCTTCATAACTGCTATACATATATAAAATATCAATGCAAATGAAAAGTACTTATCCAAAAGGAAGATGGATTCCCATCATTTCCCAAAAAGAAGTTTCCTTTCCCTAATCTTTATTTCCACTCTTAGTAAGAGATAGAAATTCAGAAGCATCACAATTATTTTAAGACACATCATGAAACTGTGAGACACTTTGGATGTACATCCTTTTGGTCCTTCTATATGAAGGACTCCTAATTAAATTACATTTAACAATATGCCTCTCAGTCCTGATATGCATTTTTAAGGTAAAGCCTATGTTTTTAAGTACCCAGAAACTTTTACTCTTTAAATATGCTGGAAGGGGATTTTCTAGGTAAGATATCATCCACAGATTTCTCTTCATTTTCTCTTTATGGATAAGGTGAGCAATTGGCCTTTTGCAATAAAGCTCTCTTTAAAGGGCCAGTAAGGCTGGGCAATAGTCAGAGATAATAGGTAGATAGAACTTGCTGTCCCCAAAAATGTTGGAAGTTCCAAAACTGGAGGAATTCAATAAACCTAGATTTTAAATACTAGATTTCACAGAGGAGCAGGGAGTGAAAAAAGAAATTGGGCAGGAAGAAGCAAGATTGGTGGAGGAGAGGTTGGAAAATGGTGAGAACAAGGAGGCACATGTAGAAATGAAGAATCGGGAAATGTAGATAAAATAGAAAATAATACAGTCATTTCACAGAGTATCATGACATATGACCACTTAGAGTTAAGATAAAATATCAACAGTGATCTTGAATAATAATGTAAAATACATTATTTTTGCTTTATCAATCAAGCAACACTACGTATTGAACATATATGTGTGCAGAGCACTATAACAAGTGATATTTCACTAGACCTACAGGAAAGGAGAAAATATGATGAGAGTGGAGGTCTGAACTTGTGGAAGAGATTAAACAGAAAATTTAATTTCCAAAGAGGAACATTCAGGAGCATTGTTAGAAATCAGATTGTCAATTCCATTTGTTTTATTAATGCTTCCCGTACTTTTGCAATTCCATTAACAGATGATTATCCATTCTAACCGGGAGTGAGGTTGTTTAGATAATCACAAATTTGGATAACTGAAAAATTAGATCCATTCTGCCCCCTGATTAGGAGAAGATGGAGTTACTTGAAATCTATGGGCTGAACTTGAAGGTGGGAGTGAATGTGTGTCTTCCATTTGCAGCATTTATTGCTGCATCTTTGAGCAGGTAAATGAACAGTCCTGCTGAGTGCCATTTAAGAGTGAGGTGGAACAGTAATTGGATGCTTTCAGTGGTTCTGCTAGAAACATTCTTGTTGCTGCTTTTCATAAGGCCCTCTACTTAGTGGACAATTCCTTGTGGGGAGAAAACAGGTCACAACGTTTTTGTACTTTCCAAGTACCTAGTTTGGTATAGTAAACCCAGTGGGCACTCAATAAATGCTCTCTCATCCAAATTCACCTAAAGTTGGTTGGCACTTTTTGTGAGCTGGAATCTTCAATTCCCTGGACACATTTTTGTAAAGGGAAAACAAGGTGTAACATTTGAAGCATTTTAGGCAAACAGCTTGGCTCAGAGTAAAGACCCCGGGCTTGGGAGTCAGAGGTCATGGGTTCTAATTCCGGCTCCGCTGCTTGTCAGCTGTGTGACTTTGGGCAAGTCACTTCACTTCTCTGTACCTCAGTTCCCTCATCTGTAAAATGGGGATCAAGACTGTGAGCCCCACATGGGACAACCCGATCACCTTGTATCCCCCCCCCAGCGCTTAGAACAGTGATTTGCTCATAGTAAGCGCTTAACAAATGCCATCATTATTATTACTATTATTTGAAGTTTTTCACAACAAGAAAGAATAAAAATTGTAAAATCAATCAGTGGTATTCATTGAGTGCTTACTATGTGCAGATTACTACTAAGCACTTAAGCCTGAGTTTCTCTTTAGTACTTTTATTGCCAAAACACTTTACATTGGTTATTTTAATTTGCTCCCTACAACACCCCTGTGAGGTAGGGTTCAGGTATTATGATCCCCATTTTGCAGATGGGGAAAGTGAGGCATGAGGTGGTTAAGTGACCTGCCCAAGGTCACATAGTAGACAGGAGGCAGAGTTGGGACTAGACCCAGTACCTCCAACTTCCAGGGCCACAACTCTCCAACTATGCCACACTGCCTCCCCAAGATATTTAACAACCTAGGAATTTCGTAATTAAACTTCCCTATTTTTCAGCATTTTTATTTATTACCATATATTTATTATCATTAACTGTTCAACTGCTCTTAAAGCATTAAAGTGCATGCTTTACAATTCAGGATAAAACCCGTGATTTTGCTCACTTTCTGTTACAGGTCTTTGATGTTCATTAGAGAATAGTTTCTAGGATGATTAAAGACCAAGGTCATTATAAAACAATGAATGCCAATGTCATTTATATGTGAAAGATGTTATTGAATGAAATTTCAAAATGAGCTTGATTTCAACCTGATATTAATTAAGACTCAGGCAACAAACCTCAGAAAAGCAGTCTTACTAAGTGAGCTCCCACCTTCTAATATGATATGCAAAATCCTTGATTGGTTGAAATATACAATTTAGGGGTTCTGCTGAGACCGGGGCAGGATTCAAATAATTTATACATACAAACAAAATCTTTCTATCCAGTTGCAATACTGATATTTCTTAAAAGTGAATGTGCTTTTCTAATATAAAAAGTGTTTATGAAAATTGTTTTAAAATATAGAAATGTTCTTGAAAAAAGTATCCAATTTACAGACATCAGACAAGAGATTAACATTGTGATCTGGTCACTATTCGAGATTGAAAATGTTGAATAATGAAATCACAGCACCACTACTAGTACTACAAAGCAGTGTGGCCTAAAGGAAAGAGCACAGGTAGAAGAGTCAGAAGACAAGGGTTCTAATACCATTTTACCACAGACCTGCTGTGTGACCCTGAGCAGCTCAGTTAACTTCTCTGTGCCTCAGTTCCCTCATTTGGAAAATGGGGATTTAATATCTATTCTCCCTCCTACTTAGACTGTGAGCTCAGCATGGGACCTGATTATCTAGTATCTATCCCAGCACTTAGTACACTGCTTGGCACAGAATAGGTGCTTAACAAGCCTCACCATTTTTAATATTACTATTGCTACTTTTTCTCTTGAAATAACTCATGTTTGCAGAATAACACTGCCCATATATTAACCAAGCAACCTTTTCATTCAGTTGTAAATTCCACGGCAAAGTACCTAGTGTGACATATAGTTCAAAATAATGTTAAATAATATGGAAATTGCAAGAGAAGTTTTACTTGTGACATGAAAAGCTCACCAAGGTGAAGACTTTTCAAACTGGTAAATGTGTGCAACTCTAACTCTGGTCCCAGAAGATCCGTTTATCACCTGCCTTGATAGGAGGAATTCTTCGATAAAACTTCCTCCTATGTAAGATTAGCTGGGTTGTCTTGGGCTTTGGACTCAACCGAAAGCCTAGTAGACCTTCCAAATTTGCCCAGAAGCATGAGAGACTGCCTGATGATCCCACACATACATCTGAAACTAAAACTCTTTGCCATCCATCATCAGGGCATCTATCCCCACAACGATGAATGGTTACCAAAAAAAAAAAAGAAGTTCCTACATAGACTTACACAGACTTGTTGCAGTGACACCAATTCCAACAAACTAATTGTACTGGGAGATTCAACTCTTTAGTTGGTAGTGATACTGAAACATGGAGAAAAGTCATTGAACCATATGAGAGTGGAAATGTTTACAGCTAGCAACTACAATGAGTGTGATCATTGACATTATCTTTTGCCTATTGAATCAAAGATTTTCTAGATGTACCCACAGTCTAAGAAAGGCATCTCAAGGATTACATCATAGTGTGGTAGAGGGACCTGAAGCACATATGAATCACAGAAGCTATGTGAAATTCTGTTTGCTGGACTGACCACTGTCTTGTATGCTCCAATGACAATAATAATAATAATGTTGGTATTTGTTAAGCACTTACTTTGTGCAGAGCACTGTTCTAAGCACTGGGGTAGATACAGGGTAATCAGGTTGTCCCATGTGAGGCTCACAGTTAATTCCCATTTTACAGATGGGGTAACTGAGGCACAGAGAAGTTAAGTAACTTGCCCACAGTCACACAGCTGACAAGTGGCAGAGCCGGGATTTGAACCCATGACCTCTGACTCCCAAGCCCGGGGTCTTTCCACTGAGCCACGCTGCTTCTCTCTGAGCCACGCTGCTTCTCAATGTGAGTTGCCAAACTCACACTGACAACAAAATAAATGTATCAGAAAGTGTTTTCCACTCCAAGACAGTTCAGTACTAAGCCCTTGGAGAAATAAAACATTTGCAAGGAGCTCTGTAACAGCATTAAAGTACTTTTATTGGAATAAAGGTCGATATTGTGATTGGGGAAGACTTCTGGGAGGAGGTGTGATTTTAAAAAGGCTTTGAAGAAGGGGATGGTGGTGACTGGTCATATATGAAGGGGGGGAGCAGTTCCAGGCCAGAGAGAGGATGTGACCAAGGGGTCAGCAGCAGGATAGATGAGATCAAGTTGCAATGGGTAAGTTGGCAATAGAGGAGTTAAGTGTGTGTATTTGGTTGTAGTAAGAAATCAGAGAAACAAGGTAGGAAGGACAAGCCAATTGACTGTAGCCTTCCCCTCTAGAATGTAAGCTCTTTGTGGGCAGGGAGTGTGTCTGTTTATTGTTATACTGTACTCTCCCAAGCACTTAGAACAGTGTTCTGCACAAAGTAAGCATTCAGTAAATATGATTGAATGAATGAAGGACTATAAGCTTAATGTAGGCAATGTTGCCTAATGGATAGAGCATGGGTCTGAGAGTCAGAAAGAATTGGGTTCTAATCCTGGCTCTGACATTTGTCTGCTGTGTCACCTTGGGTAAGTCACTTAACCTTTCTATGCCTCATTTTACCTTCTCTGTAAAATGGGGATTAATACTGTGAGCCCCGTGTGGAACATGGACTGTGTTTAACTTGATTAGATTGTGTCTACCCTAATGCTTAGTATAGTGCCTGAAACATAGCAATATTTAACAAATTCATAAAAAAACCTATTATATTCTCCCAAGTGCTTAGAACGGTGCTCTTCACATAGTAGGTGCTCAATAAATTGATGGATTGAATGTTATAAAGCTGACGTTAAGAAATTTCTGTTTAATGCAGAGGTGTACGGGCAACCCTGAGGAGTGGAAAGAAGTGAACTTTTTTTAAGAAAAATGATCCAGGCAGAAGAGTGAAGTATAGACTGGAGTGGGGAGAGACAGAAGGAAGGGAAGTCAGCAAGAAGGTTGATGCAGTAGTCAGGCTGGGATCTAATAAATGCTTTGATCAATTTAGTAGTAGTTTGGATGGATTTTACCAACAGAGGTCAGGAGGGGTCAGGGAGGGAGGTGGAAGGGTATTAGGTTTGGGAGTGAGGTGAAGGATCGGAACAGATGATGGGGGATGGGGAGATATGAGTCAAAGGGGGAGGAATAAAAGAGCTGTTGAACAGAAGACAACACTGAGTTAAAGGTATGCAGGTATGATTTTGTAGTGAAAGAAGTTGACCCGGAGCCTGCAATTCTGCCAGCTGCATTCAGCTGCAGGGTCACAGGAGCAAATGAAGTGGACTGTGGCAATATTTAGAGTTAGGGGGTGGAGGTGTGGGAGTGATGAAGAAATAGGAGTTGAGGCTGGGAGAGAGGGTGGACTTGAGGGCATCTACTTCTACATCTAAGGTTGGAAGAGATAGGACAGAATCCAGTTGATTTGAAGTGGTTTGAGATAGGAGGTTACAGTACAGGGTGAGGACTGAATATAAGGGACAGGACGTGTGGGTGAGGTGGCAGGTTACCTGTTTTCCCTCCTATGTATACTGTGAGCCCTGGGATAAATGTGTTTCTACCCAGTTTCTACACATACTAAGTGCTTAACAAATATTATTGTTATTATTATTATTGTCATTATCATTGTTATCAGAAAGCGAAAGGACAGAGTTGGTGAAGTTAGAGTTGAGGCATTGTATGGAGATGAATCAATCCTGTGTCCATGCTGGTGAGTAGCTGAAGTGGGGTGAAGAGAGGAGGGAGTGGAAGCAGCTGGCCAGGAGGTCAGCTGGATCACTGATGTGGGGATCGAAGTCCCCAAGGATTAAAGAGGGAGAAGGAAGTGAGAACAGGTAGGTGAGAAAGCTTCAGAGTCATCAGTCAATTTGTGAGTCAGTCATATTTTTTGAGTGCTTACTGTGTGCAGAGCATTGTACTAAGCACTTGGGAGAGTACAATAGAACAATAAACAGACACATTCCATGCTCCCAATAAGCTTACAGCCTAGAGAGAAATGCAGCAGTAATACTGGGAGGGCAGTAGATATGAGCAACTAGTAGCTGTAGTGGGTGGAAGACAGATGATATTAGATTCAAAGGAGGAGACAGAGAGAGCCAAACAGTAAAAGGAACATTGGTTTGGTGAGGAGCAGACTGGCTCTCCCCTCTTTTCCTCTAAAAAGGGAGAGTAAGAGAAGATGAGTACCCCCTGAGAGAAGACAATGGGGGAGACAGTGGCATAAGGTGAGAGACAAGTCTCTGACGTGGCGAGCAGGAGGAGAGAGTGAGTCAAGAACAGGCTAAAAATGTTCCAGGTAGACTCCTGGAAGCTATTTTCATCCCCACAGTTAATAACAGGCTCACACAATGCAATGTAACAGGTGACTCCTGTAGCATATGGACCAGCCTGGCAGGCAACACTTCATAGAGGGATCACTATCTTTTGAGCAAAGGCTTTATAGAGATCTGAATACTAAGAGGCAGGAATGAAAAAGAGAATGGCCTTATATGGGATGATCCATTTAGTGCAGCAATACAATACAGAAGGGAGTGGTGGGCATACAACCATCTGCATCCACGCTCGCATGCAGGGACAAGATCTCCATGGCAGTAGAATCAGTTTTGAAAATGAAGGACAGCTTCATTGAAATCGGCCTACATCATAGATTCGATGATTGCCTTATCACGGAAGAGATGGTAATAAGGATATGAATGAACTCTAGTTGTAGAGAGACTTCAAATTAGCTAAGGCGTTAAAGGTTAATTGGTCACTCAGTAGAATTCCCCTCTGGGCCCAAATAACTACCCCCTTCTTAGCAATTTGTGCACTCAAGGATGCACGTTAATAGTTTCATGTTTCCATTGGTGGCCCGAAAGACTAATTTCCTCTTCTTAATTACTTAAATTTCTTCAGGGAGTGGATGGGTTTGCATGGGTCAAAAACTATGTCAATTTCTTCATCTCAAAAGCCTTATGCTTTTGAATAATAGATTTAATTTGTAAATGGATAAAATTGTAAAATGTCCCTCTACATGTTTTCATTGTTGTAACCTTTGTACATCATTACCTCTTAATTTTATTGTACGTTTTCAATGCAGATCTTCACCCTCTTTTACAATCCAACAGGACATTTTGAGCAGTAAATTCCATCACCTATTATCACTGTATAAACACCATCCTCTAAAACAGGGCCAAAGTGAGAAAGAAATCCCATAAAACGTGGCAGATCAATTGCAGACAAAAAAGATAGGAAAATCCAAAGAGTTCCCTTCGTAAGGAACACCAATGATGTACAAATGCCACAGTTATTATTATGATGATGATTTTTTACTCCATAATGAAAATAGTAATAAATGTCTGTAGCAACAGCACTGGCATGAGCGGTGAGTTTCCAGCAGCATTGGAGTTGTTGCAAAAATAGAAAATAGAGAGGGAGGGTACAGGGTGTTAGGTAGGCAGTAGGTGAATATGAGAACTGGAGACCAGATGGGGACCAGAGAGCCAAGCATTGGGAACAAGAGAGGGCTGGGCTCAGGAAGAGAGCAGGAGAGAGGTCAGGATTACTCTCCTGTTGTAAATAGAGAAACTTTGAAAGGAAGTGATTTTTACCAGTGATGTTTGATAAGCTGCGAAATTCCATCAGCAAAGGGAAGGGATTGCCTTGTGATGTTACACTGCCATCTTCTGTGACATCAGCCTACAGATGTGTGTTTATGTGTGTGCGTGTGTGTGTGTGTGTGTGTGTAGTGTGTGGCAGCACCTCCCCAAAGGTCTGGAGGAGAGAGGAGAGACTAGGATAGAGGGTTAGAATACCCCTTCCCCAAATAGCTAGTGAGCTCATTGTGGGCAGGGAATGTCAGTGTTTGTTGCTGTATTGTACTTTTCCAAGTGCTTAGTACAGTGCTTGAATGAATAAAGAAGAGAACCGCCATCTAAGGAGTCCAAGGAAGGAGGCAGAGCAGGCCTGCGCAGGAAGAAAAACAGATGAGGCAGTTCCTCTCCCATAATTCAGACATAGGAGAGAGAATATCCCTCCACAAAGAATAGTGGATGATAACGATCAGAAGTCCTGGAGTGAGAGTCTGCCTTCCAAAGGGATATGGGAAAGAAAAGTTGCATTTCTTAGAAGAGCCAAGGAGAAAAATCAGTGCACTACCTCTTCAGGAAGTGCTTGGGGAGTAAACGGTAGAGCTGTGAGAAGGAAAAGAGAAGCCGCATGGTCTAGTGTAAACAACATGGGCCTGGGAGTTGGAGGACCTGGGTTATAATCCCAGCTCTGCCACTTTGCTGTGTGACCTTGGGCAAATTACTGAACTCCTCTGTGCCTCAGTTACCTCACCAGTAAAATGGAGAACAGAATACTGTGAGCCCTATGTGGTACATGGATGGTGTCCAACCTGACTAGCTTGTATCTGTCCCAGTGCTAAGAACAGTGCCTGGCAGGTAGTAAGCACTTCACAGATGCCATTAAAAAAGAACAAAAACTTGATGAAACAGTGATGTTAATGGAGATGGTAGACCCCCAAAGAGCCAGTGAGAAAAGAAGCGGTGACACCCTCTGAAGAATTAAAACTACAGGATACAGACTAACTGAACTTTCTATGACAGAACAGAAACCAGGACAAAAATATCAGAGAGATACCTTCCTTCCCAAAATAATGTGGCAGTCCTGAAAGAGCTGGGGATATAGGATGAGGTGCCATTCTCCAAAAATCCACCCATGAAAGGAGTCCCAGATAGTGAGGTACTAGGAAGAAAATCAGAAGATTCTGATCCAGTTCTTCAAGAAGTTAAAGAATGAGTGGAGATACTTGAAAATCAAATATATTCATTACAGAGGACTGGATAACCAAATAATAGGGTTGAAGTAAAATTCAAAATGTGCTGAATTGGAGCTTGGGCTTTTTATTACATGGGTTAATTAAACAAAAGAGAACTATCAAGAGCAGACATTAAAGGATAGGAACAGACATTAAAGGATAGGAACATTCCCTCTAGTGAAGTGGTGTGGGGTTATAATCAGGGCTTTTCTGTTGTTTTTTGCTCTGCTTTGTTCTTTATTAAAAAAGGACTAGTAACCTCCTGTTTCCCTACCTTGCTAATTTAAGACCCTTTTCTAATGCAGGTACCGGGGTAGAGGTGTGCTTGAGCAGGATGATAGTTTGCTGAGCCGATCTTTAGACTACGAGCCTCATGTGGGACCAGGGACTGTGTCTAACCTGATTACCCTGTAGCTTGTCCTCTAGACTGTAAGCTCCTTGTGGACAGGAAACATTTCTACCAACTCGGTTCTATTGTCATAGTATACTCTCCCAAATACATAGTTCAGTGCTCTGTTTCCAGTTAGAGCCCATTAAATTTGATTGATTGATTGATTGATTACTTGATGCTCTACCACAATAGCATAATGCTTAGCACACAGATAGCACTTGGTTAGGGAATTAGTGGAATTCCTTGGTGGTTAATATATCACATCTGCAATCAAGGATGAAAAAGAAATAATCAAAAGGATCAATTAATTATTTACTTGCTCCTTTAGTGAAGACATTAGAAAGTTTCCTGTTACTAAATTGTTTTTCAAAGCAGGCAGATCAGAAGTACTGGATCGAATTGAACTAAGCAAACAGGATATTTTAGACCAAATTCATAAGCTAGATGTACATTACTACATAAATCAGCTAGAGTAGAGTATCCACCTGAGAATTCTGAAGGAACCTGAAGGTGAAGTTGTGAAACGCTTGGCAAGAATATGTAACCTGTGATTTATTGGCAGACACTGTATTAAGGACTGGCAGATTACTAACTCCAATAGAAAAGAAGGGCTCCAGAAATGGACTGTAGGTGTTATAGATTAGTTAGCTTCACTTCTCGGCTTTCAAACTGGAAGGATCTTAATGAAGAGTATCAACAAACATTTAAACAGCATGGTGTAGTGGATAGAGCATGGGCCTGGGAGTTAGAAGGTCGTAGATGCTAATTCTGGCTCTGCCACTTGTCTGCTGTGTGACCTTGGGGCAAGTCACTTCACTTCTCTGTGCCTCATTTACCTCAGCTGTAAAATGGGGATTGAGGCTGTGAGCCCCAAATGGGACAGGGACTGTATCCAACCTGATTGGCTTGTAGCCACCACAGCGCTTAGTACAGTGCTTGGCACATAGTAAGTGCTTAGCAGATGCCATTAATCTGACACAATATTTTTTGGGAAGGATAGTATGGTTTCTCTAATAGGAAGCCACGCTTCAATTAAGCATGTGGATAAAGGGAAAATCTAATATACTTAGATTTTCAAAAGTCTTTTGACAAGCTTCACATCAGTGGCTTTTAAACAACTATTATAATAATGATGGTATTTGTTAAGCACTTACTATGTGATGAGCATTGTTCAAAGTGTAATAATAATTATAATGATAATATTTGTTAAGCATTTAACAGTGTCAAGCACTAAGTGCTGGAGCAGATACAAGATAATTAGGCTGTATATATTCCCTGTCCCACATGGGGATCACAGTCTAAGCAGGGGGAAGAACAGGTATTGAATCCCCACTTACAGATGAGGGAACTGAGATACAGAGATGATAAGTAATTTGCCCAAGGTCACATGCAGGCAAATGGCAGAGATGGGATTAGTAACCATGTCCTCTGACTCCCAGACTAGTGCTTTTTCCACTTGGCCATGCTGCTTCTCAGAAAGGTACTCGTTAGGTCCCTTTTAGGCTGAGAAATGTGAGGGTTGTGAGGGAATGTTCTATCATAGACAGAAAAATAGAGGACAGGTTGTAAACAAAGAGTAAGATATAAAGGAATCACTTTTTCAGATGGAGAGTTCTAGTGAGGTCCTCCAAGAATCTGAACTAGGACCAGTTTTATTTCACATTTTCATAACAGAACTGGAGGAAAGAGTGCACAATGCAGTCTACAAGGTTTCAGATGTCATTCTTCTAGGTGGTTAAATACCATGCTGATGGAGATAAACTACTGGAAAAGCAGCTCATAAAACAGAATGAGTGGGCAGAAATGTGGCAAATGTGCTTCAGTGTATGCAAGTGTAACATATTGCATCTAGGGAGCAATAAAGCCAACTATGCCTACAGTATGATGGTCTATAAGCCATAAACTATTACTTAGAAAAGAGATCCTGGCGTCATTGTTGACAGGTTCCTAAAATAATTGGTTTGATGTGTGACAAAAGTCACAAATGCCCAGAAATTGCTGGACCTCATTACTAGGGGTTTGAAAAACAAACCTAAAACTGTGGTCCATCTGTATCTGGAATACTGGCTAAAGTTCCCAGTTGCTACATCTTAAGAAGGGCAGAGTGAAGATAGAAAAGGTACAGAGAAGGGGAAGGTAGCAGTTTCCATTAGGAGGAAAGGGATTAGAACTCACCAGACTGAAAAGATTTGAGGGTGTGTATGATGTGGTCAGGGTGAATAAAAATCCCAGAGTGGTTCTTTGATACATTGGTATATTTTGTGCTACAGCACATCAATCAGGCTAAATGTTTCAAGATGATCTGATAAACTCATGTTTTATAGTGGCTCCTGATCAATTGTCTTCATGATTTAAATTACGAACTCATCCGATCCTGAGACCTCATGGTAGTTCCACGGAAAGAGGGAGGTGGGATTTTCCATGACCCAAGATTCTGGAGGAAGGGACTCGGGCCAACTGAGACTCCCCTCTGTATTGGGCATGCAGATCAGGGGCAGCTTTGAATTGAAGGTGGGGTGGGTGGAGGAACAGTGGATAGGGAAGGGTATTTAAGAATGATGGTCTTCTCCCATTTTCAATTATTTAGGAAGTAATTAAGAGGAAGGTGCCCTCATTTTGATTCTGTCTTTACTATCTCTCCCAGTTCCCTTCCTCTGTAGCTGACCATACATAGCAGGGGCGGCGGGGGGGGGGGGGGGGCGGGGCAGCAGAGTCTCTGGCACATGGTTTTCTCCAGCAGGGACATGTGCAGATTGCAGGGTGGGGGGGATTGGACTAGAGGGTGGGTCAACAACTCCAAGACCACTTGCCTGGGTCTCTCCCTTCAGAACTGACCAGTGTGGCAGGGGTAAGGTTCAAAGGCTTCTGAGGCCCTTCCTCAATGCTCTACACATGATGATCACTGAATAAATACTATTGATTGATTGTAAGATGAGGGAAAATTCCTCTTGGGTTAGAAAACTCCTATCAGCTTACTTCCTGGGAACAGAAAGGGTAGGGAACCATATGAGAGCTGCAAAATTATATTCTGAGCAAGGATTCAAGATGAAACTAGGTTCCATGTATTAGCATTTATTTTGAGAAGCTTGAGGTTTGGATTCCAGACTATTTTGAATACCTGAGGGGGTTCCAAGGAGAAATGATGCATTATATTCCCCCCGCCCCCACAGCCCAAATTGGGCATATGAGGGCAGAGTCAGTAGAGTATGAGGCAGCATTGCCTAGTGGAAAAAGTCTGGGCCTAGGAATTAGGAGATGTAGGTTCTAGTTCCTACTCTACGACTTACCTGCTTTATGAAGTTGGGTAAGACTCTTAACCACTCTGTGCCTCTGTTTCCTCATTTTTAAACTGTGGGATAGGAGCTTGTTTATGATCTGATTATCTTGTATCTGCCCAAGTGCTTGGCACAAAATGAATGCTTAATAAATGCCATCATTATTTTTAGAGTTGAATTCTGAATAAATAACTCAGAGCTTGCCTTGGAAGCAGTTACCTTGGGGTTTGAGGAATGGCAGGATTTTGGGGGTGTCACAGTGTGTTTGCTTGTAGGCAGAGAACCTCTACCATATCTAATTTTTGTACTCTACCAGGCTTCATAAATATGATCATCATTCCAACTTCTCCTTTCCTGTCTCTCCCTTCCTTTGAAGCCCATATCATCCGCCTGTACCATCCACTCCAGATACTAGTCATGGTCATCTACCATTCCTTGCTCCACCTCCAACTTTCTGGATTATTTTGATCCCTTTTTCACATTACTTCTCTCTTTCTACATTTCTACATTAACTCTTGGGGACGTAAATATGCACGTGGATGTTCCTGATGACTCTTCTGCTGGCTGCTTTCCATTACTTCTCAACTCCACTGACCTCCTGCTCCACCTCCACCTCACCCAATAACAACATGGACACAAACTTGATCTCATTATCTCTAGTCACTGTACAATCTCTAACCTCACCAACTCTGAAATCCCTCTATCCAACCACAACCTTCTCACCTGCTTTCCTTGCAAAACACCTTCTTCCCACAAATCTTCCTCTTCCTCCACAGCGACATCTAATCTTTTTACCCCATCCAGTTTTCTCAAGTCCTTTAGTCTCCATACTGAAGCTACCTTCCCTTGATAACCAAATTGACACTCTCAACATCACCCTCTCTACTAAATTCAAATCACTTGCTCCCCTATCCCTTTGTCAATCTCATAGCGTGAGTCCTCCACCCTGTATCACCTCTGTAGTCCACTTCCTTTGCTCCCATGCACAAGCTGCAGTACCTAGCTGGCGGAAATCCAGATATTGGTCTGACCTCGTCCATCTCAAATTTGGAACAGGTTCATTCTTGTCTCCTTTAACTTGGACTGATGCCTGTATTTCCTCCAGCAGCACTCTATGGTTCATGCACAGGAGTGAAGGAAGCATAATCTGCCGGTGGTCCAGGTCTGAGATTTAGTACGATGTATGAGTTCAGTGAAGGAATAAAAGAGTGAGTGAGTTGAGTTCAGTAGAGAGGGTGGTGTTGAGGGTATCAATTTGGTCATTAAGGGAAAGTGGTTTGGGTATGGAGATTAAATGGGGTATGGAGACTTGAGAAAATTGGATGGGGTCAAAAGATTGGAAGTTTATGAGGGGGAATGCCGAATTGTACATTCCAAGCACTTAGTACAGTGCTCTGCACAGAGTAAGCACTCAATAAATACGATTGAATGAATGAATGAATAAGACAGATTTGTGTGGAAGGGGAGTGTGGGAGAGAAGGCAGGTGAGGAAGTTGTGGTCAGAGGGATTTGGGAGTGGGTGAGAGTAGAGATTGTACAGTGATGAGAGCTGATGAGATCGAGTGTTTAAGTTGGTGAGTGGGTGAGGTGGGGTGAAGCAAGAGGTCAGTGGAGTTGAAGAGTGATAGAAAGTGGGCAGTGGAAGGGTCATCAGGAACATCTATGTGGATATTGAAGTCCCCGAGGATCAGTGTAGAGAAGAAATTTCATAAAGGGATAGAAATTATTCAGAAAGATGGACATGATGCGTGTGGGGGATTGGGTGTCAGTGAAATACTCAAACAGTTACCATATGATGAGCTAAGGTGAGGCAACCCAAAACAAGGGTACAGAGGAAACATTTTAAAGATGCATCAAAGCCCAGCCTCAGGCAATGTGCCATTGCAGCTAAAAGCCAGGAGACAACTGCCACTGACAGGTGGACCTAGTGCACTGCAATCAATAAAAGAATGTTTTTTTGAACAGTCACTTCTAGAGGATTGTGAGACAAAGAGGAAAGCATAAAAACAATGCCCGGAGCTGTGAACTTCACATGCAACAGGACAACAACAGTTGATCTTTGTGTGACAACAATGTAATCGGAAGTGTCAGACCTGTACTGGCCTTTTATTTTTCTTTTTTTTTTGATGGTATTTATTAAGTGCTTATTATGTACCGGGCAGTGTACTAAGTGTTGGAGTGGACACAAGCAAACTGAGTTGGACACAGTCCCTGTCCCATGTGGAGCTCACAGTCTCAATCCCCGTTTTACAGATGAAGTAACTGAGGCACAGAGAAGTGAAGTGATTTGCCCAGGGTCACACAGCAGTTAAATGTCAGAGCTGGGTTTAGAAGCCATGATCCTCTGACTCCCAGGCCCATGCTCTATCTATTCAGTGTGGCTCAGTGGAAAGACCTTGGGCTTGGGAGTCAGAGGTCATGGGTTCTAATCCCTGCTCTGCCACTTGTCAGCTGTGTGACCTTGGGCAAGTCACTTAATTTCTCTGTGCCTCAGTTACCTCATCTGTAAAAAATGGGGATGAAAAATGTGAGCCCTACATGGGACAACCTGATTACCTTGTATCTACCCCAGCGCTTAGAACAGTGCTTGGCACATAGTAAGCGCTTAACAAATACCAACATTATTATTATTATCATTCATACTGACCACAATAGGGAGTTCTAGAAGCCCTACTCTGATTGCTTGAGGCCACATGAAACAGGAGTTCAAACTCCTCCCTCTTCTCCTTAGCCTACCTTCTACAGCTGTTAGAGCAGGCCTATTTGCTCTACTTACAATGTTAGTATTGCTCATAACATTGCCTGAGGAGCTGCATAACGTGGCCTAAAGGAGGGTGAGGGGTGGGGGGGGGGAGAAAGAGAGAGAGAGAGAGACACCCCATTTCTTTGCTTCCTTTTCTGCTCAACTCACCTTGTATCTCCATCTGTATGGAGTGGACAGTCTATTCATCTCTTGTGATAGATGGTTTGAGAGGCTCGACACTACATGAATAGGAATTTAATTATTCTGCTGAATAACTCTCAATCTACATTTGCACTCTTCAGAATTCTTAAAGTGATGGGCTGAGGACATTCTTTATAAAAGCTTTCTTATTTGAAATTGCATTTAAGGCAAGACTATTTTAATCAGTCTTTTTCTGATATAGTTATGGGTCTATTTTATATCATTTATTCAACTGTTCCTTGTTTTGTGGTATATGTGTCAATAGGTCTGGGCATTGAAAAGGATTTTATAAATTGAAAAACCTGAGATAAAAATTCCTGGACATCATCTACTTACAGTTCCTTCCTAGGGTACTAAAGCAGTTTCTAAAGGCAAAATTTCACAAAAGATAAATGATGTCTAAATTCAACATGAAAAAATGATAGTCGAAGGGACATTTTTAAAAAAGAAACTGAGAATGCATGAATTGTGTGCTGAAAAACTGTTCAATTTTGGTAATTAAACCAAGAGCTAAAAACCCTAATTAGGAGTAGATATTATCTATCTAAATTATGAAAATGTAAACTTATATATTGGCTATTTTCTTGGAGGGTCCCTGTAATCCCCAATCTGGCTGGCTCCCACACTTAGGAGACGGAGAAAGAAGTCAGGAGTGTCAGTCTATGATGCCCTTCCCTGAGAGATCTGTAAATACTTAGCTGGGTCAACCTGTGATAATAATAATATAATGATCATGGTATTGGTTAATCGCCAAGCTTAAATATGTGCCAAGCACTGTTCTAAGCACCGAGGTACATACAAGGTAATCAAGTTGTCCCACGTGGGGCTCACAGTCTTAATCCCCATTTTACAGATGAGATAACTGAGGCACAGAGAAGTTAAGAAACCTGCCCAAAGTCACACAGCGGACAAGTGGCAGAGCCAGGACTCACTCATTCATTCAATCGTATTTATTGAATGCATACTGTGTGCAGGGCACTATACTAAACGCTTGGAAAAACAATTCAGCAAAAATAGAGACAATCCCTGCCCATAATGGGCTCACAGTCTAGAAGGGAGGAGACAGGCAACAAAACAAGTAAACAGACATCAATCGCATTACTATAAATAAATAGAATCATAGATGTATACATATAATTAAGCTAAATAAATAGAATTATAAATATGTACATATTTACCCAAATGCCGTGGGGTGGGGGTAGGGGGGTAGAGCAAAGGGAGTAAGTCGGGGCAATGGGAGAGGAGGGGGAGCAGAGGAAAAGGGGGGTTTAGTCTGGGAAGGCCTCCTGGAATTGGTGAGCCTTCAGTAGGGCTTTGAAGGAGGGTAGTGTGATTGGCAGATTTGAGGAGGGAGTGCATTCCAGGCCAGAGGCAGGTAGGACGTGATTAGAATTAGATTAGATTAGAACCCACGACCTCTGACTCCCAAACCTATGCTCTTTCCACTAAACCACGCTGCTTCTCTCAAGGACTGAGGAGGAGTAGGAAAGGGGACCAGATGGTTAGAAGAGATGGCCTTTGGCGATCATAGAAGTGAGGGGTGGTGAGCTGTGTACCTGGGAGAGCAGAACACAGGAAGGGTTTGTGTTGTGACCCTGAACAGACACAAAGCAGAGGGAGGGATAAGAGAGTATCCCAGATTAGGGTTAGGATACCCTGGAGATTAGGAGGTTCAGAGTCAGGACTACCAAGGAACAAGGGTCCTGCTGCTGAAGGAGCAAATGGTCACTGAAAGACCCTGTCATCTGAATGAACTGAAGAGGGTGAAATGAATCTGGAACACCCTGAGAGAAAGGAGTAAGGATCTGAGGAACGTGAGCCCAAGATACTCACAGAGAAGTACAGAGAGGACTGGTTGGAAAAGTATTAGATCTAGGGAAAGGCTATTTGAACCAGAATTGTTTTCATTGTTACCAAATTAAGATACTACTAAATCCTGTAGCAATCTCAGATCTTGGTGTCTGCTAGTAGTAGGGCTGGAGGAGAAGCTCCAGATGTTGGAGAAATGTGTAAACTTGGCGAGTTGCAATAGTGGGAAGAAGTTCTTTCTTTGTGAGCTTCCTATAACCAGCCCCAGGATTGGGGTGGTAGACTAGCTTCCAGTGATCCCTTCACCTTCAGAAAGATACCTTAAATTCAGTCAAAGGGTGGTAGCAGTGATAAGGGTGGAGAGACTAGGGGAACAATGAGAAAAACATCCCCAAGCCTGTGTTAGAAGAACAGAAGAACTGAAGGTCTTTAGGGCCCAGGTACTCCTAAAATGGAATTTGTGATGAAAACCCCCAGTAATGTCACAGGACCCACAGATTTGTGTACAGTGTGAGGTATTCTGTGCATAGAACTGCCAAATGGAAACCTCAGGATTAGAACTGCAGTAATGGTTCTAGATGGCCCCAAATCTGGAGTAGCTCTGTCAAGAAAACAAGGACACTCTCACACCATCCCTCTTCATGCGTTATCTCTTCTGAATATGAACGGATGATTTTATTCTCACACTCCAAAATTTGCTTCCTTCCACAAGCATTAAATTCATTTTTATAAAACCCAAGAAAAATTACTTTGGGGAATTCTGTCACAATGAATGAAATGCTGATTTGCTGCCTTGCCATTGGTATGAAATTATACTACTAGTCTAAAAAAAAAAGCCCTGAAGCAGTTCATTATTTCTTTTCTTCACATAGGAGGCTACTGTAGTTTTAGGACTGATGGGAGGGAACATTTTAATAAACAATTGATAATTTCTCTGACTCATCCATTCTGAATATCATGCTGTGAATTTCACTCTCAGCCAATCAAAATGATTTGGTGGATGGAACATCTGGGAAATATAGTTGAAGAGGGAACTCTAATACCAAATTGCTTCAAAATAAAATTTATCCTAGTGTTAAATATGACTCCCTAATACTAGTGTTTTACAATGCAAAAATGTCATTCTTCCATTACCTTTTCCCCAAACATCTGGGGAACATTTTACATTACCTCCTTTTCATATATTACCTCCTGTTTTTGTACATATATATGCATTATTTATATTGATGTTTGTCCCCACCTCTAGATTGTAAACTGATTGTGGGCAGGGAACCTGTCTTCTAACTCTATTCTATTGTACTCCCAAGCATTTAGTATAGTGCTCTGAACACAGTAATCATTCAGTAATTACCATTGATCGATTGATTCTCCAAGTCATCTTGTTAGCCACTCCACTATATGTCTTTGTATTTTTTTGCCGCGTGGCTCAGTGGAAAGAGCACAGGCTTGGGAGTCAGAGGTCATGAGTTCGAATCCCGGCTCTGTCACTTGTCAGCTGTGTGACTGTGGGCAAGTCACTTAACTTCTCTGTGTCTCAGTTACCTAATCTGTAAAATGGGGATGAACTGTGAGCCTCACGTGGGACAACCTGATTACCCTGTATCTACCCCAGCGCTTAGAACAGTGCTCGGCACATAGTAAGCGCTTAACAAATACCAACATTATTATTATTATTATATCTTTTGCCTTTTGCTTCCACTTTTTTCTATTAGAGGAAGAAGCAGATGGAAGTATTAGGAGTCAGAAGAAGATGGAGAGAAAAAGAGAGAAAGAGTGAGAAAGAAAGATAGGAAGAGAAAAGCAAGGAGGTAGAGAAATAGGAAGAGAAAAGAGAAGAGGTAGAGACAGAGATAGACACTACGAGACAGACATAGGGTCATGTTGACAGAAACATGTACAAAGATAGAGACAAGAGGAAAGAGACAGCAGGCACCAACCAATATGCAGGAGGAAAACAAAATAAACCAAAAAACCCAGTAACTGTTCTTTTTCCAGCAGTTTCTGACGGGATTCTACACCTTTTCTAGCACTTGTTCAAGAGGGTTGAGAAAAGCAAAGAAAGGACATAATAGAGGCCAAAGTGTTAGAGGGTAATTACTTCTTTCCTCCCCTTCAGCCCCTTTTGATCATTTTGATTCTCTTTCTCTTTCTCCGTCGTGGGTTCGAATCCCGGCTCTGCCACTTAGCTGTGTGACTGTGGGCAAGTCACTTGACTTCACTTCTCTGGGCCTCAGTTCCCTCATCTGTAAAATGGGGATGAAGACTGTGAGCCCCACGTGGAACAACCTGATTACCCTGTATCTCCCCCAGCGCTTAGAACAGTGCTCTGCACATAGTAAGCGCTTAACAAATACCAACATTATTATTATTATTATTATTATTTATGTCTTCTCCATACCTCTATTGCGCCTTAATCAGAATGTGGTGACTAGAACTGACCACAGTATTCCAAGTTGGCTTTTCACTTTGTTTTCCATGCCCTTCCTGATGATGTCCATCATTGAAAATTACCTTTTGACTACCATTACCCTGAAACACTATTTTGAAAGAATTGTCAACAATGATCCCAGCATCTCGTCCTTGTAATCTGGATTATTTTTCCTTAGGTGCATTACCTGACACTGGCTCACATGGATGCCCACCAGTTTTCTGCCTAGTCAATTAGCTTTATGAGGTCTTCCTACAGATTACCACCCTTATTTGCATTCCTGTTGCAAGCATTAGCCCAAAAGACTTAATATCGTGCATTTCCAATGATCTTAATCTTAGCAATGACAATTTATAATTTTGTTGTCCAATATGCAGCATTTTAGTGCACTGGCCTTTTAGTGAAAGGACGTTTGGTAAAAAATCTTTATTTTCGTTACCCTACTTATTTTGTTAATGAATTGTACATCGCCTTGATTCTATTTAGTTGCCATTGTTTTTACGAGATGTTCTTCCCCTTGACGCTGTTTACTGCCATTGTTCTTGTCTGTCCGTCTCCCCCGATTAGACTGTAAGCCCGTCAAACGGCAGGGACTGTCTCTATCTGTTGCCGACTTGTTCATCCCAAGCGCTTAGTTCAGTGCTCTGCACATAGTAAGCGCTCAATAAATACTATTGAATGAAAATAATTTGAAGCCCCTACTGCATTGCACAGTAAGCTGTAAATGGTAAAACAAAAACAGTGAAATGAGGCACCAGTTCAATATAGACTATTGAAATGTTCAGATGGAAAATCCAACTACCAGACTATACGAGCTATTCCAACCAGAACATAACATTAAACAAAGAAAAATGGCATTACCATTGATACATTCTTCTGACCTGTGTTAACAAGAAAGAAATTTATGCTAAATCTTTTTCTTAAAAAAAAGTCTATAGCCTATAAGTCTATAGATGACATATTGTGCTAATCATTTTAATTCCCCAAACTTCATTCAAAGCCAATCCAAGATCTCTCAAGACCCTTGAGTATTTATGCAGCAATATTCCAGAAGGGTTGTAATTCTTTATGGCATCAACCTTTTAGAGAATAAAATTCCTTAGCTAAAGTTCTTGCCAATATAGTGAATGGGTTGCTTTCTGTTTTGCTGATTTAGAAGCTCCTTAAAGAAGCACTTCCTTTAAGCTGCTGCCTAGAAAACTATCTCGAGACAGAAACCCTTGACAGAATAGTAGCATTTAAAAAGCTACTGAATTTTAAAATCAAAATGCAAAGAGGAAAAAATAAAAAGAGAAAGTAGTAAAACACTTTATCTGTTCTCTTCCACTTCCTTATTCTCTGTTTTCATCTGAACTAGTGACAGCTGCTCTGGTTCAAATTCTAAAACATTTTTAATTATGCTGTTTGACAAAAAAGTGTTGACAAGTGCATACTGGTTATTTGGGCTACCCCCATTAGTCTTTTTCATTCATAAACACTTTCATTATCCATTATAGACTATGTAAATTCCAGCATTTCTTATTTTCTCCTTGATATTTCCTTTGGCTGCTGAAAATTTTACCCTAAATGCACATTCTCCTGAAAACAAAACAAAAATTGTAATAGGGAGAAAACAGTAAATTAAATTTATTTTTAGGTCCACTATACACCTTTTAATAGGCCTGTTTCCTGATTCTCCTTAGTTAGTTTGGTATTCATTAAGTGTTTATTACGTGCCAGACACTAGGGTATATAGAAGGATCATGAGATCAGAAGCAGAGCCTGTCACACATGGGGCTCATAGTCTAAGAAGCAGGGTCAACAGGTATCTTATCCCTATTTTATAGATGAAGAAACTGAAGCACATTGAAGTTTCATGGTTATTTAAGTTTGGCAGAGCTAGGCTTAGAACCTAGCTCTTTCCACTACCCCTTTCCACTGCCTGATTCACATTACACTCCCAGGTTCCTCCCTGTTTATACATGCATTTTGAGGGTGGCCCAAGGGAACTATGAAATCATATACACATTTTTTGACATACTCACTGGGGAGGGATTTCTCGCATGGGTTTTGGTGGGACTCAGGGGTCAGCTGGAGATTTTGTGAGTTAAGAAAACAGGTCTAAAATAAAGGATGGACTCTGATTTGGAATTAAAAAGGGGTGAGTTGAAGGGTCTTAATGTCCAGATAGGAACAATATTTTTAGGGAGCTATCAAGGGGCAATAGACATGGTGAGGAGTTTAGGGTGAGGCAAAGTGGATCCTTAGGATTTCAGAGTATTTCTTTGAGTAGGTACACCAATTGGATGTCTGGTGCTTAAGGATTCTTTTTCACCTATTCAAATGATAGTGTGGGCACATTGTTGGCAAGTGTTGGGATAACTGACCTTGATCTTAGTCATAATATGCTTTGTTGACTGACAGCTTGACTCAGTTTTATCTGTATGGTTGACAACACAGAACTGTTTTCAAGAGTGTATGATTGAAATAAGATGGCTAGTTGAAAATATTCAAGATTATATAGGCTAGTATCGACCTGAGACAAGCATGTTTTGTGAAATCAACTTTCCCTTGAAAATACTGTTTGGCCCCAAAAAGGCAAGTCCAATATTAAGTGCCTACCTATCTATCTCAGTACCCAGTGCTGTGTGGATAGAACAAATGGTAGGGGTGCAATTTGCACTACTACTTAATAAATCTTTCTGAGGTCAGGAATTGTGTCTACTAACTTATTGCATACGTCCAAGTACGTAGTAGAGTGCACAGCACGGAGAAAGCACAAATGAATACTATTGATTGATTGATTACTGTGGTACTCTTCCAAGTATTTACTATGTCACTGATTGATTGAGATTGACTGATTGATCATTCCCTTGGGGGGAAATCACAGAAGTACAGGCATGCTGGCCAGTGGGAAAAAAGGAGGGTACTGTGCTTTCTAAATAACCTCCTCAAAGTAGCAGCTGTCAATCATGGGGATTATAAACCAATCAGGATGCATGCATCCTGTGCCAAATCCACCTTTCCATGTAGCCATTCAGCCTTTCCATGCAGAAGAATCTATAACCATCTTTCAATCTCATTTCTGTTTTTTCCCTTTCAGACACTTATCTGACACTCCCAAAACAGGTTCGCCTCAAGCACATACTTGATGAAAGGGGCACTGAAGTACTCTTCTATATTTCTTAATGCCTTGAGAATACTCATATACCATACACTCAGAAAAACAGGACTGTATACTAAGAAAAGAGGGTTAACTAAGAATACTTCACACATCCTCAAATTTTCAGGTTCCTCTGAATCAGAGAGAAATTGACTTTGTAAACATAGTGGACATTCCAACTTCCACATTTGGACAAGAGCTGAGGACTCAAAATTATTGTACTAAGCATAAAGAGATAGATTTCTAATGGATAGGAAACTATGTTTGTACCTATCTATTAAGCTAGTTACAAAAAAAAAAGATTCCTTACATTTCAAAAGATCTCTATAATCTTTATTTAAAATGGTCATTGCAGACAATTACTTTCCAGTGTACTGAATGTCCTTCTTTTCAACCTTTGTGTTTTATTTGCCCTAGAAGGACATACTAACTTTTGACCTAAGCCTTGCTATTACTGGAATTGGAACTCATCTGGGCTCCTTGACTGATCATCTCTCTTACAGAACCTTGAAGGTTCAGAGCAGTGATTGTTGCCTGAGGGGTCTGCTCTTGAATCATGTACTGAAGATTGAGAATGTAAAATAGCCAGCTCAAGAGTTTCTGGGGAAAATCTAAAAGTGCATTTAAAATTTGCCTCTTTCCATTACTGGCAATGGGGAACAAAAAGGGAGTTGGGGGTGTTCTTGTTGACAAAACATTGTTTTATTATTTGGTCCCCTGCAATATTTAGAAATGAATCTGACCTAAAATGAACAAGTAGAAATATGATATTAAGAGAGTTCCCTGAAATGAAAAAGAGGAGCTGTGTCAATGGCTTGGAAGGTAAAGAAGAATTTCAGGGTCAATACATGCTTATTAGGAGTCAGTAAAGTGATGCAGAAGGAGAGTGATGGAGAGATAAACTAGTACAGGCCAATAAAAGCTTTTGGTTTGAGAAATATTTCAAGCCATCAGGCAAAAATCACATTAGGCATAAGGTGAATATCTCTGTCTGATCAATTTGCTCCAGAAACTAACCAGATGATTCAGGTGTTAAAGTGAATTTCTTTAGTCCTGAATCATCTGGTTTAATTTTCTGAATGTAGCAAATTAATGGAATAATTTTCAAATTTGACCTCACTTTGGACTGGACAAACATCCCAGATGTACAACAGTTGGCTTCTTAGCACAGCCCAATCATTAGGGAAGGGTGGGTCCCAAGAGTGGTCAATTTGAAAGCAATAGTTTCTTTACATTGGCCTTAGAACACTCAATCATCATGACCTCTCCTATCTTACCTCACTGATTTCCTACTACATACAATCCAACATGTTCATTTGATCCTCTAGTACCTACCTACTCACTGTACCTCGGTCTTGTCTGTCTCACCACCAACCCCTTGTCCATGTCCTGCTTCTGACCTGGAACTCCCTCCTCCTTCCTACCCAACAGACAATCACTTTCCCCACCTACAAAGTCTTATTAAAATCACATCTCCAAGCGGCCTCCCACGACTAAGCTCTCATTTCCCTCATTCTTTCTTCCTTCTGCCTCACTCTTTTACTTGGATTTATACCCTTTATTCACCCCACCCTCAGCCCCACAACACTTAAGTACATATCCATAAGTTATTTTAATGTCTAGCTCCCCCTCTAGACTGTAAGCTCCTCATGTACAAGGAATGTGTCAATCAATTCTGTTATATTATGCTCTCCCAAGCATTTAGTACAGTGTTCTGCACACCATATGCACTTAATAAATGCAATTGATTGATTGATTCATTGAATGAGAGGTGGCTGAGAAGGATAATAGTGAATGTGGATGTTGGATGGCTCAAGTACTGGGGAGACAAGGAGGGAAACTGAGGAAGACTATAGTTTCAACTTTGTCAATGAAGTGTATGGTAAAGTTGTCAGCGATGAAGAATGGGGAAGTAGAGGTCCTGGAGATTTAAAGATGTAATCGAAAGTCAGAAATAGTTTCCATCAGCAGTGGTCCTGAGAGTTAAAGAGGGAGGAGGAGATGGTGCTCCTTTTTCTTTTTTTGCAAAAAATGTTGCTCCTTCTTTTAGGTAGAGCGGAATGTAAGACACAGATCCAGAAAATGTTATAAGAGCAAACAGGATTTAGCAGTCAATTAAAAGTGATAACTGAAAGACAGTGAAGTGTCAATGATGACAACTAGGTTGTACACCTCTGGATCAGAGAGGATGAGAGTATTATCAACAGATATAATAATAATGATTTGGTATTTGTTAAGTGCTTACTATGTGCCAAGCACTGTTCTAAGCACTGGGATAAATACAAGGTAATTATGTTGTCCCACATGGGGCTCACAGTTTTAATGCCCATTTTCCAGATGAGGTAACTGAAGCACAGAGAAGTGAAGTGACTTGCCCAAAGTCACACAGCTGATAAGTGGTGGAGTTGGCACTAGAATCCACGATCTCTTATTCACAAGCCCGGGCTCTTGCCTCTGAGCCATGCTTGCTTAAAAGGAATAGGTTTAGAAGGAAGTAGGAGTTCCATTTTAGACATGTGGGGTTTGGGGGCCAGCAGGACCTTCAAGTAGAACTATCCTTGGGGAAGAGGCAATGGGGGATTGTAGACTAATTGAATATTTAGGGATAGAGGTGGATTTGGAAGTCATCCACCCATTAGAGCATAAGCTTCTTGGGGGCAAGATGTGTGTCTTGGAATTCTGTTGTACTCCTCAATCTCTTAGTACAGTCAGTAGGTTCTCAATAAATAGCATTACTACATAACAAACCCATGGTGAGTGGATAAGCTCCCCAAGGGAGGAAATGTACAGCAAGAAGAGTGATTTCATTTTAAAATTATTTTTACATTCTTCTCTGAATTTCTCTCAGACATTAACTCTTCCTTTCCTAGTTACCATCATCATCCTTCCTTTGCACCAGAAAGATTCATTTTGCATGTAATAAATTGTATAGAAATGAAGAATGACATTTAAACTTCCCTTTATAGCATTCTAGTTCAGCTAACCACATTCCAATCTGTATGTAATTTTTCATTTGACTAATCACCATGTTCACTTTTCCTATTTATTGTTCCACTGTCTGCTTCTGGCTGTAATTTGCCTTAATCATTTATTTTATATTTGGTTTATTGAAATAAATTGTAGAAGAAACACTGTTTAAACTCAGTGGAACAATATGTCAAAATGAAATGGTTTTGCTTTCTCTTTTCTTTCTCTTCTCCTGTCCTTGATTTCTCTCTACCCCTGTACTCAGTGTATTCTTTATGAGAATTATAATATTGTACATTGACATTGTTATTGTTGTAAAATTTTCACTTCTACCCATTTTTCCCTGGGAAATGACAAACAAAAACTTCAGCCTACCCAGGTTTCTAAATGAAAATGCCCAAATTCAAATCAGATCAACTGAAATGGCAATCCATTAAAGCCTTCTTAAAGAATTATTGCTTACATCATTTGTCGAGCTGAGACAATCCAAACCGCTGATTCCACAGAAGGTCAGTTCAACCTGCTTAAATTATGGTGACTCAAGATGAATGAGTCCTCATTCAGACTGCCCTTGTTCAATAGTTAGCGGCATAATGAAACTTTAACCCTTACTGCATTAAATGAGCTTTCACAACAGATATAGGCAGTCCTCTATTTACCATGTTTCAAGTTCCAAACAAATGATCCTTAGAACATTTCTAAATTAACACCCTGTCAGTTAGGAGAGTAAGTTAGAGAAGTTTTTCAATTTGGTGATGTGTGTCTCCTGTCCATGGGATCCAGCCAGAATGATTTCTACATGCTAAAATTACATAGTTTTCTCTAACCAAGCTATATCTGTAGTGAAACGGTAATTAAACATTGGTGAATTTGGTCACAAGCATAATCTGCATTATTTTAGGCTAAAACCTGTTTTCAGATTTCATCTAGCAGGGTTCTGAACCACAGTGACACAACCATGTGGCCTGGTCATCAAGTCTCTAGTTGGGCTGATGATTTTTAACATTCCAGAGTTATAAATATTCTCTTGCAGACCCTTCCTTTAGTATTCTCTGTTTTAATATTTCCATTTGTGTTAATTAAAACCTGATTTATAGCCTGCTTCTTTGGGGAGTTAAGTCACGGCTGATGGGGCCTATAGTCATCACTGTCTACTGAATCGTGGTAGGAGTTCTTAATCCCATATCTGCTTTGGGTGATGTTGAATTTAGGAATTTAGGACTTTTAGCTCTAACTGGATGATAAAACAGCGAACAGCAGAGTGGCCCCAAATTGTATCTGAAGAGGGAAAATATTCCTTACATTCTAACACAACTTGGCTTCACCTTCATAGAACATCAGTTTTTATTTTGTGACACTAACCTCCTTTACAAAACTAGGGTTCAGGTACAGAGCAGTATTTCACCAGAATTTCAGGTTGTAAGACATGGGAGTTATGGAGCAATAGGGACTCATCTCTCTCATTCAACCCACATATTCAATCTGTCACTACATTGTGTTGGTCCAACCTTCACAACATCCAGCCTTTCCGCTCCATCTAAACTGCTAACATTTTAATCCAAGCACCTATCCTGCCTTGATTACTACATCAGCCTCCTTGCTGACCTCCCTGGTTCCTGTCTCTCCCTACTCCAGTCCATATTTCACACTCCTCCTGGATCATTTTTCTACAAAAATGTTCAATCCATGTTCCCCCACTCATTCATTCAATCCTATTTACCGAATGCTTACTGTGTGCCAAGCAGAACCTCCAGTTGTTGCCCATCCACTTTCTCATCAAACAGAAATGCCTTACCATTGGTCTTAAAGCATTCAATCACTTTGCCTCCTCCTACCATTCCTTGGTTCTTTCCTACTACAACGCAGGCCACACACTTCACTCCTCTAATGCTAATCTATTCACTGAGCCTCAGTCTCATCCATCTCACTGCTAACCCCTCTCCCACGTCCTGTCTCTGGCCTAGAATGCTCTCCCTCTTCATATATGACAGACGATGACTCTCTCCACCTACAAAGCCTTCTTGAAGGCACATCTTCTCCAAGAAACCTTCACTGACTTGGACCTTATTTCCTCTCTTCTCCCACTTCCTTCTGCATTGCCCTTGCACTTGGATTGCACCCTCTATTCACCCTTCCCTCAGCACTACAGTTCTTATGTCCGTGTCCATAATTTATTTCAATCCATCAATCAAGTTCACTGAACACTTATTGTGTGCCGAGCACTGGTGCTAAGCACTTGGGAGAGTACACCACAACAATAGAACAGACACATTCTCTTCCTACAATGAGCTTACAGTCTAAAGGGGAAGACAGGCATTAATATAAATAAATAAATTACAGATATGTTTATCAGTGCTGTGGGCCTGGGGTGTGGTGAATAAAGGGAGCAGTCAGGGTGATGCAGAAGGGAGTGGGAAAAGAGGAAATGAGAGCTTAGTCAGGTAAGACCTCTTGGAGATGTGCCTCAATAAGCTTTGAAGGAGGGGAGAGTAATTGTCTCTCAGATATGAAAAGGGAGGGCATTCCAGGTAAGAGGCAGAACGTGGGCGAGAGGTCGGTGGCAAGTTAGATGAGATGGAAGTACAGTGAGTAGGTTGGCGTTAGAGAGGTATGGCGGGCAGAATGGGTTGTAGTAGGAGAGTAATGAGGTAAAGTAGGAGGGGGCAAGGTGTTAGAGTGCTTTAAAGCTAATGATAAGGAGTTTCTGTTTGATGCGATGGTGGATGGACAACCACTGGAGTTTCCTGAGGAATGGGGAACACGGACTAACGGTTTTGTAGAAAAGTGGTCTGGGCAGTAAAGTGAAGTATGGACTGGAGTGGGGAGAGACAGTTAGGTCAGCAAGGAGGCTGATAGAGTAATCGAGGCAGGGTAGGACAAGTGCTTGGATTAAAGTGATGGCCGTTTGGTTGGAGACGAAAGAGCAGATTTTTGCGATGTTGTGAAGGTTGAATTTATATATTTATATGAATCTCTGTTTCCCCATCTAGACTCTACGTTTGTTGTGGGCAGAGAACATATCTACCAACTCATATATTGTACTCTCCCAAACGTTTAGCACAGTGCTCTGCACACAGTAAGTGCACAGTAAATATGACTGATTGATTAATAGTCAGCCTGGCCTATTGGAAAGTGTATCAACTTGGGAGTCAAAACATCTGGGCTCTGATCCTGGCTCTGTCACTTGCCTGCAGTGTGACCTAGAGCAAGTCACTTAACTTCTCTGTGCCTCAATTCTTTCATCTGTAAAATGGGGATTCAATAACTATTTTCCCTTCCTCTTAGACTGTTAGGACTCTGCCTGATCTAATTATCTCCTCAAAGTAAACATGTCCAAAACAGAACTCCTCGTTTTCCCACCCTGCCTTCCTCCTGACTTTCCTATCATTGTATACAGCACCAACATTCTCCCTGTTTTACTAGCCTGTAAACTTGGCATTATCCTCATTAAACCCACACATTCAGTCTTTCACAAATCCTGTTGGTACTGCCTTCATAGCATCAGTAAAACCTACCCTTTCCATCCAGACTGATACCACGCTGATACAAGCACTAATTTTTTCCTATATCACTAAATTCCAGCCTTGCCTCTCCATCCAAACTGCTAGTTCCAAGCACTTATATCATGTCTTGACTATTGCATCTGCCTCCTTAGTGATCTCTCTATCTCCTGTCTCTCTCTCCTCCAATCGTTGGTTCACTCTGCTGCCTGGCTCATTTTTCATCTATCTCACCACTGACCCCTTGCCCACATCCTCCCTCTGGAACTCCCTCCTCCTTCATATCTGAGAGACCACAATTCTCTTCACCTTTAAAGCCTCATTAAAATCACATCTCCAAGAGTCCATCCCTGATTCAACCCTCTTTTCTCCTGCTCCCTCTCCCTTCTGTATCACCTACTCACTTAGATCTGTACCCTTTAAGCAGTTGATATTCACCCCAATGTCAGCCCGACAGCATGTATGTACATATCCATAACTTAATCATTTATTTTAATGTCTGTCTTCCCCTCTAGACTGTAAGCTCCTTGTGGGCAGGGAAGGTGTATACCAACTCTGTTGTACTCTCCCAGGTGCTTGTTACAGTGTTCTGAACATAGTACCCACTCAATAAATAACACTGATTGATTGAATGATTGATAGAGAAGCTGGACAAAGAGTGTGAGCTGGAGAATTGCAGATGAAGAAAACCAATGTGCAAGTTGGTAGACTTGAAGTCAGTTGTCAGGTGTTTTTGCCTGTTGCATTTGTACCTTGGTGGTAAGGTCCCCTGTAATGTCCAACAAACTAAGTATGATGCTGACTTTTATTTTACTGTTCATGTGGAGAAGTATCTCAGGAGCATGTGTAGGCCTACAGATGGAAATTAAAGTTAGCTGCATAGCAAAATTTTCAGAGCAAAACTAAAAAACTTTACAAAGGACCTTGTTTGAAAAAGTATAACCTAATAATTCATCATGTTATAGTACCAGGTATATGAAGAACATGGAGTCATGTTTTAGGCTTCCTGTGCTCTTGTCTTTGAGGCACAGTGTGCAACTATGAACATTATTTTCACTGATTTATATATAACTTTCCAGTAAAATTGTTAAATAATGTATATGCATTACTAATGTATATAACAGTTTTTGAAGTTTAGGTCGTATTTGAAGATATACCATATGTATTGAGTTGTTCATTTTTCCTTTGCTTTGTCTTCCTGTTATATTTTAAGCATTTAATTTACATGAGTTTCTCAGAAAGTTTCATTAACAAGCTGTTTCAGCCTCTTAACTCTCTCCTTAAACCCTCTTCTTCTCCTCCTCTCCAGTCTCTTGCAGAAAATGACCTTGCCACTCATTCATCAGTAAAGTTTCAACCATTAGACATCGTATCCCTAAAATCTATCCTGCTCCTCCCTCCTCCCCTCTTCAACTCTCTGGTCTTTTCCAGAAATATCTCAAGAGATCTCCCTCCTCCTCTTAAAAGCTATCCTCTCCCCCTGTGCCTCAGACCACTTCACTTCATATTAAAGCATTTGTTCCCTACCTTCTTTCCTCCCTGACAACTGTTCACTTTCTAATAGCTATTCCTCACTGCTTTTCAAGCATGCATTCCCTATCTTAAAAAAAAAAAATCCTCCCTAGACCCCCAAGGCATCCTCCTGTTACTGTCTCATCATTTTTGTTGAATGGTATTTGTGTTAAGCACTGTTTTTTTTTAAGGTACATGTTAAGCACTTTCTATATGCTAGGCACTGATCTAAGCGCTGGGGTAAAAACAGGTTATTCCCACATGGGACTCATGGTCTAAATAGAAGAAAGAACAGGTATTGAATCCCCATTTTGCAATTGAGGAAACTGAGGCCCAGAGAAGTTAAGTAACAGGCAAGCGGTAGAGCCGGGATCAGAGTCCAGGTTCTCCAGCTCCCTGGTCCATGCTTGAACAATATTAAAAATAATGATAATAATAACAATAATAATAATTATCATATGTGTTAAGTGCTTACTATGTTCCAGGAACTGTTCTAAGTGCTGGGGTGGGTACAAGCAAATCGACATTGTCCCTGTCCCACATGGGGCTCACAATCTGAATCCCCATTTTACAGGTAAGGTAACTGAGGCAGATAAATGAAGTGACTTACCCAAGATCACACAGCAGACATATGGCAGAGTTGCGATTAGAACCCAGATCCTTCTGCCTCACAGACCCGTGCAGTATCCACTAGACCATGCTGCTTCCTTATCTAATTTCCTTCCTACCATTCCTTTCCAAACATTTCAAGTTTACTTCACTTCCTCTGCTTCGACTCTTTCCTTGAACCCCTTTTACCTGGCTTCCATCCCCTACTGCCCTCTCCTCGGTCACCTCCTCCTTGCCAAATCCAACAGACTCAACTCCATCCCAATCCTTCTCAACCTCTCAGTTGCCTTCAACACTGTGAACCACCATCTTCTCCTGGAAAAACTATCTAAACTTGATTTCACTGACATTGTCCTCTCCTGGTTCTCTATCGCTGACTACTAACTGCCTCACACTCCCTAACTGTGGGTGTTTCCTTGATGCTTGGTTAACGGGTCCCCATCTATTCTCCATCTAAACCCACTTCCTTGGAAAAATCATTTGCTCCCATAGGTTCAATTGCCATTTATATGCAGATGACTTGTAAATCTAGCTGTCCAGCCCCAATCTCTCTCCCTCTCTGCAGTCTCACATTTCCTCCTGCCTTCAGGACATCTTCACCAGGATGCCCCACTATCTCCTCAAACTCAACGTGTCCAAAACTTCTCATCCTCCCTCCCATACCTTCTCTTCCCCCTGACTTTTCTATCACTCTAGACTATCCTTCCTGTCTTACAAGCCCACAACCTTGGCATTATCCTTGACTCATCTTTCCTTAAGTCTGCATATTTTATCAGTCAGTGAATCTTGTTCAGCCTATCTCCACAACATCTCTAGAATCTGCCCCTTCCTCTCCATCCAAACTGCTGTCATACTGGTTCAAGCACTTGTCATGTCCTGCCCCAACTACCATGTTAGCTTCCTTGCTGATCTCCCTGCCCCCAGCCTCTCTCCATTTCAGTCCATACTCCCTACAGTGTCATAGATCATCTTCTAAAAGCCTCACGTGGTGCACATCTCTCCAAGATTTAAACTTTCTTAGAGCTTCCCATAAAACACAAATTCCTTCAAAGATATCCACCAACTTTATGCATCTTTCACATTAGCTCTCTTTACCTGCTGCTCCTCAGATAGCACTCTTTTCTCGGGCCCAAGCTTCCTTCTAACTGTACCCTTATGTCGACTCTCCACTCACTGTTTTCCCTGGTTGGAACTCCTAACCCTCCTCCTCCCCACCCCTCACCCCCCAGTCCATCAGACCACAGCTTAGCATGAAGTTTTGCATTCAGTATGTGTCCAAACAGTGGTTTATTGACTGATGGAATAAGAACAGAGATCATGTGAAGTAGCAGGGCTTACTGACTTCTAAGCTCATTGTGAATCTGATGATCCATTGTTACCATTGTGCTTGGAGATGGCAGGGGCACTTCAAGGCTACCATGAGTCAGTTATCATTATGATATAGATAATTATACAATAATATCATATATAATACATATGTAATATCAAATTTAATTTTAATTTGAGAGATGAATTATACAGATTCAATCCTCCTTATACAAACTCATTTTCTTTCCTGAAAGAAAAAGGAAAGAAGCAGGTCTATGTGAGATTATGTTTTTGAGAGTAAAAAGTGAATTGTTGGCCATTTGTTGCACTGCCTATTTGGTTAAAGCAATGTCTATATCTCATTGCCAACATTAGCTTCATCATCGGTATTTATTAAGCACTCACTTAATATAGAACACTCTACTTGATGTAGCTTAATTTCATCCAAATACAGTGTAGGAATATATGTCCCAAAAGAAAGCTCTTTAAATCTGTAACTAATATTTTCTGATTAAAAGGTCATGCTTTGAGGTTTTTTTTCAATTCCAATTCCAACTTGAATGATTTCTTAATAGGTTTCGGGAATGACATAGAAAACCTCTACATCTAAGCAGTGTGCCAAGACAAAATATGACAATAACCGAAAACATCAGGTAAACAAACCATTACAACATTATGCAGAGCTAGATGTTCCAAATCACTGCAACCCATCTTATTATTACATGCCTAAGTGATCCCTAGAACCACATAAAGCCGTGCAAGGAAAGACTGTGCAAATAGCAAAGCAGGTATTTTGACTAGCTGCCAATCTTTAGAATCTTTGCATTTGTGGTTTCATAAAATGTACTCGTCAATGATAAGTATGATGTTTGATTCCGATTTTCTTGTTGAAGCCAACTCATGATTATGGATGTCTTGGGATAAATTGCACTGTTTCTTCCACTGGGTCTTCACACCAGAGGTAAGAGCTGTATTCTCCGCTTTTATATTCACAATTTAAGCTTCTCTGTGGGCAAGTAGTCAAACTACTTTATGTACCTTTCACTCTCCTTCTTCCTCCTCCCAACCTCAAATTCTCAATCTCTAACAGTGGGAAGTTTGCAGTCTCATAGCAGAGCTGTCAGAAAAGGGAAAACATGTCAGCTTCTAGGGAAGTTTCACTGTAGTCCTGACATCGTTTCGGGGTTGTGATGCCTGCCCATAAGGAAGTATGGAGCCTCTCCATCATGCATAAAGTGGGCATCCCTTGCCAACATAAGGCTCTCTTAAAACAGACAATCCCTATTATCCTATATGCCTGGAAAGGAGGATGGAGGTGGAGAGAGAAAGGCAGAAAATGTGGGAAAATAACAACTGAATATGAATTATTCAGATTTGAATGCGTTATTTTTACTGCCACCAGAGATTGAATTCTTATTTTTGTGCAACATAGTCCAGTTCATTCCTGTCACAGCATAAAAGAATTAATATAGACAGTCACCTGGGAAATTCAGACAATAGAACGCTTTCATTTGAATAAGAAAAACCAGCACTGCAAAAGGTTTTCACTGTGCCCACCCAACAAAGTTTTGCAGCCCAAGAGATAAATGCAGTTATGTTTGGCAAATAACCTTGTACCTCCAAAGACCTTACTGGACCCAGCTGTTGAATGAAGACTATCTTTATTTCACCTCATAGCCTAGGGAGCTGTAGGAGTTTTGCAAGTAAAGTGTTTCCATAAGCAGCCGCTCATGCTGGCAGCACCCTTTCATCCATGATTTATACGAAAATTGAGTCTCAACTACTGTGGAGTTCAGATTTAGTTCAGAGAAAAAACATTACTGTAAGCAAAGTCATAAAAGTGGTATCATCGTCTGCATCCCTCCCCATCCACATGCCTTCTCCTTGTATAATTGAGAGAAAGGAATGTGTTGATTCATCACTTCAGGTTCTTACGGCTGCCGTGCCAGGAGCAAAATTTGTTGTGTCCCCCCAGAATATAAAATGCAGATGGATCATCTGGGGACTTTGTGACTTGTGAGCAGACAGCAGGAACCTGGTTTTCCCAGAGTTAAAGGTTCAGAGAACAGTTTTACAATATTTTAGGGGGACTAGAATATTCCTGTAGCTAAATGCATTCAAGCTTATTCTTGCTTTCTCAGTTTCCCACAGTCTATCATTTCCAAAGTGCACAAGTGCTGCAGGTGCCTTTTTATGAACTCCAAAATTCTTTCAGCACTAGATTCCTTAATTAACATTTTCCCTAATAGGCAATTTTCCAACCATTCTTTTACTACCGCTCTGCTTACAATAATGAACCTTTTATTAACCATTTGGAAGAAAGCTAGGAACTGCACAATTTCCAAAATGTTAATTTTAGCCAGTCCTATTCAAGTCAAAAATGATTGACAGCAAGAGGGGATTTGGTTAGATCTAAGGATGAACTTTTTGACTGCATGGGTGACGAATGAGTATCACACACACTACCAAGAGAGACTGTAGAATCTGTATCCCTGGATTTGGAATAATCAAACATCTGCCCTGCCTAGAGGGCAGGGTCTTGGCCAGATCCCCCAGGAAGCAGGTTTCTTGGATTCTATCAGACTATTGCAAACTCAGAGACTAATGCAAAGAGGAAAGCAGCATAAGGATATATTTGAGAAGTGAACTGACTACTTTACATTTAATTGATAAATTGGAGAAATGTACTTTATTTTAACACAGAATTTTTCTGTATGATTGCAAATAAATATTTAGGGAAAGGATTAACCATAATATTAATAATATCTTATTATTGTTATTGTTATGAGAAGCAGCATGGCTTAGTGGAAAGAGCACAGGCTTGGGAGTCAGACGACATGGGTTCTAATCCTGAGTCTGCTGCTTGTCTGCTGTGTGACCTTGGGCAAGTCACTTAACTTCTCTGTGCCTGTTACCTCATCTGTAAAATGGGGATTAGGACTGTGAGCCCCACGTGGGACAGCCTGATTACCTTATATCTACCCCAGAGCTTAGAACAGTGCTTGGCACATAGTAAATGCTTAACAAATACCATAATTATTATTATCACTATTGTAGCATAGTATTGCAAAAATTATAATTATTATTGAAATAATTATCCCACATGGGGCACACTGTCTATGTTAGAGAGGGAACAGGTAGTGAGTGAATCCCCATTTCACAGATGAGGTAATTGAGGCAAAGAGAAATTTATTGACTTGCCCAAGGTCATACAGCAGGCAAGTGGTAGAACCAGAATTAGAATCCATGTCCTCTGACTCCTAGGCCCATGCTCTTTCCACTAGGCCAGACTGCTTCTCAGGATGCACCTGAGTGTCAAACTAATACATTTAGCTACATTAAGGAGAGGTTTCCAGATAAAATGCTTTCAGTGAACCATGTAAATGATGAATCAAATGACAGACTGAAAACAAATCTTGATCCTTAAACCCATGCACCTCAACTCATCAGAGAGTTGACCCTTTTTGTCTTCTTCAAGCCCCTCTTTATCACCATCATCATCAACAACAACAGCAGCAACAAAGGCATGAGCATTTATTGAGCTACCTCTGTATTTGGAGGTCTTCATTAGTTACTTGGGAACATGGGCTAAAAGTAAAGGACTTGGTCCATTCATTTAAAGAGTTACAATGTAATGGAGATGAGCAAACATAGGTACATACATTAGATGTAAGAGAAAGAAGATAGATACAAATGATTAAAACCAAAGCCAACAAATGATTTAAATAAAATTATAAAATGGATATACTCATGAGTGTCTAGGGCAGAGGGAGTTCTATGCAGGGGAAAGCCAAGATCCATGGGTCAGAGCCTAGATTGTTCTATTAAGCGGTTAGTTTAGGAAGAGCAAAGAGTGCAAGCTCTGTTGTAGTCAGAGAAAAGAGTAAACAGATAAGGAGACAACTGGTAGAGAGTCCTAAATCCACTGGTTAGGCATTTGTGATTAATTTGGAGAGAAATGGGTGGCCAGTGAAGGATTTTGAGAAGGTGAATGACATATTCTGAATGCTGTTCAAGAAAAATGATCCAAGCAGCTGTACTAGGATGAACTTAAGACCGCTTATCCCAGAAGATATAGTAATCCACCAGGAATTTCTTTAAAATTATATTAAGGTCCACCTTGCAGACAAGCAATTCGGGAGAGAAGAGGAAAAATATTTAATTCTGTCCAATAAAATGATACCTTCCATTTGGGTCCTCCATCACTTTGGTCTTGGTGTGGTTGATTCTCAAATCTACCTCCCCAGTCCTGACCTCTCTCCTTCTCTGTAGTCTTATTTCCTCCTGCCTCTAGGCCATCTCTACTTGGATGTCCCTATGACACCTCAACCATCACATGTCTGAAACAGCACTTCTCATCTGCCAACCCAAATCCTGTCATCCCCTTGACTTTCCTATTACTGTGGATAGCACTGCCATCCACCCTGTCTGACAAGTCCATAAACTCATAAGCTCATAGCATGACACTTTGGAGATTGCCAGGATAATGTCAAGCATAGTATAGGCCATGTTTTAGATAAGATTAAATATAGGATATTTGTACCTATTACAACTGAAAAGAAAACATTTGAAACTCTAGAAATATCTTAAGGTATAGCTTCCTGAAACACTTTTTTGATATTGATCTGTATTTCTATTTTTCCTCAGATTTCAATAACACAACCTCCTTTCCATGCTCATTTTGAACTTAAAATAGCTAAATTGTGGAAGTGGTATGGGACTTATAATTCCTTTTGGCAGTCCTCATTGATTTTAAAGCTACATGGTCATTAATTGCCAGTAATATCTCCTAATCCAGGTGAAATTGATTAGCAGTTAGAGCTATTTTTTCTGTTTGGTTTAAGAAACTACCCACCCCAGACTGGAGGTTGTGACATCATTAATTCCGTTCTGCTACTTTAAGGGCAATTAATAATCAATTTTCCTCCTGCTCCCTCTAATTTATATTGTAACAAGGACAAAATAGTCTATTTAGTCTGACTGAGAAATACGTAGCAAAAGAGTCTCCAGCATTAGCAGAAATCTTCTCATTTATGGGCTTGCATTTTTAAATCTTTGTTTTAAATCTGTGTTTTAAATCCAGTTTTAAAATCAGTTATATAAGTAGAAGGCACCTCGTACTCTTTCATTCTCAGTTCATAACAACTGTATCGATCTGCACCACTTAGGTCCATTTACTGAAAAAAGGACTTTCCACATATTTGCCTTAATTTTTGACCCATTTCACATTACCTAATTCTTTCAATGAACTGAACCACAAAGTCTTGAAGGCTTTTTATAAGGTGTTCTTCCATTAAGCACTTAGTACAGTGCTCTGCACTCAATAAGCGCTCAATAAATACAATTGAATGAATTATTTTCTTAGTTCATTTAGGCCAGCCATCATCGGCAGAATTTTCTGAACCAGGTTGAGTTTGCCATGCCATTTGCTTATATAAATGACCTAAAATGTTTTTCTGCAGTCAGCTGGAATAGAAAATGGTCATCTCTCACAGTATTAGCTAATTGACCTTCATACTGAGGCCAACTTACCCTCTTTGATAGGAACACAGTTTAAATGAAACTCCACAATAATTAATATGTATCTACTGCTAATAAGTGTGTTGATCCTAGGAAAAAATCCATACCATGCTGCCCCCTGCTGTAAGTAAGCAAGCTGAAAAATACTGCACATCTTTTCTACCCAAGCTTAATATGTGAAGCACTATATTTAAACCCACAAAACCAAATGCTCAATCAATGCCAAGTTTTTTCCTCCACTTTTGAGACAAATAATACCAATATTATAACTGAGATGTCATACTGATTCTAAGAATTTTGGGTTTCACAATGAACTGAAAGATAGTGCACATGCTGGCATGGAAAGCCAACCCATTTCTCAACCAGGAATATATTGTTTTCTTCTGGTAAAATGGAATATCAAACCCAGAAAGCTGATGTAATATATATATATATGTGTACACACACATATATGTTGAGGGAAGTAATTACCCAATTGCTTTGATTTTTATGTTTTATCAGCTATTTTATATGCATTATGGTAATATAATCATAACTGAGAAAAGTATACCGTATGCTAAAGACTTTTATTTTACAGTTAATCTTTTCAAAAGCAATGTGGTAGAGAATAATGAATAGCTTTAATCCAGTCTCCACATGAAAACCCAGATGAAGAGTTGACTTAATCTGTAATCCTCAAAATAAAATAATAATAAAAATTATAATGATAATACTAACACTAATAAGATGCAACAGAAAGTAGCATGAAATAACTGAAAACCATTGATAAGAAATGACATTTTTATTAAATGCAGGATCTTCTGATTCCTCTCTTCATAGATTTAAGAAATAGTGCTCCATATATTTCTTCTTCTAACGTTCAAATTAGGATCTTCTTTCCCATTTTTGTAAAAGACAAAGTTTTAGAGTACTGGATATATGTAGGCATCAAATATGCTCTGTGTTTGAGAAGCAGCGTGGCTCAGTGGGAAGAGCACAGGCTTTGGAGTCAGAGGTCATGGGTTCGAATCCTGCTCTGCCACTTGTCAGCTGTGTGACTGTGGGCAAGTCACTTAACTTCTCGGTGCCTCAGTTACCTCATCTGTAAAATGGGGATTAAGACTGTGAGCCCCACATGGGACAACCTGCTTCCCCTGTGTCTACCCCAGCACTTAGAACAGTGCTCGGCACATAGTAAGCACTTAACAAATACCAACATTATTATTATTATTGTATAGTCACAATTGAACAGGGGTTATTACTGTGAGATGCCAAGGAACGTGGTCTAGCTACTTTATGAAAAATACTTTTCCCTCACATAGAATTGATTTTTGAAACCTCCAGAAATATCTGTATTCCCCAATCTTATCAGGTTATTACTTGACTCACTTTTTTATTGTCTTACCCATAACCATAAGTGCCACAGTCATTCCATAATTGGATGCTTTTGTACCAACTTTGAGTTTAGTGAAGGTTAAATTTTCATAAGTATATCCCTAATCTGACAATCTTTTCTGATCTTGCAGGATGAATTATTCCTCAAAATTGGTCTGATTTGAACATCTTGTAAGACATATCATTGTCTCGAGAATTCTTGCTGATTGACTTAACTCTAATACAATTGAAAATGACAATGGTCTTCTGTGTCTGGCTCTGGAAAGAGGCTGGTGTTTATTGCATTTTTGATTTACAGTCACTTAGCTGCATTTCATGAATTGCATGGAAAAAATTCCTGCACTATGTGTAGAGACATTGATTTTCTATCTTTTGGTGGAGAGTGTATAAAAACTCTCCCTAATTTGATATTTGGTGGTCTATGAAATATCTTCTGAATTTAAAAATTAGAGGAACAAGTTAACTAAATATTGCAATGACAATTTTATTATGAAAATGGATCAGATCTTCAGGTATGATAATTGCACAAATAAGTTCAACTTAAAATGATTTCCTTATCAAAATTGCCTATGAGAGACTATAAGTATCACCGGAGTTATTCCTAAGTACTTGGAAAAGTGATTCCCCTTATGGTGACCTTTACATACAAATTTCATTACAGCAATCCTGGGTTGAACACAAGGACCTATAAATTGCCTTCTATTAAATTATATTAATTATGCTGAATACTGTTCAAGACAGTTTACTAATTGCCTCAAAAGCCAGTTCATCATTTTTCATATCTACCTAACATTGGTGTAGGCTTTAACACATGAAATAACTCTGAATAGAATATTGAGAGGACTGCAGAAATCAAAAAATTGGATTTCAGAAAAACTTGGAACATATAAAACCCTTCCAGTGTAAAACCTATTACACTTTAACCTTTACTAGTTTGTGGAATAATCAGGAAAGGATTTTTTAATAGTGAGAGCCATTTCTTTATTGTGTAGGGCTACTGAACCCAGTGGTGAATCAATCCGCCAACTGAATTGATGAGTTGTTTCACAGAATTTGGTTCAGTGGGATTCAGGCTGTGTGACTTAGTCAGCTGTGTGACTTTGGGGGAGTCATTTAACTTCTCTGTGGCTCAGTTACCTCATCTGTAAAATAGGATTCGAGATTGTGAGCTCCTCGTGGGACAGGGACTGTGTCCAACCTGATTATCTTGTACCCACCCCGGCTCTTAGTACAGTGCCTGGCACACAGTAAGCGATTAACAAATGCTATTATAATTATTATCATCTTAATGTTAAGAATTGCACATAGGTGGAATTGATGGAACTGTTGTAGAATTCTTCTAGGTTTGGCATCTGTGGAGGACCCAGGTTTCCCAAACATACAGAAGAATGGACAATAAAATTCTTAAAATAAAATTCCAAGTCTTAATGCTATATTGTTGACAGAGACTATCAGTCTTCCAAAGGACATGCTATCAATCACATGTATTAAACACTTACTGTATGCAGAGCACTGTACTTTACTAGCTTTGTGAATTTGGTTCTCTATCTCCCTATCTAATGGTTCATTGTTGGAAAGTGTGCTATTTAGAGAGTAGAATTCAATAACCACCTTCACCTCTGTGTCAATGATAAAGATCCTGTATTTCCTAGGTTTGGTGGGTGCTCCCTGCTAGATAGCAGCCTTTTGTTTCCTCTCAGTGCCAGGAATGGCATTTTATAATCTGAAGGGTGGCTATACTATTCTACCACAATAAGCAATATTTTAATTAATATACTACTCAATCCTAAAAAATCTAGAACCCAAATATGGGGAGCTCTGTAGCTGAGCAATAAATGGTACCCTAGCAGTCTGAAAGGGTTAATAGGAGTTGCTCAATGTTGAAGGTTAACAGCCAGTGGCTGACAAACCAGAGAGAATAAGTGGATTTGCCCATTGGTCTTGTCATTTCACTTAGTTCACTGTGGTCCAAAAACCAAAGTAGTTTTGACAACCCAGTGCTTACTTGCTTCTGGAAGAGGTGTCTGAGGCTGAAAACTGGGAAGCCTGATCCTCTTCCAGTTAATGAACTATCTCCTCTGGGTCAACACTCCTGACCCAACCAGAAGGTGGCAGGGACCATTAACAGGTCTCTCAGTGTTGCACCCAGGTCTTGGGACAGCTTAGTTCTGACATTTGATTTTTTCATGTTTGGGGTTCATATCTTCCCATGTTCTATAGGAAGAAACAAAGATCCCTTAAGAAGATCAGTTGGAACAATTCCATTTAGCAATGCATTTTATTCAGAATACCTCACTGAAAACATCTGGGAAAATATAGAAAATCTTTACTTTCCTGAAAAGACATAATTAGTGTGGGTAATTCTTATGTTGTGATAAATGTACCTTGTACATTAGTGCTGATGACACATATTTGCTAATGATTTTAGTGTCATTTGGCTTGGAAATTCTATCAAGTCCCAATTTTACTAATGTTACTGATGAGGTCAATAGTCAATTCACTCTTTTCTCATTTTATGTAATATGCTCATAATAATAGCTGCCAATATAAGCACTAAAATCAAATTGTATCATATTTCCAAGCACTGCCTTGAACTGACTCACCTCATACCCTGAACCAAACATTGTCTTTGAACTGGGGTCTGGCAAAGCATACTTGGTCATTAGATTTATTACTTATTTTATTATAATATTTGGTCCTGCTACAAAAGCAACCTGAGCAACATTTAATAATGTTTTAGAAGGTCTTACATTACATTCCCAAATCCAGATTTCACATACCCAGGGAATTTATCTCTTCAACCTTGAAAAGTAGCATATTGGAATAAATGGTTTGATGTCTGACATTCCAAAAACCTCAGAAATCTGACCCATGGGGTGATTTCTACTACTTCAGGAACCCAACTCCATCTTCAATATTGAGGCTGCATGGCACACACCTCTCCAACTTTAAGCCTAATATTTACTCACTAAGGGTTACATCATTGATTTCAAATAATAATAATAAATGATAAAGGTATTTGTTCAGTGCTTACTATGTGCCAAACATTGTTCTAAGCACTGAGATAGATACACGCTTATCAGATTGTCCCATGTGGGGTCACAGTCTTAATCCCCATTTTACAGATGAGGCAACTGAAACACAGAGAAGTTAAGTGATTTACCCTAAGTCACACAGCTGACAAGTGGCAGAGCCAGGATTAGAACCCACGATCTCTGCCTCCCAAGTCTGTGCTCTTTCCACTAAGTCATGCTGCTTCACAGCACCTCCAAAGTCTGTAGAGAAGAGGATTCACTCTGAAAATAGCCTGAAAACCCCTTCAATTGTTTGGTCACAAGGGCTTTGTTGTTCCTCAAGGTCAGTGCCCTGAACTTTGAGGTAAGTGCCAATAAAACCTCAAGAGGCCCTGAGCTCCCTGCAGATAAACAATGAGGGTATTTAGACTTATACTATCCGCTCAGGTCTCCAGGATCTCCAGGTTTAGGCTCAGTCCTGCCAATTCCAGATCATTTCTAATGGAATTACATTTTTTTTTCTTAAAATGGATGCACCGGACATGTTTGTTGTTGTTGTTTTTTAACCTTCAAGTTAGAAACATGAACAAATTGAAAAGAATCACTGTATATTCAGACATTTTAAACTCAATGATTTGTTTAAAATGCCATCTTTCCTATGAAACAATTTTTCTGAATGCTCACTTCTCCCTAAGTAATGATTATCATGTTTCAAACTCTAGAAAGACCCTTTCATATGATTATGTAGTTGATGAAATACACCAATATACAGCAACAGCCTAGTACCACTTTACTATGAGCTGTGCCTTTGGTACTAGAGAGCTTTTGGAAGGATTTGCAGCTCATACAGCTTACAAATAGGTCCTTCAGACTCCGTTTTAGTGGCCCCTATTAATAGCAGATTGTTTTCATATACACTTGAATAGTTAATCTGCTTTTGTATTACTGAGAGTAGTAGAGAGTGGCAAATTACTACAGTAGTTGTCACGATGAATTTTGAATTTTTACAGAGATGTTCAAAGGCCTGAAAGAATTCATGTCATCAGTGTTAAATAATTTTCATATCATGATGCCTAGATAGGGTTCCTGGACAAAGTCTTTTGTTAAATATTTGTACTTACATTTGCCTTTCCCAAATGAACTTTTTCCAATTTTGCTTGCCCATAAGATTTTTAAACCAACATTGGTAGTTTGAATTTGGATCTGGTAACAAATATCAGTCATTTATATTACCGATTCAGGAGAGGTGCATTTAGAAACATGGTATATGTAAACATGGTACCTGAAGTAAACATGACCAGTATAAATTTGAACCTAAATCATGCCAGTTAAATTTGAAAAATGGTACTATAACAAATAATTAAAAATGAAACCTCTAATAGTCAGCTAACAATCAATTGTTAAATATCCAGGTCCCCATAATAATAATAATAATTATAATGTTGGTATTTATTAAGTGTTTACTATGTGCCAAGCACTGCTCTAAGCACAGGGGGAGATACAAGGTCCATCAGGTTGTCCCACGTGGGGCTCACAGTCTTAATCCCCATTTTACAGATGAGGTAACTGAGGCACAGAGAGGTTAAGTGACTTGCCCAAAGTCACACAGCTGACAAGTGGCGGAGCCAGGATTAGAACCCATGACCTCTGACTCCCAAGCCCGTGCTCTTTCCACTAAGCCACGCTGCTTCTCATAGGAGAGGAAGAGGGGGAAGAGAAACAAAGGAGAGAGGGAATGGAAAGTTGATGAGGGGGAGAAAGAGAAACAATACAAGAGAAAAAAAGAAAGCAGGAGAGCAAACATAGTGGGAGAGGGGGACCCCAGAAAATGCATTTGATGAATGAGGTTCTTGATGGATTAATTTTAATTTGTGGAATATAGACAATGGAATTTTTCAACATTAATAATAAAGAGGGGAATAATCCATTGAAGCCCTTAATTTTACTTAGGGTTGCTGAAAACCTGAAAGTTGACTAAAAATCTGTTTCTTAACCTAGGCTGACCAGACACTCATCCCCGTAGGAGGACTGAAAAGGTTATTCACATTACATTACTTCAAAAACTGAGCACCTTCCTGTTTCTGTGACATATAAAGCCCTAGTTTTCTGCATAATCTGAGGTTGAAAATGGGAGTATTACCTGAAACAACCATAAAGCAATCCTCTTTTTTACACTCAGCATGGTCAGGAGTTCATTCAAGTGAGCTCTGTAAACTCCAAGCAAGCAGCCATTGATTGATTGCTTGAAAAGAGCACACTGACTAATAATCATGTCTACTAATTCTATTGTATGCTCCTTAACGCTTAGTAAAGAATTTTGCACTCAGTCAATACTTTTGATTGATTCATTGATTGATTGATAATTGTGAAACACCAGAATGCATTTCCAAAGAAGATTATCCAGTATTCTTTTCTGAAAATATTTTAAAAATACTAGATAGTTGAGGGAAGTCTGCCTAAATACTAGGGGATGGACATGGTTAAACTTAACTTGACCCATTCCAGCCTTCCGATTCTAGTAATCTATTCATTCAATAGTATTTATTGAGCGCTTACTATGTGCAGAGCACTGTACTAAGCGCTTGGGATGAACAAGTCGGCAACAGATAGAGACAGTCCCTGCCGTTTGACGGGCTTACAGTCTAATCGGGGGAGACGGACAGACAAGAACAATGGCAATAAACAGCGTCAAGGGGAAGAACATCTCATAAAAACAATGGCAACTAAATAGAATCAAGGCGATGTACAATTCATTAACAAAATAAATAGGGTAACGAAAATATATACAGTTGAGCGGACGAGTACAGTGCTGTGGGGATGGGAAGGGAGAGGTGGAGGAGCAGAGGGAAAAGGGGAAAATGAGGCTTTAGCTGCGGAGAGGTAAAGGGGGGATGGCAGAGGGAGTAGAGGGGGAAGAGGAGCTCAGTCTGGGAACGCCTCTTGGAGGAGGTGATTTTTAAGTAGGGTTTTGAAGAGGGAAAGAGAATCAGTTTGGCCGAGGTGAGGAGGGAGGGCGTTCCAGGACCGCGGGAGGACGTGACCCAGGGGTCGACGGCGGGATAGGCGAGACCGAGGGACGGTGAGGAGGTGGGCGGCAGAGGAGCGGAGCATGCGGGGTGGGCGGTAGAAAGAGAGAAGGGAGGAGAGGTAGGAAGGGGCAAGGTGATGGACAGCCTTGAAGCCTAGAGTGAGGAGTTTTTGTTTGGAGCGGAGGTCGATAGGCAACCACTGGAGTTGTTTAAGAAGGGGAGTGACATGCCCAGATCGTTTCTGCAGGAAGATGAGCCGGGCAGCGGAGTGAAGAATAGACCGGAGCGGGGCGAGAGAGGAGGAAGGGAGGTCAGAGAGAAGGCTGACACAGTAGTCTAGCCGGGATATAATGAGATTACAGATCTCGTACAGATCTCGAGATACAAATCTAGATTACAGTTATAGTGATTCATTCATCCAGTTTTCAAATCGTCCACCTACTCTGCCACTTGTGTAATGTGTGGCCTCAGGCATGTTACTTCACTTCTCTGTGCCTCAGTTACCTCATCTGTATGGTCAGGGACTGTGTCCAACCCAATTTGCTTTTATCCACCCCAGTGCTTAGTACAGTGCCTGGCACATAGTAAGTCCTTAATAAATACCACAATTATTATTCTAGCCAGGAAGGAACAATACCAGATGCTTTTATGTCCAGCACTTAGGTTTTCATTGACTTGACTCCCTCTACCTCAGTCAATCAATGGTATTTACTAAGCACTTACTCTGTGCAGAGCACTATACTAAGAGTTTACAAGAGTTCATAAACACACAATCTGCCCTTTAAGGAGCTTACAATCTAGCAGGGGAGACAGACATTTAAATTGATTATAGGTATGGGACAGTATGGAGATCCCCAGTGGTAACCCATCTATCACCACATGAAACAGAAACTTGTTACCATCAGGTTTAAATCACTTAATCAGCTTTCCCCCACTTTCCTTTCATTCAGTTGTATTTATTGAGTGCTTACTGTGTGCAGAGCACTGTACTAAGTGCTTGGAAAGTACAATTTGGCAACAAATAGAGACAATCCCTGCCCAACAAGAGGCTCAATGATCTATTACAACCCAACCCACACTCTTAGCTCCCTGAATACCAACCTAGTCTCTGTATCTCACTCCTATCTACCCCACCACTGATTCCTTGCTCACATTCTTTCTTCGAACCTGGTACTTCCTCCCCCTTCATATCCTACAGTCCACCTTTCGCTCCACCTTCCAAACCCTCCAAAATTTCATCTCCTAGAGGCTTTCCCAGACTTAACCTTTTATTTACATGAAGCAGCATGGTGTTGTGGATAGATCACGGACCTGAGAGTCAGAAGGTCATGGGTTTAAATCACAGCCATGCCATTTGTCTGCTGTATGACCTTGGGCTGGTAGTTTCACTTTATTTGGCCTCTGTTACCTCATTTGTAAAATGCGGACTGAGACTGTGAGCTCACGTGGGATGGGTACTGTGTCCAACTTGATATGTTTGTGATCATCCCAGCGCTTATTACAGTGCCTGGCAAATAGTAAATGCTTAACAAATACCAAAATTATCATTATGATTATTATTCATTCATTCAATCATATCTACTGAGTGCTATGCAGAGCATTGTACTAAGCACTTGGGAGAGTACAATATAACAATAAATGGACACATTCCCTGCCTACAACAAGATTATAGTCTAGAAGGGGAGACAGACATTAATATAAATAAATGAATGAATTACAGGTAGGCATAAGTGTTCTTATTATTTCCCCTATCCACCCATTCCTCTGTGTCAACTAATCCTTAAGCATTTTGACACTTACCCCAGCCCCACAACACTTAAGTAAATATCTGTACAGTCTACTATTTCCTCTGTCCCTAATCTTATTGACCGTTTCCCCTGTAGACTGTAATCTCCTTGTTGGCAGGGTTCAAGTCTACCAACTTGGTTTCATTGTAATGATGATGATGATGACGGTATTTATTAAGCACTTACTATGTGCCAAGCACTGTTCTAAGCACTGGGATAGATACAATGTCATCAGGTTATCCCACATAGGGCTCACAGTCTTAATCCTCATTTTGCAGATAACTGAGGCACAGAGCAGTGAAGTAACTTACCCAAAGTCACATGGCTGACAAGTGGCTGAGCTGGGATTAGAACTCATGACCTGACTCCCAAACCCAGGCTTTTTCTGCTACCAAGCACTTACTACAGGGCACTGCACATAGTAAGTACTCAATAAATGCCATTGATCAATTAACTGTTTGATGCAGAGATGGGTGGGCAACCATTAGGGTTGTTGAGGAGTGGAGAAACATGCACAGAACTATTTTTTAGAAAAATGATCTGGGCAGTAAAGTATGGATTGGTAGGGAAGAGGCTGGAGACAGGGAGGTGAGTGAGGAGAATGATGCATTAATCTAGGCAGGGTAGGACAGGTCCTTGGACAGGGGGTAGTAGTTTGGTTAGGGAGGAAGGGGTAGATTCTAGAGATGTTGTGAAAGTAGAACCAAAATAATGTGGTGACTAACTGAATATGTGGGTTGAAAGGCAAAGATGAGTAAAGGATAATAGCATGTTTTTAGGCTTGTCAGCAGGGAGATTGGTGGTGCTGCCTACAGTGATGGAAAAGTCGGTGACGGGAGAGGGTTGGGAAGATGAGTAGTACAATTTGAGACATTTTAAGTCTAAGGTTTCAGTGGGAAATCTCAGTAGAGAAGTCCTGAAGGCAGGAGGAAATGTGAGATTACTGAGGAGAAGAGAGGTCGGGGCTGGAACGGTAGATTTGGGAGTCATCAGTGTTGAGGTGATAGTGGAAGCCATGGGGGCATAAACGCCAGCACCTATCAGTGAGTTGGGCAGCTCATAAGTGGCACTCGTATTCACATGGATCTTGGACGGGAATGCAGTGCCTGCGGGGCAAATTGGGGCCAGCTGCCTGCAGAAGAAACTCCCTAGGCAGACTTGGAATACTTACATAACATGGCACATAGGGTGATATTACATTCCACTGTGGGCCTGATGTCATGCATGTAGTAACATCACCTGTGTCTCCCTGTCTGTTATTCTCAGGGCCTCCAGTGGCCAGTCCATTCAGAGGGTGAAGGTTAGGGAGTGGATCTGGCAATTTTGGACCTTCTTTTGATAAAGTGAATGTTCTCACTAGGTCAGTCAGTATATAAATACAGTATGGTTCCTTCCACAAATGGGAAACTTTTTAAAGACAAAGAACTGAAATGTTGATGTGCAGGCATTCTTTAATATTTTAGTCTTCAGGCATAGTGGGTTTGTTATTTCTTTTTCTGGTTGTTTTTGGGGGTTTTTTTCTTTGGAATTAAAGACAAGTAGTCCAAAATTTTAGTTAGGGAAATAAAACTCAAAATATTAATTTTAGACTGAGTAGCTCATTGCTTGAATAACAGTTTGGGACCATTATTTAAATCCATCTAATTCAAGTTAAAAAGAATATTACAGCAGAGGAGAAATTAGTGGACACACACATTTCAAGAATATGAATTCCAGGTGGGTATTTTAACATCAGTTTGTATTTTACAAATGATCCTAAATCTGAGTTGCATTAATAGATAAATGTTCTAGCTTGTTTCTGGGAAGAAATTATATATGTCATTAAAAATATTCAAGGTTCTAAAAGAAAACAGTATTTAGTTATATAGATTGGTGAAAGTAGAAAGAAATACACAGCTACTCTAAAATTCACTACCTAAATCTTATCTTCAATCCCACCTTGGATCTGTTTTGGAGGAAGCTGGTTGATAACTATTGAAGGAAATTATGAAAGAAGGGAAGTGATAGATAAGGTGTGGGGAAACTATGATTCAAATTGAGTTATCAAGTCAATAGCCCTGAATCCTACTTTTGAGCTCCATTATTTCCTTGTGTAAAGTAGAAATGAAAAGTAAAACCTACAATAAAATTGAAAAATGGCACTAAATTATGAGTCATGAATATGTCTCCGGTCATTTGAGAAAAGCAACAATAGAGGATTAGGGTACGAAAGAAGGTTACTGTCTGACTGAGTGGTAATATCCATCTTCTTTTGGATCTCTCAAACTATTACGCATTCATAGTTTCAAAGGGTGTCAACATTTAAATAATGTACAAACACACAATATTTCAAATACCTCATATCCAACAGTCCGCTTTACCTTCACCTTTACCTTCACATTTAGCAGTCAATAACTCACTAGTAAAGAAAAAGATATTTCACATTTAATAAACAGGTCACTGGTTCTCTGAATAATGTGACATTCCACCTACAATGTCACAGAGTAGAGAATGTGTGTGTGTGTGTGTGTGTGCATGTTTGTCTGTGTGTGCTATATTTGGGGGTGGCAAATTTTGTCACTGTTGCTCTTCGCTCTGCAGGAACTGGGAGACTGTATCTCCCAGCAGTCCCAACTCACACTTATACTAGGATAGCCTGGAAAAAAATATTTCCCAGCAGCCCTGGTAAAGAATTTCTTCCCACTCTACAAAGTTTTAGATCCTCTTCTCTCCCAACTAATCCTTTACCTACCAAGCCCATTTGACCTCTCACATTCATTGGTTTAAGTGGGGATGGTGGTCTCTGTTTGGGGAAGCAGCAAGATCATGGGATGGAAAATTTTCAAATATGCTATTTGACCATCTGAAGATTTTAAAAAGACTGCCACAGTTCCTACCACCACTGCCTCCATTTTTTCCCCAAATAATATCCTCTTTGTGTCTAGGAATGTTTTTGCTTATTTCTTTAGTTTTCTATAGCAACTAGAAAGTGACCATTTTGTATTCAGCGTACTACAGAACAGAAAGCCCATGTCCCTTATTTCAAAGAGCTTTCATAGTAAGAAGATAAGACAAACAAAGTTGGAGTGGTGAGCAGAGGGTAGGGTTGAATAAGATAAGACAGGGTAGAATGAGCTTTAAGCAAGCAGTGAAGTTGAGGAGCAGCAGACCATATGGTGAGGAACTGTGTTTTAAGAGTAACTGTGAAATATAATAGGATGGACAGGGTGAAATTACTAGTATTAGTAATACTAATAGTATTTATTAAGTCCTTACTGTATGGAAAGTAGGCTCTGGGAGAAAATACCCAGGAGGGATATTCCTATCTCTCGGGTGGCTCACAATCTAAGAAAGACAAAACGGTCGCCAACCCCTGCTCCCAGGGTAAGGAATAGTGGATGAGGATAAGTCATGGAGGGTGACATCCAGAGGAGGCAGTGACATGGAGAGGGGCCAGATAGCCCTAAAGGAGAGTGGGAAAAATAAAGCTTTGAATTTCTCATGAAACCTAGGAAATGAGTAGTTGTTAGGAGTATAGGAGTAAGTGGTGCATGGTGGGGGCAGTGGGTGGGAGTAGTATGATAGTCATCTTAGAGACGAAAGACCTCAGTTCTTGTCCCATGCTGCCATTGTCCTGCTCTGTGACTATGGAAAACTCAGTTAACTTCTCTGTGCCTTACTTAACCCAACTGTAAAATAGGGATAAAAAAACTCTCTATCCCTACCTCACAGGGAAGTTGTAAAAGTAAAATGAGATCAAGGATGTGAAAGCAACTTTGGAGAAATAAATGTGCTCTACAAATTCAAGGTCTTAATATTATCAATAATGTGTATGGTAGAAATGTCTTATATAAGGGGGCAAGTTGGTTGTGGGAAGCTCTTTGTGGGCAGGGAATGCATCTTGGGCTTCAGCTTCTATTGTAGCTTCTAAATGCTAAATAAAGTATACCACATTCAGTAGGTGCTTGATATATATCATCACTACCATTAATGGGCTATAGTGTGGCCAGGGATGGGCACGCAAGTATATGTATGTATGTGAGAAACAACTTAGTAATGGCTTAAAAATATTAGCAAGGAAAAAGCATGACATGAAACCCATTAGAAGGAAAGTTCAAATGTAAACAACGAAAGTATTGCCATTTGACTTTAGCCCACATCACCAGGATGAGGAAAATCAGCAGGAAATGTTAGATGATATTGGAAAAGCTGTAAAATGAAAGCAAGTAGCAATATTGGAAACTTCATACTAGTCTTGTGAAGACTGCTAAATTGTTTATCAAGGATGATAAGTGGATATACATTTTTGGTTTGGAAGCAGCTATAATTCTAAGTAATGGAACTGGCCTGGTTTAGAAGGTTTATGTGGGAAACAAATTCAACATCTTTTTTTAGGGTGGTTAAGCCAAAAAAAAAATTATTCAAAGATATCACATTTATAAAACGAAATACAATAAAACATGCACCTTAGTAGAAAACTCCAAAGGGCAGGTGAAATAAATAGCTAACCTATAGGAAAACTGGATGCTCTAAAAATATAGTGTGTTAGAGGCCTAAAGAAAATAGGTGCCACAGGACCACAAAAACAAGAAAACAAACTCTAGAATCTGGACTCACTACACATATCCTCGGCTATCACATCCGTCTTTGACTCCTACAAACCTTCCTACATAACTTCCTGGGTTTCAAGCACAGTGAAATTCACACCGCTGAGGGATCAGAGAAGCAGCTTGGCTCAGTGGAAAGAGCCTGGGCTTTGGAGTCAGAGGTCATGGGTTCGATTCCCGGCTCTGCCACTTGTCAGCTGTGTGACTGTGGGCAAGTCACTTAACTTCTCTGTGCCTCAGTTACCCCATCTGTAAAATGGGGATTAACTGTGAGCCTCACGTAGGACAACCTGATTACCCTGTATCTACCCCAGCGCTTAGAACAATGCTCGGCACATAGTAAGTGCTTAACAAATACCAACATTATTATAACTCCTGAAGCCAAAACATTTTCTCTGGATACAACCCCATCTCCTTACTCCCATTCCCCTTCAAATTCCTTGAATGGGTTTCTCTGTGCTCAGTTGCATGTTTGTGCACAAATATGTCTTTGAAGCAGAGCAGGGGAACATATCTGAGGAAGGAGTTTGGAGTTTTCATAGCAAGGATGTACAATATTTGAATCATAACTTCAGATGCTAATTCATTTTGGAAATTATTATATTTTGTACACAAAATTGTCATCACCTCTCTGACAATTCTGCTTCACCTGTTCACATGGTTAGCAGTGAATGGTGTGAAAGATTTTCATCCCAAGGTGTCAGAAGGTTTGTTGCGCCAACCAAGTGTGTGCTCTTTCCACCTGGATTGTTTAGGTGGATTCAGCATGCTCTTATGATTAGATTTCCATTCTCTAAAATGTCTTTTGCCAGACATTGAAATCTAAGCACCGCAAAGACACAATCAATGACAAAATGTTCACATGCAATCGTACGTGGCATACTTCTTGAAGTTTCCATTGCAGATGAAGTCCAATTCCAGAAGCAAACTCTAAACATGGATCAAATAGATTAGAGAACTGGAAATAGATTATTGGTATTCACATAATGTCCTTAAAGTAATTCTTTCTAGTAGTTACACAGGGCTTGAATGAAAGCTAAAACTTGAAACAAATCATTACCCAGACCAGGTTTTCAAAGGTTTGGAAGATTACAAGCCACATTTCCCCAAGATTCCCTATGAAATCACCAAGTCCCTTTCAGAAAGGCTAACAAAAGGAAATGTCAAAAAACATTGTAATCTGGAAAAATAATAATAATAATAATTGTGACATTTATTAAGCACTTACTATGTCCCAGGCATTTAACTATTTTAAAACTGCACATTATTACCATTATGTATTTTTGTGTGAAACCCGATTCTGCAGAGTAATTATGAGGATTTTCCATCTCAGTAGCCCAGAATTGCACAATAATAATGATAATAATAACTATGGTATTTATTAAGCACTTACTATGTGCCAAGCAGTGTACTAAGCACTGGAATGGATAAAAAAAAATTGGGTTGGACACAGTCCCTGACCCAGGTAGGGTTCACAGTCTCAATCCTCATTTTACAGATGAGGTAACTGAAGCACAGAGAAGTGAAGTGACTTGCTCAAGGTCACACAGCAAACCATTGGTGGATCCGGGATTGGAACCCATGACCTTCTGACTCCAAGACCCATGCTCTATCCATGATGTCATGCTGCTTCTCCTGCTGCAAGAGACCCCCGAGGCCAGTACTTGTCTCTATTGCTGCATTGTACTTCAAAGCACTTAGTACAGTGCTCTGCACACAGTAAACACTCAATAAATATGATTAAATAAATGAATGAATGAATGAATACCCACCTGCACCAGACTTACCCTGTGAGAAATTGCAGCTCCAGGACCCTCATATCAGTCTCCCTCTCTAGACTTACAATTCTGTTGTGTTGTAGTCTCCCAAGCATTTAGTACACAGTGCTCTGCACACAATAAGCACTCGATAAATACCATTGATTGATTGATTGATCACCACGGTTAGGGTCACTTATTCAAGAAATGGATTTGGCAAGACTTTAGGGGAACCAATTAGTAGCCCAAATCAACTCCATCAGACATATAACTAGATTTGGCTACTGTGACCAATAAAGATTCAGTATGCCCTATTCCAAAAGGGTCATGTGATAGATTAAAGTATCTTAATATTAAGGAGTGGATTTTTTTTTTCTGCTATGAGAGTAATTAGGGGAATAAAAGATATTTCAGAGATATCTCAAATATAACCTGAAATCATCATAGTATCCTATCAGGATAGCTCTGGATTTTTTATATCCCATAAAAATGATTGCTTTAGTGATTAAGATTATACTTAAAGTTCTACAAGCAAACTACTTCTTTGTACTTTGCAATTCCAGCTGTACATAAAACAACAGAAACCTATTTTTTCCTAGTGAGAAAATGACTTACATTTCTTATATAATTATTTGAATAACCTCTGTTGCAAGTATATTGTTTTAAAATAAAAATTAAGAAATTAATAATGCATTTAATATCCATAAGGACAAAAGAGTGCATGACCATAGTACAAAATTATGTCTTTCCTTTAAGAGACTAATGTTTCCATTTATGATGATTATCATAACATACGTTTTTATCATTTAGATAAAAATGAAATCACTGTCTACAGTGATGGGAAAGTCATGGTCATGGGGATGACTGGGTTTGGGTGAGAAAATGAGGAGTTATGTTTCAGACAAGTTTGAGGAGTTGGTGGGACATCCAAATAGAGATGGCCTGAAAGCAGGAGGCATTGTAAAACTGCTGAGGAGAAAGATAAGGACTAGAAATGAATGGAATAGAGTTGGTAGTTGCAAACTATGGGAGTGAATGCATTCTCCAAGGGAGTGGGTGTAGATAGAAAACAGAAAGGGATCCGGAACTGAGCCTTGAGTGACTTCCACAATTTTGGGGGTGGGAAGCAGAGGAGGAGATCACTTAAGACACTGAGAAGAAGTGGCCGAGAGATAGGAGGGGAACCAGGAGAGGACTGTGTCAACCCAGCCTGCACACTTTGCTCCTCTAATTCTAACCTTCTCAATGCTTTGATCTTGCCTATCTCACCGCTGACCCCTGGCCCACATCTTGCCTCTGGCCTGGAATGTCCTTCTTCCTCAAACCAGACAGACAATTACTCTTCCCCCATGAAAAGCCTTATTGAAGGCACATCTCCTCCAGGAGGCCTTCCCTGACTAAACCCCACCCTTTTTCCTCCCACTCCCTTCTGCATCACCCTGACTTGCTCCCTTGGTTGTTCCCCCCTCCCAGCCCCACACCACTTCAGTACATATCTGTAATTTATTTACTTATATTAATGTCTGTTCTCACTGCCTCCCCCCGGCCCCTGCCAGACTGTAAACTAGTTGTGGGCAGGGAATGTGTCTGTTTATTGTTGTATTGCACTCTCCGGAGTGCTTAGTACAGTGTTCTGCACACAGTAAGTGATCAATAAATATGACTGAACGAATGAAGCCAAGGTTGGATAATGTTTCCAGGACAAGGGGGTCATTGATAGTGTTGAAAGCAGCTGTAAGGTCAAAGAGGATTAGGAAGGAGTTGAGGCCATTCAATGTGGCAAGAAGATCATTGGTAATCTTTGAGAGGGCAGTTTTGGTAGAGTAAAGGGGATGGAAGCCAGATCAGAAAGGGTCAAGGAGAGAATTGGAGGAGAGTAAGCAGAGGCAGCGGATATAGATAACTCATTCAAGTAGTTTTGAGAGGAATGATAGGAGGGAAATGAGGTGATTGTACTTTCCAAGTGCTTAGAACAATGCTCTGCACACAGTAAGTGCTCAATAAATGCGACTGAATAACTGGAGAGAGCCATAGGGTCAAGGCAGAATTTTTTTAGCATGGGGGAAGCATGAGTATGATTGAAAGCAGAGGGAAGTCATTAGAGAGTGAACAGTTCAAGGTGGCCATCAGAGAGGGATGAAAGGAAGGGGCAAGGCTTTGATAAAGGGAGAAGGGATGGGGTCAGATGCACAGGTGGTGGGGGTGGATTTTGAGAGGAGCAGAAGATCTCTTCAGATACACCTGGGAAAGATGAGAAAATTGAAGAAGGGGGCAGAAGGAAGGGGGGACTAGAAAGGAGCAGCAGGGACTTTAGGGAGATCCTGTTGTTTCAATTTCCTCAAAAAAGTACATGGCCAGGTCATGAGAGGGAGATAGGGGAGGTTGCGGAGCAGGGGTTTTGAGGAAGGACTAAAACATCTGAAACAACTGGTGAGTGCAATGGACATGGAAGTCAATAATGATGAAGAAATAAGAGTCCTGGGAGAGGAGAGGGCAGAGATGAAGGAAGCAAGTAAGAAATTGAGGTGGACAAGGTCGGTCTGACATCTGGATTTCCTCCAGAAGTTCATGCACAGGATCGAAGGAAGCAGACTGGAGGTGAACCAGCACTGTGGTTTAGTGGTACAAGATCAGTGGAAGGATAAGGGAGCGAGTGAGTTGAGTTCAGTAGAGGTTGGTAGAGTCTAAAGTTGTTCTGATAGTACAAGGCTTGGCCCATAGTAAATGCTTGCGAAATACCACCATTAATATTATTAGTATTTTCAGATCACTATGTGGAGTGTTCTTAGCATAGGACTTTGGAGGTAGCCAGATTTTTATGTAATTTTTCAATGCATTATTATTGACAATTTTATACTCAAAAGCTGGTTTTGCATCTCCTGAAACCTGCACATACACAAAGGTAAGTTTTCCTCAATAGCCTTGCTGCTGTAGGCTGCTGAGACTGGTGAGGATGGGTGTCTCGATATGTGGGTGGAGGAAGCAGTTGGCCCTTTGTCTTGAGGGACATCCTTAAATAAGATGGCCAATATTATCATTTTCATTAGATAGACTTTTAGCTCTCCAGATAGTATAGGGTTCTTGTCTTTCTCTCCACAAGTAGTTCCTCTTCAAGGACAATGTGCCTGGTGTGATTCTAGTGAACCTGATTGATTCACTATGTCAGAGGGGTGGCTGATTCTCCTAGACCCCCTCCAATCTGGCTTCCGTCCCCTCCACTCTACCGAGACTGCTCTCTCTAAGGTCACCCATGACCTCCTTCTTGCCAAATCCAATGGCTCCTACTCCATTCTGATCCTCCTTGACCTCTCTGCTGCCTTTGACACTGTCGACCATCCCCTCCTCCTCCATACCTTATCTCACCTTGGCTTCACGGACTCCATCCTCTCCTGGTTCTCCTCTTATCTCTCTGGCTGGTCATTCTCGGTCTCCTTCGCTGGCGCCTCCTCCCCCTCCCATCCTTTAACTGTTGGAGTTCCTCAAGGGTCAGTTCTTGGCCCTCTTCTGTTCTCCATTTACACTCACTCCCTTGGTGAACTCATTCGCTCTCACGGCTTTGACTACCATATCTACGCAGATGACACGCAGATCTACATCTCCGCCCCTGTCCTCTCCCCCTCCCTTCAGGCTCGCATCTCCTCCTGCCTCCAGGATGTCTCCACCTGGATGTTGGCCCGCCACCTAAAACTCAACATGAGCAAGACTGAGCTCCTCATCTTCCCTCCCAAACCCGGTCCTCTCCCAGACTTCCCTATCACCGTGGATGGCACGACCATCCTTCCCGTCTCTCAGGCCCGCAATCTCGGTGTCATCCTTGACTCGTCTCTCTCGTTCACCCCACACATCCTATCCGTTACCAAGACCTGCCGGTTTCACCTCTACAATATAGCCAAGATCCGCCCTTTCCTCTCCACCCAAACGGCTACCTTACTGCTACGGGCTCTCGTTATATCCCGGCTAGACTACTGTGTCAGCCTTCTCTCTGATCTCCCTTCCTCCTCTCTCGCCCTGCTCCAGTCTATTCTTCACTCCGCTGCCCAGCTCATCTTCCTGCAGAAACGATCTGGGCATGTCACTCCCCTTCTTAAACACCTCCAGTGGTTGCCTATCAACCTCCGCTCCAAACAAAACTCCTCACTCTAGGCTTCAAGGCTCTATGTCACCTTGCCCCTTCCTACCTCTCCTCCCTTCTCTCTTTTTTACTGCCCACCCCGCACGCTCCGCTCCTCTGCCGCCCACCTCCTCACTGTCCCTCGGTCTCGCCTATCCCGCCGTCAACCCCTGGGCCACGACCTCCCGCGGTCCTGGAACGCCCTCCCTCCTCACCTCTGCCAAACTAATTCTCTTCCCCTCTTCAAAACCCTACTTAAAACTCACCTCCTCCAAGAGGCCTTCCCAGACTGAGCTCCCTTTCTCCCTCTACCACCCCCCCTTCACCTCTCCGCAGCTTAACCCTCTTTTCTCCCCATTTCCCTCTGCTCCTCCCCCTCTCCCTTCCCATCCCCTCAGCACTGTACTCGTCTGCTCAACTGTATATATTTTCATTACCCTATTTATTTTGTTAATGAAATGTATATCGCCTTGATTCTATTTAGTTGCCATTGTTTTTACGAGATGTTCTTCCCCTTGACTCTATTTATTGCCATTGTTCTTGTCTGTCTGTCTCCCCTGATTAGACTGTAAGCCCGTCAAACGGCAGGGACTGTCTCTATCTGTTGCCGACTTGTTCATTCCAAGCGCTTAGTACAGTGCTCTGCACATAGTAAGCGCTCAATAAATACTATTGAATGAATGAATGAATGATTCAAAGTCGTAGAGGGAGAGAATGTCAAGAGCCTTTGAGAACTATATTTAGTAGGGGCGAAGGGTAATCAGGAAGCTAATGGCCCAGCCAACTTCTGAAGATGCTGCTGAACAGTCTAGAATATACACAATGAATATTTGACAGTGAGAACAACTAATTTTAGGGTTGGCATCATCAGAGAAAAATGTAAGACCGTATGCTTAGACTGAAGATAAGTATATGTGGAAATCCATGGTCCTCCAATAAAAGGGGGCCCTGGCTGAGGCATCGGTATGGGATGGAAATCCAGTGTGCGCATAAGTTGAGCCAATTGCAGTTTGCAGGGATTTGTATATGTGTCTGTAACACTGACAGCTCTAGAGTTTCTATTGAATGGAAATTAAACCCTTACTTTACTTCATTTTGGAAAACTGTCAGTGGAATTTTAGTGCTGGGAATCACCACTGCTGAGAGAGTACCCTGGGGGAGTTTCAGTCACTTTCTCCTGATCTGAAAATAGGAAAAGCAGGCAGATATGTAAATGAGAAGAGAGCTTCTTTGCCACCTTTTTTCAAGGCACACAATCATTCTGACTGCACCCAAGTGCTTTCATACCAGTGAGTCAATTAAAGGTATTGAATAAGTTCTTACTGGGTGCAGATCATTGTACTAAGTGCTTTGGAGAGTATAGTAAAATAGAAAAGGTAGACCTGATCCCTGCCCAGAAGAGGCTTCATCCTTGTGCCTGTCTGCACTGTGATAAAATCTACAAAATGATAGAAATGCAGGTTATTCTGATTAAATTGATATCTGGCAAGCTTATATATGAATATGTCTATATATATATATGCAAGATCTCAACAAAATTTGGTAATAATTTTGCTTCATTCAAAAACAGTCTTTTTATTAGATATATAAATGGATACAAGTGTGAACTCCCTAAGGTACCTCAGATTGTACTACGGATGTGCCTGGGTACCTGTATTTGGGCATGCCTGGTCACCTATATTTGACCATCCTCCACCCAGTTGATTTGTGACATGCTAATAAGCCACATCCTATGATTGGTTCCTACAAGTAGGGATCTGTTTGCTTGGAACATCTGCCACTCACACCTATAGCAAAAGCAAAACTTCTGGGAAAAGGGATTACAGAAATTGCAGGATACATATGTGTGCGCATGTGCAGGAGGTGAGGAGATGATTTGAATGTGATTACTCGACTTATGGATGGAAGGGAGGGAGATTGTTTTCTTCCCTTACAAGAATGACAGAGCTTCAATACCTTTTGATGTCTGATAATAAACTGTAAACAAGTGGGACAAAAAGCAGAAAACATTCCTTTCTCCTGTAACTTTCCACCTGCTTCCCTTGGAATCTCCACAAAACAAACAAACATAAAAAAAACTCCCAGTTCATTTGCTGGGAGCAGGGCATGAAAGAGGTGGAAGGGGTTGGAAGACTATGCAGTCATCAAGCCCCAGCTCCTAGAAACTTGGGGATAAATTGGTGGTCTCCAGGGAGTTGCTGGACCCAAGTCCCACCCAGAGGGAGCTAGAAGAATCTTCTTTGGCAGGGTTTCTCCTGCTTGCCAGTGAATCCCTGTGAAAAACCTGGGCCAGACCCTGATTCACTCACTGCCTCCCACCATCCCACCCCCATCCCACAACATTACATCCCATTCCTGGGTGAAGAGGGGAAGTGGGATGTCACGGGTCATGTGTGGTTACTGCTCTGGAAAGAGAGGAGGCAGAGACAATACTGAAGTGGCTCTTTCCTGGATTCTCAAGAAGGGTCATGCCCACCTGAGACATTCCCAGAGTGCCCTAGTGGATAGAGTATGAGCCTGGGAGTCAGAAGGACCTGGGTTCTAATCCCGCTCTGCCACTTACACTTACCTGTTGTGTGACCGTGGGCAAATCACTTCACTTCTCTGTGCCCCAGTTACCTTATCTGTAAAATGGGGATTAAGACTGTAAACTCTGTGTGGGACAGGCACTGGGTCCAACACAATTAGCTTGTATCTACCTCAGTGCTTACTACAGTACCTGGCACATGGTAAGTGCTTAACAAATACCACAATTATTATTTTTTATTATTATCATTATTATTATTCCTCTCTTAGCCCCCAGTCACCATCACCACTGCCCCTCTGGGGGACAGAGAGGATACAGAAGGAGGCTCCAGGAGGAGTTGTGTCAGTGGAGGGAGACAGAGAGACAGCTGCATGAGGGGTAGGAGCAGGGTTCACTGGAATGTGCCACCTCCCTTTTCCTGAATCCTCAGGTTGGGCTGGGGGGGGGGGGGGGGGGGGTCATGCTTGTGCCGCCATCTGGGAGGGAGACAGAGAGGAGGCAGAGGGAGGCTCTGGGAAGGATGGTGTCAGCAGAGGGAACAGAGAAGCAGCTGCAGGAGGGGTTGGAGCAGGAATACCAGTATGGTCCCCTCCCCCTGTTCCAGCTCATCTCCCTTGTCACTAATCTAATGACTAACCAAGTTTCAACCACTTAGGTAATGGATGAGGTGTCAAGAAACTGCAGCAGGCAAACTTGCCATAGTTCCAAATGACACTAATCCTTTGTGGAACTATATATACTTTACCTAGTCTTTGTCCCAGCGTACTTTTCCAATCTTCCTTCTCTTACATATTCCTTACACATTCTCAAAACAGAGTGTTTTACTTAATTCAATTTTAGGCACATTAAAATGAAGCTACCTTGGTGCACATATCTGACAGTGTGAGTGTCACCTTTTCCTCAGGATGTGTCTTGCTAAGGGCAGGTAATAATCTGGCTGAGGGACTTTGGGGGGGCTAATTTTTTAGTAGTCATGTTTCCCTGTAACTGTAGGTAGTATATTCAGGTACATTTAGATTCAATAATATTTATTCAGATTTAGAAGTGTGGATTAAAATGAATAAAACTATTTTCTCCTCCTTTATGTGGATTTCATTAGTACAATAAGATATTATTTCTAGAGGAAATTCTAATGCTTTATATAACTCCTGATCAAGGCAATTTAATAGTTCAAAAAATTATGGGTGAACAATAGGAGAGATGAAAGAATAATACTCTCTGGTTAAGTGTCTATTGTGTTGTCTGTATTTACTCCTAAAAAGATTGTGAAAAATGAGGAGGCATTATTTTTCAAAAGTAAGTTAAAGAGGCCCTGAATACTAATCCCTCCAAAATGGATTTCTATGTATGTGTCTGAAAGAGAGGAAAGGAAAGTGAATGACCTTGTTTCAGAATGAATCCAAGACATCTGTTTTCTGTTCAAGTACTTCAGATTCTGATATATTAAGCTTACAGGTGTACTGAGACTGTCATCATCAGTCTGTTCTGGTATCTGGAGAAAAAACCTTTTAATAAAAAACTAGCTTACTTTGAACTGCTCACTAATATGGTAAGAGCACAGTAGACATATTTGAGCCATTTATAGATTTAGCCTTGTTTTAATTAACTATCTTGGATATTGGGCATTGCTCTTGGATTAAATACTAGTTTCCTGAAAATGAAAATCTACGCTTGGAAACCCTGTTCTCATGTTTTTCTCCCATGCCAATATGTTTTGTTTTGTTTTTTCCTCCCATTGCATTGTCTAACATTGAATATAAGAAGGCTTAAAAACAAGTTAGACAGAAGGTGGCAAAAAATAGTATGCTTAATTACCATGTTTTTTGCTTGCCTACTTGATATCCCTATTTAGATACTTATCCTCACTTAATCTATTATTGTGGTATATATACCAGTACTGTCAATGAAAAGATTTCAGCTTTCTGTATCAAATGCATGTTATGCTACTGATCACCTATTGACTAAACAAAATGTTTGCATTCATTTTATAAATGAGGATCAAATTGTGAACAGTTTTTGGTTCAAAGCCCAATTCATACTTCATTCTTTACATCTATCAATTTTGTGATTAAATCTGAAAAAATACCTCCTAGCTTTAATGAAAGCAAAAAAGAAGTCTGATCTGTGGTCACCCCATAATAAGCTGCCTCATTAGTGCCTGTCTGTACTCTCCTGAATAACAAGGAAGAGATTCGCAAAGGCACTGATGGGTTCTACTTGAGACAGGTGATTGCTGGCCTGTGGAGGTGGAGCATGGAGGGAGGTGTGGTCTTCTCTCCCTCTTCTACCCAGTAACAGACCTGGATCAATCAATGACTGACAAATGCTTAAGGCAGATAAAAGATGGTCTTGTTGAATAATGAGGAGGCACGTAGGGTGGGTGTATGTGGACAGAGGTATGCAGAGACGCAGTAAAGAGGCAAGCAGCAGAAGGTAACAGTACTTGGAAGCAGAAAGAAGCATTGGCAGAATGGGCTCCTTTGACCACAGACAGGTATTGGACCCAGGGTGGGGTGGAGTGATAGTGTGTGTGCGCACGCACGTGTATACAATAATGGTATGTGTAACTCCCTTACACACTGGTAAAACTAAGTAAAAAAAAACCAAAAACTTTACACAATAACCTTGGTGATCAGAAGTGTGGTTTGACTTTACTACCTGTCACTGAGGCTTCCCTGGTCCACAAAGGTCCTGGTTGGTATGAACTGGAAGGGGGGGGGGGATCACAACATGATCTACTACTAAAAAACAGTTTCTTAAGGTGAAAATAAAGAATGCAATATGAAGCATATGTTTTTGTGATTTTTCAGACAGTCTGGCAGTGGCATTCTCTACTCCCACCCCAGAACCTTGTAGCAGTGGGTGGCCTGAGATGACTTTTCAGTTCTCAGATTGTGAGATTGAGCAGGTGGACTACTTCAGTGAGAAAACTATGAACCATGCATTATGCAAACCTTGAGGAAACTGTGTTGCTAATGCCTCCAAATAGGGTAAAATCCAGGTCAGTTCCTGCTTCTTACACCAATGCAAAGGGCTGCTATGGGTGTTGACTGCACTGCATTGTAAAGCAATACTCAAACTTCTTTTGGAGATAGTCAAGGGACTGAAGGGAAGAGGAATCTGAGAAGGTAATCCACCCTAAATAGACTACATTTCCCAGGAGGTGGAGCTTTCATCTTCCCAAACAGGAATCAGAAATAGTCAAGCCTCCTTCAGAGACTACACTTCCAGAAAGCACTTTCCTGTACATCCTGCCTGCTCAGATGTCATGAGTAATCTATATTTATAAAAAAAAAAGTAAAGCAAGGCATTCATTCACCCTCTCTTCTTTTGCTTCATTTTTAGCTGGTTTCTGGCAGGTGTCTCCTGGAAGCTCCTTGAGGGCAGGGATCATGTTTACCAATCCTATGTATTTTCTCAGTTCCACAAAGGATTAGTATCGTTTTGATTTGTGGACTATCAAGTGAAGTCCTTCAAAATGACCAGATAAACGCCACTTTATCTCAGTGTCTCATCCATTGGGTAGGTGGTTTCAACTACATAGTTTCAGGCTTAGCGACAACGGGGTGGAGCTAGAAAAGAAGGAAGTGGGACATTTAATGATTCCCCACTCCTCCTCCTCCTCCTGCAGCAGCAGCCTCGCTGTCCCCATCCTGGGAGGCATAGTAACCAAAAAACCCTTGAAAAACCCACAATGCAGAAGAATCAATTAATCAATCATTTACTGAGCACTTACTTTGTGCAGGGCACTGTTCTAAGCACTTTGGAGAGTATAATATAACAGAGTTGATAGACACGTTCCCCGCCCACCACAAGTGAGAAACTGGAATGGATACCTTTTCATTTTTCTTCCTCTTCTCTGTCCCAGGAGCTGAGAATTGTAAATTTTTCATTAGTAGTGGGAGTGGCAGCAGAAGAACAGCAGTATGGGTGGTGAACGATTTTGACTTTTCAGAAATAGTCTCTCTCCCTATAATAATAATAATGGTACTTGTTAAGCACTTACTATGTGCCAAGCACTGTTCTAAGCACTAGGGTAAAATGTAGTTAATCAGGTTGGACACAGTCAATGTCCCACATGGGGCTCAGACTCTTAATCCCCATTTTACACTTGAGGTTACTAAGGCGCAGAGAAGTTAAGTGATTTGCCCAAGGTCACACAGCAGACATGTGACAGAGTCAGGATCAGAACCTAGGACTGTGCTCCATCCACTAAGCCACAGTACTTCTCTATCCATGTGTGCGTGCATGCGTGCGTGTGTCTGCCTGTCTCCTTCTCTCCATTCCTGGTCATGGCTCCTAGGTTCTTTTCAAGGAACAGACAAATCAGTTCACACTTTGGATTTTCTTCCTGCTTCTCCTCTCTGGCCACAGACTCCTTTCTCATGGTCCTGTCTCCTGCCTCCAGCAGAGGAGGTGCCAAATGAAGGGAAGGAGGACAATTTAAAGCTGGTAGAAAAGTCTGGTGTCAGAACTGACTGTACCATCTATGAAAATGTCCCGAGAGGAGAGGCAGCCAGAGCACCAATTCTGAAGTAAAAATCTTAATTCTCTGTATGCCAGCCTCCACCTCAGAGTCATACCTCAAGAATGGCTGGCTATTATAAATGACCAAGTGCCCACTGGCTTTTTAACCTGTACAACACTGAGCAGTCAGGATCCCCACACGCAAGACTCCAGATGCATCAGAAATGCACATATGCTCATTTTTGTTCCCAAGACCCTCCTGAAGGAGGGAAAAGCTTTTGTGGGGAGAAAACATCTCTGGATCCAAGTTAAGTGAAAGACTTATCACAGCTGGAAAGCACTGTAGAAATGAGAGTGGAGAGTTTCAAAAATAATGGACTATCTATCATCCCCTCTAGGCTTTTACTTCTTCCTAGCCACCAAACACAGGCTCCCCTGCCTACCCTCTGATAAGTTATAGCAGTTATGCACATGTTAATAATGGAAATTGCCCATGTCAGATTGCATCTGGTAGATATTCCCAACAAATCAACTCTGGTCTGCAGGAATCAATCAGAGGATGTGGCTCATTTGCGGGTTGAAAATCATTCCCTTCAACTGAATGGAGGAAGGTAAGACGGGGCACCCAGGCACATCCATAATCCAATTAAATGCCCCATGTGCAAATAGAACCCCTGTCACATACCCCTTATTAGAATGTTCTGCACAGAGTTAGCATTCAGTTAATGCTATTGATTGGTTGAGCAATCAGTACTGGACAGGGGACAAACCAGCTGAATAACAGAAAAAATGGCGACTCTACTCTTAATGCTTCTCAAGAGGCACTTTTGGTATCTCTTAATTACCTAAGGAGCATGGCCTCGTGGAAAGAGCATGGGCCTAGGTGTCAGAGGCCCTTGGTTCTAGTCCCAGCTCCTCCACTTAATAATAATAATAATAATAATAATGATAATAATGGTGATATTTGTTAAGTGCTTACTATGTGCCACTTGTATGCTGTGTGACGTTGGGGAAGTCATTTATCTGTGCCTCAGGTACCTCATCTGTAAAATGGACATTAAAACCATGAGTCCCATGTCGGACATGGACTGTGTTCAACTTGATTATCTTAGAACAGTGTTTGGCACACAGTAAGTGCTTAAAAAATACCATTATTATTATTTCTATCTTATAGCTATATTTGATAAATATAATCAGCACTTAAATACTATTAAAAATGCAAATGCTTCAAAACCTATATCTGCTTTGAAGGAGTAGAATTACTGATTCTCATCCAAGACATGGCTGCGTGTATATTTCCCAACAATGGGGAACTGGCATTAAGCATATCTGCCTGGTAGATCTAGAGGACTCAAAGCCATCACAAGGCTAGGGGATACTGGGCCCTGCACACTTTAGCAGTGTACTCTTGAAGGTCTTTCAATTAGGAGCATACAGGAGTGCTAAGGAAATAGAAAGATCATCACTACCAGAGGCTAGCACAGGCTTGCTCCAAACGGTGCTCAGTACCCAGTTTCAATTAGAGTAAGGAAGGATACACCCCTTACACCTTCTGTAGATTTGTGTCATTTCTGTGGAAAAGAATATCGAATCCTGAGATTAATAGTTTGCAATGGCAGCATACACCGAGCAAAATAAAAAAGTTCCAAACATAATCCTAACTGTTAAAAATCACCATGTACTTGTTTCTCTCCAATATCATCCACTCTACCTCTGCCAGTTTTCATCCACCATCACCCTGCTGGGAATGCTATGAAGTCTAGTTTGATGAAAATCACAAAATATTTCTTTGAAATAAACACTATAGAAGTTAAAATACATATCCATCACTGAATAAATACGTAAATACAATTGTGACCTCAGAATGACAAAAAGAAAAACACCTTTTTTTTAAAATGCTGCAGTGGGTTTGACGCACATTGCTCTACGTTTGGCTTCAAAGAAAGATCGGTTTCTCTGTGAGATATTCCCTGTCAACCAGGAATCAAATAAATGGCTTGCTTCATTGAAATCAGAGGAAAGACACTTTCAACATGCCTCTCGAACCCTCCCATTAGTTAGATCTAGAAAAGAGTGGTTGCCGTCTCCATTTAATCTTCTTTTCAACTATGTAAATCTGGTCAAAAAGCATAACTGGGCCCCAAAACAACATCTGCTTCTCTTTATGAATGAACCATTAACAGTATGGATAACCACTGGACTCAAACAGCCCGTTTCTCAACAGTTATGTTTACCTTTCTGCAAAAATATGACACATGGGAAGAAATTGTCTGGTTCAAGCCAGCAGCTGTCACCAGGAGTGGCTCCTACTCACTCTGAGCTAGCCATAGATGCAATTAGCAACCACCCTGGCTTGCATGCCATTGACTCTGAGAACTTCAGTTTAAGAGCATTTCCATGCTTTAAATGTCCTCTGTTCTTCCCTACAGTGGCCCACAATAGTCTCAATGATCTGCTAAGTAGCTCTTGGGCCAAAATCAGTGCTTGCCCCTTCTTGAAAACCTTCTAATTTCTAAATTGCATTTCTCCCTTATGTCAAGAAAGCCTTATATATTTCAGAATCTCTGCGACCCTTTGAAAGCTTAGCTCCAGAATGTCTCTCAGATATCTCTTTGCAACTGCACCATTATCGGTTACTTCAACTTGAGGGCAAATAGTCTATAAATTTCAATTTACAGTTATATTATCTCGCAATTTTTCAAGTGCCAAAGTTATCTCTTATTAAGCTTATTCTTATTCAGCTTTCTCTATATTCTCCAACCAAGCTCCATTTTTATCTCAATAGATTGTATGAAACCTTATCTAGGCAACTCACCTTGTTGGTAAAATACTTTCAGTAAAGGAAATACTGGAAAGCATGGCCTCTTAGAACATCATGTCTTCAGGAATATGAATTTCAAATTTGCAGTCACTCTACAAATAATTAAAATGGATCAAGAGGCGTGGTCTAATATCTGAAGATGTCTGAAAAGTAGGCCCATATTTTTCACATCCCACCACCTGCCACATTTCTAAATCCCTACTTTATACTCTCTTCTCCTTAGTCCCACCAGTTAATGCCCATTTCTAATGCTGTTCCTTTGAAATGCACTGTCCAGAATCAGTTTAGTTCTGGAAAGCTTCTATTCCCACTCAGGCCTTAATCGCCCCTTCCCATCTATCCTGACAGGTCATTTGTTTGAATGTTTTGGTAGTTCATATGGAATTCACTGTCACAGAGAGTTGTGCAGGCCAAAGATTCCAATGGGCTCAAGAAGGATTTAGATAAATTCAAGAGGGGTTCACAATGGGTTACTGAAGGTGAAGCGAGGGCTATAACAGGAAAAGTTAGGGATGCTAGATCGTGCATTCCTAAACACGAGGATGAATGCCAGGAAGAGCAACCATCACACTGTCCTTCCAATCATCTGCCATGTCATTGTTGGGGACAACATAGATGGGTGAATGGATCATTGGTCCAACTTTACAATGTCATATCTCATTGTCTTATGCTCATTGTAACCCTCCCCCAGGAACAGACTCCAGTACCAGCTCTGTAAGCTTTAAAGGATCATTTTCCCATTAAACATCTCGCCTTTTAATTGAAGACCCATGAGAACTTGCATGGACAAGTGTTTCTTTTCTTCATAGACATGCTTCAGGTTGACTTGTCATGCTAGCCCAAAGCATTATTATCAATCATAGTGATTTGACATAAATGGCATTGTTGTTCCCAGTCAGTGTTACAGAGCACATCAATAGCAAAGCACTCTGTTGGAGAAAGAAAGCTGAAAGACAAGCAGAATAACAGCAATTATAGAAAAGGAAGACCTATTAGGCTAGCAAATCCTTTTCCATCCTCTGCCAATGAAATCAGTCTGGTGCTTCTTAGAGAAACAGCATGGTAAATGGATAAAGTCAGAAGGTCATGGGTTCTAATCCCGGCTCCACCACTTGTCTGCTGTGTGACCTTGGGCAAGTCACTTCACTTCTCTGTGCCTCAGTTACCTCATCTGTAAAAAATGGGGATTAAGAGTGTGAGTCCAATCTGGGACAGGGACTATGTCCAACCTGATTAAATTTGTATCTACCTCAGCACTTAAAATAGTCCTTGGCACTTAGTAAGTGCTTAACAAGTACCATTATTATTATTATTATGGTTCTGTTGCAAATGTCTCCAAACACTTTGGGATAGCATATAAGGAACAAAATAGTATATCTTCACATTTTCTCTTCCCATGACCCAGGAGCATTATGACTTGGCCTCTGATCAAGTGAGAAAGAACTATAATGTTTAGAATGTCCAGTGTCCAGTTTTTCACCTGTACTGGCCTCTACCTAGTTGCCAGATGAGACAGCATACCAGCCAAAATCTACAATAATAACAATTGTTTGTTGTAGAAGGAGAGAAGCTAGGCGAAGTAGGAGGGGGCAAGGTGATGGAGTACTTTAAAGCCAAGAGTGAGTAGTTTTTGTTTGATATGGAGGTGGATGGGCAACCACTGGAGTTTTTTGAGGAGGGGGCGTGACATGTCCTGAACATTTTTGCAGAAAAATGATCCGGGCAGCAGAGTGAAGTATGGCTTAGAGTGGGACTAGTCGGGAGGCTGGGGGGTCAGCAAGGAGGCTGATGCAGTAATCTGGGCTGAATAGGATGAGTGACTGTATTAATGAGGTATCACTGTACATTGTATTTATGCCAGCCCTTAGCACAGAGCTTGGGCATATTAAGTGTTCAACAAATACCACAATTATTATTACATCCCATGGAGCCTTAACAGTAAGAATCAGTTAAAGGATAAATTATAATCATGAAGTGCTTCTTCAGTAAGCATCATCATCAACCCAAACTGCTTATGAATATACTGATTTGGATACTGCATCATTAGCCTATCTTTGGCTAAGTGGAAAGAGCCCGAGCGTGGAAGTCAGAGGACGTGGGTTCTAATCCCGACTCCGCCGCTTGTCTGCTGTGTGATCTTGGGAAAGCCACTTCACTTATTTGTGCCTCAGTTACCTCATCTGTAAAATGGGGATTAAGACTGTGAGCCCCTCGTGGGACAACCTGATGACCTTGTATCTACCCCAGCACTTAGAACAGTGTTTGGTACATAGTAAGCGCTTAACAAATACCATAATTATTATTATTATTATTGTTATTATTATTTTATGGGGAATCTCATCAATATTGAAATCTGAGTATAAAGGGAAAATCGAGTTTCCATGAATACTCCGACCTAACCATATTAAGTAGGTCAAGTTGGAAGCTGAATGACGGTCACTTGAACTTAGTATTCTTCTATTCCAAGTCACTGCAATAACACAGCACACAACTACTGCTGCTTTAAAAAATCAAAAGCAAATGTGGTTAATAATATTTTATTTCTTTCTACAAATGATATGCTTAAAATTCTTTGGAGAAATGGAAATTTCAAGCTTCCTCCACTTTCATAGGAAGTGTCAGTGGAAGTGTTAAAGCACTCAGATTTAAATGTCCCAAAATAGTCACAACCATGAAGAGGCACAGTTTCTTAATTGGTGCCAGGTTTCATAAAATGAACTGATAGAAAGAAGATTCATTTATTTTGTCATCTTGGTGGTATATAGAGATAGTCATCAAGGCAACCTCATTTTTAGAGGTTGATATAAAGAAGACTTCTCAGAAATACAAAAACAGGACAGTTTCATGAAATAAAGGCCATTTTTCTAGAATCAAAAGAGAGGAGGCTTTATCGTGTTTCCATGTTGTAGCATTTTTAGACAAAAAATAAGCAAGTGCATCTATTTTAAAATCTGGCTTATTAGAACAATAAAGATTTCTGGAATTGATATTATAGTGATTATATCTTTGGAATGTCTCTGCTATTGCCCTGGCCTTTAGTACACAATGTAAGCATATTGAACAATGTTAGTGCTATTTCTTTCTAAAGGAATATGAAATCTTTTCATGGCACCCCCTCTGATGCCCCTTAAAATAAAAATAAAACATAAAATGCTGTTTCATAAGTATTAGGTTAATGCTTCAGATTATGAGTCACTTGCCATGGCTGCCACTTTCTCCATCAAGGTTTCCCTTAGCATTTGAAAGCAATTGTCCAATGTAGCATAATTGACATTGATGAATGAGTGGAAAGAAATGTCACTGAGCCCTGATGGTTAAACACTATCAGAATGCATAATAAAAAGTATTTCTCCCAACAATCCAACAGTGTTTCTCTCTTCGCACTTCTAGCCCTTTCTGATGCACACATATTCACATCATAGATGACTGATTTCTGCTTAGTTTGTAAATTCATGAAACTTAGATTTGAAAACATTACTGAAAATATAATTGCAGTCAGAACAAGAAAAAAGACAAATATCTTTATACAAAGGCAGTTTGGATAATGGAAATCGCATAGGGCTGGAAATAATGAACATAGGAACACAGGAAATATCATGCTTTGCAGGTCATTGGTCCTTCTATTCTAGTAGTCTGTTTCCAGCAATGGTACCAAAGAATGCTTTGAGGAACAGAATGATAACTGCCCTGTTTGATACCCATCCTCATAATTAGAGGTTGCCTCCTAATAACCATAGATCTTTCCCTCTAATCATTATTAACTTATTTTCTACTAATTGATTAAAAACCTTCTTAAACTCTTTCCTCTCCAACCAAACTGCTACAAAGTTAATCCAAGCACTTATCCTATCCCGCCTTCATTACTGTATCATCCTCCTTGTTGACCTCCCTGCCTCCTGTCTCTCTCCATTTCAGTCTATTCTTCCCTCTGCTTCTCATGTCATTTTTATACAAAAACATTCAGTCCATCTTTTCACACTCCTCAAGAACTTCCAATGGTTGTCCATTCATCTCCATATCAAACAGAAAGTCCATACCATTGGCTTTAAAGCAGTCCATCACCTTGTGCTCTCCTACCTTACCTCGCTGCTTTCCTACTACAGCTCAGCCCACACATCTTGCTGCTCTAATGGCAACCTACTCACTGTACCTCCATCTCATCTATTTTGCCACCGATCTTACACCCACGTCCTGCCTCTAGCCTGGAATGCCCTCCCTCTTCATATCCAACATATGATCACCCTTCCCAACTTCAAAGCCTTATTAAAAGCACATCTCCTCCAAGAGGCTTTTCTGAATAAGCCCTCATTTCCTCTTCTCGCTCTCTCTTCTGCATCACCCTTGCACTTGGATTTGCACCCTTTGTTCAACCCTATGGATATATGATACCTTCCCTCAGCGCCACAGCACTCTTGTATATATCCATGATTCATTTATTTATATTAATGTCCGTCTCTCTAAACTGTGAGCTCACTGTGAGCAGGGGACATGTCTAACAACTTTGTTGGATTGTACTCTAAAAAAACCACTTGGAACAGTGCTCTACACACATTAAGCATTCAATAAATAGGATTGATTGATTGCAGAGCACTGTAATAAGCACTTGGGAGAGTACAATACAACAGAGTTGGCATAAATATTCCCCGCTCACAAAGAGCTTGCCATCTAGAGAAATGACATCTGATAATATAGTAGAGGTCTGCTGTTATTAATTCCAATTAGGCTCTGTGGTGTTTCCAGTGACAATGTATGAATCTGAAAACTGGACAATGAAAAAACAGGATAGAAAGAATGCTGATTCTTTTGAAATAATAATGTTGGTAATGTTAAGCACTTACTATGTGCAGAGCACTATTCTAAGCGCTGGGAGAGATACAGGGTAATCAGGTTGTCCCACTTGGGGCTCACAGTCTTAGTCCCCATTTTACAGATGAAGGAACTGAGGCACAGAGAAGTGAAATGACTTGCCCACAGTCACACAGCTGACAAGTAGCAAAGCTGGAATTCGAACCCATGAACTCTGATTCCCAAGCCCAGGCTCTTTCCACTGAGCCACGCTGCTTCTCAATGTGGTGTTGGAGAAGGCTTTTGCGAATACCATGGACTGCCCGAAAAACAAACAAATGCTTTTTGGAAAAAATTAAACCAAAGTGGTCTTTGGAAGACCACTTCTAAAGTCTTTGGAAGTCTTTGACTTGACTTAGATTAGCATATTTTGGACACATGATCAGGAGAACTAATTCTCTGGAGAAGGCACTAATGCTAGGAAAAATCCAGGGAAAATGTGGAAGAGGCAGACCAGCAGCTAGATAGAACGATAACAATAACAGAAGAACCATTAGAAAGGTGTGGATTATGGCAGAGGACAGGAGTTCTGGAGAACGTATATCCATGGATTCGCTATGAATCGGAAATGGCTGGATGGCACTTAATTTTAATGATGCCATTATCCAATACCAAGTTGAAATGGAGTCCTGTCACACTACTTAAATATGTCAAAATATGTCAAAGGTTGTGGAGGAGAGGAATGGAGGTGTTTAAACTAAAGTGAACTTTGCAGTGTTATCCCAAATCATGAGTTCTGTGAGAAACACCAGCCTTAAAATTAATTAGTGCTATTGCCAAAAAATCCGAGGAGAAGGGTGTTATACTAGGGGATGATTGTATCTGAAAAGTTTCACACATAGTGCAGAATGAGCCCACTGTAGTTTCACACCAAATTCTGTGGAATTGAATAACTATTTGCCTCCCATGAAATGAACTTATTACCACACTAGAAATTCTCTTTTCCCACTAGCATACAACTATGATTTCCATTTAGTAGAGCAACTATGCTGGATAGGTAGACTATTATTCTTTTGATTATTCATCTGAAAGTCAAATGAATGATGGGGCTAAGTCACTCAGTGCTACTGGATGCAGGATTTCCAAAACAGTGAGATCTAGGTAAATTCGTTCAGATTACAACAACCCAAAAATTGCCTTTATTTTTTGAAGTGATCTCATATATCATGACCTTCAAAGGATGTAAAAGAAAAAGGAAAAGTTGTTGCAGGCTTTTTCCTTGGTTTGTCATTTAGTTTCATTGTGTCTGCTCTACTGTGGAAGAAATGAAGATCCTTCATATTTTACATTGAAGTAATTTTCCATTACATTTTCGGTTTCAATTAAAGAAAAAAAAAAGAAAGGAAAAAAATCCTGCTGAGCTCCCTGTAGGGAGCTCTGCACATCTTTTCCCATTTACTTCCTAATCACACAAAATGGAGGCCCATAGCTGTCATCTTTACTTTGTAATCATGTGCCAAATACAAGGCTGTGATTCAGTTCTAGTTGGAATATTTTCCATTATTCACCTTATTTAATAAACTGTCACTTGAAAGAGGGCCTGATAAGCTTTCTCACAATGAATCAAAGAAATGTTCTGCCGTCTCCCTTTATTATGCATGCTACATTTGAAACTAATGAAGCATAACCTCTGAACTGATATTTTTATAGATGAAAGAGACATCATGTCACATATTCTATTTATTTCATCAGCTCCTCATAGCCAACACAAAACACAATGATTGCCTTGCACTTCAACTCTGACAGATGATGGGAATTTTGCTGATGTCTTGTCTAATAATTTCCTACCATATGCATATTTTAGTTACAAACTATGAATGAAAGTACAAGAAAGAATGGATTGCATCATCAAAGTACAATTAATTAAGAAGTGTAGTGGGAATGGTCCTGACTAATCCATTTTACACAGTTGGATATGTTTTTTCTCATCCATAGCAAATGTTGTCTAGAAAGTTACGTTTTGTAGAAATCTGGCATCGGCTATTTTTTTCCTCCATGGGAATTTTATTATTAGGGAAAAAAAATCCAGATAATCAGTTCAGATAAAACTGCAAAATCTTCCCTGCAAGCATGCACTGTTTTAGTTATTGAAGGACATCAAAAAGAATAATACATCACTAAAGAAATGTGTTTATTACCCTGTTATGAGATCAATAGTTCTGGTCAAGCTAGAAATCACTTTAGTTCTATAGGAAATAAAGAGTGAGTCCTACTTGTAGAGACAAATTAATACATTTTTAAACCCCAAATCACAGCATGTATTTCAAAAGTAACTTATAGTAGCTCTTCCTTTTGCATCATAAAAATACGCATTGTGCTTTAGACAAATGCCAAAACACATGCACAGCTCTATAGGTGCAGTTTTAAGGGGAAAAAATATAAACAAAAGAGTCATTTTCCTGTAGTAGTAGTATGGTAAGGATGAATTCAAAAGGTTAACTGAAAAACTAATAAGGAATAAAGTTTTGGGTGTATAACAGTATAATTGCCTTTCAGATTGAAGATGTCATTGCCAATAGTTAGATTGCACCCATGAGTGTTAAGGTCTTTGAGAGAGAATCTCTTGTACCCGCTGTCCATGAAATAACACATAACCCTAAAGGGGCAGTATGCTAAATGACGTAATGTATGTGATTCAGGATCATAGAAGTCAATCCCAGAGATCTTTGTGTATCCCTCTTCCCAAACAAACTTGATATAACTAACTCAAGCTTCTCAAATAGATTCTGATTACTCACGGAACAATGAAAGTAAGGACTATGTTTGTAAATATATATGATAGTGCCTTGATTTTTTATAGCACTTTTATTCCCCAAATGCCTTCATATTACCTCATTTACGTCTTCACAACAATCCTGTGAGATAGGGAAAGGAGGTAATATTTCTCATATTACAAATGAGGAAGCTGAAGCATAAAGAGTAAAGTGACTTTCCCAGAGACACACAGCAGGCCCGTGGCAGAGCTGTGACTAGAACTCTTGTGCTATTTTCAGTTGATCATAATTTCTGGAACTTGAAGTGGGAGAGGCAAGGCTAAAGGAAAGAAAGGAAGGAAAATATAGATTTAGAGACACAGAAACATAGTGTGATAAAGAGGTACATAATAATAATTTTGGTATTTTTTAAGTACTTACTATGTGCCAGGCTCTGTCCTAAGTGCAGGTATACACAAATTTATCAGATTGGGTACAGTCCCTGTCCCACATGGAGCTCACAGTCTCAATACTCATTTTACAGATGACGTAACTAAGGCACAGGAAATGAAGTGACTTGCCCAGTATCACACAGCAAATGGTGGAGCTGGGATTAGAACCCATGACCTTCTGACTCACAGGTCTGTGGTCAACAATGTCTCATCCACACATATATACACACTGACACAGACCCAGAGGAAGAGAAAAGTCACAGACACACACAGGAAAAGAGTTGTGACATATATGAACATAGAATGGAAAAAGAAGGGGGGCAGGGAGGATAAGTACACCTACATATATACACATTCACATTTCACCTGCAACCATATATGAACACTTGCACAGACTCAAACAAAGAATTACTGTCTACCAAAGCTGCCACTGTTGCTTTAGAACTGCCACAATCCCAGCCCATTTGGGGGACTTTAAGTAGGTCTTGCTGGCCATTTTTTGGGTGGTGGGGGAAGAGCTTTAAATTTATGCCAGTTCTGTGTAAAAGAGTGGTTGTCTGAGCACATTAATAATGGCCAAAGTAGCATAAAACGTTACACAATTATAATTTCTTCTATAAAAAAATGTGTGCAAAAGAAAATGGGAAAAAAGTTTAAAAGAGAAACTTGAACCAAACGCCCATCTCCCTGAGACAGCCGTACCTAATTTTCAGATTTGTCCTGGTGGATAGAATGTAGGGGCTTTGGGAGAAGTAAATTAGTTCTGTGCTATCACAGCTACCTCAGCCTTGGATTATCCCATGAATAGATAGAACAAGCTGCATTGCAGAAGGGTTGGATCGACACAAACGCTTTGGGATTGGGAGACATGGCAATAAAGGAGCACACATAGCTGAAACCATAATCAATGATCTTTTATTAGCTTGGCCTCCTCCCTCGTAGCACCAGTGCTCTGATGAGGTAGCTCCAACCAATGGTACCAGTTTTGAAGAAGTCTAGAAAGCCAACAAGTACTAATATAACCTTCTCACACACAAAGACCCCAACAAAGCTGAATGTCCACAAGCAAATTATAAATGGAAAATTTTATATCACTAGAAGCATGATATAATCTTTCATTTCATAATCGACTTTCCATCATTTTAACTTATTGCTTATCCCCTTTCCCTAATGAAACTTTTATATGTTCAATTAGAAAACAGAAAATACATTATTTGGAATACAATTATATCTTGGTCCAGAGGTATTGAAAAGATACTAGACAGTGAGATTTTTATCCCATGGAGATTTCACCATGAAATCACATGGTATTTTAAGGCTACTTGCATACCAGAACAATTAACTGTGAAACTGCTCTACTATAAATTCACTCTACGCAGCTTCTTTTTAGTGCTATTTTGAATTCATGCAATCGTATTTATTGAGCACTTACTGTGTGCAGAGCACTGTACTAAGTGCTTGAGAAAGTATGATACAACAGAGTCGGTAGACATGTTCTCTGACCACAAGGAGCTTGCAATCTAAAGGGGAAAAAAGATGTTTATATAAATAACAGAGGAGGCAGGATGTGGAAAAAGGGTTGGTGCTGAGATAGATGATAGAGGTTCAGTCAGAAGGATGGTGTAAGAGGAGTGTATTGTGTGGAGTGTGTTGTAGTAGGAAATCAACGAGGTAAGGTAGAAGGGGAAGAATGCTTTAAAGCCAATGGTGAGGCATTTATGTTTTACGCAGAGGTGGATGGGAAACCACTGGAGGTTCTTGAGAGAGGGGAGATGTGGACTGAATTTTTTTTTAGAAAATGATCCAGGCAGTAGTGTGAAGAAATGACTAGAGTAGGAGAGACAGGAGGCAAAGAAATCAGTGAGGAGGCTGATGCAGTAGTCAAGACAAGGTATGATAAATTATTGGATCGACACAATAGCAGGTCAGATAATAACAGTAACTGTGGTATTTGTTTAGTATTTTTATGTACCAAGAATCGTACTAAGCACTGGGGTAAACAAGATAATCAGGTCTCATAGTCTAAGTAGTAGGGAATACAGGTAGTGCATCTCCATTTTGCGGATGAGGGACTGAGGCACAGGGAAGTTAAGTGACTTTCTTAAGGTTGCACACAAAACAAGTAAGTGACAGAGCCAGGATTAGAACGCAGGTCCTCTGACTCCCAGACCCATGCTTTTTCCACTATGTCACACTGCTTCTCAGAAAGATGGAGATGAAAGGGATGTTGATGGATTTAAGCGATGTGGTAAAAGTTTAACCAACAGGATTTGGTGACAGATTGATTGTGTGAGATGAATGAAAGAAATGAGTCGAGGATAATGCCAAGGTTTTGGGCTTGTGAGATAGGAAGGATAGTGGTGTTGTCTACAGTCATGGGAAAAACATGGGGAGAACAAGGTTTGGGTGGGAAGATGAGGAGATCTATTTTAGACATGTTAAGTTTGAGGAATCAGTGAGACATCCAAGTAAAGATGTTCTGGGGACAAGAGGAAAAGCAAGAGTGCAGAGGAGAGAGGTCAGGGCTAGAAAGATAGATTTGGGAATCATCCTCCTAGAAATAGTAGTTGAAGTCATAGGAGCAAATGAGTTCTCCAATGGAGTGGCTGTAGATGGAGAATAGATGTCCCTTTCTATTCAGTTCTACCAGAAGTGAGCCTTGAGGGACTCCTACTGTTACAGGTTTGGAGGCAGAGGAGAAGCCAGTGAAAGAGACTGAGAAGGAACTGTCAGAAAGATAGAAGCAGGAGAGGATAATGTCATTGAAGCCACGTTTAGATAGTGTTCCAAACTGTCAGACAGATGAGGTGTCAAGGAGGATTAGGATGAAGTAGACACCATTGGATTTGGCAAGAAGGAGGTCATTGATGACCTTAGAGTGGGCAGTTTCTGTGGAGTGAAAGGGGGAGAAGCCATATTGGAGGGGTCCAAGGAGAGACTTGGAGGAGCAGAAGTGGAGGTAGTGGATGTAGATAACTCACTCATGAAGTTAGGAGAGGAATGGTAGGAAGGATATGGGGTTATAACTGGAGAGAGCTGTGGGGTCAAAGGAGGTTGGGTTTTTTTAGGATAGAGGAGACATGCATAAGTACCGCAAATATGGGCAGCAACTCTCAGGCCACTTCTACAGCCTGGAAGAAATATCTTTCAGAGGGATTCCAAGCTGAATTGGGACTACATCAATCTAAAGTCAAGTGAGCCTTAATAGTAGGTCATCTATCGAGAATGATGATTTTAACTGAAGTTTTTAATAATTTGTTTGCCCTGTTTGAATGAACTAAGTTTTGTACCAGGGCAAATTAATGATTTCAAGGCAACTGTGCCTGAAAATGTTTGGTGCTTCTTGTAAAATGATTACCACACTTCAAATCAGAAATCTACTTGGGTTTACCCAGCTAAACAGGGCATTGTAAGAATCTTAGGTTTGGTCACTGCAGTCCTGATTTGCTACTTTCTTGGTATTTTAAAAATAGTGGCTTTGGTTGGCTAGGACAGAATTTTCTGGCACAATCACCATATTATACAAAGAGAAGTTTCCTTCTGTAATCATTCATAGTGTGGGTCCACCCAGAGAAAGCCAGAGTAAAATTAAACAAGTAACCAAAATCCCCACCTGTCTCATTCCTTAGAGGTATCACTTAAGTAGCTCCTTTTTCACTTAAAGGAGAAGGCAATTGGAAAATAGTAAATTGGTGATTATGAGTCAGGATTAGGATGGAAGCCACTGGATGTCATCATGGGGATATGGATTTTGGCTATATTTTTGATTTACTTCCTACATTGCCCAGGAGTATCATCTCATTTACAGAGGATTCTCAGAAATGCTAGGGGGACTTTGTGCTGCCTTTCCCACCCTACTGTCAGCCTTCTTGGACCCTGAAGACTTCCATGAGGCTTCTCGGGGTATCAGGGGTTCAGAGTACAGGGAAGGAGGCTGGGGAAATCCAAAATGCTATGTACTGATCTGGTAGAAATGCTACAAATTCCTGTAGTGGTACTGAAGTGTTAGGTGTTATGGAATTCTGCAATCATGTCTGTTTACTGGGCCACTCCCTATTCCTCACATACATTACTTTGACCCAGGAGTTTGATCTGTCCTGTTCAAATTTGGGAATTTGCTTTTCTCTAGAAACATATACCTTGTCTGAGGCAGACCCAGCCTTAATAATAATAATAAAATTATGGTACCTATTAAGTGTTTTCTATTTTGCCAAGCACTGTTCTAAGCACTGGGGTAGATACAAGGTAATCAGGTTGTCCCACGTGGGGCTCACAGTCTTAATCCCCATTTTACAGATGGGGTAACTGAGGCACAGAGAAATTAATTTGTTTGACCAAGGTCACACAGCAGGCAAGTGGCAGAGTGGGGATTAGAACCTACTCCTAAACCCATGCTCTTTCCATTATGCCACCTCATAGGTCCTGGCTACTTAAATTGGTATACTTTTGGAAAATAAATTTTTGTTAAAAATTTCATTCTGCCCTGGTTTCTACAGTGGGACTTGCCAAAGGACCAGCACCAACCCAGTGTTAGGAATAGTTGGAGAAGCAGCGTGGCTTAGTGGAAAGAGCATGGGCTTGGGAGTCAGAGGGCATGGGCTCTAATTCTGGTTCTGCCACACAGCTGTGTGACCTTGGGCAAGTCACTTAACTTCTCTGTGCCTCAGTTACCTCATCTGTAAAATGGGGATTAAGACTGTGAGCCCCACGAGAGACAACCTGATTACCTTGTATCTACCCCAGGACTTAGAACAGTGCTTGGCACATAGTAAGCACTTAACAAATACTATAGTAATTATTATTATAATTATTATATAACTAAACCAAACGAGGGAAACCTACAGTACTCTGATGTCTGCACTGCACATTTACTGGCTCATCATCAGACAACATTTCAGGATTTTCAGTCATCTTTGCCTTCCCCTTATGCCTATTCCACTTCTAACCTGGGAAAGACCCCAGAGTTCATTCAGGCTGGCAATAGTGGTGAAGTAGTAGCAGAAACCTTGAGCACTTCTGGGCAACAGCTGTCAATCAAAAAAAGAATTCTGGCCCATTTAGGAGACCTAAACAAGGAAGCAATCCCATGTTCAGCATTCAACATTAACCCAATCTAGTCCCGGATTGAAATGGTCTAGATTGTGACCCACAATATATTAGCTCCAAACTCCTTTTAGATATATTGAAAAGTCAAAGTTCCCCACAGATCTAACAAAGGTGGAAGAAATCTCAGGAGGTCATTTGATACATCAGCTCACCTCAGACAGCTAACAAAAATCATCCTCAATAAATGTTGCAGGTCTTATTTTTAAAGATCTCAAGGGATAGAAATTGGGCAAACTCCATAAATAGCCTAGGTAGTCTGTGGTAATGTTTAATTACCTATATAATGCAGACATACTTTGCTATATCTAACCAAATGCTTTCCTGCTAAAGTCCATTTCTATTACCAAAGGAAACATCTACATTAATAATTTATTCTAGAAAATTGCACCTTTGTGTTTAATGAGGACAGCTTAACCCTATGAATGTAGTAAAGTTACGTATACTATAAAGCTAAATATACAGTTTTCTGGTAATTGAAAATGCTAGGGCTAGATGGGGTAGTGTTTTAGGTTTCCCAATACGTTTTAAAATGTCTATAGTAGAATTATAAAGAGGAAAAAAAATGTGAAGGTCAGCATAGTACTTTATATGAGTAAGAAATGTAACTTCTTGATAGTTTTCTACTCTGATTGTAACTCATGTCATTTCCTGCTAAGGCCTAAGGGGTCCAAATGGAGGTCCATTACATGTGTAAATCGATAGCCTGAACACATTTTTTTTACTATTATCTTCTTCAGAAACTGTTACACTGAGAAGTTTGTAAATTGTATTGAGACTAGTATCACCAAGTAGTCTTCCCAACTCATTTGATATGTTAACCAGGCTGTTTTCATAAACCAAACAGGTAGTATGAGAGTAAGTAAGTTCAACTGAATGTGTAGTTTCTGGTGTTCCAAAGGCACATTAATGACTCCAGAATATGTTTTTGAAGAGACAACCCATATTTGTTTTAGCTGGTGGATATTAATCAGTGGAAATGGAGGGCTGCCCGGATTAATGTAACAAAGTTAATAAGTGAATTCAGTATTTAAGGCACACAATAAATGTAATATAAAAAGACATAGGTGATAAGTCTATGGAATAACAATATGGAATTGGACAAGATGTTAATTTCACACCTTGTGTGAAAGATACTACTAAACCACTGAAGTGGTACCTGAGAGACTTGCATTTTTCAAAAGATCAACCCCTTTGAAAATGAAAGGCTTTTGACAACCTTTTGATATTTGGATTTCACCTAGAGCAAACACTGGTTGGTGATCTGCCAACTCTGCAGAGACCCCACGCTCTGCTATTGTACTAATTTTCCCCAGACGGCAATTTGACAAATCCATTTTGTTAACCCATATAAAATACAGTTAGGAGCTTTGTCTTGGTGTTGGGCACTGACCTTCTCCTGCATTAGCTTACTGCAAAGATCATATCTGTTCGACTTTGTTGAGTCTGAAACCACATTGCGATTCAGTAAGGGTAAGGTAAATGATATTTTTCAGTATCTGCTCCAGATAGACTCTGGCTAGAATCTTGCTAGTAATAGAAAGCAGTAAGATATCACAGTAGGTTTCTCAGCCAACTCTCACACCTTTCTTATTCTTGAAATCTTTGAAGTTCTGCACCATCACTTCAGAGTTCCATATGTTGAAGAAATGCCTGTGCAGATGTCTAAGCTTTATGTCCCCTTCTCTCATAGATTACTGCAAGAATGCCAAAAGGCCTACTCCTTTACCTTTCCTTTTTCCTTAGCTTTGACTGAAGTGAAATCCTCAAAAGTCAGAGCAAAGGCCATCCCTTGACCTTTTCCCTCTACTTTCTAGGGACTAATCTCTGATGGAGGGAAGTATGCTAAGAAGAAAGAATTGTTGCCATTCCTCAGAATTCTTTCTGTCTATGATGAGAATGGATCCATTACAGACTTCAGTAGTGTTGTGGGAGTCTGCATGAGATGCATGTGGTGTTATATTAAGTGGTTTCAATAGCAATTATGGTTTGATAGTGGGGAAAAAAACCCAAAAGATCTTGACCACTATAGCTGCACCACATTATCATCATCATTATCATCATCATCATCATCATCTCAATCTTCACAAACATTTATTAAGCCCACTGTAATGTACCAAACTTAGGTAAGGTGCTGGGGAAATTAGCAGGCATGAACCTTCACAAATAGAGATCACAGTCAAATTGGGAGGGACTCGCATATTGGACAAAAACAGATTTCTAAAGTCTAATATATTCCATAATGATTAAATAATAACCAGTAAACACTTCCTTTCAATGTTCTGACATAATAGGAAATCCTTTTAACTTCACAAGATAGAAATATCATTCCTGTCATTGAGACAATTATGCAGTCAGTCAATATAATGTATCTACTGAGCGGAGCACCTATGTGCTGTTGGAGGTCTGCGGGCATTTTGTGTTGCTATGAAGTTTCATGCATTGCCATATTCTATTAATCTTAATCTTAAACTGCCTTAATTTCCTCTCCACCACCTCTCTTCTTGGCCCTCTGAAGTCTGGCTTTTGACTCCTTCACTCCTCTAGGACTGCTCTCTCTCCAAGGACACCAATGGCCTGTTTATAAATGGTGTTGATCTCTTTGCTGCTTCTTCATTCAACTGTATTTACTGAGTGTTTACTGTGCGCAGAGCTCTGTACTAAGCACTTGGAAAGTGCAATACAGCAATAAAGACAATCTCTGCACACAGTGGGCTCGGTTTTGATGGCATGGACTACTCCCTCCTCCTCTAAATGGTACCAAAACTCGATTTTGCTGACACAATACTCTTCTTGCTGTCCTCCTAATTCTTCGATGACTCTTTCTCAGTTTTGTTTGCTGGCTTCTACTCTATCTCATACCCTCTTATTGTGACTAACCCTCCAAGCCTCTGTTCTGGGTCCCTCTACTCTTCTTCATTTACACATATTCCCCAAAAGCTCATCTGCTCACTACTTCAGCTGCTAACTGTATATACATCTTGTCTATTAATTTGGCCTAAAATATCCCATCTGCTTAGGGCAATTCAATCCAGTACCACTGATCTGCCTGTTATAAAAAAAAACACCATTTAGTAATAGGCAACTCGACTGCTTTGTGACCTTGGGCAGGTAACAACTTCTCTGTAAAATAGGGAGTATTCTTTCCATCCTATTTATTGAGTGCTTACTGTGTTCAGAGCACTGTACTAAGTGCTTGGAAAGTACAATTCAGCAATAGAGACAATCCCTACCGAGTAAATCCTACTCCCTCTTACGTAGATTGTGAGTCCCACTTGCTACAGAGACTGATTAGTTTGTATCTAACCCAGTGCTTAGAACACTATCTAGCACAAAGTATGTGCTTAACAAATACAATAATTATTATTATCATTAGGGATGGTAACTTCATAATTTTAAAGTTCAGGAAGCTGTCCGTGATGTGATTATCTTAATTTCACCTGATTAGCATTTCATAGAACAAAATGCATTATGGAATCCCTCCAGGACGTATCTCCCCTCCTTCAAAGCCTCATTAAAATCATCTCCTCCAAGAGGCCTTCCCCAACTAAGCTCTAATTTCCTCTACTCCATCACCCTTTTGTGTCACCCTTGAACTTGGATTTTTACCCTTGATTCATCTCACCTCTGGCCCCACAGCATTTAAGTACCTCTGTACATCTGTAATTTAATGTCTATCTCCCCCTCTAGACTAACTCCTTGTGGACAGAAAACAGTTGTCTCAATTCTCCTATATTGTATTTTCCCAAGCACAAAGATGCATTGCATTGCACAGAATAAGCACTCAATAAATATGATTGATTGATTAATTACTACTATTACTAGTACTTCTTCTACTACACCTCTTTTGACTATTTGCCAATCCTTTTATATCTGTCTTCCAAATCTTGATAAATTCTTGAGGACAGCTAAATCTACCAAGTAGCGGTCATATTCCAGTGCTCCTGATGGTATCAACTTTTTAGGGAAGATTAATGAAGGCAGTGTAGAGATGGTATTACAGTATTAAAACTTTCCCAGCTTAGTCTAATATGCCAGTTTGCATAAAATCACAGGGTTTTCAGGACGCTCATAGTTTATAGTATAATTCTCCTTCATAGTCAATTTGAGAAAAAAACTGAACAAGTAGACTTAAATTGCATCATTTATCTCATTTAGAGTTATCTTGACTACTTGATAGAATATTAAGACTGAAAGAATGATGTGAATTAGAATGTCATAGGATATGAGCTTCACTTACTATATCCTGCATGGTTCTCATAGTAGTGCTGAATGTGGTGCTTACCATTGGCTTTAAAGCATTCAATCAGCTCACCATCTCCTACCTTACCTCACCTATCTACTTCAGCCCAGCTTGCACACTTCTGGCTTCTAGTGACAGCTTGCTCACTGTGCCCCAGTTTCATCTATCTCAACACAGACTCCTTTCCCACATCCTTCCCCTGGCCTGGAATTCCTTCTTCCTGTCTTACTAAGTCTTACTAAGGTCATATCCCCTCCAATAGGCTTTCCTTGATTAAGGTCTCTTTTCCCTGACTCCTTCTCCCTTCTGTGTTGTCTGTGCACTTGTATATGTACCCTTTGGGCACTTGGTACTCACTCCACCTTCAGCCACACAGCTCTTATGTACATATCTGTAAACAACTAACTTGTATAAATGTCTGTCTACTCCTCTAGAATGTAAGCTTAATATAAGCAGGAAACATGTCTGTCTACTCTGTTGCATTGTACTCTTCTAAGTGCTTAGTACAGTGCTCCACACAGTAAGCATTCAGTAAATACCATTGGTTGATTGAGGCACTATGTTTCTCTGGTCTCTTGACTACCAGTCCCATGTTCTTTCTGTAGCAGGAAGATAAAACTGATGGAGACAGGGTGGGTGGAGGGGAAGGAGGGAGAGAGGGGAGGGGTGTGGTTCTCTGACCCAAGTCACACTCACTGCTGCTTGTTTTAGACCAGAGTCCGACTCAGTCCCAGACCTACGGGGGTGCAGAGGAGAAGAAGAGCAGGTCCAGAGTCTACCGATGGATGAGATGAGAAGTGAATTTCCCAGTCTAAACCCCAGACTGCTGGCTCTGACCTAGCTGTGGAGGGAATCCCACCGTCTCCTTCCCCTGCCCTACTCACTAGCAGTGCCAAAACCAAGCCTTAGTAAACCTGAGAAAAGATGTGACAGCTCAAAGATGGCCAGTCTTTGAGGACTTCACATAATAGGAGGATTTCTGTCCATAAAGTCAGATTAATTTCATGGTACCATTTTAGTTTTCAGAAAAATTTTTATGAAGGAATGATATTTCTTTGGGCAGAAACCAAATTGGTTTGGTCTAATTTTAATCACAGTAAGCAGTCAGCCAATCCAGTTTATACAAATCAAGCATGTGGTTGTTTTATTATATATTTATTTTCTAATAGAACATCATTTTGTCACAAATCTGCACAAGGCAAATTGTATGCTAAGCTTTGAGTGACCAGTATTTCCCCTTACCAGCAAACTAATGTTTCTCGTGCCATGTACTACTAATCATTCCTTGAATTTTTTTTTAATGAACGTGCAGTGCTTTTATTCCCAAAGTGCTCTTAGTAGTAGTAATAGTATTTCATTCATCACTTATTGTGTGTAAAGCACTATACTTTATAAGCACTCTAATATTACATATCACATTTTTCTCCCTTACTACATCCCTATAAAGTAGGGATGTTGCCCTATGTGGTGCAGGGTCTGTGTCTGCCCTGATTATCTTGTATTTATACAGCACACATAGTGCCTACCACATAAAGATAGATATTATTGTCTCCATTTTACAAATGAATAAACTGTAGTGGGGTGAAGTGGCTTGCCTAAGGACAAATAAAAGACCACTGACAGATCTTGGATTAGAACTTGGGTTCTCCAGTTCCTGTTGTCATGCTCTTTCCACTACAACAGGCTGCCTGAGATCAACCAGAGACCCTTATTCTGAAACAATTCACATCTGTGAATTCAACAGGGGTCACAGCTACCTAAAGAAAGTCATCTACTGTCACCTCTCCCTCAAAGGTTCTAGCCTTCATTAAACCACATGCCCTTCCCCTCTTCTTCTTACATCGCCCCTTGCCTCACCTTGTCTTTGGGGTCTCAATGTTCCATGCCCCCTGCTGTTAAATCCAGTGAAATATCCAGGACTGGACTGCTTCTTTCTCATTCTGGCATACTTACCTGTGAGCAGTTACTCCTTCAGGCAACATCCATGCCTCCATTTTGGATCCCTTGTCTACTGCCATTTTGGGTCGTCTCAAGGCAGTCCTTAGTGTCTAGGCAGGCTAGCATCAATGTAGGGAATAAGACAAGACTCTATCCCTTGCCCTCCAGACTGGTGCTGAAGAGGTAAGATGGGAGGCATTGCTGAGACAATTGCTCTTGCATTTTCTTTCCATATCACTTTCCCTTTCCCATTTGCTCATGTCTTCAGTCCTACAAGCACCACCCTTGGCTCTGGAACAGAGCACACCAGGTGCCTGGAGTTTGAAAAATCCAGGAAAATGGGAAAAGATGTCCAGAGAGTTTAGCAATCTTTGCAATGGTTGAGGGCAGGGACTGTGAAAATATTTCTTTGTGTTGTGAAAAACGAATTGCACCACAAATAGACTTGTATGCACTTTTCAGTTTAAAATTCTGACTGTAGCCAGAACAAGGCAAACTGAGTTCTGCAACATTTGCTTTCGCAAAAAACGAAGTGAAGGTTTGGAAAAATCATGAATCTTCAGCACAACTCCTGATGTAACAGCTGTCAATTAGGCAGTTTCCCGGTCAATCAGGAATCAGGTTGGAGGGCTTTCATAGGGAGGAAGGAAAAAACACCTGCCTGCCTGACCTCAATCTAATGCTTTTTAGCCATCCTAATCGGGTTGCAACAAAAAGTGTTAAAATCAAATTTTCTCAGGTTAGCTAGCGATATCAGAGTTGCCGAAAGAAGTGTGAATTTGATTTTGTTTTGCTACCTGTTGTTAGCCTGGACCTAACCAACACAGCTAATACCAGAGACTATTCTGCAACTGGTAGAAATAGCAGTGCAGCAAGAAGCTATTCTCTCTCAGAGACACATTCATGGATGTAAGCTTACTGTCATCTTTGAACTAAAAGACAGCTCTACTACATTCATGAGCATGAGTGCCAAGAGATAATCTATGCCACCCGTACACATTTTGCCCATGAAAAATAATGGAGAATGCATTTTCTGGCTCCTTGCTTTTAAAGGTAATGTATCATAGGAACGCTTGTGCACCAAGAATTATGGCTAATGGAACTTCTGACTCTCAGCAAGAGCTTGTAATAAGCTGATTATCTTGCATCTACCCCAACATTAAGTACAGTGCCTGACACATAATAAGCACTTAACAAATACGCTTTTAAAAAGAGTTCAATTTGGGGTGGCCTAGCTTTCCTAGAACTTCATTTTAGGTATAGTAGGGGAAGAGGAGAAATGTATAACCTGTTGCCATAGGGCATCACTATCCCTCACTCACCCATTTCCTAGGCCATTGTTTACTAGGGCACTCAGTGGCTTCAATAAAAATTGGTTTGGCAGGGAGGTGAGCCGGTAGGGAGGGGGAAATGATTTTGACTTTTCTGTTTCCTTAGATAAACCATGGCAAAAGCATAATCGAAAATGCAATCAGGAACAACAGGAGCAGAACATATGTGGTTGTCCTTCACATAAATAAACAGAGCAGAGCTGGACAGAGGACAGAACATCAAAACAAAGCACATGTGGAAAAGCCCTGCTGCGCCCAGGGCAGGCACGGCTTCATGAGACAATCACTTCTACTTAAAAGGAGACTTAAAAGACATGTTTGTCTGACAGATGCCAGATGTCCCTTCTTTTGGAGAGCACTTCCCTTGTACAAAGCAGCAGCTGGTGAGTGTTGGTTTCCATGTCTCTATGACTCATTCGTCACCAAACCATCCAGCCTCACCAAGTACTGCACTACTGACTCCATTTACAGCCAGCCCATTACACTACAAGTTGCTCTCCTTTCTGGGTAGCCATCATCATCCAGTAGTAATTATGCTCATGCAGTGGTCTGGACAGGAAGGTTGTAATATGGCAATGACTGGTGTAAGAGTGAAGAATGAAATGAAAAAAAGTTAAAATCCCAAAGATCTTTGCATGCTAATGCTTCTGCAGAAGGCCCGCCTGTTTCCTGGACCAGCATAGTCGAAGGCTAGGGAAGGTAAATGAATGCTGAACAATGATTGATTGGTATGAAAGCCATACCAAAGATGGTTTGCTTGGTTGCTGGCCTTCTGCTGCTTGGATCTGGGTCTGGGGCCAGAGTCTGTTTCCTGTCCATTTTGAATCCACATATGTCCCTCATTCACACAACCCCATCACTAATGTGAACCCAAAGACAATCCCTCCAGCCCCATGTGACTGCGGAGTTAGTTTCATGTATTTTATGTGTCTGGGTGTTGACTGACAGCCTGGGCCAGCCTGTATTCCAGGATGTCATTTTATAATGGCTTAATTACCCCATGAAAATGCTGCATGCTTGTCATCAATATATTAAGCACAGTTACAGTTTACAGTCAATGTGACTGCTCACTTGACCGCATGCAGTGGCCACTTAGGAAAGGAATTTCTCTTAATGAATTTCACAATATGGATATATTAACCATGTGGGACAGAGATCACTGTTTCAAAACACCCTCCGCAGATTCCCATTGAAGGTTATTTGGAATTATCTTTATGTGATAATTAACATCCATACAACATTCGTGGGAAAATGAAAACAAATTCTATAATTGGAGTCCACTTTGCAGCTGCCAAAAAGAAATATGGAATGTTAGTGACATTGCTGGTATTCTTTTGTTTGGGTAAGACATTGTCCCTTAGGGTATTTTTTTTCTGTAACTCACCGCTGCATTAAGAGGTGGGCTAATTAAACTATGATCCAGTTGTTTTTTAGATGTCCTTAACCAAATAATTATCCTTCTACTTAGGTCTTTCTTACTCAACTAGAATAATAATGTTGGTATTTGTTAAGTGCTTACTATGTGCAGAGCACTGTTCTAAGCACTGGGGTAGATTCAGGGTAATCAGGTTAGATACAGGGTAATCAGGTGGTCCCATGTAAGGCTCACAGTCTTAATCCCTTTACAGATGAGGTCACTGAGGCACAGAGATGTTGTGACTTGCCCACAGTCACACAGCTGCCAAGTGGCAGAGCCAGAATTCAAACCAATGAACTCCCAAGCCCGTGATCTTTCCACTGAGTTACGCTGCTTCTAGTGGCCAAAGTGATAAACATTACTGGCTACTACTTCATCCAGAGTCCAAGCTATGGTGTGGAATATGTATTTGACAGCAATATTTCTATACTTGAAGCCCATCTGTCTGGTGGCTCTGGAATTAACCTAGTCTTATTCTTCTCCCATGGAAGAAGGCAATGGTAAATCATTTCCATATCTTTACCAAAAAAACTGTACATATACACATACCAGAATGTCTTTAGGGGAGAAGAGGAGACATTCTGGAGAGGGTGTGTCCATGGAGTCACTAAGGGTGGACCATCCCATCCTCCTCCATACCTTATCTCACCTTGGCTTCACGGACTCCGTCCTCTCCTGGTTCTCCTCTTACCTCTCTGGCTGGTCATTCTCGGTCTCCTTCGCAGGCGCCTCCTCCCCCTCCCATCCTTTAACTATTGGAGTTCCTCAAGAGTCAGTTCTTGGCCCTCTTCTGTTCTCCATTTACACTCACTCCCTCGGTGAACTCATTCGCTCTCACGGCTTTGACTACCATCTCTACGCAGATGACACGCAGATCTACATCTCCGCCCCTGTCCTCTCCCCCTCCCTTCAGGCTCGCATCTCCTCCTGCCTCCAGGACTTCTCCACCTGGATGTCGGCCCGCCACCTAAAACTCAACATGAGCAAGACTGAGCTCCTCATCTTCCCTCCCAAACCCGGTCCTCTCCCAGACTTCTCTATCACCGTGGATGGCACGACCATCCTTCCCATCTCTCAGGCCCGCAATCTCAGTGTCATCCTTTCATTCATTCAATAGTATTTATTGAGCGCTTACTATGTGCAGAGCACTGTACTAAGCGCTTGGGATGAACAAGTCGGCAACAGATAGAGACAGTCCCTGCCGTTTGACGGGCTTACAGTCTAATCGGGGGAGACGGACAGACGAGAACAATGGCAATAAATAGAGTCAAGGGGAAGAACATCTCGTAAAAACAATGGCAACTAAATAGAATCAAGGCGATGTACAATTCATTAACAAAATAAATAGGGTAATGAAAATATATACAGTTGAGCAGACGAGTACAGTGCTGTGGGGATGGGAAGGGAGAGGGGGAGGAGCAGAGGGAAAAGGGGAAAAAGAGGGTTTAGCTGCGGAGAGGTAAAGGGGGGGTGGCAGAGGGAGTAGAGGGAGAAGAGGAGCTCAGTCTGGGAAGGCCTCTTGGAGGAGGTGAGTTTTAAGTAGGGTTTTGAAGAGGGGAAGAGAATCAGTTTGGCGGAGGTGAGGAGGGAGGGCGTTCCAGGACCGCGGGAGGATGTGGCCCAGGGGTCGACGACGGGATAGGCGAGACCGAGGGACGGTGAGGAGGTGGGCGGCAGAGGAGCGGAGCGTGCGGGGTGGGCAGTAGAAAGAGAGAAGGGAGGAGAGGTAGGAAGGGGCAAAGTGATGGAGAGCCTTGAAGCCTAGAGTGAGGAGTTTTTGTTTGGAGTGGAGGTTGATAGGCAACCACTGGAGTTGTTTAAGAAGGGGAGTGACATGCCCAGATCGTTTCTGCAGGAAGATGAGCCGGGCAGCGGAGTGAAGAATAGACTGGAGCGGGGCGAGAGAGGAGGAAGGGAGGTCAGAGAGAAGGCTGACACAGTAGTCTAGCCGGGATATAACGAGAGCCCGTAGCAGTAAGGTAGTCGTTTGGGTGGAGAGGAAAGGGCGGATCTTGGCGATATTGTAGAGGTGAAACCGGCAGGTCTCGGTAACGGATAGGATGTGTGGGGTGAACGAGAGAGACGAGTCAAGGATGACACCGAGATTGGGGGCCTGAGAGACGGGAAGGATGGTCGTGCCATCCACGGTGATAGAAGTCTGGGAGAGGACCGGGTTTGGGAGGGAAGATGAGGAGCTCAGTCTTGCTCATGTTGAGTTTTAGGTGGCGGGCCGACATCCAGATGGAGACGTCCTGGAGGCAGGAGGAGATGCGAGCCCAAAGGGAGGGGGAGAGGAAAGGGGCGGAGATGTAGATCTGCGTGTCATCTGCATAGAGATGGTAGTCAAAGCCGTGAGAGCGAATGAGTTCACCGAGGGAGTGAGTGTAAATGGAGAACAGAAGAGGGCCAAGAACTGACCCTTGAGGAACTCCAACAGTTAAAGGATGGGAGGGGGAGGAGGCGCCTGCGAAGGAGACCGAGAATGACCGGCCAGAGAGGTAAGAGGAGAACCAGGAGAGGACAGAGTCCGTGAAGCCAAGGTGAGATAAGGTATGGAGGAGGAGGGGATGGTCGACAGTGTCAAAGGCAGCAGAGAGGTCAAGGAGGATTAGAATGGAGTAGGAGCCATTGGATTTGGCAAGAAGGAGGTCATGGGTGACCTTAGAGAGGGCAGTCTCGGTAGAGTGGAGGGGACGGAAGCCAGATTGGAGGGGGTCTAGGAGAGAATGGGAGTTAAGGAATTCTAAGCAGCGATTGTAGACGACTCGTTCTAGGATTTTGGAAAGGAAGGGTAGTAGGGAGATAGGGCGATAACTGGAGGGGGAAGTGGGGTCAAGAGCGGGTTTTTTTAGGATGGGGGAGACGTGGGCATGTTTGAAGGCAGCGGGAAAGGAGCCATTGGAGATTGAGTGGTTAAAAATAGAAGTTAAGGAAGGGAGGAGGGCAGGGGCGATGGTTTTAAGAAGGTGAGAGGGAATGGGGTCCGAGGCGCAGGTGGAGGGGGTGGCACTTGCGAGGAGGGAGGAGATCTCCTCTGAGGATACTGCAGGGAAGGATGGGAAAGTAGGGGAGGGGGTTGGTGGGGGGGAGGGGAGAGGCGGAGGGGTGACTTTGGGGAGCTCAGACCTGATCGTGTTGATTTTCGTGAGGAAATAGGTGGCCAGATCATTGGGGGTGAGAGATGGGGGAGGGAGAGGAACAGGGGGTCTAAGGAGAGAGTTAAAGGTCCAGAACAATCGGCGGGGGTGACGGGCATGGGTGTCGATGAGGGAGGAGAAGAAGTTTTGCCTGGCGGAGGAGAGGGCAGAGTTAAGGCAGGAAAGGATCAATTTGAAGTGTGCGTGGTCGGCTTGGTGCTTGGACTTTCGTCAGCAGCGCTCGGCAGCTCGAGCATAGGAGCGTAGGAGGCGGACAGAGGAGGTGATCCAGGGCTGTGGGTTAGTGGAGTGAGACCGGCGGAGGGAAAGGGGGGCGAGAGAGTCGAGATGAGTAGAGAGGGTGGAGTTGAGAGCGGAGACCTGATCATCGAGAGTGGGAAGAGAGGACAGGGCGGCAAGGTGAGGAGAGATGCTATTGGAAAGACGGATGGGATCAAGAGAGCGGAGGTCTCTGTGGGGCAGTAGCGAAGATTTGCAGGGAGAGGGAGTGTGAGAGATGAGGCAGGTGAGAAGGTTATGGTCAGAGAGAGGGATTTCAGAGTTGGTGAGGGAGGAGATAGTGCAGCGGTAGGAGATGACGAGATCGAGGGTGTGACCGAGTCGGGGAGTGGGCGCGGTATGGTGGAGGAGGAGGTCGGCAGAGTCGAGGAGGGATAGCAGGCGGGCGGCAGAGGAGTCGTCGGGTACATCCGTATGGTTGTTGAAGTCTCCGAGGATCAGAGTGGGCAGAGAGAAGGAGAGAAGGAAGGTGAGAAAGGGGTCAAGGTGGTTGAAGAAGTCGGAGGTGGGACCGGGAGGGCGGTAGATGACGGCGACAAGTAACTGGAGTGGGTGGTAGAGGCGAATGATATGGGCTTCAAAGGAGGGGAAGGAGAAGGAGGGGGGAGGAGGGATAGTGCGGAAGCGGCAACGGGGCGAGAGGAGGAAGCCAACGCCTCCTCCCTTACCGGTGAGTCTGGGGGAGTGGGAGAAGGAGAGGCCTCCGCTGGAGAGAGCGGCGAGAGAGAGTGGCTCTCTTCGGGAGAGAGCCACGTTTCCGAAAGGGCGAGGAGGAGGAGAGAGCGAGAGAGGAAAAGGTCATGGATGAAAGGTAGCTTACCTGTAATAGAGCGGGGGTTCCAGAGGCCACACTTGAAAGTAGCTGTGGGTGCAAGGGGGGGAGTGGGGAAAGGGCGGGGGGAGGGGAGGGTTTGGATGGGAAGGAGGTGGCGGGGCCCTGGACGGGGAGAGGGGGATGAGGGGTAGCGGTGGGACAAGAGGATACTTGGGAGCTCTCCTCCCAGGCGGTGGTTCCTTGGGCTGTCTGCCCCCCAGTTTCCAGCCTAGCTCTTTAGCAGCCTTTTGGCCAGCGACCTCCGACTTTAGCGGCTTATTGGCCGCCGACCGCCGACTCATCCACGCCGAGACCACCCCCCCTCTCCCGGGAAGCTGAGCCTTGTCATCGCCCGGACCCTTGGAGCCATTACCACGTGGGCCCAGGATCTCTGCTCCCCTGGGGGTAAGTCTAAGACCGCCGGGCCCCCTCTTCCCAGCCGAATCGACCACTACATGGACTCTGGAGCTCTCCCCCAAGGCGGTGGTTCCTTGGGCTGCCTGCCCCCCGTTTCCAGCCTAGCTCTTTAGCAGCCTTTTGGCCACCGACCGCCGACTTTAGCGGCTTATTGGCCGCCGACCGCCGACTCATCCAAGCCGAGACCACCCCCCTCTCCCGGGAAGCTGACCCTTGTCATCGCCCGGACCCTTGGAGCCATTACCTCGTGGGCTCGGGATCTCTGCTCCCCTGAGGCGCAGCCTCGGCCCACCCGGCCCCGATTCCCGACAAGCCCCCCTTCGCCTACCGCTCGCTGACTCATCTGCGCTTCCTCCCCCTCCACCAGGGAAGCTGAGCCTCGGACCACCCGGACCCGCGCCCGCCTCAGCCTTTCGCAACCTGGACCTCCGCACCCCCGCTCGGGAACTCCGACACTACGGATCTTCGCCCCCACAGACCCCCAGCCACCAGCTTCCAGTCGACCGCCCCCCCCCGCCCGCTCGGGCCCGGGGACATTGCGCTCCCCTTCTCGATCCTGGGGACATTGTGCTCCCCTGCTCGGCCCCAAGGACATTGTGGCCTCGGGGGACATTGTGTCCCCCTGCTCGGGCCCGGGGACATTGTGCTCCCCAACCGCTTCCCCACTCCGCCCGAGGCGGCCATTTTGGGAAGCCCCCACTCTGCCTGAGGTGGCCATTTTGGGAAGGCCTCACTCCCTCCTCCCTCTTGAGGTGATTCATCTCTCCCACCCCCGCCCCGGGCGACGACATCCTTGTTCTCACCATGTTACCTTACCTTAGCCGCCGCCCACGGCCGCCACCCACCCCGGACAACTTCAGGGCCCCCCCGCCGCCACAGGGTTATTTGGTCATGAGCTCTGGGACTCTCTCGGCCGCTGGCCGCTTGACTTTGAGTCTGATCGGGTCGGCTCGTCCCCCGACCCTGGTCATCGCCTGCTTATTAACGCTATTGTAGTGTGCCTTACTGTAGCATGTTGCTATATTAGTTATCTCGCTTGTCATTGTTTATTGTCGTCAGACTTTGAATTTGATCAGGTCGCCCCTTAATCGAGTCTACCCCCGACCCTGATCATCACCCCTTTTATTAACACGACTATATTGTATCATACTGTATCATGTTGCTATATTAGCACTACTGTATTGTATCATACTGTATCATGTTGCTATATTACCGATTTCGTTTATTACTGTTTATTGTTGTCAGTGCTGCCACCCATCTCTCTGGCCTCGCCATGTCCCTCCTCCCCCCCTCCCCCCTCCCGCCCCTTCCTATCCTCCCCTTCCCCTTCCCCTCTCTTGCTCAGCTCTTTCCCTCTCTCTCCTCTGCCTCCTCCCCCCCTCCCCTCTCCCGCCCTAGAACCCCACTTTACCAGCGCTACCCCTCTTCCCCCTCCCCCTACTCTTCCCCCCACCAAACCCCCTCTTCACCCCCTCCCCCCTTCTCTCTTGCCCACCCATGCCCCATCCCAGTCTTCTTGTCCCACCGCCACCCCTCATCCCCCTCTCCCCGTCCAGGGCCCCGCCACCTCCTTCCCATTCAAAGCCTCCCCTCCCCCCGCCCTTCCCCCCTTCCCCCCCTTGCACCCACAGCTACTTTCAAGTGTGGCCTCTGGAACCCCCGCTCTATTACAGGCAAGCTACCTTTCACCCATGACCTTTTCCTCTCCCGCTCTCTCCTCCTCCTCGCCCTTGCCCAGAGTCACACAGCTGACAAGTGGCTGAGCCGGGATTCGAACCCATGAACTCTGACTCCAAAGCCCGGGCTCTTTCCACTGAGCCACGCTGCTTCTCTATACCTTATCTCACCTTGGCTTCACGTCCTCTCCTGGTTCTCCTCTTACCTCTCTGGCTGGTCATTCTCGGTCTCCTTCGCGGGCGCCTCCTCCCCCTCCCATCGTTTAACTGTTGGAGTTCCTCAAGGGTCAGTTCTTGGCCCTCTTCTGTTCTCCATTTACACTCACTCCCTCGGTGAACTCATTCGCTCTCACGGCTTTGACTACCATCTCTACGCAGATGACACGCAGATCTACATCTCCGCCCCTGCCCTCTCCCCCTCCCTTCAGGCTCGCATCTCCTCCTGCCTCCAGGACGTCTCCACCTGGATGTCGGCCCGCCACCTAAAACTCAACATGAGCAAGACTGAGCTCCTCATCTTCCCTCCCAAACCCGGTCCTCTCCCAGACTTCTCTATCACCGTGGATGGCACGACCATCCTTCCCGTCTCTCAGGCCCGCAATCTCGGTGTCATCCTTGACTCGTCCCTCTCGTTCACCCCACACATCCTATCCGTTACCGAGACCTGCCGGTTTCACCTCTACAATATCGCCAAGATCCGCCCTTTCCTCTCCACCCAAACGGCTACCTTACTATTACGGGCTCTCGTTATATCCCGGCTAGACTACTGTGTCAGCCTTCTCTCTGACCTCCCTTCCTCCTCTCTCGCCCCGCTCCGGTCTATTCTTCACTCCGCTGCCCGGCTCATCTTCCTGCAGAAACGATCTGGGCATGTCACTCCCCTTCTTAAACAACTCCAGTGGTTGCCTATCGACCTCCGCTCCAAACAAAAACTCCTCACTCTAGGCTTCGAGGCTCTCCATCACCTTGCCCCTTCCTACCTCTCCTCCCTTCTCTCTTTCTACCGCCCACCCCGCACGCTCCGCTCCTCTGCCGCCCACCTCCTCACCGTCCCTCGGTCTCGCCTATCCCGCCGTCGACCCCTGGATCACGTCCTCCCGCGGTCCTGGAACGTCCTCCCTCCTCACCTCCGCCAAACTGATTCTCTTTCCCTCTTCAAAACCCTACTTAAAAATCACCTCCTCCAAGAGGCGTTCCCAGACTGAGCTCCTCTTCCCCCTCTACTCCCTCTGCCATCCCCCCTTTACCTCTCCGCAGCTAAAGCCTCATTTTCTCCTTTTCCCTCTGCTCCTCCACCTCTCCCTTCCCATCCCCACAGCACTGTACTCGTCCGCTCAACTGTATATATTTTCGTTACCCTATTTATTTTGTTAATGAATTGTACATCGCCTTGATTCTATTTAGTTGCCATTGTTTTTACGAGATGTTCTTCCCCTTGACGCTGTTTATTGCCATTGTTCTTGTCTGTCCGTCTCCCCCGATTAGACTGTAAGCCCGTCAAACGGCAGGGACTGTCTCTATCTGTTGCTGACTTGTTCATCCCAAGCGCTTAGTACAGTGTTCTGCACATAGTAAGCGCTCAATAAATACTATTGAATGAATGAATGAATGAATGAAAGAGGACTGGGATGGGGCGTGGGTGGGGAAGAGAGAAGGGGGGAGGGGGTGAGGAGGGGGTTTGGTGGGGGGAAGAGTAGGGGGAGGGGGAAGAGGGGTAGCGCTGGTAAAGTGGGGTTCTAGGGCGGGAGAGGGGAGCGGGGGAGGAGGGAGAGGAGAGAGCGGGAAAGAGCTGAGCAAGAGAAGGGAAGGGGAAGGGGAGAATAGGAAGGGGCGGGAGGGGGAGGGGGGGAGGAGGGACATGGCGAGGCCAGAGAGGTGGGTGGCAGCACTGACAACAATAAACAGTAACAAACGAAATCGGTAATATAGCAACATGATACAGTATGATACAATACAGTAGTGCTAATATAGCAACATGATACAGTATGATAGAATATAGTAGTGTTAATAAGCGGGCGATGACCAGGGTCGGGGGTAGGCTCGATTAAGGGGCGACCTGATCAAACTCAAAGTCTGACGACAATAAACAATAACAAGCGAAATCGCTAATATAGCAACATGGTACAGTAAGACACACTACAATAGTGTTAATAAGTGTCGGGGGACGGGCCGACCCTACCCAATCAGACTCAAAGTCAAGCAGCCAGCGGCCAAGAGAGTCCCAGAGCTCATGACCAAATGTCCCTGTGGCGGCGGGGGGGCCCTGAGGTTGTCCGGAGTGGGTGGCGGCCATAGGCGGCGGCTAAGGTAAGGTAACATGGTGAGAACAAGGACATCATCGCCAGGGGCGGGGGCGGGGGAGATGAATCACCTCAAGGGGGAAGAGGGAGTGAGGCCTTCCCAAAATGGCCGCCTCAGGCAGAGTGGGGGCTTCCCAAAATGGCCGCCTCGGGCGGAGTGGGGGAGCGGTTGGGGAGCACAATGTCCCCGGGCCTGAGCAGGGGGATACAATGTCCCCAGAGGACACAATGTCCTTGGGGCCGAGCAGGGGAGCACAATGTCCCCAGGATCGAGAAGGGGAGCGCAATGTCCCCGGGCCCGAGCGGGGGGGTGGAATGGGAACTGGTGGCTGGGGGTCTGTGGGGGCGAAGATCCTTAGTGTCAGAGTTCCCGAGCGGGGGTGCGGAGGTCCAGGTTGGGAAAGGATGAGGCGGGCGCGGGTCCGGGCGGTCCAAGGCTCAGCTCCCCGGGGGAGGCGGAGGAGGCGCAGATGAGTCGGCGAGCGGCAGGCAAAGGGGGGGCTTGTCGGGAATCGGGGCCGGGCGGGCCGAGGCTGCGCCTCAGGGGAGCAGAGATCCCGAGCCCACGAGGTAATGGCTCCAAGGGTCCGGACCCACCCCGCACGCTCCGCTCCTCTGCCGCCCACCTCCTCACCGTCCCTCGGTCTCGCCCATCCCGCCGTCGACTCCTGGGCCACGTCCTCCCGCGGTCCCGGAACGCCCTCCCTCCTCACCTTCGCCAAACTGATTCTCTTCCCCTCTTCAAAATCCTACTTAAAACTCACCTCCTCCAAGAGGCCTTCCCAGACTGAGCTCCTCTTCTCCCTCTACTCCCTCTACCACCCCCCCTTCACCTCTCCGCAGCTTAACCCTCTCTTCCCCCCATTTCCCTCTGCTCCTCCCCCTCTCCCTTCCCATCCCCTCAGCACTGTACTCGTCCTCTCAACTGTATATATTTCCATTACCCTATTTATTTTGTTAATGAAATGTACATCGCCTTGATTCTGTTTAGTTGCCATTGTTTTTACGAGATGTTCTTCCCCTTGACTCTATTTATTGCCATTGTTCTTGTCTGTCTGTCTCCCCTGATTAGACTGTAAGCCCGTCAAACGGCAGGGACTGTCTCTATCTGTTGCCGACTTGTTCATTCCAAGCGCTTAGTACAGTGCTCTGCACATAGTAAGTGCTCAATAAATACTATTGAATGAATGAATAAGGGTTGGAAATGACAGAATTGGAATAAGATTCTTCTCCCATTCTATAATTCCATAATTATAATACATTTCAACCACTTATTATTATTACTAACATTTATTAAGTACTTACAAGGTACAAAGGTACAAAGTGCTGTACTAAGAGCGGTACTATGCTAAATAGTGGGTTAGTGCCAGCAAATCAATGAAGATCCAGTTCCTAGATATGAGGATTCCACAGCCTAAGTAGGGGAGGACAGGGAGCATAAAAATGATGTGAATATAATCAAAACCACGACAAAAACAAGTTCAAATTAAACAATCCAAAATGTCAACATTATATAGTTTTTTTCGTACTGAAGAAGATGCCACTAAAGGTGAAATTCAGCTATGTAAATTGTTTGCCCAAAAAGGCCTATTTGGGATCCACAGTCCTGAGCACATTTTGCATACAAAGACTGTCACTTACTCGTGCCATATTTGTTGTTTGCAGTGTTTGCTGCTGTTGTTTTTCATCCTCATCTTGTGCTCAAAAACAGCCGCTCCTCGCATGTCATGTTCTATGCTAGTCTATCCGCAGCAACTCATTCTCAATTTTCAGTTAAGATGAAGCATTGACTGAGCATTTGTTTTACTGTATCCTTAAAAGGTTTCCTATGTCTGCTTTGCTTTCAGTTTTCTGATTTCAGCTCACCATAAAGCAGCAGGTTTGGGGGTATCTCACTGTCATCCGGTACATGATACATGTGTGAATTGCCTTAATTGTGTTTGATTAGATTATGAAAGTCTCTGGGCATCGGCACCGGATAGTCCTCCACTCAATTGAAGGGACTGATTTACAATACCTCATGAGCCATGTCGTTTGGTTGGTTCCTGTAGACTGAATCTGATTGATGGAAGATCTGCCAATATTCTGGCTAAGTGAAATCATAGTAGTACATGGAGACCAAGAGAAAGACCAAGAGAATGTTTCTGAAAAATCTAAATCAGTATCCTTCCCCATCTCCAGTCCCATTCCTCTGCTACACTGATCTCCACCCATCCTCACAACACCACATTTCTGCTTCTTGAGAGGGACAGGGAAGAGGAGAAGGTAGAGGTCCTGCATGCTGCTGCCCCCATAAGCCTCATAAAGCTGTGTCCCGGCTCCTCCCATGCTTCATTCAGTTCAGCTAAATTAAAGTGTGCATAGTTTCACCACCTTTGCTCTAGGACTTTTTGTTTATGTCTTGCCATTTGATGTGATGAAAGTGCTCAAGGAATAGGATGTGATGTCTGTAGGGAATCAAATTTTCATAGATATAGAGAAGGCTGGAGAACATTTCAGCTCCACAGACTTTTAGCTTGATCTGGAACCCAATATTATGGTGCTGTCATGCTTTGCTTGACAGTTTCCCAAAGGATTATGCTGGCCTTTTTCATTTGATTATGTACTTCCTGATCTATCATTGCATTGTTGGCCAGTGTCCTGCCCAGATTACAGAAATCTGTGATGGCATTTAGCACTGTGTTGTTCATATAAACTTTAGCCAACTGCTGCTATATTGCTGATCCAAGCACTTATCCTATCCTATCTTAACTACTTTATCTACTTCCTCACTGATCTCCCTGCCTCTTGTCTCTTCCCACTACAGTCCATACTACACTCTACTGCCAGGATCATTTTTCTAAAAAATGTTCAGTCCTCTGGACAGTAAGCTCGTTGTGGGGCAGGGAATGTGTCTACCAACTCTGTTTTATTATACTCTCCCAAGTGCTAAATAAATATGACTGATGGATTGATTGATTAGTCCACATCTCCCCACTCCTCAAGAACCTTCACTGGCTGCCAGTTCACCTCAGCATCAAACAAAAACTCCTTACCATAAACTTTAAAGGACTCAATAATAATGACTATAGTGGTAACTGGTGTTTATTAAGTGCTTACTATGTGCCAAGCACTGTATTAAGTGCTGGGATAGATAAAAGATAATCGGGTCCCACATGAGACTCATAGCCTACATAGGAGTGAGGACAAGTAATGAATCCCCATTTTGGTCATGGGGTAAACTGAGGCTCAGAAGTCAAGTTAATATTTATTGAGCACTGTACTAAGCACTTGGGAGAATACAATAAAGTGGACACATTCCTGCCATTAAGGAGCTATTGAAGAATATTGCTGACCTAGTGTTCTCAGAATCACAATGCTGCTTGAGAACATATACAAACACAAACTATATAAAAGAAATTTTTAAATATATATTTTAAAATATACATGTTTTCCCACCTCTTTTTCTTTTTCTTAAATGGACCAAATAGCATTATGTATAAAGACAACTCCCCCAACAGTTTATTGCTAAAATTGAAATTTTCAGCAGAATTACAGAATAGTTATAATGTTCATAATGTTGATTATCTTGGCCTTGAGAATGATTCTACTGAGACTGAAAACCAGAAAAAAGTCATTTGTAATTTCAACATGCACTACATTTTTAACCATCTTAACCACTATTGTCAAGATCATCAACATTTGTTATGCTAAGGGCACTGTTCTTGATGCTGAGCATTCCATGGCAATAGTTTATCAAGAGATGTTTAAAAAAGAAGGAACTTATACAATTTTCCGTGGTGTTGGTGGCTAGTATCAAGTAAATGTCTACCTAGGCTGTAAAAGTTCTGAGCAAGCACATGTAATGTTATATATTACAAATTCTACTCATGCTACTAATGATGCTAATAATATCAGCAATGATATCTATTGTAATACATATTTTTTTTAATTCTACCAACACAGATAGGATTAGAAGACAGACCTTATACCCCTTTGTCCCTTATATAGAATTGCAGAGGTTGAGAAATAGCCCATTTTTCAATGTGCTTGTATATAGTACAGTACACATGTACAATCCCATAGATAATTCTGGAAAAAGAAAGGTCTTGGGACTAGGGATTCTTTTTTTTCATATTCCAGGAGCTGTAAGACAAGATTGCTGGTGCTTTAACCTTTATTCTGTCTCTCTAAGGTCTCCAGTTATAGAGCAAATGTGACACTTCTTATCAAGGATGAACTATGTGTCCATGAGCCAGGGTTTACACTTTGTCTTAAACTTGATTGTTCTTGATTTCTTAGACCCACACACACATTTGAAAAACAGTGTTTTAAAGACCAGAAAGTCAATGTTGATTCAGAATTTTTGCAAACAGATCAGAAGGAGGAACACAAATTCCTGCTCAAACCAAGCCTGTGTAATGCCAGTATATCTTAGTCCTGCAATGCTTTAGCCCAGTTTTCACATTTCTTTTGCTCAATCACTCAGGTTAGAATATGGTAAACCAAACACCTTATCATGAGAACTGTGAAAAGATTATACATCTGAAAAAAGTCTTTCCTTTCAAGGGTAAGAGGAAAAGAAATGGAAATTTTTGCACCTTGTTAGCTGTTATAACTTCCCAATCGTTAATCATTTCTATTTTTAAAATGCTGACTAACAGCGTTTAAAAACTAGAAAATTGCTATTGCTCATCCTATGCCACTTACCTCCATATAGTTTAGAAGTTTTCTGTGGCCTAGAGGAAAGAGCACAGGCATGGCAATCAGAAGCACGTGGGTTTTAATCCCGGCTCCGCCATTTGTCTGCTGTGTGACCTTAGGCGAGTCACTTAATTCCTCTAAGACTCCGTTACCTCATCTGTAAAATAGGGATTAAGATCGTGAGCCCCATGTAGGAGATGGATTGTGTCCAACCTGATTAGCTTGTATCCCCAGCACTCGGTACTGTGCTTGGCACATAGTAAGTGCTTAACAGATACCATAAAATAAAGGCAAAAAAACCCCAAAAGGACAATCCTCTGGGGGAAATAGGAAGATTACCTGCCTCTAGATTTTAAAGTCTTTGAGAGCAGGGATCATGGATACTAATTACATAGTACTCTCCCAACCACCTAGCACAATACTCTGCCAATATTAGGTGCTCAATAAATGCTGTTCATGGATTAAATGACATGCTTCTAATTTTTCCCTTTATTTCAAATCCCTATTTGAAGACCTAATTACCATGAAGAGGAGAAATAGCATCGATTATAATAATATGCAATGGATGCAATAATAATATGCATGGCTTAGTGGAAGGAGCACAGACTTGAGAGTCAGAGGATGTGAGTTCTAATTCTGGCTCTGCCACTTGTCTGCTGTGTGACCTTGGGGAAGCCACTTAACTTCTCTGTGCCTCAGTTACCTCATCTGTAAAAAGGGGATTAAGACTGTGAGCCCCACGTGGGACAACCTCATTACCTTGTGTCTACCCCAACGCTTAGAACAATGCTTGGCACATAGTAAGCACTTAACAAATACCATGATTATTATTATCATTAGTACTATTCAAATGCTGTTTGCATACCTGTTCAAGATAGGCAAAACTAATTGTATCTGTTATCAATTAGCCAACTAAATTGGCCAAGTTAATTTGGATAATTGACATATGCCATGAACAAATCTTTGCTACTGATCATGATCATGATCAAATTTTTGCTACTGCCCCACAGAGACCTCCGCTCTCTTGATCCCATCCGTCTTTTCAAAAGCATCTCTCCTCACCTCGCCGCCCTGTCCTCACTTCCCACTCTCGATGATCAGGTCTCCGCTCTCAACTCCACCCTCTCTACTCATCTCAACTCTCTCGACCCCTTTCCCTCCGCCGTTCTTGCTCCACTAACTCACAGCCCTGGATCACCTCCTCTGTCCGCCTCCTACGCTCCTATGCTCGAGCTGCTGAGCGCTGCTGGAGAAAAGTCCAAGCACCAAGCCGACCTCACATACCTCAAATTTATCCTTTCCTGCCATAACTCTGCCCTCTCCTCCGCCAGGCAAAACTTCTTCTCCTCCCTCATCGACACCCATGCCCGTCACCCCCGCCAATTGTTCTGGACCTTTAACTCTCTCCTTAGGCCCCCTGTTCCTCCCCCTCCCCCATCCCTCACTCCCAATGATCTGGCCACCTACTTCATCACAAAAATCAACACAATCAGGTCTGAGCTCCCCAAAGTCACCCCTCCGCCTCTCCCCTCCCCCCCACCAACCCCCTCCCCTACTTTCCCATCCTTCCCTGCAGTATCCTCAGAGGAGATCTCCTCCCTCCTCGCAAGTGCCACCCCTCCACCTGCACCTCGGACCCCATTCCCGCTCACCTCTTAAAAAACATCGCGCCTGCCCTCCTCCCTTCCTTAACTTCTATTTTGATCCACTCAATCTCCAATGGCGCCTTCCTCTCTGCCTTCAAACATGCCCACGTCTCCCCCATCCTAAAAAAACCCGCTCTTGACCCCACTTCCCCTTCCAGTTATCGCCCTATCTCCCTACTACCCTTCCTTTCCAAAATCCTAGAACGAGTCGTCTACAATCGCTGCTTAGAATTCCTTAACTCCCATTCTCTCCTGGACTCCCTCCAATCTGGCTTCCGTCCCCTCCACTCTACCGAGACTGCTCTCTCTAAGGTCAGCCATGACCTCCTTCTTGCCAAATCCAATGGCTCCTACGCGATTCTAATTCTTTGACCCCTCTGCTGCCTTTGACACTGTGGACCATCCCCTCCTCCTCCACACCTTATCTCACCTTGGCTTCACAGACTCCGTCCTCTCCTGGTTCTCCTCTTATCTCTCTGGCCGGTCATTCTTGGTCTCCTTCGCATGTGCCTCCTCCCCCTCCCATCCTTTAACTGTTGGAGTTCCTCAAGGGTCAGTTCTTGGCCCTCTTCTGTTCTCCATTTACACTCACTCCCTTGGTGAACTCATTCGCTCTCACGGCTTTGACTACCATCTCTACGCAGATGACACGCAGATCTACATCTCCGCCCCTGTCCTCTCCCCCTCCCTTCGGGCTCGCATCTCCTCCTGCCTCCAGGATGTCTCCATCTGGATGTCGGTCCGCCACCTAAAACTCAACATGAGTAAGACTGAGCTCCTCATCTTACCTCCCAAGCCCGGTCCTCTCCCAGACTTCCCTATCACCGTGGATAGCACGACCATCCTTCCCGTCTCTCAGGCCCCCAATCTCGGTGTCATCCTTGACTCGTCCCTCTCGTTCACCCCACACATCCTATCCGTTACCAAGACCTGCCGGTTTCACCTTTACAATATCGCCAAGATCTGCCCTTTCCTCTCCACCCAAACGGCTACCTTACTGCTACAGGCTCTTGTTATATCCCGGCTAGACTACTGTGTCAGCCTTCTCTCTGTTTGGAGTCAGGGCTCATGAGTTCGAATCCCAGCTCTGCCACTTGTCGGCTGTGTGACTGTGGGCAAGTCACTTAACTTCTCTGTGCCTCAGTTCCCTCATCTGTAAAATGGGGATTAAGACTGTGAGCCCCACGTGGGACAACCTGATTCCCCTATGTCTACCCCAGCGCTTAGAACAGTGCTCGGCACATAGTAAGCGCTTAACAAATACCAACATTATTATTATTATTATTATGATCTCCCTTCCTCCTCTCTCGCCCCGCTCCAGTCTATTCTTCACTCCGCTGCCCGGCTCATCTTCCTGCAGAAACACTCTGGGCATGTCACTCCCCTTCTTAAACACCTCCAGTGGTTGCCTATCAACCTCCGCTCCAAACAAAACTTCTCACTCTAGGCTTTAAGGCTCTCCATCACCTTGCTCCCTCCTACCTCTCCTCCCTTCTCTCTTTCTACCGCCCACCCCGCACACTCCGCTCCTCTGCCGCCCACCTCCTCACCGTCCCTCGGTCTCGCCTATCCCACTGTCGACCCCCCAGGCCACGTCCTCCCACGGTCCTGGAATGCCCTCCCTCCTCACCTCCGCCAAACTGATTCTCTTCCCCTCTTCAAAATCCTACTTAAAACTCACCTCCTCCAAGAGGCCTTCCCAGACTGAGCTCCCCTTCTCCCTCTACTCCCTCTACCAACCCCCCCTTCACCTCTCCACAGCTTAACCCTCTTTTCCCCCCATTTCCCTCTGCTCCTCCCCCTCTCCCTTCCCATCCCCTCAGCCCTGTACTCGTCTGCTCAACTGTATATATTTTCATTACCCTATTTATTTTGTTAATGAAATGTACATCGCCTTGATTCTATTTAGTTGCCATTGTTTTTACGAGATGTTCTTCCCCTTGACTCTATTTATTGCCATTGTTCTTGTCTGTCTGTCTCCCCCGATTAGACTGTAAGCCCGTCAAACGGCAGGGACTGTCTCTATCTGTTGCTGACTTGTTCATCCCAAGCGCTTAGTACAGTGATCTGCACATAGTAAGCGCTCAATAAATACTATTGAATGAATGAATGAACAGAAGTAGTAGTTTCAGCTTTAATAATAATAATAATAATGATAATAATAATGTTGGTATTTGTTAAGCGCTTACTATGTGCCGAGCTCTGTTTTAAGCACTGGGGTAGATACAGGGTAATCAGGTTGTCCCACGTGAGGTTCACAGTCCTAATCCCCATTTTACAGATGAGGTCACTGAGGCACAGAGAAGTTAAGTGAGCCTCCCAAAAGGCACACAGCAGAGAACAGGTGGAGCTGGGATTAGAACCCAGGTCCTTCTTACTCCTAGGCCCAGTGCTCTATTCACTAGGTCAGGCTGCCTCTCTGTTGGGGAGGGATTGTGTCTACCAATTCTATTACATTGTATTTTCCCAAGTGCTTGGTAGAGTGTTTTGCACAAAGTAAGCACACAATAAACTCCACTGATTAATTGACTTTTATAGTGCAGTAGTTGTATTTTTAAATGAACCTCATTTTATGGGAAAATTGCATCACAGCAATGCAATTTTCCCAAAGAATGAGTTAGGGGGAACATCTGTTTAACCATATTTAACTTCTTTCTCTCCTCTACCTCTCAGCTTCTTGCTCTGGGGTCAGAGGTTTTCTAGATCGAGAGAGGGATGGTCAGGCATCAGGTTTGGGTAAAAGAATGGAATCGGGAGTTAGATTAATTCCTGAATCCTTGGTCATGGATGGTCAGGGGTCCACAGTTGACAATGGGGTTCCATATTTGCTCCCCATTCCTACAAGCTACCTTGAAGTTTATAGGTAACAGAAGCAAGCTAGTCACCTCACCTACCCCTATAAATGTAGGGGTATATAAAGTGAGAATCTATTCCTGTCCCAGTAGCTAATTCGATGGTGAGAGGTGAAGGTGCCTTCTATAGGAGGTCATATGATCCCTAGTGGGGTCACAGATGTGTCATGAATCTTATTTTACTTGCATCTAAAAGCCTGTAAATAATAAATTCAGTGTCCCTCATGCATCAGTAACCAAATAATAAGTTACATTTTCTTCATTTTGGTTATGGTGAAGTAGTGAAGAGAAGATGGTTTAGTGCTCAAATTTTGGATTACATATGTGATACTAAATTGAAATATATATTTTTGTAAACTACCCAGGTTTCCTAAGGAAGTGGCTGATGAAGAATCAATATGGAACTCATGGAATTTTCATGGAGCCCTATTTCTGACTAGAACAGTAATTTGAAACAGAAAAAAAGTGAAAATGCAGTGAAGTAAGCATAAAGAGTAAAAAGCTCCTATATAAAGCAGACCTCAGGCTTTTCATTCAGTGATTTACTTTCTAGTTCAAATTATGGTTTCAAAGATTTTATAGTATTTCTGAAAACTGCCCCCCTTCAAATTTTATGTTCCTCAATCGTTTATTTCCATGAAATGAGAGAACCAGCAGAAGGGAGTATTAGGAATCATTTAGAATCTGGTATTCCCTTTTTGAATGTTTTCTAAACTGAGAAGTAATTTCCTAAATGCATTTTTATATGGTCTAGTTTGTCCAAATCCCATGAATGATTTGAAATTGTGTTTGAGCTTCACTGTAATTAGTTTTAAAAAATGTCTCCCAAGCTCAAAATATATTGACTTATTTTTTCAATCACATTTCACTTTGTTAATAATATGTACATGTATCATTAAATTTCCATTTGTTTCTTGGTTGATCGTACTAGAATTTAAGACTTTTCTCCGTGAAATTATATAAAGTAAGAGTACCATTATAAAAATCATGGAAACTTCAACTAATAGCCATTTTTCAAAATATCCACTTCATCAGGTATAGTAAAATATCATATCATATTGAAAATGCATTTGAATGAAAGAAATTTTAAAAATCTACAGGAGATATTTTTCATATGTCTGTGCCCAGAGAGAGGGAATTTTTGCAATTTGCCCATTTTGTATCCAAAAGTGTCCTGTGTTCTTCAAATAAAGGAACCACATCTGGATTAAGCCTCCAATGGGCCTAGGGCTATTAGATGTTCTGGGCCTCACGCATGAGGCATGATATTTTGTCACACTGCAGTTTCATTTGAGCTGTCTCCCTAGGTTCATCCTGATCCTTGGCCCATTCTGAAGGCACTCCTCTATCCTGTGGGATAGGGCTCTGAGTTCTATGCTCACTGAGGGGTCTCCCCCATCCCCATGCTGACCTCTAAGTCCAATGGGGTCTGATCTGCTCCAACAATTCCAAACCAGGTATTACCAGGTATTGGCTACTGTTATCAAATTGGGGCACTGTGCTTGAGTACATGCTGCTCTGAATGTGAGTCTCATGAAGGTTGTCTTTTGTGGTTCGGGTGCTGTGCGCGTACCCCAGTGGCATCCCTCCAGACATTTGCACTGGTCAATCATCTTGACATGCTCATTAGCCGTCTGATGCCACCATCAAAAGTGGGGGGTGGGCAGCCCAACCAGGGCAACTGCTTGGTAAAACATATGTGAGCTAGGTGGGGATGTGTTACCACCTTCTATAGGAAAGATCCATGTCTCCCCACTCCCTGCCTGTGACCCATTTGACAGGAATCTGTGCCACACCTGCCTCCCTTTTTGGCCACTAGCCTCTGGCCACCTCTTCCCTAGGAAGCAGAGACAGAAAGGGGTCCCTGTCTCTCTCTCTCTTTATATATCTCTGTCTCCACTACATCCCAGGGTAGTCAGGGAAAAAGGGCCATGGGCCATTAGTTTAACATTGTGTCTGAATTCCCGTTACTTGTGTAGCACATTGTTCAATAATGCAAAGATAGTCAAGGCTATATAAAGGTCAATTTATAGATTGTCCTTTGAGATGGCACCAACATTGTATTATGATCAAATCTAAACAGAAAGTATATGGAGTCAATTATAATGTCCAACTCCTTTTATGGCTGGGGGATCTGGACCTACTAAAGATGTGACAATTAACTTTTAGAGAAATTCCATCTACACAAAATACCATGAAGTGGCAGGACAGGATTACCAACAATGGTCCTAGAATGCTGAAGCAATGTTCATCACATTTTACATAAAGGGGAAACCAGCAGGATTACCAAATAACTACTCCAGGATATGCTGAATTGGGAAAACCATAAGTAATCTGGACAGGAGGAATCTCTCAGAAACAATGGAACAAAACTTCACAACCATTTGGCCTCGCAATGAACAGTCGGGAGACATCTTACTGGATAACAACTGGAAATGGGTAACTATCTTAGGGAAGAAGCTTTGGGAAGATCATAATTCCAAGAGGAGGATATGAAACTGCATTAAACTGTGGGCAATGAATGCAACAGTTTAACAAGGACTTTATGAACTTATGATACAGAAGTGTCAGCCACTCGGTGGTTATCACCATCACCAAACGTGTGGGTTGTATAAATAATAATTTTCAGCATATTAAAAAAATAAACTAGAGAAATAGACAATGACTCCACTCTGGACCCCAGAATAATACAGGTTTCAGAAGGCAGCAAGATAATAGATAGAAGTACCAATATATTTGTATTTCACCCACTTCTCATTATCCAAGACATCAATCAATCAATGGTATTTATTAAGCACTTACTGAGTGCAGAGCACTATACTAAGCCCTTGGGAAAGGATGACAGAATTGCTAGACACCATCCCTGTCCTTGAGGGTCTTATACCCATGTGGGGGAAACAGACATTAAAATATATTTCAGTAGGGGAAGTAATGTTTACAAGGATATGAATATGAATCATGTGAGGGTGTGGGGGTGTGATGATATAAATCCCTAAAATGAATTTCTTGACATATTTCTGATCAAGAGTAACATGTTTCATCATCCTAATGAATTGTTCTTTCATGCTATGACTTCAATTATTAACATTCCAGAACACTTGGAAAATGCATAAATATATATCTGAATATATATATATATATATATATATATATATATATATATACCTGAATTTATTCTCTAAATCTGACTAAATTAGATTACATTCAGAAGTCAGATTTTATTTTGCCTGACTTCATAATATTTAAAGTAAAGTTCCTTCTGAAAAGGATTGAATTTTAGGCTTTCCAGGAAAAAAAAAATCCAGTATAATTCTTATACTGGTCCAACTTGCATCCAAATCTATAAATCCTATATGTTTAAGATTTTTTATATGCCATATTGGCCAATACATCCTGCCAGAGATTCTGTAACAGAAGTCTTTGGAGAAATATATCTCAAATTGAAGGCATATGGGAATATAAGAGAGGTGAAATAGTGTTATTTGCACATTTTTCATAAATTATTTATTCTCTGAATCATCTTCATAATGTTATGTGGGCTTTAAGTAAACTAATCCACTGAGCTTTAAGACTGAATGAATAGATGAGTGGGTGGAGAGTGAATTTTACATTAAAAGTAAGACTCCTTGGATTAAATACATTTAAAGATTAAAAAAAAATGGGTTAAGATTCAGATAAGAAAAGACTTCATCTCAGGATGATTGAAACATATGCTGCCATGTCTGTGACAGAACACTTTTCCATGTAGAATTACTTGATGCAAAGTTATTTCAAAAGGAACCTTAAGAACACAGGGGTATAGTTCCTAAAACAGGTTGAAATACCCTGACCTATAATGATCCTGTTTTCATCTATTTCACTGAATCTGTATAACCTTCATAAAGTACCTACTGTTTTATTCTAATATATCTAAAATTTAAAAATCCCCAAAATATATAAATCAGAATGTAGTCAGCTCCTTTTAAAAATTAACTTGTACTTTTATTTTATGCCATTATCTCAAGAACACATAAGCATAATCACTAAATCTAACACTCTGGAAGACTGATTTAACAGACCATGTTATTAAGTTATCATCTGAGTAATGATAAGCCGTAGTTCTAAGCATTTTCATATATTCAGATACACTGTAATCTCCATTTGGAAACTCTTGTGCATATATATTCAGGTGCGTATGTAATGTCTTCCATGTAATTATAACTCTGTGCCCTGGATAACACATTCTGATATGCACTGTTAGTCTGTGTAGCATCAGTCTCATGTACTATTGTCTTGATTTCTGAAGAAGCTGTCATTCCACTACTTTGGCTTTAATTAATGCAAGTAAATGTGTTAACGATGCTGTTTCCTTGCATGTGACATCTTATTAACACCATAGAAGTTAAGCATTTGCACTTACAGAAAAAAAAAAAAAAACTAGGTGATATGAGTAAATTATCTGGGATGTTTCATTTGATCTTTCCCTGGACTATAAAGAAAAAAATTAAGACAATCTAAAATGAGCTAACATTGCTACACAAAATGAATAATCCCAATGCAATTTACCATTGGATAATTCTAACCAGTCCCATAATGATTATTTAAGGGAATCATTTAAGGGACAATATTCAACTGAATATTCAAAATTCAATTCAGTAGATTCAACTGAATAAACATTTTGCATGCAAATATTCAAATACATTTAGGTAGATGAAATAAAAGTCACTCTCTCCATCTTTGCACCATGATTGTCCTCCACTTGGTCCTGTTATCCATCGTAGGCAATCTAGAGGCAGGTACACTTTGCCTTAGAAACTGAAGACTCAGAAGCACCTACTTATATGCAAAGTTAAGCGCTTAGTACAGTGCTCTGCACATAGTAAGCACTCAATAAATGCTATTGAATGAATGAATGTAAGTTGATTTCAGAGTAACACGGGCCCCTATTCTTTTCTTTTCTCAGGGAGAACACTAAACTAGGTGTCAGGAGATCCAAATTCTCATCCTGCCTTTGCCACTTACCTCCTTATGTGATCTTGGACAAGTCATTTATCTTTTCTATACCCCCATTTAGCTTGAGGTGCTAATAGGGTATTCATGTAGAGGTATCCTGGAGGTGGGAGAAAATGCATGATTGCAGGGAAGGTGAGAGCTGGGGACTAGTGAGTGGATTTGGGAATCATTCGCCAAAGGGTGGAAGTTCAAGTCATGAGAGCAGATGAGCTCACCAGGGCAGTGGCGTGCCTATTGAGAAGAGGTGGAGATACAAAAGTGAGTCTTGAGGTGCAATCAGATTTAGAGAGTGGAGGTAGAGGAAGAGCCAGCAAAATAGACTGAAAAGGATCAGTTGGAGAGGTAGGTGGAGAATCAGGACAAGAGTGTCAGAAAAATTGAGTGTAAGTTGTGTTTCCAGGAGAAGGGGGTTATGCTTTGTTGTCAGAGACAGCCGAAATGTCTTCTTAGGCTATGAATTAAGGTTGATGTAAAATTAGCTGGAGCTTTGACAGCACAAAATTCTGAAACACCTGTGCATGGAAAAAGTGATTTTCCACCCTAAAAATAAAGGGATTCCGGAATATATTTCTTATGCTGATCACTTTGTCTTGATAGGGAAGGAAATGCTCCCTCCTTGATCCTTGATTTAAAATCCATCATTTTAGAGGCTGGTGATAAAGTTTATGCTGATGCAAAATGACAAATCAACTATAGAAATGAAAAAGAAGGTTGTTGTTTTTTTTCCAAAGCAGCTTGAAACAATACACTAATGACTAAGAAACCAGTGTACCAGAGCAATTGCAGTACTTGCTGCTGCAGCATGGGGTGAAGGACTTGAACATGTGAGCTGACAGGTGGTAGGGGGTCTTCTCTAACTCCCAATCTCCTTCCTCAGTCCAATCCAATGAGAGAGAGATGGGGCAATTGGGAAAGATAGAGCCAACACATAAGGGGAGGAAGCACAAAGCAAAAATAGCTTCTGTATTAAAGATGTCCCAGTGCCAGGGTCCATTTTATCATTCTTTTAACCAATCAATCCATCAATCAGTCAATCAGTGGTATTTATTGAGCACTTCTTGTGTGCCAGGCACTGTACTAAGTGCTTGGGAGAGTACAATACAATATAACAGGCACATTCCCTGCCCACAACGAGTTTACAGTCTAGAGGAAGGTTTTAGAGAAAGTTAGAGAAAAACAGTGGCATCCATTCCCCAAAAACCTGAGTTTGCACTTGCCTGTATAATAATTTGAAGATTAAGGTGAAAATTAATAAACAAATGTACATTTCAAAGCAAAATAGCGACATTAATTTAAAAATCTTGTGCCTATCAGTGCCATCTACACCCACTCTCTTGAAGAACTCATTCATTCCCAAGGCTTCAACTACCATCTTTATGCAGATGATTCCCAAATCTGCATTTCTAGCTCAATAAATATGATTGTTAATTACTTTCCATACAAACTGCTACCTCGTTGATCCAAGAACTTATCCAATCCTGCCTTGACTACTGCATGTGCCTTCTTTCTGTCTTCCCTTGCCTCCTGCTTCTCTCCACTCCCATCCATACTTCACTCTGTTGCCTGGATTATTTCTCTAGAATAACATTCAATCCATGTTTCCCGACTTCTCAAGAATCTCCAGTGGTTGCCCATCCACCTCCGCATCAAAGATGGTGGAAACTCTTCACCATCAGCTTTAAAGCACTCAATCACCTTGTCCCCTCATTCTTATCTCACTTATTTAGATTAGGTTTATTACAGTCTAAAGAGTCTCCTTCTCTAGACTGTAAACTCATTGTGGGCGGGGAATGTGTCTTTATTGTTATATTGTACTCCCCCAAGTGCTCACTACAGTGCTCTGAACACAGCAAGTGCTCAATAAATATGACTGACTTATTTCCCACTATAACTAAGCATATTCACTTTGCTCCTCTAGCATGAGCCTACCCGTTATCCCGTGATCTCGTCTATTCTGCCACAGACCCCTTGCCCATGTCCTGCCTCTGGCCTGGAACTCCTTCCCCCTTCATGTCTAACAGATGATCACTCTTCCCACTTTCAAAGCCATGTTCAAATCACATCTCCTCCAAGAGTCCTTTCTTGTCTAAACCCTCATTTCCCCACCCCCGCTCCCTTCTGCATCACCTTAGCACTTGGATTTATACGCTTTCTTTATCCCACCTTCAGCCCCCAGCATTTATGTACATATCCAAAATTTATTTTCAAGTCTGCCTCCCTCTCTAGTCGGTAAACTCCCTGTGTGCAGGAAGTATGTCTATCTACTCTGTTATATTGTACTCTCCCAAGCTCTTACTACAGTGCTCTGCACACAGTAAGCACTCAATGAACATGATCGATTGGTTGATTTTAGAATGCAAGCTCCTCAAATGTATGTGTTTACCCTGTATGGAATTACCATTCCTATCAGGGATCCAACAAATGCTATTTGATTTTTACTTCCATAAAAACCATTGTAGAGGCCTTTATCCTGTCACTTCCAGTGTGTTGAGAGATGGTTATACAGGTACTGCAAAAGTTGCAGGATCACAGGAACTGAGATGAGGATGATCATAGCTCCACTGTAATCATATGGTCATTTAATTTGGATGAATAGTAGGGTGCCCGAGATTATCTTTAATGAAGATCTTGGCATTGGAAAGTGCTCCTAAATTGAGCAGTATTACTATTAATCTTATTATATTTAATAAGTACTTATGTGTCAAGCGCTGGGGTAGATACAAGTTAATCAGGTTTAACACTTTCCTTCTCCCACATGAAGCTTACAGTTTAAGTAGGAGGGGGAACAGACATTTAATCTCCATTTTACAGTTGGGGAAACTGAGGCAGAGAAGTTATATGACTTGCCCAAGGTCACACAGCAAGCAACTGGCAAAGCCTGAATTAGAACCCAGGTCCTCTAACTCCCAGGCCCACCTTCTTTCCTCTAGGCCGTGCTGCTTCCATGCTGGCCATGGATGTATTGCAGGCCAGCTTGAAGGATGACATATTTGCACTAGTGCTTTGGAACTTGCATCATGTAGTAGGTCCTCAGGCCATTAGAATCGTTCCATGCTGTACTGATGATGTATTTGCCCTACATATTGCTCTCTATTTTTGAGACTGCCTAGTCTGGTCTGTCCACTGCAGTGATCTCCCACCACTCCACTGCTTAGACTGTGCTTTACTGTGTTTTTACATTACATGCGTTCTTAAGAATTATTAAGGATAAGCAACCTCCAAGCTCGATCTTATCAGGATTCACTTCCAGGTAGGTGGTAGTGAATACAGGCCCTCATGTAATTTTCAACAATAAACTCACAATTGTTCCCAACTACCGGTCTCTTTGACACCTTTAGTCAAAGCACTAGGCAATAAATAATAGTGAAATAGTCTGAAATAATATAATCTAAAAGAGCCTATAAGAGCTCATCCAATCTCTAAGTATTGAACCTAATAAATCTATGGTTTGAACTGAACTCCTACTGAACATGAAGCATTTTACTAAGTGCTTGGAAGAGAACAACTGAAGCAAGACACACATTCCCTGTCCTCTCAGATCTTATGATCTAAGGAGAGCATTCAGGTCAGAACTAATCAATATTACTAACATTGCTTGGAGTACTTACTGTGCTGAGAAAATTGAGGTACCAAGTCAGAGTCCTTAGACCCAATGAATGTGGTCTTTATTACTGCTGAAAAAGATGCCACATGGCCAGAAGGGCACTAACTCATTTCTTTAGAGAACCTCTGAGTACATACATGAAAAACTGGATCATTGGAAATGTCATTCTGGAAAAGAGCAGTTGTCCACTCAGCCCAGTGAATGTCATTTAACTACTGTCACCAACTCTGTGCAAATGTTTATTTTATTATTTTAACCCTATCACTTCGAATTTTCAGTAAATACCTTTTTGTTTTGCTGTTGCAGAATTTGGAGAACTACAATTCCATGTTAGCCCTGCCCATAACCTTTAAGGTTCTGTAAACTTGATTTATGTCCCTCTCTGCCTTCATCTTTACATTTCAGTCTATTCTTTGATGGGTGCAACTCCAACTTGGGAATCAATTTGGTTGCCCTTCTCTATATCTTCTTCAGCTCTTTTATCTCTTAAATTGTTGCAGATGCAGACGTGCCATGGTTTTATATAATGTCAAAAGTATGCTTTTTACTTTGTTTCCTCTACCCTTCAAGAGGAAACTCAGCATTTTGTTGGCTTTTTTCATCTGCCACTGCACATTGGACCAGTGATTTGCGGGAACAGTCGACAGTGACTCAAAGATCTGTTTCCAGAGTCTGATAGCTCTTTTGTGACTGATAGCTTAGAGCACATCATCATGTAGTTGCAGTTGAAATTATTTTTCCCCTAGGTGCATTACCTTGCACTTGATTCTGACAATGAAACTCATCTGCCACTTTTCAGCATACTTATTCGCTTTTTAAAAAAATATCCCTGCAGTTTATCCCCAACTTGAACCTCATTTCACCTCCTAGAAGAGCTTAATGTCATCTTTGGATGTGGATATTTCACTTCACCATGCACTCATGAACCGTGAAAGTTCCCAAGGCATAATGAGAGTATTCTCTAGTAGTGGAAACTGGAGGGTCATGACTTTTGTCTGCCTAAATTGTACCATCTTTGATTATTACAACATTTGCCTCTGATGTGGTTATTACTAAACTTATCCAAATGCATTAAGAATTCTGGATGCAACTATAAAAGCATATTTTACAAAGATATAAACTGTTCTCCAATAGAAGAAAATTAGAAAAAACTAAACTGGGATCACAAGGCAACTAGTATTAGACAGAAAAAGAAAGTAGAAATTCATTTCATTTTCTCGCACACGAGGAAGAAGAGGGAAAATATGGCCCCCTAGTGGCCAGTAAGAAAAATATTAATAACTAACGCTTATGAAAATATTACACGGTCGATAAATTTTTCCCGTTTTTTACTCTTGCCTTTACCAAAAAGATAACATGTTAACATTTCAGCATGCAAAGTTCCACTTATGATGATAAAATGAACTAAAATAGTCAAATAAATAATTTGAAGAGAATTTAAAAAATAAGACTGGATTTTTTAAATTAGGAGAGACCTTAACCAATTAATCATTTATTGAGCACTTACTTTGTGCAGAATACTGTACTAAGTACTTGGGAGAGTACAATATAACAGAGTTGGTAGGTATGGTCCCTGCCCACAAAGAGCTTACAGTCTAGAGGGGGAGCGAGACATGACTGTAAAATAAACATTTATGGATATGCACATAAGAGCTGTGGGGCTGAGGTAGAGCTGAATAAAGGGCACAAATCCAAGTGCAAGAGTGACATGGAAGGAAGTGAGAGAAGAGGAAATGAGGACTTCGTCATGAAAAACCTCTTGGAGATTTTGAAGGTGGGGACAGTGTTCATCTATTGAATTTGAAGAGGGAAGGCATTCCAGGCCAGAGGGAGGACATGAGTCGGAGGTCAGCAGATTGAGCTACTGTGAGTAGGTAGGCATTAGAGGAGGGAAGTGTGTGGGCTGGGTCATAGTAGGAAAGTAGGCAGGTAAGGTGGGGGGGGCAAGGTAATCGAGTTCTTTAAAGTCTATGAAAATGAGTTTCTGTTTGATGCTGAGGTGGATGGGCAACCACCACCCATTCTTGAGGAGTGTAGAAACATGGACTGAATGATTTTGTAGAAAAATGATCTAGGCAGCAGAGTGTAGTATGGATTGAAGTGGGAAGAGATAGGAGGCAGAGAGGTCAGCAAGGTTGTTGATGCAGTAATCAAAGTGTGATAGGCTAAGTGCTTTGATTAACATGGTAGTAGTTTAGATGGAGAGGGTGGATTTTAGTAAAGGTTTTACTCACAGGATTTGGTGTAGACTGAATATGTGAGTTGAATGAGAGAGGTCATACAGCCCAAGATACTCACAGATTTGGTGGATTTTTTTTGCAGAATCACTATCACTTTTCGGAAATCATGAAAGACAAAAGGATTGGACAAGAATAAATGTTACCAGTAAAAAACATGACCCTGGTAGTTATAGATGCCAACTTACCATCATAGTTGGGAAGAATGATGAGATAAGGTGTCCTGAATTATATGGGGTGGGAAGGTTTTATTCACACCTCCAAAAGGTCCCTGGAAGAATGTTAGAATCCTGCTTTCACAGTGGTAGAAGTACTGGCAGAGAAACAGGGAGAAAAAGTTGAAGATATCCTGCTCATCATTCTTTTTCCTTTCTCCTCCACTGACACTTTTTCTGCTGTTGCCACTACTAGTATTATGGAGAATGAGCTGGAATTCCCAAAGCATTCCTTGGAGCTTCCAGTAGTCCTGAAATGATTTGGTGCTGGCCACACCAGAAATTTCCCCTCCACCTAAAAAATCCAAAAGTTCCAGCTTTTCTATGGAGATGATCAATCACAGAGGCTGCTTACTGCCACTGTTCAGCCTCGACGGTAGCAACCAGTTCCTTGAGCAACACTCAGACTGCGTTGCAGTCAAAATGGTTGCATTGATGCTGCCTGACTAGCTGCTGTAGACTGGGCTGAGGCAGCTTCATTAATGGCTTGGAAGAAGGAATCAAGAAAATGCTCCATCAGATTCAAAGATGGCAAGAAACTGGACAGGGTTTCCAACAATTTGGAAGAGATGAAAAAATTCAAATACTTGTTATATTGGGAATATAACTTTACCCAGACAGTGAAATTCAGCAAGGGACAGAACAACTTAGTGTGCTTAGGGACAAAAGAAAAAAAAAAGATCACAAATGCAAGATTGGTAGAGACTAACTATGCACAAATATAACAAATTAATAGTTTGGGATAATAATGCAAAAGAAGACAAATATAGGACAGCAATATCATGTAATTACTTAAAATCCAACATGATACCTGGCATTCATTAACTTAAGGTTGGAAATATAAAGAGCTATAAAGATGGCATGAAAGTGTGAAAGCAATCCTTCCAATATGCTTCGGGCTGGTTAAAACTTATCAGAATCATTTGTCTAATTCTGGACACCCTAGTTTGAAAAGAATGTTCAGAAACTGGAGAAGGTTCATAGAATTCCTCACCATTGGCTTTAAAGCAATCAATCACCTTGCCCCATCCTAGCTCACCTCACTACTCTCCTACTACAACCCAGTCTGCACATTTCACTCCTCTAGTACCAACCTTCTCAATCTCGCCTATCTCTTCACTGACATCTCGCATAATGTCCTGCCTGTGGCCTGGAATGCCCTCCCTCCTCAAATCCAACAGACTATTACTCTCCCGCCCCCTTCAAAACCTTATTGAACTCACATCTCCCCCAAGAAGGCTTCCCAGACTAAGCCCCTCCTGTTTCCTCTTCTTCCATTCCCTTCTGTGTCACTCTGACTTGTTGCCTTTGTTCTTCCCCCCTCGCACCCCCACAGCACTTCTGAACATATCTGTAATTTATTTATATGTCTGTCTCCCCACTTCTAGACTGTAAGCTCATTGTGGGTGGGAAGTGTTCTATTTATTGTTCTATTGTGCTTTCCCAAATGTTTAGTACAGTGCTGTGCACACAGTAAGTGCTCAGTAAATACAACTGAATGAATGAATGAGAAGTGACAAAATGGTTGTAAGGATGAAAAATAAGTTGTAAGGAAATGAGACATGTTGATAGGAAGCAGAGTTATTCAACCTAGATATCAACTACTCTCATGCCTGACCTTGATTTGTCTTTTAAGCCAACTCTGGCTTCTACATATAAAGTTGTTCCCTTTAAGTACTTGATATTCACCCTACCCTCAGTACTTATGAACAGGTATGTGATGTATTTTATTATCTGTCTCCCCTTCTAGACAAACTTCTGTTTTGTAAATAACCCTTCCCACCAGTGTACAATGTAGTTTTGCTTCAGACTCCTCCCTCCTTGGTGGTAGTGGGGGTGGGGAGGGAAAGGTGGAAATGCAAGTTCTATGATTATGGACTTTCCCTGGCTCCCCCAAAACTGTGAGTCATGTTAATTGTGAACAGGAATACCTTTATTTGCATCCTGGAAGTTCTAAAAAAAAGAAAAGTCAATATAACTTCCAAACAGTTTGAGATAATTAATACATGCAGTGCTCCTTTTCAATGGTAAACCAAATTACCAAGTGACCTACCAGTGGCTGTGTCTCTCTGTATGGCCAGGGATGTTGGGATGCTAAATGCCTTATAGTTGGTGGGAAGAAACTTTAGACAATGCATCCAACACTTCTGTCTATACAGAGGAGAATATCTTAAGTATTCTGGGGGGGGGGGGGTGGGAGTAATAATAATAATAATGTTGGTATTTATTAAGCACTATGTGCCGAGCACTGTTCTAAGCGCTGGGGTAGACACAGGGGAATCAGGATGTCCCACGTGGGGCTCACAGTCTTAATCCTCATTTTACAGATGAGGTAACTAAGGCACAGAGAAGTTAAGTGACTTGCCCACAGTCACACAGCTGACAAGTGGCAGAGCTGGGATTCGAACTCATGACCTCTGACTCCAAAGCCCATGCTCTTTCCACTGAGCCACTAGCTGAGGTGTAATGAGAGAGAAGCAAGGAGCAATCAAGAAGCAAGGAGTTTGTGTAGAAGAGGAGAAAGAAGTTAAAATACACCACAAATATTGTACTCTCCAAAGTGCTTAGTACAGTACTCTGCACTTAGTAAGAGCTCAATAAATAATAGGGTGAATATCAAGTGCTTAAAGGATACAATTTTATGTGTAGAAGGCAGAGTTGGCTTCAAAGACCAATCAAGGTCAGATGTGAGTCCGAAGACATTCAGAATGAATAGATCTGGGGAAAAAAGACAACTTGAAATCTCTTCTCTTCTTGCCTGCCTGACCACCTCCATCTCCCCTTTCTCCACCTCCACATTATCTCTGGAGTGAAACTCTTCTTCTGGGATCCCCTACAGTGTCATAATCAGTAGCCTCCATCTTGCTTGGCTCGGGCTGTTATAACAGGCAGACCCTCCTCAGTTTGGGACCTGATGTGGTCTGGATCGCATCACATGACTTTCAGCTCAAAGTCCCACGTCCCTCTTCCTCTATGCCAGCCCCCTGTTTGGAAAGTCCAGAGGCGTCGTAATTTAAATTTTGTAGAGGTTTGGTGAGGCAACTTCATGAATAGCTGCTTAATGGAATCATCTGGAAGGATCACACTTCATTAATATATCAGAGAACAAAGTCCAGAAGAACACTGTGGAATTGAATGTGCTACTGTGCACTGGAAATGTTGACAAACCTTTGTTCATGGCTTTTAGTTCTGACTAGATGTGTTTGTTTTTCTGGAAGGGCTATCTGATAGATCTCGCAATTGCCAAAAGATTTCCCGAATCTTCCCTTATACAACACAGCCTCTTTTCTTACTTTTCGTTAGGAAAAACTACTCATCTTAAATTGCCTGACTCTTCTCTTTCTATTATTTATCCCTCCAAATTTCTCAATTCACTTTATTATAGCAGGCTTGCTACAGCCATTTGCAAACCACCACAGAAATCTGGTGGAGAGGACTGCAGGAATAAGTTTCTGGTACTTTTTCAGTCCTTTTTTATTTCATTTCTGTCTCCAATAAGGGTCAGAACATTTCCATAACTAGGCATGTTATAATATTAGACTTTGAGAAACTTGTATGGGTTTATATTTTTTGACCACATTATAAGAATCTGCAAGTCTTCATCTACTCAAGAAACACAGGCTTTATGCCCCAGTGGTGTGATTCACTCAGCTATAATAAGACCTGTTTCATTTATTCATTTTATATGTTTTAAAAGATTTTCTTTTTATCCTCAAGCCATGGCACACATACATACTGTAGTGGTATATCTGTTCTATTCAAGAAAATTGAATTGAATTATTCATGTTTTCTCGATGTATTTTGAGGAATTCTGGTAGCAAAACATATTTTCGACCACAGGCTAAAATCAGACAGTCATTAATAAGCCAACTTCAATTTCTATTCTTCCCGTGATATAGTGCTTGAAATCCCCATGTGAAGAAGAAATTCTTTGACCTCTGTCTCCCTGACATCTAATACAGGTATTTTTTTTTCATTTCCTTAAGGATAAAGGTGCATTCAAAGAAAACCTTGAACTTTCAGCACATTCTCTATATAGGCACTCTTTTTTTTTTCTCCCAGGTACATGCATTTCATAATTATTAGCAAAACAAGATATGTATTAACTATTGTTATCAGTTATTCTCATATAAGAAACACTCTTCATGAATACTGGCTTGTCCATCAGCAATCTGGCTAGGCTTGTATATAAAACCAATCACTAGAATAACTAGGTGCTTTGACATTCATCCTATGACATATTAGCAGATCACAGTTAAATGTTCAATTCTATCAAAGTTATTAGAAATGTATACTGAATTTAGATGTGGAAGACAGTTGGTGTATCTGTCAATCATGATCTACCGTAATACTACTGGTAGTTTTAACAATTTTCCTGAGCTTAGCTCTGCTGCAGACAGTTTGGTCATTACAGATGTCCATACTGCAAAAGTGTTTCCCATATGAAAGTGAGACTATGTTTCAGAAGCTGGAACACTGCAATTTTAGACACTAGCATATGATAATTTTACTATAAAAAATGATAGATTCATTTAGTTTCATATAATATTGAGATGAAGAGACTAGATCTAACAGCAGATATTAAAATTAAATTCAACCAGTTTTCAAAACCACATGAATAATGCTTCATCTTTAGAAGCAAATACTAATAAGTGGAACAAGCTATGATTTTTTTATCCAACATGTTCTTTTTTCATCATTTTCTTTCTTGAAACCTTGCTTTTCAGTGAATAGCTCTTTATGACATATCCTTCTCTGCATTTTCTTTTTCTTCATTCCCGTCTTCAAACCTCAGCTTTCCGCCTCCTGATGTCTTTCATTCTGTCATTCACTCATTGCTTTAAATTAAGAATTACTTAATATATTTTCAGGGAAATATTAGACTATTTAGACTATTTGCGGGTTATAGAATATGGTCATTAAGCTAGGTGGAATTATCCAAATAATAACAACTTCACACCTTATTAGGAAGGGAAAATGAAGTAGAATGGGAGCCACTTTAAATGAGCTTCCTTTCGAAAGTGAGACCTCACCTGAATATTTAGCAGTTGCTTAGTCAAGGGACAGGAAGGTCCTTGTCAGTTGTGGAACATTAACACCTGTCCTGTTGTGTAGATTTGTTTATGTAGTGTACTCTCTACACATAGTAAGTGTTCAGTAAATACAACTGATTGATTTTTTGGGGGAAGAGGCTCTCTTTAGAGTAGTAGGATGCTCAGCATGTTAAACTAGCCCCTTGAATGGAACTGTAGTTACGGAGGTGGGGATACAGAGACCTATCTAGAGGATCTAGGAGTGGAGATCTTCTGAGATGATCTAGGGAGAGGCATCAATTGACAAAGAGCTGATCAGGTGACAGCAGGGCTTCTCTGAATGGTCCTTGTAATATTAAAAATAATAGTACTTATTATTAATATTATTATCATTATTGTGCTTGTTAAGCACTTACTATGTGCCAAGCACTGTACTAAGCCATGAAGTAGATGGAAGATAATCAAGTTAGGCACAGTCCCTGTCCCTCATGGGGCTCACAGTCTAAGTGGAAAGGAGAACAACTATTGAATCACAGGTAACTGAAGGACAGAGAAGTTGAGTGACTTGTCCAAGGCCACACAGCAGCAACTGGCAGAGCTGGGATTAGAATCCAAGTCTCCAGACTCCCAGGCCTGTGCTCTTTCCACTAGGCCCTGATGCTTCCCTGTATGAAATAAATGCTGTCTGGCTCTTTCGCCATCACTACTGGAGTAAAAGCAGAGTTGTGTGGTAGATCTGAGCCTGGTCAATCTATTCTATGCTGCCAAGACTGAGGTTGCATCAAGAAATCTGTTACTCTTCTTCACTTGTAACGTTCTCACAGAGTCTTTCCAGATCTACCAGAGAAGAACATTATTAGCTATACACTACCAGAATCATAAGGTAGCTTCAGACCACAGTGAGGGATAGGTGGTATGATTTTTGTCAACATGTCAAATTCAGGAGAAATGTGGGGAGCCAGGACAGGACTTTTACATGGTGTCCCTCACCTTTACAGAAGCATTTGACATAATCACTTGACCTGGGATTTGTCAACTATAAAATAATTTTGGGTGTTTCAAGAAGATTATTAAGAGCTTATTTTATTCCAGAAAATGAAATCTCTGGCCACATCATAATTGGAGGGGGTTTTTCTGACCTTTTCTCCACCATTAATAGAGTAAAGCATAGCTTTAAACAAGATTAAATCTCTTCTCTACAGCCATGCCTGAGGTGGGAACAAGAAATCTGGAAGCTAAATCAGAAGTCCTTGGATCATGCATACTGAAAATCTAAAGTCTGCTCTGGAAGCACACACACAAAGAGTTAGCCAGATGATTATGTTCCCCTTCTTAAAGTCAAAGTGCTATGCACTTAGACACAGTTAGTTTAAAGAAGACTAAAGTAATGCACCAATCCAAGTCCTACAATCCCCATACACACTTGGGATTTTTAGTGACAGAGCTGAATGCTGTTACTGAATTCTGATAACTAGGTATGAGAAGTAGCATGCTTTAGTGGAAAGAGCAAGGACCTGGGAGTCAGAGGACCTAGGTTCTAATTGCAGCTACTCCGCTTAGCTCATTGAGCAAGCCATTTAACTTATCTGGGCCTCCATTCCTTCATCTGCAAAGTGGGGATTCCCTTCTAATTAGAGTGGGAGCTTCATGTGAGACCTGATTGTCTTGTATCTACAACAGCGCATAGTACAGTGCTTGGCACATAGTAAGAACTTAACAATACCACAATTATTACCACACAATTATTCATTAGGTATTGATCCAAATATTAATAAAGATGTAGAACACCAAATCAAATAGAAAACCATACTGAAAGAGACAAATGGAATGTGGATTTATCAATAATGAGATCAATTGTTTTGGGCATAAGCCACTAGATGGTGGTTTGCAAGTCACTAATGAATGCTTTATTAACATTATGAGGCCACCATTCTAGTATTTATTGGACTAGACACTGATTTGCTAGAACAGACTCCAACCCTTTTCTTTCATTTCCTTTTCTCTTCCCCTCTCCTTCTCAATCAGTGATATTTATTGAGTGCTTACAGTGTGCACAGCACTGTACTAAGTGCATGAGAGACTAAAATGCAATAGAATTGGGAGATATGTTCCCTATCCACCAGGAGCCTTTTGTCCAGAGTTGGAGACAGAAAATAAAAATAAATTGTGGATATGTACCAAAGTTCTGAGGGGCTGAGGATTGGGTGAATAGTGACTGTTTAAAGGATAGATACAAGTGCATAGGTGAGACAGAAGGGAGAGGGAGTAGAGAAAATAAGGGAGGGCCTGGAAAGGTGCAGGGGAGATTTTAGGGAGTTCACGCCTGATCATTAATGTCAACCACCATTAACGGTAAGAGATGGGTCATTAAGGTCATTAAGCATAAGAGATGGGGGTTGACAGAGCAGGGGCACAGAGATTTGAAGGAGTTAAACATCTGAAAAAACTTGTGTGGGTAATGGACATGGGAGTAAATAAGGATGGAGTAATATTATTACCAGGTGACAGAGAAGGCAAAGTTAAAATAGGTGAAGATAAATTAGCAACGGATGGGGTAAGTCTGATATCTGGATTTCATTCAGCTCTGCTCTGTGGCTCGAGCATAGAATCAGAAGAAGTGGTCTGTGGAGGTGATCCAGGGAATCAGATTAGTGGACAAGGCACCTTCAACCATGATGCTCCACTGTAGAGCAAATGGGCTTTCTTGCATGTGTGGGCAACCCCAAGTTCCATCGTTTATAGCTTCTGCTTACTCATACAAGATGCACCACAGAAAAGGGCATGAGTAGAGACTGACAGGAAGAGCATGGACAATAATTCTCTCAGTCATGAAGTAGGTCCTATCATGAAAAGTCTCTTTGCCCACAACTCTGCAGCTGCCAGCCATTAAACACTCACTTTCTCCATTTTGGAGACATAGTAATAATATGGCAAGAGGTGCAATATGCCACCAACAATCCTCAATATAAAAGGGAGAACTGCACCCATCATTGAATAAGCACACAAAAAAAATGAATAAATGAGAAAGAGAAAAGAGGTCGAAAATTAATTCTGGGTCAACTGAGTTTTTTCCCTTCCCCATTTTCACTCCTCTGAACAAACACTGTGAAAAATCTTCTGGGAACCAGATGGGTGTCACCTATGTTACAATATAAACAACACTAACTGAAGTGATATTTTCTTTAAAAAGATGCAGCACGAATGATTCATGCCATTACAGAGCTCAAGAGTAAGGACATATTATCAGGTGGGGAGTCACTGCCTATCTGGCACGGAACGTTGGGTAAAGGTAAAACCTACTTAAAAAAAATTCTGCACCTCTGGAAGGTCATCTATTTCTGTTTTTAACTGCAGTCACTGGAAAAGTGTATGTAACTCACAAATAGGGAGTTTTCTTATCACAGTTAGTTTAATTTTGCAAAGGAGAGGGCTTCCATAACTACATGCATCTCATAACCAGATAGTTCAATTCTCACAAGGAAACCACCCATTATTAGACAAGTGTTCACTACTGAAGTGGAACTGTCTGGAAATTTGTTTTGTGTTGAGAATGTATTGCAAGACCTTGTTCCGTGGACTTCTGGGTTTGTCCTTACCTGCTTGTTTCCCTACTCCAGCCTAGGTGAGAACATATCCCAGCTCCCACAAGAATGGCTGGATGAACAAAAGTGGTCAGCTTCCTTTTCCAAACTTTGCCTTTCCCGTAACAGGTCCAGCATGATGGTACTCAGTTGACAATACCACCATTAAGCCCATAGCATTGGTATTATCCTCAACTTTGTCCTTTTGTCGACACACATATTCAATTTGTCACCACATTCTATGGGTTTGTCACAATTTTTCTAAAATCTGTCTGGTTCCTCTCCATCCAAACCACTAATCATGCTGATCCAAGCTTGTATTATATCTTGCCTTGATTACTGCATCAGCATCCTTCCTGACCCCCCTGCCTCCAGTTTCCCCCCACTGTAATACATCCTTCACAAACAATACTTCTAAAATGTCTTTCTGTGCCTTTATCCCCACTCCTCAAATATCAATGTCACAAATGATATTCATTCATAAGATATTTTTTCATTCCTCCCCTCACCAAAGAAAAGGTGCTGATTGTTGGCTTAAAGGCACCATTAAATTCAATCTCTCTTTCTCTCTTTCTCCCTCTCTTCTTATTCTATTCTCTCTCTCCTCTTCCACTACATCTCAGATCAAAAGCTCCAACAGTTATTGGCATAGAGTAAGCACTTAAATACCATCATCATCATTATTATTATTATTATTACTCTCAATCTTATTATTGTGGATGGTTCTCATCTCTCATTATTAACTTCTTGCTCACATTCTCTTCTATCCCTGGAAGTACCCTTGCTTCACATCCAGCATATCCCATGTTCAAAACCCTTCTGAGATCACATCTTCTCTATAGGAGGCCTTCTCTGATTAATCTCTCATCTTCCTCATGCTATCCATCAACAGCCACTTCAACACGTCTGTGTTATCTTAGTTATCATAGATATTCTATTACTTTCTCCTATCTGTAAATTATTTTAATGTCTATCTTGCCTGCTAGATTTTAAGCTCCTAGGGGGTAGGAATCATTTCTACTGTTTCTTTTCTACTCTTCCAAACATTTACTTCAGCGCACTGCATACAGTAAATGCTCATAAATTCTATAACTTTCTGCATCTTCCCTTAGTGTCTTTTGCCAATTGCCTCACCTCTCTACTCCTAGATTATGTTCCCCTTGGAGGTCAGGGACTGTGTCTAAATTTCACCCATGTACTTCTTTCCCTGGGCTTGGTACAGTGGTTTGCACAGAGTATGTGCCTAAAAAATAATACTACTAGCCAATCACCAATCCAGGCAGAGCTTTCACATATGGGAGGGAAAGGGCTCTCAGCCTCAGTTTCTTCCATTGGGCAGGGATCATATGTACCAATTCTATTGTACTCTCCTAAGTGCTTAGTACAATTCGCTGCATGAAGTAAGTTCTCAGAAAGTACTATTGATTGATTACTTCCTCCCTGGGACACTGTCTTCTCCAGCTCTCCCCATATGATGAACAACATGATTTAAAACATATGATTAGACACGAATAGGCCCAAGAACACTTTTTTCTATATAACTCCATGTTTGCTTGTTAATTTGGCCTGACCTATCTCTTTCTCCCTGTCTATGAAAACTAACGCGGGGTCTATGATACTAGAGCAATTAATAATGATTATGATTGGGGCATCTATCACTAGGACTGGTAAAACAGCTTTTATTAAATGTCTCATGGGTTGTGATTGCAGTACGGCCTTGTGAAATCTTGATCAGAGACTCTTAAGGAACACTGAGTCTAACATCAAGCACTTCTGGTTAGAGAAGCTGCAGTTGTTTTACCAAAGTTGGTACAAGTTCAAGCTGAAATGTTACTGTCAATCAGCTTGCCCCCTCCTACCATACCTTGTGGATTTCCTACCTCAACCTCAACCTCGTCTATCTCACTACCAACCCTTCACCCATGTCCTGTCTTTGACCTGGAATTCACTCCCCCTTCATATATATCAGACCACCACTCTCCCAACCTTCAAAGCTTTAGTAAAATCACTTCTCCTCCAAAAGGCTTTCCCCAACTAATCCCTCATTTCCCCTACTCCCTCTCCCCTCTGCATCAGCTGTGTACCTGGATCCTCACCCTTTAAGCCTTTGATAGTCACTCCACCCTCAGCCCCACAGCATTTACACAAATCTAGGTAATTTGTCTCCCCTTCTAGACTGTAAGCTCCTTGATGGGCAGGGAATATGTCTACCAACTCTAATATAGTGTACTCTCCCAACCACTTAGTACAGCGCTCAACACAAAGTATGTGTTCAATAAATACTATTGATTGACTGATTTATTACTGATTCAGGCTGCACCTGGGGTCCCTCATCTGTAACATGGGGAAAAGATAGCTGTTTTACTTCTGTCTTAGACTGTGAACCCCAGGTGTGGAGAAGAGGGATTGTCTCTAATGTAATTATCATGCATCTACCCAAGTCTTTAGCATAGTGCTTGGAGCATTGTAAAATACTTTAATAAGAAATATTGTTATATTATCATCAATACTTGTCCAGACTGGTAATAGACATGACAGTACCATCCCAGTACCACCAAACTAAAAGACTTTGGCACCAAAGAGAATTGTCTGGAAAACACAGCAGCTCACAGTGCAGTTTAACTCCCTTGCCCCTGAGAGTGATATTTTAGGCATCACAAGTTTGTTGCCACGCACAGCTGGGAGGGCAGTGCCATAGCCCTGAATGTGATGTATGGAATGATGATGGACTAGGATAGTCACCTATTCCTCAAACCTGACTGAATTAACCTCTGAGCAACCTGACTTAGACCTGGGAGTTTGGGTTTTCTATGACCGGGTTTTACTAAGGCTGGAGTACCATGTAATGCTCATGAACAGTTGATATACCTCTTTCATTCAATAGTATTTATTGAGCGCTTACTATGTGCAGAGCAGTGTACTAAGCGCTTGGGATGAACAAGTCGGCAACAGATAGAGACAGTCCCTGCCGTTTGACGGGCTTACAGTCTAATCGACGGGCTTACAGTCTAATCGACAGGCTTACCTCTTAAAATAGTTAATTCAAACTAATTTATATCCAGGGATTAGCTTTCAAACTTTAGGATCTGGATTAATATATTTCTTTTTAAAAAAACCAACACATATATCAAGTGGTTACTTAGTTCAGATTGCTCTACTGAGGTCTGGAAAAAAGCAAATAGATGATGGTCTGACCTGCTCCTTAAGTCCCAGAGGACCCACAGTTTAAAACGGTGGGGTGAAGTGGAGGACAGACACACAAGAAAGGAAATAACATAAAGCAAAGCAAAAACAATACATTAACAATGACAACATCAAAAAGGGTGGCAGCCCATTACAGTTAAATACAATTTAGAACTTTCCAAAGTTTTCCTTTTCCTGTTTTCCTCAATGTACACATTTTTCTTAGACCACAGAAGAATGTTGAAATGAAATATAGTTTCTATAAGTGATATAAATTCTTCAGTTGGGAAACACTAAAGAAAATGAACATAGAATATATATGCTCACCAAACTGTGACATCAAATCATGCTAATGTATTCACAGAAACAGAACGCTCACATCATAAATACTTCTTCTTTAAAGGGAAATGTTATGAAAAAGATTCAGAAGGAAAATGCCTTCTCTAATACTAATCACATATTTCTTTACAGTCCCTAGGCTACAATTTGCAGTTAGGTTCAGGCATTTAGGACATAATTCCCACTTTCTGGGATGCTAGATAAATCATTCCTAGTAATATGATTACCTTTAAATGTTATTATACATATTTTTTTAGGCAGAAAAAGTATCATCTTTTTATCCCCATTCAGCTCTCAAAGATGCCACTTTTATTGTTTATTAAAAAACCCTAAACTTGTCTGCTTTTTTAATTTCGGTGAGTCAGTAATATTGATTGGCTCTCAGTTATGCTGACAAGAGAATTCTTGCAGAATGGAAGTGACTGAGCCATTGCAGCATGGAGATTTTTCTAAGCTCAGGCCCCAGAACTGTAACAAATTGAAAAGACATTGTAGGACAACTGCCAGTGACCATGGAGCTTTATGGAGCCCAGCTCTTTCCATACATATCTGTCTCCTCTACTGGACTGATGCCTGCAATTGACAACGAAGGAAACTCTGCACTGAAACTAGAGAATTGTCCACGTTGCAGAAGTTCATGAAATAAGCATTATTTGCAGTCAGTTTCAATTTTGACTAAACCATTCATATGGCAAAGAAGTTGAAATTTGAAATAGAAAAACAATATATAGAAAAATCGTTCATGCTACGAAAGATGTGCAAGCTCCAGAAAGCAGAAATCCATATGTTTTTCTTGAAGATGTTGGATTTGTTCTTTATGCTTCTATTCCGTGCTAAATGTATTTATATTCAATGCCCTTTATATTTAAATAGTCATTTTGCCCCTAAAACTACACAGAGATAATATAAGAAATTACAGCTTATGTGCTAATGGCTATAGGAAGAATGTATTTGCAGCTGGCAAACGGATGATATGTTCTGGATGACCTGTTTCCAAATGGCACTAATAAGATGTGGTTCAAAAGTCAGCTAATAAATAGGGATTTGCAATTAGTACAGTTTGTCGCCACTCAAATTGACTAGATGTGCTTGGGAAGGTAGGATGGACCTATCATTGGATTGCTTTCTCATGCACTCCTTCTTATTGGCCCAGAGGCTTCTGAGTAAATGTGAGGCTTGGATTTCAATCTTTCTCTTCCATGGCAGAGTGATACAGTTTGAGTCTGTGGATTTGGTAAGCTATTTTAATGCAGCATGTTTGACCCATTTTTCAAAGGTGTGCTACAGGAATAGTAACGATAATGGTATTTGTTAAGCCTTTACTATGTACTAAAGCATGGGCTTGATGCAATATAAGAATATTAGACACAGTACCTGTCCCACATGAGGCTCTTAATCTAACAGGGAGGGAGAACAGGTATTTTGTCCCATTTTAAAGATGAAGGAACTGAAGCACTGATAAATTAAGTGTCTTGACCAGGGTCACATAACAGGAAAGTGGCAGAGCTGGGATTAGAACCCAGAGAACATGGGCAAGAAGTTGATGGTGAGATAGATGAGATCGAGGTACAGTGAGTAGTTTGTCATTAGAGGAGTGAAATGTGTGGGCTGGGTTGTAGTAGGAAATCTGGTAGGTAAGATAGGAGGAGACAAGGTGATTGAGTGCTTTAAAGCCTATGGTTAAGAGTTTCTGTTTGATGTGGAGGTGGATGGGCAAACACCAGAAGTTCTTCAGAACTGGGGAAAGATGGACTGAACATTTCTGCAGAAAAATGATCCAGGCAGCAGAGTGAAGTATGGACTAGAGTGGGAAGAGACAGGAGGCAGGGAGGTCAGCAAGGATGGTGATGCAGTAAACAAGGTAAGATAAAATAAATGCTTGGGTTAACGTGATAGTTTGGATGAAGAATAAAGGGCAAATTTTAGTAATTTTATGAAGGTTGAACTGTTAGGATTTGGTGACAGACTGAATATGTGGATTGAATGAGATAGTTGAGTCAAGGATAATGCTAGGGTCATCTTCATTCCGGTGAGTGAGACTGTGTGTGTCTGTGTCTCAGACTATATGTGTAGCATGTAACTGTGCCTTTTTCTATCTCCTTATAAAAAAGTTTTTCCACACCTTGATCATGTTGACTGCTCTTTTCTGAATCTTCTCCAGCTTGATTTTATACTTTCCAAAGAGGCAGCAATTAGAATTGTATGCAGTATTCTACATTGAGGTAAACCATGGTTTTATAAAGTAACAAAGATCGGTCTTTTTTAGCCTTCCTGTTGATAATAATGCTCCTGTATATAATAATAATAATATTTATAAAGTGCTTACTATGAGCTAAGCATGGTTTGAAGTACTGGGGTAGATACAAGATCATAAGGTTGGGCATAGCTCCTGTCCCCTATGAGCTACTAGAAGGAGAACAGGTATCTAATCTCCCATTTTACAGATGAGGAAATGGAGACACAGAGAAGTTAGGTGACTTACCCAAGGTCACACAGCAAGCATGAGGCAGAGCCAGGATTAGAACCCTGGTCCTCTGACTGCCAAGATCATGCTCTTTCCCTCTAGGCCAAGCTGCTTCCTGTCCAGATTTCAATTGGCCATTTTGGTTGCCACTGCACATTGGATCAAATTATTTTAACATATAACTGATACCTCAGAGCTCATCATAATGAAATTGTAGTTAGGATTTGAGATCAGAAAATTGCTAGTCTCGAGCCTTCCACCTGCACAGAGACATATGTGAGCTACTGATGACCTTATATAATGTCCCTAAAATGAAAAAGCTTAGCCAGCCACATTATCAGTGAATATTGCCCAACCATAATGAACTAAAAGGAAAGAACACAGATTTTAATGTAAACACTGTAGAAGCAATAACATCTAACAAGCTGATAATGGGACATTTTAACATTCTGATTTATAGTAATTTCCCAAATTGGAAATGCCATGAGACCACATGGGATTGATAAACTAAACCAAAAGTGTTTACTTTTATTCAGCATGTGTGATAAATTCATTTAATGTTCCCAAACACTATTGTACCTACCAAAAAAAAGACATCTTGGATCACATTTTCTAAACAAATTGGACCCCTCATGATTAATATCATAAGGAAGCAAGGGATCTATGTATCAGTCATATTTATTGAGGTCTTACAGTGTGCAGATAACTGTAATAATGATGGTATTTGTTAAGTGCTTACGATGTGCCAAGTACTAAACATGTAGTAGCATACAATAAAATAGAGTTGGTAGGACACTGAAATAAATTATAGGTAGGGAGGAAATCATGACAGTCATTCATGGAGCAAAACACTAGACCAAACACTGCTCAAGGGTCTTCGAGGTCACACTGACAATAAATATGTACATTAACAAAAATCACCTCTAAATGGTTTGTTGAAGGATCAATGTCATTTTGAAATATGGCTGGTTTATCTGGAGAAATCTTTCAAGATGAGTGGAAAAGCTACCATAGCTTCTCGCCACCTCCTCCATTGACTTAGTTGAAATTATGTTAGCTCCTGGCCTAGTGACATGGGGGTGGAGCTGGTGAAGAGGGAGGTGGAACAGTTTGATAAGCCTGGCTCCCACTCCTCCTACAACTTCCTCTTTGTCCCTTTGCACTGACATCACTCCTCCTGCCAGCCCCCTCCACCTCCTCTTTGTCCCCCTCCTAGACCACGTCACAAGCAGGACCCTACTGAGAGGATCTAGGGAAGAGGGAAGTGGGACATTCTGGTGAGCCAGGCTCCTTGTCTTCCCACAGCCATCTCTTTGTTCCCCACCACCGGCACAACCCCTCCAGGAGCCTCCCTCCACTTCCTCTCTGAATGGCAGCTGCTGCTGGGGCCAGGGGCTAAGGAGGGACATGCCCTGGTTCAAACTAACCTCTCCAAAGGAACCAAGTCATAGCTGCCTTTGTTTTTCCTCCCACTTTTACAAAGAGCTGAGATATGGCACTGTGAGGCTGAGGAAGGATACTGAATTTGACTTTTTAGAAACATTCTCTCTCTCTCTTGTTTTCTGTGTCTATGATTTCATTACATCAGAAGATAGGCAGATCTTCTGATCAATCAGATCCTATCTGCAGGAACCAATCACAGGACCCAGCTCATAAGCAACCTGTAAATGAATCCTTTCAACTGGGGTGGAGGAAGAGCAGATATGGACCCCTGGAAATGCCTGTTATCCAATCAAGCGTGCCTTAGGCACTGTTCTCCTGTAAATGCATCCCTCCAAATAACCAAGATAGCTTAATGTTTGACTCCTGGAGAAAAACACATTCTCAAAGAGTTGGACAGCAGCATTAAAGCAGGTTTATTGAAACAAGAATCCCTATCCATAAGTGCTCATGGAACAATGAACGGCATTTCTGAGGTATTGTTTTCTTGGCAGACACCGAAACACTGGGCATAGCTAGTCGGTGCCAACAAGACAGGTTCGATAAAAATGACTCAGCTGTTAAAGGATTAGCTGTGGCTAAACAAGTAATCCATCAACCACAACTCGCAGCTCCTCTTGGCTTTTAAACAAGCAGCTCAGAGCAGCTTATGCCATGACATGCAAATCAAAGGACATAAATAGCAAGTGGTGGGATTTTAGAGGTAAAGAAACCCAAGAATATATAGAAAACACAAACTGAACATATTTAATATGTATGATTTATACTCTATACCTCCTTTTTTCTGTAATTTATTTTAGTGTTTATCTCCCACACTAATTTGTAAGCTTCTTGAAAATAGGGATCATGTCTACTAATTCTGTTGTACTTATCCAACCTCTTAGAATAGTTCTTGGCTCACAGTATGCACTCGATACAGTCCACTGAATAGAAAAAACTCTATGAATCATTAAAGTAGTTATATGAAATTGTGCAGCCTGTCACATCACTGTGAAAGAATAAAGATGACTCCAGGTATGGCAGCATGAGGTCACTCCACCCCCTTTACCATCGAGTTGATGGTAAAGAGAACAGCTGACCAACCACCATGCCATCTGGGGTCACACTCCAGTCAGCTAGAATGAGGAAACAGCAGCAGCAGGAGGCCTTCAAATGTTGAAGATGTCATTGTTGTGATTGCTGGACTCATAGTATTAGTATTAGTATTATTAATATTATAGCAGTCTCACCTTCTAGACTGTAAACTCTCTATGGGCAGGGAATATGTCTGCTAATTCTGTTGTACTCTTCCAAGTGCTAGTAACTAAACTCGCTGTGGGTGGGGAATGTGTCTGTTTAGTGTTGTATTCTACTACCCCAACTACTTAGTACAGTGCTCTGCACACAGTAAGTGCTCAATAAATACGATTGAATGAATTGAATGAATGAATAGTAGTATTTAAGTGCTTACTATGTATGAAGAACTGTATTGGGAGAGAATGCACCAAAGGAATTAGACAAGATTCCTGTCTTTTGGTGGGCTCATAATCTAACAGTAAAAGTGGAAAGAAGGGAAGGAAGACAGACGTCAGAAATGATGAAACATTAAAACATAATAAATACACAAAATAAAAACAAAAATTGGCAGGATACTGTGACTAGAATAGTAGAATGTCAGGCTCAGAGCTCAAGGTATGGAGTTAAATGGATCTAACTGAGTCTTTTTGAAGAAACTCTGCTCTTTCAGCCTCAATGCTGTGTTGCCCTTTTACTGTTATTTTTCTTTTTTTATAGTTTCATCTCTCCTTATGGTCTATTTCAATTCCCCTCCCTCCTTTATTCTTTGATTGTGAAGGGACAGTGAACATGTACTTTTCATTTGTGTACTTTTCCCATTGTTTAGCACACAGTAGATGCTTAATAAATACTACTGAATGAAAAAATAAAATATAATCCTATAGAGATATCAATACTTCAGTGTTCTCTTCAACACATTTGCAATCTACCAACTCGTTTAGAATCTCTTGAGCAGTTAATACATTGCTCCGTACATGGTAAAGGCTTAATAAGTACCTCCGATAGATTAGGAACCTGAAGTTTGGCTGTGTGTCTGCACTGAATATTTGGATTTTTTTAAAGTCCTGCAAAGAGGGAATTTTGTGTAGGCATTTTTCCAACAGATGTAGAACTCTCTGCATTTGAGCTGATTTTCCACCTTAATCTTCACTAAGCTTTTCTCTCAAAGCTCCAAAAAATATAAAAGAGAAGGAGAACAGACCCATAAATTCCCTTTTTGGACCTGGAAATGAATCTTCACAGTTTCATGCATACTGCCTTCCTGCTTAGCAACAGAGTAGTGTCAGCTACGAAGGGAACAAGGCACAGAGGCTATTACTTTTAAACACATTTAATAATTCTTAAGTATTTGCGATGGACGTTTTTATGAGAAAGAATCTACTAAGTAACCAAGTGGTCCCCCAGAGTTTTCATAAAACATTTTCAAATGATTTTAATTCTGAATGAGGAGGTTTTAAACTGGCTGAGAAAATCATTTTTTCTAGATGTCTGTTCTTAACAAATGTGGCTTATGAGCAGGCAAAGAATATCATCTGGGTACAACCTTCAGGAAAAAATACCTATTTAGGAGCTGCACTGGCTGTAAAAAATGGATGATTACATAGCCTGAAGTTATTACTGAAATGCTCTATCTGCCACAAGTGATTGTGAATGTTCAGTGGGGAATTTTCTGTTTCATCTAATCTTGGCACTACCCTTCTGCCACTCCCTCATTTGACCTCTCTTTACATTCCATTACAGTTGCTGTGGTTGTACAAAATATGCAAGGCTTTAAAATAAACACAACTTTTGGTTTCTAGAAAAAGCATTTTAAGACATAGCTTATGAATGGTACAAACCTTTACTTTCTAGAAATTTTTTCCATTAAAATGTTCCTCGCCCCAACATTTTAAGGGAAAACAGAATTACAGTTTTAAGAAAAACAGTATTTCAATTATTGTCTCTGCAGCAAATAATTTAATCTGGGCTAAAAGACAATGAAGGAGAGTAAAACATCTTATGTTAGTCCCCCGTGAAAGTTACTCAGTTACTTAACTTTGATTGGACCACCTAAAGCTATGCCTTTGCTGTGTTTGATCATTTGACCACCTACTCGAATTAGCTGCCTTTTGGACAAATGTCAAATGGCTGGGAGTTACATAGTGACAGTGGCAATGATGGCAAGAGTGATAGGATTTGATTCACTTCTTCCCATTGGGTTCCACAGTTCACAATAAATTCTGAGCCAGTGGCCCTGTATGTCATTATACAATATCATCCTGGTACAAATTACTTTTCTGTCACTTTGTGTGCTTAACTTCCATGTAAACAAAATATTACTAATGCTTTTCAGAAACAATATGCTGTGCTCACCTTGTTCCAGAGAAGAGATGGAATGGAATGGAGCAGGAGCGATCAACCAAATTAAGTTCTTGGCAAAAATCTATAGACTTGTTTGCTGCCGACCTATTTTTGGCAGTACATTGTCCATATGTTGGCTTATGCTTCTGCTTCAGGCTGAAGCTAATTTTCTTCCTATTTGGATTTGATATTGCAGTAATGCATACCATTTTTCACTTAGCCATGATCATTTCTTTAAGCTTTGCAGGCAGATAGGATTTCTTAAAGATTATGATCTTGGGGACCACCAAGATATCCCTTGTTAGAATGCGTGCGGCTGAGATAGAGAAAATATTTTAAAGGTCAGTGCACTTGAAATCCTATAATATTAGATGAAATTCTCTCTGAAGATTAGGCCTGCCTTATTATCCTGAAATATTTTCAACTTCATTTATTATTTACAAAAAATACATTCTCATCACTTGGACTTCCCTACTTGTTTTCAGTGGTATCTGGGTATCGATCAGGTGACTCAAACACGGTTGCTTTGAGGGTTTCAGAAGGTGTGGAAGAACCCAGAAGTGATACGAGAAAATTGTAAGTGGCCCATGGAGTGATACTGCTGTACACAGGTTTGCTGCACAAGTCTTGAGAATAGGGAGTCATTCATTCATTCAATCGTATTTATTGAGCATTTACTGTATGTGGAGCACTGTACTAAGTGTTGGAAAGTACAATTCAGCAATAAAGAGACAATCCCTGCCCACACCAACAGAGATGAGAATTTGGAAATATCAACTGGCACTACAGCCATTCAAAAGAGCTCCAGGATAATAAATATGGCAGAAATTCATTCAGCATTTTTATATTTTAATCCTCCTCTTGAATTAGAAATATGCTTTTAAGACTGTTAGGCTGTGAGAAAATATTGGTGACTTCATAACCAGATTATTTACAAAAGATCTTAAGAAAGAAGAAGTCTGTTAGTGTGTATCGCCACATTTATTTCTTAGCCAGTGTTTATAACTAAATCTATCAAAATTGGACCATTGTGTAACTAACAAAGCAAATCCATAATTTTCTTTTATGTTTCTGAATGATCAAGTATTTCCATTAGGAAAAATTACAGTTCTTTGAAAGTCCCACAAGCAGAATTTGGAATGCATATTAATTGGCTGAGCTAGATGCGTCGAAAAATCAAAGGCAACAAATAATGCTTTCTATCCAATGACTTGTGGCCTTGAGAGGTGCTGTCAATCTAAAACATGATACCTCTCCAACTGCCAGAGCAGCAGACCAGTAGATGAGGCAGGAGAGAAGGGAAGGAGGTAAAGGGATAGTTGAGAAAGAATTTAAATGAGTGAAAGCACCTAAATTCTGGGAAACACCATTATAAGATGCCTCAAAATCGAGGAAGAGTCCATCTGAGGACAATGTTTCATTAGACCTGCATGGTCATTCAGGACCATGAGTCTCACTATGGAACAACACACATTCCACTGAATATTAGACTTCTGGGGACTATATCTTGGGTCAATCCATAATTTTCTTTTATGTTTTGAATGATCAAGTATTTCCATTAGGAAAAATGACAGTACTTTGAAAGTCCCACAAGCAGAATTTGGAATGCATATTAATTGATCAATCAATTAATCAATCATATTTATTGAGAGCACTGTACTAAGAGCTTGAGAGGGTACAATATAACAAAGTTGATAGACATGTTCCCTGACCACAATGAGTTTACAGTCTAGAGACCCTGGCATAGATTAAGCTCTAATGTGTTGATAGTCTTTGAATTCTAACTCAGAAGTTTTTTCCAGGTTTCATCCAAGCAATTGAAATTAATGTTTGTTTCTTATAATGCATTCTCAAGAGATTCACAAAAAAATGTCATTAACATTATAAACATGATTTAGCCATATCATTTAGAATTATTTCAAGACATGTATGCCCATAAAATTTAAGACATAAAAATTAATAAGTTCTGTTTACCAGTGACATAGTTTCTTGGCATGAATTATCACTTCAAAAATTTGTGACCTGAAACTGCTGTGAGATTGATACCTACCACCACAGAGGTGGTGGAAGGAAGTAAAAAAAAGTCTTTTTTAAGACCTGCTAATTTAACTTTTGAAAATTAATTGGATGGATTAAGTTTAAAGAAAACCTGCAAAAAGTCTACTACGTAAGTGCCTTTATTAACTGGAGAGTCAGGTGTTGAAATACATTTAAAGCTGTGTTAGTCTGTTCAGGGCTGGTGAAACGTGGGCAGAGTCTCACTTGTTAATTATATTGAGCATAGAAAAAAAACTGCAAGAACCAAGTTGGAGAAAAGAAGGTACTTTCAATCGGTACCTCTTTGGATATAAACTCCTGCCACAAAGATATATGATCCCTGATGCCCAAACCCTTCATTTACTAAGAAACTCAGATTTTTTTAAAAACATTGCTATAGAATTTTTTAAACCTGGAAAACCATGACTTGCCACTCAATTGAGAAACAGCATGGCTTAGTGGAAAGAGCACGGGCTTGGGAGTTGGAAGTCGTGGATTCTAATCCTGGCTCCGCCACTTGTCAGCTGTGTGACTTTGGGCAAATCTCAACTTCTCTCTGCCTTAGTTGCCTCATCTGTAAAGTGGGGATTAAGACTGTGAGCCCCACGTGGGACAACCTGATAACCTGATCTCCCCCAGCGCTTAGAACAGTGCTTGGCACATAGTAAGTGCTTAACAAATACCCATTATTATTATTATTAATTCCTTCAAAATCCCAGCACTGGTAGCATGTGGCATGAGTATCAGGGTTGCTAGTTGCCTTTTTTGTAATTAGGCCAAAGAACAATATTTCATAAAACTTGTTTTCTGCCATTTCCCCCTTTTCTCCCAGTTTTACCTACCAGATTAACAGTAGAAACACAGGGCTGAGCCTACTTTTACATCTTCAGCAACTCAATTAAAATTTTGTTTAAGGGGAAAGTGCCCTTGCACAACTTCGAGTATAGCCATCACTGAATGAAAAATTAAGCAGTCCCATCACAGCTTAAACAAGAGAAACTTTGAAGGGCTAGACCCTCCCTTGTCATAGAGTGCTTCCAGAATAGAAACTAATCCATGTATGGCTACCATAAAACTATGATTAAACTATTGAAAAATCCACTTTTCACTAATCTGTAACCACAGAACTAAATTGGTCTTCTCAGAATTGAATTGGTTTTCATATCCAAGATGTTCTTTCTTTACTGCATAGCAAAAATTCTTAAGTGAAATTCACAAATGAAAATGGTTAAAATGGTTGTTAATATCAGATATGTGGGCAAGTAAATATCAGAGGTAGTAGTATCAGTGTATTTTGTAAAGAACAAGCAGAATATCATGAAACAATTTGAAATCAACATTTAGCTAGGACCCCAAATTTTTGGTAGACATAAAAATTCACAGTTGTGCTTGTTAGCATTCCTGAAATGTATGACTGTCTTTTATATTCAAACATGGTACTGCTGTCTGAGTTAACATCCATGCCTATGGACTGGGTAGAAAAGAGTTATGCCTGACTGGCAATCCATCCCATGATGTAGGTGTAATAAAGATTGTCCTATGAGCATGTTTACTATATTTTCAGATCTAGGTTATCAGAACACTTGAAAATGAATCACAAATTTCTGATCAACCACAAATCCCTCTTGCTCTTCTCCTTAGTTGCTGGTGGAAAGGGATGGCTTTGTGGAGCTTTGTGGAAAGTAGAAAGGATAGTGCAGAGAGACCCTCCCATGAGGAGCCAGTGGAAGTTTCTCCCCACATTGAAGGTCTGATTCCTACTGCCCTTCTGTCCCCAGTCATGTGAGGAGCCAGTTCCTCCCAAAATATTCCAAACACCCTGGAAAGGGGATTGGAAATCAGTTTTGATCCAGAGTTTTAAACTGGCTAACACTCTCTGCTGATTTTGCCATCTGTTTGACAGCAAGCCACCTCCTCCAGAGAGCCAGAGCTCATCCTTTTTAAAACATAGCTCACCTACAGGCTCCCCAAGTGCAAACCTAAATTAATAGAATTGACCTCACAGTGAGGTAGACTTACTGAGGGATTCAGATTCCTACCTACCTCCTGGACAGTTAGCTGATCTTCAAAATCCTCTTTTTTGCGCTATTTGTAAAGTGCTTGTACTGAGCACTGTACAAAACAATGGGAAAGGTACAAGATATTCAGGTCCTACACATGGGACTCAATCTGAGAGAGAAACAGTTCGAAGGTGGGTTTTGCCTTAGATAACCCTCACCCTCCAGGCTTTTTCGCTGACTTCAAGAGGAAAAGTCAAAGATCAGAAATTGGGAAACTGGAAGCACAGATGGCAGAAGAAGCATTTTAAGGACATAGTAAAGCAAAACCTTTGACAATGGGAAGCCTTCTCACTTGCCTTCTTTCTCACACACCCTTTCCCCAAAGTCTGTCCTGTATTCCCAGAGACCCATCCACTTTTCTAAACTTGTAAGCCACATTTGGTCTCCATATCAAAACTACCTTCTCTTGATTCACAAATTTGGTATAGAAATCACCTCGTACTCCACTAAACTCAATTCACTTACTCCCCTAACACTTCGCCAGTCTTGTATCACTAACCCATAACCCTGGATCACCTACACTTCTTCCGCTCTTGTGCAAGAGTTGCAGAGTGTTGATGGTGGAAATCCAGTCACTAGGCCAACATCATTCATCTTAATTTCACCATCACCTGCTTCAACTCTGCTCTTTTCTCCACCCAGCAACATTATTTGTCCAAATTGATTCCCATCCCTTTTGCCTGCAGAAGTCATTTCAGAGGTTTAACTCTCTCTTCAAACATCCTGTCCCCTTGCACCTCCCATCTCTTGCCCTTAATGACCTGGCCACAAACTTTATTTATAAAATTGAAACCATTAGGAGTGATCTCCCTAAAATGTCCCCTACTCCTCTCCAATTACTCCCTCCTCCTGACACTTCTTTGACTCTCCCAGCATTCCCAGCAGTATGCAGTATCTCGAGATCTCCTCTCACCTCTCCAATTATACCCCTTCCACCTAAGCCTCTCTTTTACCCACCCTGACCAAAACTCTCAACTATTCACTGTCTATTGGTTAATTCCCCACTGCTTTCAAATATGCTCATGTCTCCCCATCCTAAAAAAAAACTCTCCCTTGACTCCATGATTCCTTGAAGCTGTTGCCCTACCTCCCTCCTTCTATACCTCTCTAAATTCCTTGAGCTAGTTGTCTACCCCCACTACCTCCATTCCCTCTCCTCCACTTCTCTCCTTGACCCCTTCCAATCTGGTTTCTGCCCTCTTCACCATGGAAGCTGCTCTCTCTAAGGTCACCAGTGACCTTCTTCTTGTTAAGCCCAATGGCCTGTACTCTTTCCTAATAGTCCTAGACCTCTCAGTTGCCTTTGACACTATACCTTCTCCTGAAAACATTTTCTACTCTTGGCTTTGCTGACATCATCACCTTCTGGTTCTCCTGCTCTCTCTTTGGCTGCTCATTTTCAGATTCTTTTGCAGGTTCCCCTCTGCCTCCCACCCTCTAACAGTGGGAAGACTCTCAAGGCTCAGTTCTGGGTCCCATTCCTTTCTCCATCTACACCCAATCACTTGGAAAACTCAGTCACTCCTATGGTTTCAACTACCATCTCTACACAGATGATTCCCAAATCTATCTCACCAGCCCTAACTTCTCTCCTTCCATGCAGTCTCATATTTCCCCCTGCCTTCAAGACACCTCTTCTTGGATGTTCCACCAACAGCTCACACTTAAAATGTCCAGAATATGAAACAGAGTCACTGAATGGCTGCTGATGGTCTAGCCATTCTAGTCACTGACAGCCATCTTCATGCAAATGAACCAGGATCGGTAACAAGTTGGTGAACACCACTGCCTTTTGCTTCATTACAAAGTAATTGCTATGCTGCTAAATGTCAAATGTTGAAATCACATTAGGCAACTGCCATGATTTCCAAGTCACGCAAATCCAGGGCTCCCTAGGGTATACAGATGAAGACCCAGTTCAGACAGGAGATAGGTGATTAGATGGAAAAATTAGGGATGTTAGTAGGATGGAGAAATCGATAATGGGCAACAAGTTAAGTGATGGGGGTTGTTAAAGAGAAAAGGTAAGGATGCTGAGAACCAATGTCAAGAAAGTAAGCATCCTTTGTTACCACTGTTGCAGGCTGAATTCTGGGTGGGTTAGACCATAGTCTGACTCAGTAGGAATTTTTTCAGGTTCTTATTGTCTCCTTTTAGAGTAATATATGAACAGTTCAGTTCTTCTGAGTGAAATATCAAGTATCAAGCTTTTTCATAAAGTAAGCCATAAGAATCCCATAAAGTCGTTATGGATCAGAAACAATTTGTTGGCATTTGATGATAATTATGTCGATTAAGCCATAACAATATCAAAAGTATAGTCCTTGTAATAAGTAAAAGCAATTCTGATAAACTTGTGGGCAGAATATATGTTATGATACTAATACATCATATTTGCTCTCTAGAAGTATAGGCTTTGGACTTGTAGCAACAAAACCAGTACACGGGAAATGAGATGATGAGCCCGGTTATCATTCTTGGAGATGTTCAGAAGTAGCAAAGTCTCTAAAGTGCACCTGCTTAACCTTGAGTAACACCAGTAGAAGAATTTAAATTGTACTTGACAACTAGGTTTGATGTGGTAATTCTCTATTTGCTCGTTCCTCTCCTTTTTCTCAGACTTCAGGTACATATTATATCTTCATTAAGTGAGAATTCTGCCTTCAAATTATGTGGGTGGCCAGGTCACAGAATCAGTCTGTTGGTCGAGTCAGCAAATGGAAATGTTGACAAATAGGACTGAATGTGACTTCCACAAGTGAGAGAATCACCTCACTTGTGAGGGAAAGGATGATTTCCAATATGTCAGGGCTCATTACTCTCCACAAATAACTTTATTATCCTACATGGTTATCTTCAATATCCACTCTAACATCGACTGGGGTTGATAATGCTATTGATTTTTAACATTTTTGTGTGCATGTGTTTTTAGTCTGTCAAATCCTGATTTTTGTTCTAGCAGATACATCGAGGATAAAGGGTGCTTCCCCTCTATCCTGGTTTTGGTTTCTCTGGCTTTATATGAACTCCATAGTGCAACCTTACTTTAAAATAGATCTATTCTAAAATAGGCATGAGGTCTATTTTAATGGCTAGATCTCCTGGATCAACCAATAAATCCATGATGTCTTTTGCTAGTCTATTGGCTGCTAAATACTCTACTAAGAATTTGGGAGCATATATATAACAGAAGAAAAATGCTTATTCCCTTCCTTAAAGGATCTTAAAATCTGATAGATGAAAGGAAGATGAAACTCCTTATGAGCAGGAATCATGATTACCAATTCTAATGTTTTGAACTATCTCAAGTGCCTAGTATGGTGCTCTTCACACTACAGAGGATAGAGCACAGTCTGTGAGTCAGAGGTACATGGGTTCTAATCCCAGTTCTGCCACTTGTCTGCTGTATGGCCTTGGGATAGTCACTTAACTTCTCTGTGCCTCAGTTCTCTCATCTGTAAAATGGGGATTAGGACTGTGAGCTCCATGCGAGACAGGGACTGTGTCCAACCCAACTTGCTTGTATCTGCCCCAGAGCTTAGTAGGGTGACTTGCACACGGTAAGCACTTAACAAATATCACAGTTATCATTATTATTATAAATATAATTGAAAGATTGATGAATAGAAAGCATGTTCATTATTAGCTCCTCTCTCTATCCAGGCTGCCATCATAACGCCATCCTCCCCTCCTTTACCTCCCATTCCTTCAGTTATTCACCCACTTCAAGGAACGGGACAAGACCATGTACATTTTTGAGGTTTCTTCCACCTCCAAGACTCTATGTAGCCATGATCAAAGGAGTTATCAGTGAGTATCCCATAATTGATATGAATAAAAACAAGGAAGAGAGTCAACCCCCATTTTTAGATAGCTATCCAAACAACTATGGTTGTTTCTTCCATCTGTTATGGCAACTCACCACATGGAGAAAGAATCAGTTTACTCCCTCTCGGCAGAAGGAGCAAGCAACGCAGTCCCACCCAGATCCTTCCAACTGCTATAAGCATTTAGAACTGATCAATTTGTTCCCCACTCCAGCTGCTAGACTTCCTTGCTTACTTGGTGGTTCTTGATGTGAGGTTTTACCAGACTCTTTGATGGTATGAAGGGAGACCTCAGGGGTCTTCAACCTATATGCCCTGTCACTCAATTTTCAGTTTCGTTTATCCTCACCTTTCTGACTCAGTGAAAACATCCTCCCATTGGGTTTACAAAGCAGCGTGGCTCAGTGGAAAGTGCACGGGTTTGGGAGTCAGAGATCACGGGTTCTAATCCCGGCTCTGCCACTAGTCAGCTGTGTGACCTTGGGCAAGTCACTTAACTTCTCTGTGCCTCAGTTACCTCATCTGTCAAATGGGGATTAAAACTGTGAGCCCCACGTGGGACAACCTGATCACCTTGTATCCCTTAGCGCTTAGAACAGTGCTTTGCACATAGTAAGCGCTTAACAAATACCACAATTTAAGGGACATGCAGAACCCCAGCATAAGCATTTACCTCGACCATTTCTGACATTGCTCTTAAACACTGCCCATAACAATTGGGTGTTTCCTGGATTGGCTTTCTTTCCTCCAGGGAATATTCCCAACCTGTATGAGAATTGGCAAATGTGGCAAGATCAATCAATAAATCAATCATATTTATTAAGTGCTTACCATGGGCAGGACACTGTACTAAGCACTTGGGAGAGTACAACACAACAACAGACACATTCCCTGCACACAATGAGCTTACATCTAGAATGTGAGGATGGCCAGCAACAGCAGTCAAAAAGAAAAATCACCTGTCATTATAGGCAGACTGTACTGCTACCACTCCTGATGAGGTGTGGCACTGAGAACAGAGACCACAGGTCGCTCCAAATCAGGCACCTTTAATCCCACTCCCTCTAAGGAGGGCTCAGCACAAGATTGTCAACCCATGTTCTGAGTGCAAGCTGCTTGCACGAGTAGGGTTTTAAAATAATCTTTCATTTGCACAATCCCACCACTGGCTGACACAGCTCCCCTTGGCATTGTGGCAAGATGCTCCCACAGGAGCAAACCCTCATTAGTCCCCATGTTGTCAACTGGCTTCCACAGCTTCTCATTGGCAGTTGAGCATGAAGTTGGAATCCCTCATTCTCCAATGATCCCCGTTTATCACTCTTAGTCCCTCCTCCAACGTTCCGTTGATCTCCACCTCGTAGCACAATCTGCCTCCTTGAAGCCATGGGGAGCTTAGGGGATGTGCCCAAATAACCACGGAGTTGGGGAAACATAGGACATTAGGGTCAATCCCGAACTTTGATAGGGTGGGGTTTGGAGGTGTCCTGCCGCGGCACCGGCTTCAGGAGCTGCTGCAGGCTGCACTTTGGGGCTGGGGCAAGCACTGTGACACCATGGGTGTTGGGGTGTATGTGGTGGGTGCCACAGGCAAGAGTGGACAGGGGAGGGGAGACAACGGGATGCATCAGCACTGTAGGGCTATCTTGGACTGCAGGGGTAATAATGTGGCTTGAATCTCCCTCCCCACATTATGGAGCTCAATCCAGACCACGATTTGGAGCCAGTGAGAGGATGGAAGGGAGGGTGGGGGAAACCACCGTGGCCTGTGTGGGGATCTGTGTTAGAAGCAGCCAAGGGATGGCCAAGGCAAAGGCTCTATACTTAGAGCTCTATACTCAGGGCTCCATGATGGGCTCACCTCCCTGCTCAGATACCAAGCTGAGCAGGACATTAGTAATGTGTATTAAGCACTTGGGAGAGAGCTCAATACAACAGTTAGTAGACATGTTCCATGATCAGAAGGAGCTCACAGCCTAGAGGGCGAGACAGGCACTAAAATAAATTACACACTACAAAAGTGCTGTGGGGCTGAGAATGGGGTGAATATCAACTGCTTAAAAGGTAATAATAATAACAAATATTAGTATTCATTAAGCGCTTACTATGTGCCAAGCACTGTTCTAAGCGCTGGGGTGGATACAAGGTTATCAGGTTGTCCCACGTGGGGCTCACAGGCTTAATCCCCATTTTACATATGAGGTAACTCAGCCCCCAGAGAAGTGACTTGCCCAAAGTCACATAGCTAACAAGTGGCGGAGCCGGGATTAGAACCCACAACCTCTGCCTCCCAAGCCCAGGCTCTTGCCACTAAGCCACGTTGCTTCTCTACAAACCCAAGTGCCAGGTCAATGCAGAAGAGAGAAGAAGTAGGGAAGATGTTGGGAAAAGTCTTTTGGAGATGGAGTTTTAGTAAGCTCTTTATGGGCAGGGAACCTGTCTACCAACTCTGTTGTACTGTACTCTCCGAAGCACTTAGTACAGTGCTCTGTACAGAGTAAGTGCTCAATAAATGCCATTGACTGAATGAGGCTTTGAAGGTGGAGAGAGTGGTGGTCTGCCGAATATGAAGGAGGGAGTTTCAGGACCGACAGAAGACGTGGGTCAGGGATCGATGGCAAAATAGACTAGATTGAGGTACAGCGAGTAGGTTGGCATTGAAGAGTGAAGTCAGCAGTTTTCCAGTCTTAGTACAGTGCCCTGCACACAGTTCATGTTTAATAAATGCTATTAGTACTACTGTTCTCTGTGGTATTTAACAGAATGTATCATTGTGGAGAACTGAAGCATGTATTCAGTCAGGGCACATCTCTACTCTAGCATAGTAGTTCATGTGTGTTAGCTAATTAGGTCAAATAAATTGCTGAAAATCTCAGGCAGACCACTCCACACTCAAGTGGGCTGTATTCAGCCCACTGGCTGGCTGTTGGACACTCCTGCCCTGGTGATATAAGAGCCATACCCATATCCTGTTTGTGATAGGGCTTTTCTTTAACCAAGCTGCATCTGCATCTGCAGGATTTTCCCCTGATCAAATAAAATGACTTCAGTTCAAATAATAGTTACTGTTCAAATTGAGGTTTCTGGTGAAAACCACGGACAGCTCCTTGGGGAGACCTGAATCATCACCTTCATACTGGATCCACCCAGTTATAAGGGAAGGACATAGGCAGAAATAAAAACCTTCCAAAGTGCCACACACCTGTGGTTACTCAGGTCTGTTTAAATAGCACTGTGCCAACGTGGACCAAACCTGTCACTTATAGTAGTCTTTTCCAGCAGTGAATTTTAAATGTTTTGGTAAATCAATTCAAATGGAGAATTACAAACACTCTGCTGTGCGGAAACCTTCTTTCTCCTTTAATGAAAGCAGTAATTATAGGTCATTTGCTTTTGATTAAAGATCTTAATAAGCAGTTATCGAGGCCAGATCAGCTGCTACGCAGGTATTGAATTGAAATTGTTGTTTATATCAATCTTATAATCTGAGGCCACAGTTCATTTCCTAGTGGACAAAAGCATTTATTTGAAAATCTCTATTCATGATTCAGTTTATTTAATATGGGTCATTCTGTTGATATTGTTATCTCATAATCTGATACTATCATCCAAATTTTAACTGCAATTTGGATACTCAGACTAATTTTTCTCACATACTTTCCAATTTCACTTTTCCAAATTTATCTTTTTAGAATCTTCTGTGTCTAGATACTAACGCCACCTCCTTCCCATCCAAACCCTCCCCTCCCCCCGCCCTTCCCCCCCTCCTCCCCTTGCACCCACAGCTACTTTCAAGTGTGGCCTCTGGAACCCCCGCTCTATTACAGGTAAGCTACCTTTCATCCATGACCTTTTCCTCTCCCGCTCTCTCCTCCTCCTCGCCCTTTCGAAAACGTGGCTCTCTCCCGAAGACACGGTCTCCGCCGCCACTCTCTCCAGCGGAGGCCTCTCCTTCTCCCACTCCCCCAGACTCACCAGTAAGGGAGGAGGCGTCGGCTTCCTCCTCTCGCCCCGTTGCCGCTTCCGCACTATCCCTCCTCCCCCCTCCCTCTCCTTCCCCTCCTTCGAAGCCCATATCATTCGCCTCTACCACCCACTCCAGTTACTTGTCGCCGTCATCTACCGCCCTCCCGGTCCCACCTCCGACTTCTTCAACCACCTTGACCCCTTTCTCACCTTCCTTCTCTCCTTCTCTCTGCCCACTCTGATCCTTGGAGACTTCAACATCCATACGGATGTACCCGACGACTCCTCTGCCGCCCGCCTGCTATCCCTCCTCGACTCTGCCGACCTCCTCCTCCACCATACCGCGCCCACTCACCGACTCGGTCACACCCTCGATCTTGTCATCTCCTACCGCTGCACTATCTCCTCACTCACCAACTCTGAAATCCCTCTCTCGGACCATAACCTTCTCACCTGCCTCATCTCTCACACTCCCTCCCCCTGCAAATCTTCGCTACTGCCCCACAGAGACCTCCGCTCTCTCGATCCCATCCATCTTTCCAACAGCATCTCTCCTCACCTTGCCGCCCTGTCCTCTCTTCCCACTCTCGACGATCAGGTCTCCGCTCTCAACTCCACCCTCTCTACTCATCTCGACTCTCTCCCCCCCCTTTCCCTCCGCCGCTCTCGCTCCACTAACCCACAGCCCTGGATCACCTCCTCTGTCCGTCTCCTACGCTCCTATGCTCGAGCTGCTGAGCGCTGCTGGCGAAAGTCCAAGCACCAAGCCGACCTCACACACTTCAAATTTATCCTTTCCTGCCTAACTCTGCCCTCTCCTCCGCCAGGCAAAGCTTCTTCTCCTCCCTCATCGACACCCATGCCCGTCACCCCCGCCGATTGTTCCGGACCTTTAACTCTCTCCTTAGGCCCCCTGTTCCTCCCCCTCCCCCATCTCTCACCTCCAATGATCTGGCCACCTATTTCCTCACGAAAATCAACACGATCAGGTCTGAGCTCCCCAAAGTCACCCCTCCGCCTCTCCCCTCCCCCCCACAACCCCCTTCCCTACTTTCCCATCCTTCCCTGCAGTATCCTCAGAGGAGATCTCCTCCCTCCTCGCAAGTGCCACCCCCTCCACCTGCGCCTCGGACCCCATTCCCTCTCACCTTCTTAAAACCATCGCCCCTGCCCTCCTCCCTTCCTTAACTTCTATTTTTAACCACTCAATCTCCAAGGGCTCCTTCCCCTCTGCCTTCAAACATGCCCACATCTCCCCCATCCTAAAAAAACCCGCTCTTGACCCCACTTCCCCCTCCAGTTATCGTCCTATCTCCCTACTACCCTTCCTTTCCAAAATCCTAGAACGAGTCGTCTACAATCGCTGCTTAGAATTCCTTAACTCCCATTCTCTCCTAGACCCCCTCCAATCTGGCTTCCGTCCCCTCCACTCTACCGAGACTGCTCTAAGGTCACCCATGACCTCCTTCTTGCCAAATCCAATGGCTCCTACTCCATTCTAATCCTCCTTGACCTCTCTGCTGCCTTTGACACTGTCGACCATCCCCTCCTCCTCCATACCTTATCTCACCTTGGCTTCACGGACTCTGTCCTCTCCTGGTTCTCCTCTTACCTCTCTGGCCGATCATTCTCGGTCTCCTTCGCTGGAGCCTCCTCCCCCTCCCATCCTTTAACTGTTGGAGTTCCTCAAGGATCAGTTCTTGGCCCTCTTCTGTTCTCCATTTACACTCACTCCCTCGGTGAACTCATTCGCTCTCATGGCTTTGACTACCATCTCTACGCAGATGACACGCAGATCTACATCTCCGCCCCTGTCCTCTCCCCCTCCCTTCAGGCTCGCATCTCCTCCTGCCTCCGGGACGTCTCCACCTGGATGTCGGCCCGCCACCTAAAACTCAACATGAGCAAGACTGAGCTCCTCATCTTCCCTCCCAAACCCGGTCCTCTCCCAGACTTCTCTATCACCGTGGATGGCACGACCATCCTTCCCGTCTCTCAGGCCCGCAATCTCGGTGTCGTCCTTGACTCGTCCCTCTCGTTCACCCCACACATCCTATCCGTTACCAAGACCTGCCGGTTTCACCTCTACAATATCACCAAGATCCGCCCTTTCCTCTCCACCCAAACGGCTACCTGACTATTACGGGCTCTCGTTATATCCCGGCTAGACTACTGTGTCAGCCTTCTCTCTGACCTCCCTTCCTCCTCTCTTGCCCCGCTCCGGTCTATTCTTCACTCCGCTGCCCGGCTCATCTTCCTGCAGAAACGATTTGGGCATGTCACTCCCCTTCTTAAACAACTCCAGTGGTTCCTATCGACCTCCGCTCCAAACAAAAACTCCTCACTCTAGGCTTCAAGGCTCTCCATCACCTTGCCCCTTCCTACCTCTCCTCCCTTCTCTCTTTCTACCGCCCACCCCGCACGCTCCGCTCCTCCGCCGCCCACCTCCTCACCGTCCCTCGGTCTCGCCTATCCCGCCGTCGACCCCTGGGTCACGTCCTCCCGCGGTCCTGGAACGCCCTCCCTCCTCACCTCCGCCAAACTGATTCTCTTTCCCTCTTCAAAACCCTACTTAAAAATCACCTCCTCCAAGAGGCGTTCCCAGACTGAGCTCCTCTTCCCCTTCTACTCCCTCTGCCATCCCCCCTTTACCTCTCCGCAGCTAAAGCCTCATTTTCCCCTTTTCCCTCTGCTCCTCCACCTCTCCCTTCCCATCCCCACAGCACTGTACTCGTCCGCTCAACTGTATATATTTTCGTTACCCTATTTATTTTGTTAATGAATTGTACATCGCCTCGATTCTATTTAGTTGCCATTGTTTTTACGAGATGTTCTTCCCCTTGACGCTGTTTATTGCCATTGTTCTTGTCTGTCCGTCTCCCCCGATTAGACTGTAAGCCCGTCAAACGGCAGGGACTGTCTCTATCTGTTGCCGACTTGTTCATCCCAAGCGCTTAGTACAGTGCTCTGCACATAGTAAGCGCTCAATAAATACTATTGAATGAATGAATGAATGAACGAATGAACTTTGAGAAAATTTGTAAATCAATTCATATATTCAGGCAAATTTAGACTTAGTGTCTTGTCAAATAACATTTAAAATTTATTTACTTAAAGGTAAATTTCATGCAGAACTTCAAAAACGCCTTTTTCCCTCTAATTCTCCTAATTTTCTTCTAATTCTAGAAAGTATGGTGGCATGTATGCTACTGGGGGCAAAGAAAAGCCAGAAGACTTGATTAAAGTCAGACTAAAGAGCCAAAGTTATGAGAAATCCCAGGGAGAGCAGTGAGCCAGAAAGAAAACAACAGTCATTAACTGGAAGAACATTATCACTTTAGGGTGGAAGGAAAAAAACAGGTTATAAAAGCGGAAAAAGTTGTAGGAACATTTGAATGTGCATGGGAAACAAAAAATGAAAAAGGAAAAATTGAGAGACAACTTGTAAAAATAAGCCTTGACAACGCCCCTCCCCAAAAATAATATGTATGAAATACATGTGTAATATGCCAAGATTAATAAAAGCAGAAACAATTTAAGTAAAATGCACTTCAGGACTATAACCTTAACAAGCACTTAGTATAGCTCTGCACACAGTAAGTGCTCAATAAATACAATTGAATGAATGAATGAGGTTATAATTGACAATTTGGAAGAACTAAGCATCTTTTATGGTATAACAATAAGGCATGTGGAAATCCCAACGTATCTCAGGAGAGAAAGAGAGAGAGTTTGCCAAGAGAAGAGCAATGGCCTTATTCCTATTCTTTATTCCTTTGATCTGAACCAGAGCTGGGAGAGCCAGCAACTTTTCCAGTATTTTTTGATGAGGTTTAAATTATGGGATTTGTGTGACCTACTGCTTTCCTATGGTATAGAACATCTGTGATATCTTCATTCATTATTATTGTTATTGTCATATCCCCTATTAGGTAATAGATGTTACACTGACTTACTGCCTCACAGATTTTAGAGAGTACTGTCCTGCTGAAGGTGCATATGCGATTAAGTATTACTTCCTGGATCTGAACCTGATTGGGAGGTGAGGGATCTGCATAGTTCTGTCGGTGGCAAGGGCACACTGGTAATGATAATGATGATAATAATAATAATATTTCTTGACACTTACTTTGTGCCAGTCACTGTACTAGAACCCAATTCTTCTGACTCCCAGGCCCATTCTCTTTCCACTAGGCTGTGCTGTTTCCCTAGCAAGAAACAGTATGTCCTATTATTTTGTGGTATTTGTTAGGCTCTTACTATGTGCCAGGCACTCTTAAAAGTGCTGGGTTGGATACAAGGTAATCAGGTTGGTCACAGTCCATGTACTATATGGGACTCACAGTCTTAATCCCAATTTTATAGATGAGGTCATGAGGCACAGAGAAGTTAAGCTGTCACCCAGCAGACAAGTGTTGGAGTCAGGATTAGAGCCTAGGTCCTTCTGACTCGCAGGCCTATGCTCTAACCACTAGGTATGCTGCTTCTCTGTTGGAATTCATAACACTAGCTCTGATTGTCCAGTTTAAGGTGACGGGGACACAGTTCATCCTTCATACGTTATCTAAAATTTAACCATTTAGCTGGTCCCCTTCTCCAATCCTGCCTCTGAAGTAAGTGTAATTCTGGCTCTAGTTCCTTCTTGCCATGACAGCAAGATCACCAGACAGTAGGAGTACTTGGGGCTATTGAAGAGCTTCTCAGAAATAAAAAATTCAGAATTGCTATTATCCCAAATTGGGAGAAATATCATTAATATATTGAGCACTTAACAAACCCAAATCTCTGATCCATGGCTTTCCAGGACACTGTTGTGTTGCCTGAATGAGCCCTGGAAGGGGGAACAAGCTTCTTACCCCTCCTATATTATCCATTTGAAGACAATGTCTGCCAGCTCGAAACAGATCTTGGCAGGCAAGTCAGAGCAAGTGGTCCATGCCCTTGCTGCAGTGTTCTCTCGCATTGCTATTTGAAAACTCTACTATTTTTGGCCGGGGAGTGGGGGAGGGAGCATAGGAGGATACAGGTGCAACTAATGAGGAAGATTGTAGTCGGAATAGCTAGGGACCATTCTCTTGGCATACCCCAAGTAGCCCTTCATAGTATGGAGAATACATTCTCTTGTCCCTTCAAAATTCACCAAAGGGATCCCTGACTCATATTCCCCTTTAATATGCCCTCTCTCATCCTTCAGGGAGGGAGAGTTGGATTGCCTATGAATTAGAAATATCTATATAAAATGACTCATAAAAGAAAGAAAAAACCATTTATCAAAATTTGGACATTATATATAATTGTTTTTCAAATATATTTTAATTAGTTACAAAGTGTTCAAGATAATGTAAATTATTCCCCTCAGTAGGTTTTATCAGTTTAAAATGAATCTCAACTTCAGTGGCATATAGAATCTTATGTTGAGTTTCAAAATTGAATATACTGAATACAACCTGGAGGATCTGGCTCATTCTTTCCTTGTCAAGACTACCAAAAGCATACTAACAGTAAAAAGTCCCAAGTCCCCTTACACACCTAGTTTCATCATAAAATGAAATTTCAATTCTTGAATCTGATCTGAACAAATATCTGCAGGGAAATAGTTTGGGAGCTGTGTATAAATTTCTTGTCTTCCCTCCATTCTCTTACCATAGTGCAAATCCCTGAATGACAGATAGCATTCCACACTACTCCAGCTCCAGTTCCCTCTTGACACCACCTTACCTGTTTACCATCACTGTGGAGATTATGCATAGTGTCCAGGGGACAGTGGTGAGGAGGAAACAAGGCAGGAAAGCAGTAAAGGAAAAACAACAAAGATGAGACCAAAATAATATCAAAGTGTGCATAATTAAATGATATAAATACAGATAATTATCTGGCTTATGTACTCCTAGGTTATTTGGAACCAAAGTTCAGGATTTAACTGAACTATGTAGGAAAACAAAATAAGGAAAGCATTGAATGTCAACAATGGCAATGAAAATTGAGTGTCTTTGGGTCTTTGGATTGAGTCTGCAAGTAAAATTATGTCTCGATCAAGCCAACTGGATTTCCTGAGCTTGAGTCCCATGACCCCATAATTGTGAAGGGGAAAATCAGTTTTAGTTATTTATCCTTCAAACTTATTTAAAATCAAGAACGGACTTTTAGAGGTTCATTAACTTCTATAAATTCCTTAATCAGACAAATGGTAAATCAATTTCAACAAGACCATAATTACTATGGGTTTTACCTTTCAGGGATGTACCTGGTTAAGACATTATATTAAAGGAAAAAAATAGTGCAGTTGTTCTATTGTCTTCACGATTTTGATTTCCCATGTTATGAAATAGTCTAGCTTTTATGGTCTCACTGCTTGAAAAATGTGGCTAGTGATTTTGAGAATTGGTGCTGGTGAGGATTAATAAAAAATAAAAATAAAGAAAAACTTCCACCATGGCAAGTTCCATCGGAAACATAAGGCTCCCTGCAGGCTACATCCAAAGATATGTGACTTATTTGCCTCTTGTCTTGTCTAATGCTGTTGAATTGTCTCTCACCCATAGTGACGCCAAGGACACAAATCTCCCAAGACTCCCTACCTTAATCTGCAGTCGTTTTCTTGGTAAAAATACACAAGTGTTTTTCCATTGCCTTCTTTTGGGCAGCAAACTTCAGTTTCCACCTTTGACTCTCTCCCATGTCGCTGCTGCCCAGCACAGGAGTTTTGATTTGTAGCAGATTGCCTTCCACTCACTAGCCTCTGCCCAAGCTAGAAATGGGTATGCTTCTGCTTGACTCTACCTCCCATAGTCGAGACTGGTAGAGTGCTGGAAAATCTCCAGGTGTGATCTTGAGAAGGGTTATTTGCCTCTGTGGTTGCTCATTTCATTTTATTTGTGCTTTTAAATTCAGAGGAGAAAATGATGAAAAGATTAAGGTTGTCCCTTGCCAACTTGGCTTTATTTCTTGAAGCATACCATCTGGATTCTGGAGTCTGAACAACTGAATAGTTGTGAAAATACAGAGATTGTACTTTTGAAATTGTCCACAAATACATTTTATATGGATTGAAGACACGAGGGGTTGCAGGCATTTTTCTTCTTCTTTGCTGTAAAACAAGACAGCATTTTTACTGATTTCAAAGCGCTGGGCAGGAGATGTTTGTATTTTGTCACAACTGTAAAATAAATGATCATCGTCACTCATTCCTCTGGCTGAGGCTTCTCAGTTAGGATGAATACAGTCTGTGAGCTCCTTATGGGCCAGGGACTGTCTATGGGACAAGAACATATACAGTGTCTGAACTCATTAACTTGTATTTATCACAGTGCTTGGAATAGTGCTTGGCATGTAATAAGTACTTAACAAATGTAATAATAATGATAATAATAACAAAATACAGAGCTTAGCTATGAACATAGCTACAGGTTTAGCTCTACTGGAAGTAAAAGAGGACTGGGGAAACCATCCAGATGCAAATGTGCTGGTGACAGATGCTCTGCTGTAGCTGGAGACTACAAAAGAATTTATGACTGGATGTAGGCTCTGTAATTGTCTAATACGGTCAAATTCATGAAGTAGAAGCAAATGGGGTAGTGGGGAGAAGATGGTGAACAGAAAGTAGCAATCAGCTAATATATCTCCCAGCAAATATTTTCATCAACCCACATTGTCCTCAAAATATCCACATAATTTGTATAAAGTTTGCCCCACTTGAAGCATCTGCATCTAAGTACAACTAAGAAAGTTAGACCTAAATTAATTTTTAAAATATAATATTTCAAAATTTTTATATTATCTAGTAAAAGAGGTAGTTTAGAAATGATTGGTGAAATCACTGATGACCTGGATTTTATACTCTCAACTATTCTTACAATTTAAAAAAGAAATGGACTTTGGAATACAATTTTCTTCTGGTATAGCACAAATCTATGGAAATGTACACATTATTATTCATTCTAATATAGAGTTTTACAATAGTTATATAGCATAGAGCAAAATACTTTTAAATGTAAATGAAATATAATATTACACAATTCCCTCCTACTGGTAGGCATATTATGAATTGCCAACAAATGTGCATGTAAAAAGGAATAAGGAAGTATAGTCCACCTTCTTCAGATAGCTCTAAAGTTGAGATTGTTTTGTTTTAGATTATGTTGCTTTTAGCCCTCCACTTGATTCTAATTTTTTCATATGTCTGATTCTTCTAATATCTTATTTCCAATATTTGCTGTGCTTTGACAAGATGATTTTAGCACTTTGGGAGATATAAGTTGTACTTCTCCAACTCTGATTCATCATTTGTTTCAGGAAATACTTTGATGCTATGCCACAATTACCTTCATTTATCTTATGAAAAGCCAATTAGGGTACCTGTTCATCAATGCTTTAGAATAAGCTAGATTGTTCTATTATTAATTTTAATGACAATGTTGTCTGTGCAACATTAGATGTTTTAGATATATTTTAGTTTAGTTTCATATGTTTTAGTGAGCAGAGATGCAGAGTGAAACATGGCTTCTTTGTATGAAAAGTTCTACTAGGAAAGATGGAAAATCAGTTTAATCTCTTGGAAAGTGTCTATGTTCTTTTTCATATGAATTACATCGTGCTAGACTGTAAGCCAGGAAACATGTCAACTAACTCTGTTATACTGTATTCTCTTAAGGGCTTAGTACAGTGTTCTGCACATAGTAAGTGCTCAATAAATACAGCTGATTGAATAACAGTTCAAAATATTAGAGTCAGCAGTATTTGAATGCCTGCTGTGCAAAGCCCTGAACTAGAGGCATGGATGACTTACATGAAGGATAAAAGATGTGATTCCCAACCCTTGAGGAGCATACATTTTAATGGGGGAAACAGTAGGTACAAACTGATGAGCATATGTATAGAGGTGGTCTGTCCATATAAGTTTGCAAGAGACTTATAAGACAGAGTCCTGGATGTATTGAGAATGAGTGTTGGGCAGCTCCAAGCTGGAATACTTCTTCTATAGGTGTTCCTCTCTAAGATTGTACATATTGCAGTGTGGCCAGGTGGATAGAGCATGGGCCTGGAATCAGAGGGACCTGGGTTCTAATCCTGGATCCACCACTTGTCTGCTGTGTGACCTTGGACAAGACACTTGACTTCTCTGTGCCTCCATTACCTTATCTGTAAAGTAGGGATTAAGACTGTGAGCACAGGCCCTGTGTCAAATCTGATTAGCTTGTATACACCTTAGTGCTTAGAACAGTGCTTGGCACATAGTAAGCACTTAACAAGTACCATAATTATTATTATTATTATTGTTTTCTGAACAGATAGATTAGTGCAAGCAGTTGCTTATAAGGATTCATACAGTTGGAATACCCAATTGTCCTTCTTGAGCATGATTTCCATCCCTCCTTCCCTTGCCCTTTGTATATGACTGACCACCAGTCTTGTCTCCTTCAAAGCCCTAGGAAATCACATCTCCTCCAAGAGAACTTCCCCAACTAATCCCTCATTCCCCCTACTCCCTTCTCTTCTATATTGCCTGTGCACTTAAAGATGGGTCTGTACCTTGAGGCACTTGAAAGTCACCCACCCTCAGCTCCACATAGCTGTCATTTATTCTAAAGTTTGTCTCTTCCTCTAGACTGTAAGCTCCTTGTGGGCAGGGAATGCATCTATCAACTCTATTGTATTGTGTTGTCTCAAGCAGTCCATATAGTGCTGTGCACACAGTAAGTGCTCAACATGGATTGATTGGCTGACTGAAGACTAATGGTAGAAACAGGAAACAAGGTGGTGTTTTAGTACAGTGCTGCTTTGCACACAGCAAGCACTCAAAGATGATTGAATGAATTAATTAATGTTTTCATAATTCTTTCATGTATTCAAACTGTCCAGTGACTAGTTGAAAACTACTGCTTATCATAATTCATATATTTAATGCTCCAGCAAGAAGCATTAGAAATACCAAATTGATCCAAATTTGTCTTGATTACAGGTCAATTAGAATCCAAAAATAAGTATGGAAAATATTGTGGTAAAGCAGAAAAAGAAGCAATGGTTGCATATGTTTATAATCTTTATGAGCAATTACTTCAGCTAAACTTTATAACTCAGGTTCTATGATATGATGAGACAAAAAAAGACGAGCTGATGATGAGAGATTGAACTAGATTTACAGTATGAGCTACATGTTGCTATGGCTTCAGGCAGCTACAAAATGTAGACAATACAGATCTGCCATCTGTTATACTGATCTTGTGAGAAATTGGTTATGATGAGCTGTTTTTCCTCCAAAACCAGTTCTTAAGCTTTGTCAGACTGGAATGCACCTTTACAAATTTTGATATGGTTTGATCTTCCCCCAACATCCAAGTGTTTCTTCCCCCTTCCCATAAACATCAGGTTTCCATACCTGCCTTCCACTTTTAGACTCATCTAGCGTATCTCACTCAATTCTCCTGCATTCCAACATGCAATATTTCCTTGGAAATTAATGGTTGCTCTCTTGTTCAGTGCTCTGTTTTGGGGGTACCTGCCTCAGCATTCTTTCACTCCTAAACAAAAAGTAGCTGTAGCAAGATAAAACTGGTTTTAGAAGTGGATGTTGCTGGTAGGTTCCCTTGGTGATCTAAGTTTAATTTCCTTCCCTGAGATTCTTTAACCTCTAGGTAGATGATCGCCTATCTAGGATGATTCCTGTCTAGAACCAGGGGGATGGACTAGCTGATCAATGAATATTCCTTCTAGTTAAATGGATTGATCCTCTGCATCTTGGATACCTGGAAAAGCGAGCCATGTATATAGGAAAAACTGAAGTACAGAGAGAAAAGTGGCATGTCCCAAAACACAGAGACACAATGTCAGAGCTGCAGTAACCTCAGCTCAGCTTTATCCATTAAGCTATTTCATCAAAATGAGAGAAAATAATTCTTCTGAGGCCAAACCTAGCAAAGTATGGCAAACGGCTCTTCAATTATCTTGGGAATTCTGGGCCACTTAGGTGGCCATAAAGGGGATTTGTGTTCTTGAGCTGACTAGATGGCCTAGACTACTCCAAATACATCTGGTAATTACATAACCCTCTTCAAAGAGCTCAGAGCCTATTCAGGCTGTGCCGGTCTCATTAGTTATCTTCAGAAAAGAAGTGTAGGAACACAGTGTTTTTCTTTGTAATATTATTATGTCAAGGAATATTACTACACTATCTAGTGTAGAGAATAGCATTAATCCAATAAGAAGACGTACTTGATGCATGTGAGATAGCCAAGTATGGAACTGACATTGCAGCTCTGAATGAAACAAGACTCCCTGATGAAGAACAGCTCATGAAAGTAGGAGCTGGATAAAAGTTTTTCTGGAAAAGTCTTTATGACTGAAAGTAGGATTGCAGGTGTGAGCTTGTGTAATCCATCATTTGTCTTACACCCTTCAAATCTGCCCAGAGATATTAGTGAGCATCTAGCCCTTGCTTTAAAAGGTAAGTTGCATGCTACAGTTTTCAATGCATATTCCCCAAACCTGACAAGCCTAAATGACAAGCAATGTCACTTTTTCTGTCAATTTGATTGTCTTGAGACCTGAAGGCTGTCCATAATTGTATTTCTAAGCATGAAACTGAGGTCTACATTGACCACTGCTTCAGGTGCTTATCTTTCACTGGATGGTTATCTACAAACTAACCATATAGGTGAAGACCAAACTCCTGGAGAATAAAGACTCATGCAAGAAAATTCATAATAACATTGATACAAACCAGTAAGAGTAAGAAACTTTATTTTCCTCTATTAACACATGGGTGTTCCCGTGAGATACTGTCCACAGGGAGACTTTGAAATTGAGTACTGCCTGCAGAGGACATGCAGACTTTGATAGGAATTATTCCAACATCAAAGAGTAACTTGCAGAACATCAAGTGGTGCATAATCAATACATTATAGATTCTCATAATCTGACAAATGGAATGCTTAGAAAAAATGACAACATGTAACTACAGAATAAAGGAAGGAACACATGCAGTAAGTGATATGACATCATGGCTGAAGACCAAAACCAATCAAAAAGTTCTAGGCATTCCTAAATAGTGTATGTAGATACATCCCGTCTCTGCCACTTGTCAGCTGTGTGACTGTGCGCAAGTCACTTCACTTCTCGGTGCCTCAGTTACCTCATCTGTAAAATGGGGATTAACTGTGAGCCTCATGTAAGACAACCTGATAACCCTGTATCTACCCCAGCGCTTAGAACAGTGCTCTGTACATAGTAGGTGTTTAACAAATACCAATCTTATTATACACACTGCCACAGTCCCATAGAATAACAATAATGCTCGTATTTGTTAAATGCTTACTACATGTCATGTGCTGTACTGGCGTACAGTGGAGTAAATATAAGATAATCAGGCCAGACACAGTCCCTGTCCTTCACTGGACTCACAATCTAAGTAGGAGGCTAGAATGGCTATTGAAACTGCATTTTACAAATAAGGACAAAAGGCACAGAGAAGCTAAGGTCAAGGTCACCCAGCAGCTAAGCAGTAGAGCTGAGATTAGAATTCAGGTCCTCTGACTCCCAGGCCTGTGCAGCCCACCATTTTCCATAGGAGTAAAGAAGGGTCCACCTTCATCATAGTCAAAGACTTCAACATCCTTAATTCACTTTCCATTGATTCTACTTATTGCTACTGTTCTTGTCTGTCTCCCCTGATGAGACTGTAAGCCCAAAGGGCAGGGACTGTCTCTATCTGTTACCAATTTGTACATTCCAAGCGCTTAGTACAGTGCTTTGCACATAGTAAGCGCTCAATAAATACTATTGAATGAATGAATATTGAAAAGCAAAGCAGACCAAACCTGTCAATATGTGAATACATGCCTTTCATATCAATATTTAGAGAAGTCCATACCAGTTAGAGCTAGGAAGAATTGCACAGTCCCCAGATATGATCATTGATTTGTTGAGCTCTACATGCAAGGTCTAATAACAATGATTGTGGTATTTGTTAATAGTTTATTAAGTGCTTTGTACTAAGTGTTGGGGTAGATTTAGTATAAGCAGGACACAGACTTTGTCCCAAGGGTGCTCACAGTCTAAGGGAGTAGGAGAAGAGTTATTTCATCCCCATTTTACAGATGAGGAAACTAGGAACAGAGACACTGAGTTACCTGCCCAAAGTCATACAGCAGGCAAGTGGTGGAGCTGGGATAAGCATCCAGGTCCCCTGACTCCCAGGCATGGGATCTTTCCACAGCAATTGGAAATTTGGATAGACAAATAGTACTCTTCGTCTGAACTACAAAGTTTAGGATCTTACGTATACTGAGGAAGGAGAAGGAAGGAGAGAGTTGAATGACTGCAAGCCAAAGGGTAGGAATTTCAGCTTGATGCAGAGAGCAATGATGCTCTGAAGAGTAGAGAGTTATGGGCTAAATAACTATTTTGGAAAAATGATCTGGGAAGCAGAATGAAGCAGCATGGCCTAGTGGAAAGAGCACAGGCCTTGGACTCAGAGGATCTCGGTTATAATTCTGACTCTGCCACTTCTCTGTGTGACCTTGGGCAAGTCACTTAACTTACCTCTGCCACAGTTTCATTAGATTGAAAGTCCCATGTGGGACAGGGATTGTGTCTGACCAGATTATCTTGTATCTACCCCAGCACATATAGAGTATGGTACATAGTAAACACCATTTTAATAATAAGTATGTACTACTGGAGTTGAACGAGACTTGACATGGGTAGACCAATGAGGAAGCTGTTGCAGTTGTTAAAGCAAGATGTGACATGGGCCTGGACAAGCAGAGTGGCCATTTAGATGAAAACAAAGGGGTGAACTGTCCACATATTATGGAAGGAAAAAATGACAGGTTTTGGCAATAGACTGAATATGGGGATTGAATGAAAGGGCAGATAATCTAAGATTGTGGTATTCAGAGACAGGGAGGATGTTAACATTTTCAGCTGTGATGGGGAAGTTAAATGGAGAAGAGGATTTGGGAGGAACGATGGGGAGTTCAGTTTTGGACCTATTAACCTTTAGGATGTCCTACTGACCTTTAGGTGTAAGTAGGACATGTAGAGAGATCCTGGAAGCAGGAGGAGATGCAGGACTGCAGCGAAGGAAATTGGGCAAAACTAGTGCAGTAGATTTGAGCGTCACCTGCATAAGAGTCGCAGTTGAAACCATGGAGGTGAATGAGCTCCTCAAGGGAGTATGTGTAAATTGAGAAGAGAAGGGGACCCAGAGCTGAGCACTGAAGGAACCCACAGTTAAGGAGTGAAATGCAGGGTAAGAGCTGGCCAATGCAATTTAGAAGGATTGGACCAAGAGATAAGAGAACCAAGAAAGAATTGTGCTTGTCAAACCAAGATTAGATTATGTATCTAGGGGAAGGGATTGGCTACAATGTTTAAAACAGGTGACAGATAAAGAGGATTAAAATAGATGAGAGTCCATTTGACTGGTGATCTTGGAGAGAGTAGTCTCAGTAGAGTGTGAAGGGAATGGAAGTCAGATTAGAGTGTCAAGAAGGGAGTTGTAGGAAACAAAGTGGAGGCAATGGGTGTAATACCCATTTGAGAAGTTTGGAAGAATGGAAGGAGGGATTTTCCCAAAGAAAAAACAAATACTTCAAAACAGTAGATCAACAGCTAATATTTTCTTAAATTTAAGTCTGTCAAGGAGGAGAAAACTATAGGGGGGGAAAAACACTTTGGCTGCTCTATCTCCTGTTTAGGCAGTTGCATTACACATTTCTGTTTGCCTCTCTTTCTGCGAGGAGGAACATTGACCTTCAACAGTCTGTGATTTACTCTCAATAGACTATTTAACAACATCAATATCTACATGTGTTGTTGATTTTTTCTGTCAGAAACTGTTTAAAATGGCCTTTTCCCTTTAGATTTAGGATGTTCATACTTTACATGTATTTCAGGTTTTGAACATAAATTCAACATTTGCTTTAAGCACTGTTGGGATTCATGCTATAGAAGGCCCCAAATTAGACATTAAAATATTACACAATCCTTCAGGTCCTCTTTTCCAAAATAAAGAAAACTTCACTGTGCAGTTTTGATGGGAATATTTTTTCTTCAATTACAGAAAAAGTGCTTCTTATAAAAGGTAAGGTGGTGGTCAAGGAGAACTGGATTTTTAGTAGTTCTTAAATAAATTCTAGAGGTCTGCAACTACTCTATTGATAGCCTACATTAATGCCCTTCTGGGGAACTATTTATTTTCCTTTGTATTATTTTACCTAGATGTGTCGAAGAGGAAAAAAAATCTGACAATAGTACATGGAAATAGGATATATAACAAGACAGAAAATTCAGAAACTGCACGGCAAACAAAAAGACACAGTAAATCAGGCATCAAAGTTAATTCCAAATGCAATACCTGAAAACTTGACAAAAATCTCAAGTGTCAAGCTTCTGTTTTAAAAGTTCACTTCATTATTCCATGAGACTCACATTTCAAATGGTGCAAAGTAGGACACATTTTCTGAAACAAGGCAGTCCTTCTGCCAAAACATCTGAATAAGGTGCACAGTAAAGGATAATGATGAATAAATATGAAGTTTCAAGGGGTGGAGATGGAAAGAGAAAGGAACTGAGTTGATCACAGTAAAAAGTCTAATATTCTAGCTGCACTTCTCAAGAATGTTTTCAACAATATCCTATAATAGATTTGCATAGAGAGAATAATATAGATGGAAGGGACATATGTCTATCATTTTTCTTAAATTTCTTTAGCAATGTTGACTCCTATAAACTCTCTTACTAGTAATGGCCAGTGACTTATCTCCCTGGAAAAAAACAAGTAATTTTCCCCGAGTTCAACAGATATCACTTCTACTTTAAGCCAATTTTCAATCTTCATTGGGCATGGAAAACAACTGTTCAACATCCTCTTAATAAGAATATTTCCCAGTCAAGTATAACTGTTTGTCACCCCTTATTCATATCTTCACTAGAGTACACAAGCCAAATTATTTTAGCTTTCCTCCCTTTATCATCCATTTAAAAATGGCTGTTCCTATTCTCTCGAGGCTTTCTAGTTTCTCACCAGCAATGTTGATACTTCCTCTACAACATTTCAAAAATCTGCTCCTTCCTCTCCAACCAAACTGCCACTGGGCTGGTTGAGGCACTTGTCAAAACCCAACGTGATTACTGCATCATGTTCTTTACTGATCTCACTGCCTCCTGTCTCTTCCCTTTTTCAACTTTACTTCATTGTACTACCTGGATTACATTTTTAAAACATTGCTCTGCATGTCTTCCCATTCCTTACAAACTTCCAATGGTTGTCCATTCTTTTCTCCTTCAAGCAGCGACTTCTGAGCACAAGTTTTAAGTCACTGAATCAACTTCTTCCTCCCTCTTGAACCTCTCTCTTCTCCCCTAACCTTCCAGCCTTTGGGCTTTATTTCTCTCAGGCCAACCTACTTGTTGCCATTTCTCCTACTACTCAAACCCTCCCTTCTGCCTGTGACCCCCCTCCCCTTCAGTTAATCAATCAATGATATTTATTGAGCACTTACTATGTACAGAGCACTGTACTAAGCACTTGGGAGAATACAATACAACTGATTAAGCAGACATATTCTCTGCCCAAAATGAACATACAGTCTAGGGGGAAGCCAGACATTAATATAAACTAATAAATTATGTATATTTACATATGTGCTCTGGGGCAGAGGGTGTGGTGAATACTAAATTCCCAAAGAGTACAGAAGTAAGTGTATAGATGATGTATAAGGGAGAGGGAGTTGGAGAAACGGGGCTGGGGACATAATGGGGAAAGCTTCTTGGAGGAGTTGTGACCTAAATAAGGCTTTGAAGGTGGGGAAAGTGGTGATCTGGCATATATGCAGAGAGAGGAAGTTCCAGGCCAAAGGGAAGAGGTGGAAAAGGGGTTGGTGGTGAGATAGATGAGATCGAGACACAGTGAGCAAGCTGGCAAGGTGTGTTGTCTGGGCTGTAGTAGAAGATTAGTGAGGTGGCAAGCTGATTGTTTTAAAGCTCCATAGTAAAGAATTTCTGTTTGATGCTGAGGTAGATGGGCGACCACTGAAGGTACTTGAGGAGTGAGGAGATGTGAACTGAACATTTTTTTAGAAAATTGTTCCAGGCAGCCGAGTGAAATATGGACATAAGTAGGGAGAGATAGGAGGCAGGGAGATCAGTGAGAAGGCAGATGCAGTAGTCAAGACAGGATAGGATAAGTGTTTGGATCAGCATCGAAGTAGTTTTTATGGAGTGGAAAGGGCATTTTAGCTATGTTGTAAAGGTAAAATCGGCAGGATTTAGTGACAGATTGAATCTGTGGGTTGTATGAGAGAGGTGGGTAAAGAATAATGCCAAGGTTTCAGGCTTGTGAAATGGGGAGGATAGTGGTACCCTTCTTGAAAGTCCTAATATTGTATCTCCTCCTTTCATCTCCCCAATTTATGTCCCCCCTACTTCCAATTAAGCACTTGGGGTACTCATAATCTTCTGCAAATATCATTAAACTCTATTTTTCCTCCAATTTGTAATTTATCTTAAATTGCATGCTTCTTGAGGGCAGGGACCATGTTTTAGAGAAGCAGCGTGGCTCAGTGGAAAGAGCCGGGGCTTGGGAGTCAGAGGTTATGGGTTCAAATCCCGGCTCAGCCACTTGTCAGCTGTGTGACTTTGAGCAAGTCACTTAACTTCTCTGGGCCTCAGTTACCCCATATGTAAAATGGGGATTAAAACTGGGAGCCCCACGTGGGACAACCTGATCACCTTGTATCCTCCCCAGGACTTAGCAGAGTGCTTCGCACATAGTAAGCGCTTAACAAATGCCATCATTATTATTATTATCATTATGTTTTTTAATTTTAGAGCAGAGTTCTATATACAATATGCTCTTAATAGATACCACTGATTGATTTTTACAGTGTAGTGACCAAAATTGGCTTAACGTAACATATCCAAAACAAAATTCTGTATCTTCCCTCCCAAAATCTGTGTCTTCTCTCAGACCTCCTATCAATGTAGGCTAGACCACTATGCTCCCCGTCTCAAAATCCCATAAGCTTGGCATTATCTTTGACTTATCTCTCTCATTTAACTCACATATTCAATCTATCACCAAACCCTGTAAATTCTACCTTCACAACATCTCTAGAATACACCCTTTCCTTGCCATCCAAATTCCTACCATGGTGTTTTGTTTTCTGTCTCCTCTTTCTAGACTGTGAGCCCATTGTTGGGTAGGGATTGTCTCTATCTGTTGCTGAATTGTACTTTCCAAATGCTTAGTACAGTGCTCTGCACAGTAAGTGCACAATAAATACAACTGAATGAATGATCCATGCACTTAACATATCCCACCTGGACTACACAATTAGCCTCCTCACTATTTCTCTGCATCCTGTCTCTACCCACTCCTGTCTATACTTTGTTGCCTGCATCATTTTTCTACAAAAACATTCAGCCCATGTTGACCCACTCCTCAAAAACCTCCAGTGCTTGCCTCTCCACCTCCCGAAAGAAATGGAAATGACTTACTATTGACTTTAAGACACTGTCCCCTCCTACCTGACCTCACTGATCTACTACAACCCAGACTGTACACTTCACTCTTCCAATTCAAACCTCTTTTCTGTATCACAGTTTCATCTATCTCACCACCACCACCCTGCCCACATCATCCCTTTGGCCTGGAACCCTTCCCTCTTCATACTTGACACACTACTCCCACCCTAAAAACCCTTCTAAAACTATATCTTCTCCAAAAGGCCTTTCCTGATTAGGATCCCATTTCCCCCATGCACCCTCCCTTCTGCATTGCCTAATCACTTGGATTTGTACCCCTTTAGCACTTGATATTAACCACAGTTGGATTTCTTTCCAACACTTGCATGTCTGCATAGCTGCTAATACATTCTAGTACCATGTTTGCTTTCTTAATAATAGTTAAATCACATTGCTGATATATTCAACTTCTGATCAACAACAGCACCCTATTTTTTTTATTTTTTATCCTGTGGCAATCCAATTTTTCTCTCTCCTGTATGTATATAATTTGTATTTCCTTCTTAAATCAGGGATAAGCAGTTCAGGATTTAAGATATTTCTCATAAAGATGAACAGCACTGTCATTTCCAAATGTATATCCTCTTTGAGCATTACAACCCATTAATTTCAACTTCCCAACACTAGCCCCTTTTATGGAACTAGTTCTAGGTGTGGGGGAGGTGCAGGGAAAAGGGAGCTACAGGGAAACAGGGAAACAATTTGAAAATATGTGATAACTGGGGAAAGGGAGAGAAAGTTTGAAGGATAAGGGTGGGGGGCAGAGTGGGAGAGCCTCTGGCCAAGGAAATGAGGCAAATTACATTACCACAAGCAGAGTCTCCGGGGGGATTAATCAGCTATCCTATTGAATAAACTCTCTGACTCAATTTAAACTCATTTTTTTGGTAAAAAATATATTCACCATCCAACCAATCCCCTATTTCCTATGAGAATATTGATTCCCAACTTAGAACATTATGTGAATGAATCTTTTTCCAATTTTGTTCTTCCAAAATCCTGCAATTTTTCCAGCATTGAAGTATTTTCTGTATCCCTATATACCTCTCTTAAAAGTATGGTGTCCTAAAAGATAGAAAAAGAGTTCTCATGCTATATTTGAGCACTGTGACTCTATGTTTGGTTTTAGCATACCAAAGTTGTATGTTTAGCAATACCCCAGTTGTTTTACCTTACACAGGCTTGTCAGGGAACAGAGCTCACTGAAGGTAGAACTAGCTGACACTTACTGGTGGCCCACAGAGGACACCATTACTTGCCTCACTGGGATTTTCCTTACACTCCCTGTAAAGTAGTATAAAGGAACAACTGTATTGATAGGTTATAAGCATGAGGGAACTCATCTTCCCTTCAGTAGTATAAGTGATAATAAAGAGAATCAAGATTGCTAATGGACATGATTACTAATGTACTACTTGCTGGATATGAAGGGGAAAATACTATTGATATTTAATTGTCTATCAAAAAAGTGTACTGTTATATACTCTGAAAACAGATTTTCCTAATGTGCTCAAAAAAAAGCCTTAGCTTCACATTTTGAATTAGTAATACAAACCACTTAAGATTTTGCTGGTCTCAAGATTTTTTATTGAAATGTCATTTAATACAGATTTTAACTGTGGAAATTTTCCAAAGTCAGATCCATTATCTACCAAATAACATTTCTGAAATTTTTCAGCAAGAAATCAACCTACAGCAAGTAGCGTTTATCAAATGATTTAATCTCTCCAAACCTCCATCAGTGGCTAAACCCCATGCCCATCTTTGCACATTGCTTTAGGAATTGTGCCATAATGTTGAAGCTTTTGAGTTCTTTAAGGACTTCTAATGAAAAGAATTGTGTAAGGGGATAGTATTGTTTACACTCAGCCAGAAATAACCATAGGTTAATAACAGAGGTAGATTCTTAATTGAAAAGCCTGAGTGACTTCTAGCAGGGACCACATTCATTGTTCTATTTTAATTTAGTACATCAAATTAAATTTCCACTCTTCACCCTTGAATGGTCTTTACAGGCTTAATGACACCAGAATCTGCTGTCCATTTAGATAGCTAGATTTTCATTAAGAGAAATGTACAGTTTAATCAATCCACTTTCAGCAAGTCTTGAATTCTCCTTTGGTATTGATCATATATTACATTTACCAATCCTCAGAGAACGGCAAGTCTAAACCAGGGATTTTTTTTTTTTAACAACCCACATTTAGATGGCATATCTACACTTGTTTGACATTTTTTCCCAAATGTTTTAAAGCTCTTCTTCCTCATACAATACATTACAATACAATATTTGTGGTGTATTTTAACTTCTTTCTCCTCTTCTACACAAACTCCTTGCTTCTTGATTGCTCCTTGCTTCTCTCTCATTACACTCCAGCTAGTGGCTCAGTGGAAAGAGCATGGGCTTTGGAGTCAGAGGTCATGGGTTCGAATCCCAGCTGGGCCACTTGTCAGCTGTGTGACTCTGGGCAAGTCACTTAACTTCTCGGTGCCTCAGTTCCCTCATCTGTAAAATGGGGATTAAGACGGTGAGCCCCACGTGGGACAACCTGATTCCCCTGTGTCTACCCCAGCGCTTAGAACAGTGCTCGGCACATAGTAAGCGCTTAACAAATACCAACATTATTATAAATACTATCAATTGATGAATTGATTGAGTACTCAGTTACCAGTGGTTAAGATAGGAAAAGTGTGCTTTATATGCTCCCAGGACATGAGCTTGAGTTGTTTTTGCGGTAGTGGTAATGATTTGTACAGAGCCATCTACACTCTCTCACGCAGTCCCCCTGTGCCCAGTGGCACACATTGCAAAATGGTTTCTGGGAAGGGTGGGTGGGTGGAGTCTTGGGTCACAGAACAGAATACCTTTGAGGTGCCGTAGTAGTAGACACCATTATTCATTCATTCATTCATTCAATAGTATTTATTGAGCGCTTACTATGTGCAGAGCACTGTACTAAGCGTTTGGAATGTACAAATCGGCAACAGATAGAGACAGTCCCTGCCCTTTGATGGGCTTACAGTCTAATTTGGGGAGACAGGCAGACAAGAACAATGGCAATGAATAGAGCCAAGGGGAAGAACATCTCAGTAAAGCAATGGCAAATAAATAGAATCAGGGTGATGTATATCTCATTAAACAAAATAAATAGGGTGATGAAGATATATACAGTTGAGCGGGCGAGTACAGTACTGGGGGGGGGGGGGGACGGGAGAGGGGGAGGAGGAGAGGGAAAGGGGGGAGAAGAGGGTTTAGCTGCGGAGAGGTGAAGGGGGGGGGTAGAGGGAACAGAGGGAAAAAACGGGGGAACTCAGTCTGGGAAGGCCTCTTGGAGGAGGTGAGCTTTAAGTAGGGATTTGAAGAGGGGAAGAGAATTAGATTGTCAGAGGTGAGGAGGGAGGGCATTCCAGGACAGCGGGAGGACGTGGCCCAGGGGTCGGGGGGGGCAGGTGAAACCGAGGGACGGTGAGGAGGTGGGCGGCAGAGGAGCGGAGCATGCGGGGTGGGCAGTAGAAAGAGAGAAGGGAGGAGAGGTAGGAAGGGGCAAGGTGATGGAGAGCCTTGAAGCCTAGAGTGAGGAGTTTTTGTTTGGAGCGGAAGTTTATAGGCAACCACTGGAGGTTTTTAAGAAGGGGAGTGACATGCCCAGATCGTTTCTGCAGGAAGATGAGCCGGGCAGAGGAGTGAGGACTGGAGCGGGGCGAGAGAGGAGGAAGGGAGATCAGAGAGAAGGCTGACACAGTAGTCTAGCCGGGATATTACAAGAGCCTGTAGCAGTAAGGTAGCCATTTGGGTTGAGAGGAAAGGGCAGATCTTGGCAATATTATAAAAGTGAGACCGGCAGGTCGTGGTAACGGATCGGATGTGTGGGGTGAACGAGAGAGATGAGTCAAAGATGACTCCGAGGTTGCGGGCCTGAGAGACGGGAAGGATGGTCGTACCATCCACGGTGATAGGGAAGTCTGGGAGAGGACCGGGCTTGGGAGGGAAGATGAGGAACTCAGTTTTAGTCATGTTGAGTTTTAGGTGGTGGGCAGACATCCAGGTGGAGACATCCTGGAGGCAGGAGGAGATGCGAGCCTGAAGGGATTATGCCCTCACCTATTTGATAAACCATCATTGAGGATGATACTCTTTATTTGCTTAGTAAGCAGTGAGGAGGGGAAAGGGTGTCTTGCTTTGCCCTTAGTTCTCACTAGGAAAAGGTGGGGGGCATATGAAAAAAATTCCTTCAAAGAACAATAGCACAATACATAGTTGTTTTCTGAACAACTAGACAGAGTGGAATGAGAAAAAAGTAGGAGTATCAGAGTTGGACATATGCAGGCTCTCTCCTTAGGCCCCCTGTTCCTCCCCCTCCCCCATCTCTCACCCCTAATGATCTGGCCACCTATTTCATCACAAAAATCAACACAATCAGGTCTGAGCTCCCCAAAGTCACCCCTCCGCCTCTCCCCTCCCTCCCACCAACCCTCTCCCCTACTTTTCCATCCTTCCCTGCAGTATCCTCAGAAGAGATCTCCTCCCTCCTCGCAAGCGCCACCCCCTCCACCTGCGACTAGGACCCCATTCCCTCTCACCTTCTTAAAACCATCGCCCCTGCCCTCCTCCCTTCCTTAACTTCTATTTTTAACCACTCAATCTCCAATGGCTCCTTCCCCTCTGCCTTCAAACATGCCCACGTCTCCCCCATCCTAAAAAAGCCCGCTCTTGACCCCACTTCCCCCTCCAGTTATCGCCCTATCTCCCTACTACCCTTCCTTTCCAAAATCCTAGAACGAGTCGTCTACAATCCCTGCTTAGAATTCCTTAACTCCCATTCTCTCCTGGACCCCCTCCAATCTGGCTTCCGTCCCCTCCACTCTACCGAGACTGCTCTCTCTAAGGTCACCCATGACCTCCTTCTTGCCAAATCCAATGGCTCCTACTCCATTCTAATCCTCCTTGACCTCTCTGCTGCCTTTGACACTGTCGACCATCCCCTCCTCCTCCATACCTTATCTCACCTTGGCTTCACCGACTCAGTCCTCTCCTGGTTCTCCTCTTATCTCTCTGGCCGGTCATTCTCGGTCTCCTTCGCTGGCGCCTCCTCCCCCTCCCATCCTTTAACTGTTGGAGTTCCTCAAGGGTCAGTTCTAGGCCCTCTTCTGTTCTCCATTTACACTCACTCCCTCGGTGAACTCATTCGCTCTCACGGCTTTGACTACCATCTCTACGCAGATGACACGCAGATCTAAATCTCCGCCCCTGTCCTCTCCCCCTCCCTTCAGGCTCGCATCTTCTCCTGCTTCCAGGACGTCTCCACCTGGATGTCAGCCTGCCACCTAAAACTCAACATGAGCAAGACTGAGCTCCTCATCTTCCCTCCCAAACCCGGTCCTCTCCCAGACTTCCCTATTACCGTGGATGGCACGACCATCCTTCCTGTCTCTCGGGCCCGCGATCTCAGTGTCATCCTTGACTCATCTCTCTCGTTCACCCCAAACATCCTATCCGTTACCAAGACCTGTCGGTTTCACCTTTACAATATCGCCAAGATCCGCCTTTTCCTCTCCACCCAAACGGCTACCTTACTGCAATGGGCTCTCGTTATATCCCAGCTAGACTACTGTGTCAGCCTTCTCTCTGATCTTCCTTCCTCCTCTCTCGCCCCGCTCCAGTCTATTCTTCACTCCGCTGCCCACCTCATCGTCCTGCAAAAACGATCTGGGCATGTCACTCCCCTTCTTAAACAACTCCAGTGGTTGCCTATCAACCTCCGCTCCAAACAAAAACTCCTCACTCTAGGCTTCAAGGCTCTCCATCACCTTGCCCCTTCCTACCTCTTCTCCCTTCTCTCTTTCTACCGCCCACCCCGCACGCTCCGCTCCTCTGCCGCCCACCTCCTCACCGTCCCTCGGTCTCGCCTATCCCGCCGTCGACCCCTGGGCCACGTCCTCCCGCGGTCCTGGAACGCCCTCCCTCCTCACCTCCGCCAAACTGATTCTCTTCTCCTCTTCAATACCCTACTTAAAACTCCAAGGCCTCCAAGAGGCCTTCCCAGACTGAGCTCCCCTTCTCCCTTTACTCCCTCTACCAACCCCCCCTTCACCTCTCCGCAGCTTAACCCTCTTTTCCCCCCATTTCCCTCTGCTCCTCCCCCTCTCCCTTCCCATCCCCTCAGCACTATACTCGTCTGCTCAACTGTATATATTTTCATTACCCTATTTATTTTGTTAATGAAATGTACATCGCCTTGATTCTATTTAGTTGCCATCATTTTTACGAGATGTTCTTCCCCTTAGCTCTATTTATTGCCATTGTTCTTGTCTGTCTCCCCCGATTAGACCGTAAACCCGTCAATGGGCAGGGACTGCCTCTATCTGTTGCCGACTTGTTCATTCCAAGCGCTTAGTACAGTGCTCTGCACATAGTAAGCGCTCAATAAATACTATTGAATGAACTGAATGAAAGGCAAAGTTAGTCATGTAAAGGGGCAGTACAACATCATAATACTTCTCCCTCTGGGTGGATTTGGAATAATTACTTTTTAAGAGCCAAACACTGAGTGTCCCCCCCGTTAGACTGTGCCCGTCATTGGGCAGGGATTGTCTCTATCTGTTGCCGAATTGTACATTACAAGCGCTTGGTACAGTGTTCTACACATAGTAAGCACTCAATAAATACTATTGAATGAATGAATGAATGAATGGAAAAACAGAGTTTTGAACAACCACTTCGCAGATAAGGAAACTGAGGTCCAAAGGAGTTGAAGTACTTGCCCAAGATCATGCAATAGGCAAGTGGTAGAGCTGGGGTTAACACCCAGGCCCCCGACTCCCAGGCCTGGGCTCTTTCTGCTAGACAATGCTACTCAATCAATGAATCATATTTATGAGCACTTGTACTAAGCACCTGAGGGAGTACACTATAACAGATTTGGTAGACATGTTCCATGCCCACAAGCAGCTTACAATCTAAAGGACTCCTGATTCCAACAATTGTCTAGTTGCAAAGTCATAGCCCAATCCACATGGGCTGCCATGGACCAATTCACCGGGGATAAACCTTTCTAAAATAAGATGCCTCCAAATCTTGTCTCCATAAACCATCCTTCTACCAGGTGGAGCAGCCTCACCCAGTGTTGTGATATACACTCCACACAAGGCTAGTACACATGCTAAAGAAAGTGACACCAAACTTTCTAGGCGATGAATTCTCATTATCACAGAGGGCCTCAGTCACAGGGTGTGAAATTTGGAAAAAATAATTGTACCATAGAAGACAAGGAAATTGTCTGCAGGAAATAAGATACTTCTGATTTCCCACATAAATGATACAGACTACGTATGTACTTTTTTATGATATTTTTCAGCACTTACTATGTGCCAGACATTTTACCAAGTGCTGGAGTAGATACAAGGTTGTTAGATTGGACAACAGCCCTGTCCCATATGGGGCTCACAGTCTTAATCCCCATTTTACAGATGACATAACTGAGGCACACAGAAGTTTAGTGACTTTGTCTGAGGTCATTCAGCAGACAAATGGCAGAGTCAGGATTAGAAGTCAGGTCTTTCTGACTCCCAGGCCCATGCTTTATACATTAGGCCACACTGCTTCATTGTTCCTAAAAGTAGAATTCTTTGCCATGACAATAAAGAATCTAAGAGTATTATAGCAAAGGTTGGACCCAATCTAATCAGGTAGTTTTTATTATTTGCTTTTGATTTGTGTTGACTGCCGAAGTCTTTGGGGAAATCCAGCAGTTAGAACAACAAGGGCACATTGCAAGGCTTGTTTGTGTTTTGAAAGCTGGAGGACATTTGACCTCTAAGCCAAGGAGATCATTCAACCAGAACTATCATTGAAAAATTAGAACTCACAATTCAAAGTTTGACTACTGTTGTCTTCACAAGCTATGATTTTAGAAACTGCCCAATCCAGGCAAGAAAATGGAGAAAGGATGGCATAATAGATTGAGCCAGAGAATTAGGGTCTTAAAAGGAGGCAATAGTGTTTTCTTAAGAATTTGTTGCTGCCCATGAAATTGCAAAGATGAAGACTTTTTAAGAAAGCATGGAGATGGGAAACATTTTGACAAAGAGCCTCTGTATGTGAATACACAACTGGAATATTTCCCTGGTCCTATTTTTCCCAGGAACCTTTACAAAAATGCCTAACCCAAAAGAGGTAGCATTTTTCCTTGCAATATGGAAACTAAATGTTGTCATCCTGTTGAGAACTAATGAATGCTACTGTCTCACCCAAAGAGAATTATCATCCCAACTGTTAACACACTTTGCAGAAGCAGCATGGCTCAATGGAAATAGCCCGGGCGTGGGAGTCAGGGGTCATGGGTTCGAATTCCGGCTCTGCCACTTAGCTGTGTGACTGTGGGCAAGTCACTTAACTTCTCTGTGCCTCAGTTACCTCATCTGTAAAATGGGAATTAAGACTGTGAGCCTCAAGAGGGACAACCTGATTACCCTGTATCTACCCCAGCGCTTAGAACAGTGCTCTGCACATAGTAAGCGCTTAACAAATACCAACATTATTATTATTATTGTTATTATTTGCAAAGAATAGGTGAAAGTGTAGTCAATCTCTTTCACCTATGTGGGGAGAAATTGTGTGCTCTCTGTTCTGCAAAATATAGCAAAGTAAAAGGATGAGGAGGATGCCAAGTATTAATTACCTTGTACTATGGACACCTCTGTGGGTTGAAATACTGCCATCACAGTTTGGTGAGAGTGCTTCTATTGCCAACATTTTAATTCTCAATTGCTGGGGTACATAAGCCAAAAGTCTCCAGCGAGAGAATTAAGGTCTTAAAACTGTAGGTGAAAGAAAAGATGTGCATGTTGGTGTTTGTTCGTTTTTAATTTTTTAAATGAAGGTTTCAGATGCAGAATCAACCCCCTCAGCAATTAGTCCAAATGGGGCCAAAGCCAGCTAATACTTTGGATAAAATGCAGCTTTTTATGCAGAATAGTTTCTTCGTGCTTGGCCAGTTGGCAAGTGCTCTGCATAATGAATTAGAAATGTTTAGTCTGATTCTGCTCTCTGTATTGTCCCTATAACCTTGAGAAGATTGCTTTCACTTCATCTGTATGTTTGTTCCCCATCTGCAAACAAAGAATATGCTGCCAGCCGTACAAATTCCTAAACCTGGGGAAATGGAACCACAAACTATCATCTATGAAAATGGACACAGACATTGCCTGAGAAAGACAGTCTTATGCTACAGCCCAATGTGTCCCCTTGATGAGCTCACTGCTCTCTGCTCTCTACTCTCTAATCTCAATGGGCAGCAGGCTTTGTTTCAGAGACTGGCAAGCTGGAACACGCCTCCATAAGCAACTTTCAATGGAGCCTGCCCCTTGAGGGTTGTTGCACGAAGAACTGTACAGCAGTTATGTCGCTCTAGGCTTATTATGAATATTTCCTCAAGACAATTCAGTGTCAAGTTCACCCACTGTGAAAAAGCTATTTGAAATTTCATTGTTATCACTCTTCTAAGAGCTGACTCAAGATTATGAAGTCTTAAAATTACTCATGTTTCAGAACAGCACTTTTGGCTATTTTTTTTTAAATGTTGAATATGGAGTATTGGCAGAAGCTGGAGGAATGTGGATGGTTAAAGGACCATCAGTCAAAGTTTATCCCAGATCTACATCCACAGTGGGAATTTTTTCTATTAAAAAGTTAGACAATACTGTCCTTTACTTCCTTAGATTTTTATTTTCTATAAAAAAGAATAAAAATTTCTATCAATAATACTATAGATACCATTCCATGCCTGAAGCCTTCCAATTGGTATATTTACTTTCTTAATAGGGGCTGTATTCTTATCCAAATGTGCTACAGAAATGCAGTCTGTTAGCAGGCAGATGTTTCATACAGTCAACCCCAGTACCAGCTTCTCTCTCACAAATAAGCAAAAGTCAAGGTCTCTAGACCATGGCACCCAATAAACATTTTTTTCAAGTGCTAGCAAGAACTGAAATTCATCCTGATGACCTCAAGCACATTAGGAGCCAAGTGCTGGACTGAGAGTTGTCTCGTGAACTTGAAGGTAACATACAACCAAATGCAGAAAAAAGTGGCATCGAATCAATTAAGAATGCTACATTTCAAATTCCTGGAAAATAAGAAAACTACACACTGCTCAATGAAAATATCACAGCAGCCCTATTACAGCAAGGAACCCCAGCTATAAATAATGTCATTGACAGTGAATGGACAGTAGCATGGCCTTATGGAGACCCAGTTTTGAATCCCAGTTATACCACTCAACTGACTGTGATCTTGAGCAAGTCTCTTAATGTTTCTGGGCCTGTTTCATCCTTGTGAAATGAGTATGATAGCCCTGGGAAATGGTATCCCCAGAGGAGCTGATGCTGCAAAACCACCCTGAGAAGGTGCTCGGAAGTGGCAAGAAGCAGTCTTATTCTCCGGTACAGGTGAGGTGTTCCATGAGGAGATACTTGGGATCAGCAATTGCAGCTGTGTTACAAACATATCAAGGAGGGGTGCCACATCAGTCACGATCAGATGGGTGATCTCTGTTAGGACAATGTCAACCAAAGGAAGATAGTCACTCAGAGCACTACAATCTCCCCACTTATATACACCCTCCCTCAGGTCCGTTCTTCTGCTATTTCTCCTCTTCTCCATCTGTGTTCTTCCATGATTTATTGATCAGGTGTAGTTGTGTCCACACCTCTCCATAGGATCCCCCATCTTCTGATCTCATCCAGTTTCAGTTAGGGCTTGTGGTGGATTTTTACTTCCATGTCCTCTGTGGAGTTTTTTCTTCTTCTGGTGATCAATATTTCACATGTCTAAGTTTTGATCTTACACTTGGCCTTTCTTACATTCTTCCCTGCCTTCCCAGCATTGCACCTTACATCCTTAAGTAAACCGACCTTACATAAATTCTTACATAATCCCTACTTGATCCCAATCCTCCTCGACCTCTGAGCTGCCTTCAACACTGTCAACCATCCCCTTCTCCTGGAAATATTATCCAACCTCAGCTTCGCTGACACTGTCTTCTTCTGATTTTCCTCCTCTCTCTCTGGCTGCTGATTCTTCATTTCTTTCACAGGCTTTTCCTCTGCTTCCCACCCACTAACTGTGCGTATCCCTCAACGTTAAGTTCTATGTCCCTCCCCTTCTATTCTCCATCTATACCTTTCCCTTGGAGAACTCATTGACTTACATGGCTTCAACAATCGCCTCCATGCGGATTGTTCTACAATCTACATCTCCAGCCCTAATCTCTTTCCCTCTCTGCAGGCTTGCATTTCCTCCTGACTTCAAGACATCTCTACTTGGATGTCCCACCGTCACCTCAAACTTACCATGTCAAAAACAGAGCTCTCTATCTTCCCACCCAAATTCTGTCTTCCCCCTGACTTTCCCATCACTGTAGACAGCACCGCCATCGTTCCTGTCTCACAAGCCTGTAACATTGCCTCTTATCCTTGACTCTTCTTACTCATTCAACTCACATATTCAATCCATTCCTAAATCTTATCAGTTTAACCTTCGTATTGTTAAAATCTACCCTTTCCTCTTCATTAAACTGATTTGCTCGTGTTCACCCCAGTGCTTAGAACAGTGCCGGCCCAAAGTAAGCGCTTAACAAATACCATTATTATTATCCAAATGGCTACCACATTAATCCAAACACTTTGCCTATCCTTCCTTGATTACTGTTTCAGCCTCCTTGCTGACCTCCCTGCCTCCTGTCTCTCCTCAATCCAGTCCATAATTCACTTCTCTGCCCAGATCATTTTTCTACAAAACTATTCAAGCTATGTCTCCCCACTCCTCAAGAACCTCCAGTGGTTGCTCATCCATGTCTGCATCAAACAAACTCCTTAGCAACAGCTTTAAAGCACTCAATCATCTTGCTCCCTCCTACCTCACCTCTCTACTCTCCTTCTACAAACCAGCCTGCATAATTTGCTCCTCTAATGCTAACCTACTCACTGTACCTCATTCTCATCTATCTCACCACTGACCTCGTGCCCACCTCCCCCCTCTGGCCTGGAATGAGCTGCTTCTTCATATCCGACAGATGATTACTCTCCCCTGCTTCCAAGCCTTATTGAAGGCATATCTCCACCAAGAGGCCTTCCCTGACCTAGTCCTCCTTTCCCTTTCTTCCACCCTCTTCTGCATTGCCCTGACTTTCTCCCTTTACTCATTCCCTCTCCCAGCCCCACAGCACATATGTACATATCTGCAATTTTATTCATTTATATTAATGTCTGTCTCTCTCTCTAGACTGTAAGCTCACTGTGGGCAGGGAATGTGCCTGTTTTATTGTTATGGTGTACTCTCCCAAGCACTTAGTACAGTGCTCTGCACACAGTAAGAACTCAGTAAATGCGATTAACTGACTGTCTTACTGATCCCTTCTCCTTCGTCAATGCATACTCCTACTGAGGATGTGATACCTATATTGTTCATGGGGAGGCAGTGTAACCTAGCGGAAAGACCATGGGAGTTAGAGTTCAAGATACTTAGGTTTTAGTCTCAGCTCTGCCACTTGCCTGTTGTGTGACCTTGCCCAAATCACTTGACCTCAGTTTCCTCTCTTGTAAAATGTAAAATGGGGATTAAACACCTGTTCTAATACAGGCTGTGAGCCCTATGGTGGAAAGGGACTGTGACCAATCTTTTTTTATCTTTTACCTACCATAGTGTCTAGTATAGTGCTTGGCTCTGAATAAGTGCTTAATAAATTGTATCACTATTATACTTGGGACATGACCAATTTATCTTCTAAAGAAAAGCAGAGGGATTATAAAAATTAAGCAGACAAACATTATGGGATGCTCTGAACTCAAAAATAAATGATCTACTTGACCAAGGGTTTTAGGGGAAAAAAAGTATAGGTGATTTGTACCTTACATCAAAATAAAAGCAAAGCTGGATACAGAGATGATTTATAGTCTATATGGCATTCAAAAATCAAAGTACCACTATGATAGGTAGGAACACAATTTATTCTATCTGTTGTATGTATAAAGGTATTTTATAGTTATTCACACATATTGACTTTAAGACTAGACTATAAATAACAGTGTTTGACACTTCTTTCCAGAATCAAAATTAAAATGTACTATCCAGTGGTAGTGGAAAATGAGAAATTGAATTAAAAAGTCTTACTCTTGCTATTAAGAACTAATTAATCATGAAGTCCCAAATCTCAGCTATCATTGTGACTCTGATATTTTTTTCAACTTAAATAGGCATCTGTTTTATCCTGAAAAACTGATTGAATACAAACATGTTTCTCACTCCTTATAACTGTTTGAAGATGTCATGCATTCTATATTTGCAATTGAATAAGTTAATATTGAATAGACCAAAAAGAGTCATCCATTGACTATCACTATCTATTTTACCTAGTTCTTACAGTAAACTTTATAAACCTAATTCAGTTTCCACCTTTAGTCTGGGTTGATGTATTGGAGTTCTTATGTATGCACCTGTGATGCCGTATTAAATGACAATAGTTTATTCACTGGTAAAACCAAAGAACCATCTTCTATAATAAGAGATGCCTTCAAATCTGGATGAGTCTGGAATAATAAAATCAAATACATACTCAAATTCCCATTTTATTAATAGAAATTTTGATTGGAACAACAAATGATCATGCTTGCAGTAGCAACTTGAGAATTAATTCCTCAATTGTTCCCATATCTAGTAATAACTAATGTTTCTGGCTAACATTTGGAGGTATTTAGGTAAATTCAAGGACATAGGTCCCTAAACTCTGGGTAAATGCTACATCTCTTGAGGTCAGAGTAACTCAAATTTCTTATGGGTACAGTTGTATTTCTACGCTCCCTAACCCCACTGTTTCTCTGAGATTTAACTTAATGGATCCGTGTGCAAAACTTCAGTATCTTTCATATCCAACTTTTCTCCTTGAATACCATCCTACTCAATGTGCCTTGCTCTCATTTCTTTCACCAATGACCTCTTGCTCATATCCTCCCCCATAACAGCCAGCATATCACCACTCTCACCATCTTCAAGGCCTTACTAAAATCATATCCCCTTCCCTGGCTAACCTCTCATCTTCCCACCCTATTCTTCCTTCCTTCCTCCATATGCTTAAATCCAAATCCCCTAAGCATTTAGATATTCACCCCACTCCACAGCACTTATGTATGTATCATTATATTCCGTTGCCTACCCTACCTGTAATTTATTTTTGTGTGTCTCCCCACCCCCACTGGATTGTAAACTTCTTAAGGGCAGAGATTGTGTACTCGCCCAAGCCTTTAGTCCAGTGCTCTGTACACAGTAAGTGCACAATATTATACCATTGATGAATAGATTGAAGATATTTAAAGCTACTATTGATAAAGAATTAAATGTTAAATTGGAGCAAGTCAGACCTAAGAGGTTTGTTCTTAATTTGCTCTCCTGGCAATTCAGCAATTACATTTGTTTCCTTTCTTTATGATAACTGGGATTCACGTGTCAAAGGTGAGACAATGTCAGCATTTTGTGGTTGGCTAACAATTTAAGTGTATATTGCTGTTTGCTTTGACAATCTCCCATTTCTTCTCTTTCATAGAAACATACAACTTACAGTCTGAGTGCATATCATTCTAGGTGACTTTTAAAAATTTCTGAAATTGTAGGCCAAAAATGACAAGCTTGGCTAGAAGCTTCTGGTTACCATGGTACTCAGAAGAGAACATCCAGAAGACAGGTAAAATCTGAAATGTGAGAAGCAGCATGGACTATTGGAAAGACCATGGGCCTGGGAGTCAGAAGAACCTGGGTTTTAATCTCAGCTCTGCCAATTGCTTGCTGTGTGACCTTGAACAAGTCACTTAACTTCTCTGTGGCTCAGTTTCCTCAACTGTAAAATGGGGATACTGTTCTCCCTGCTTCTTAGACTGTTAGCCTCATGCAGGACAGGGAATGTGTCTGACCTATTTAATTTGTACCTATCCTAGGGCTTAGAACAGTGTTTGACACAAAGTGCATAATAACATAAAACAAAACAAAACAAAAAAACTGACAGGTTGGAATATGTTTTTCACATGAAAGAAAATGGAAAATAGATTGAATTAAAATCAATGATAGGCTCTGATTTACTACTGCTAAGTATAAACTATATTTCTTGTATTTGCTGAATGCTTTGATCAATCAGTGTCATTTATTGATCACTTACTGTTTATCGAGCCCTGTACCAAGCACTTGGAAGAGTATAATACAATAGAGCAGTAGATATAATTGCAGCTACTTTCCTATTGGTACAGCATGCTGAGTCAACATTTACTTTAATCTCTAAACAACCCTAAACATGAACATGGTTGTTGAAGAGACAATGATCACACATTTCCTCCTAGCACATTTTTGCCATTTTGAGAGAGAGATTATTTAGTTGAACGAATTATAGGTCTGACCCAGCAATAGCATTGCCTATTTTTAATTAGTTTTCTTTATGACAACTCAGCATTGACTGGGTGAGAAGTATTAATTTGAGCCTCTGAAAACAGGATATTTCTTTTGCATCTGATTTCACTTATGTGCACGTAGTAATAGTATTTATTGAGCTCCCATTGGGTGCCTCTTTAGAACTAAGGAAGTACTAAGGAAGGCAAATTTCACACTCCCTACCCACAGGGAGTTTACAATCCAAAGGAGTCAGAGGACTTTAAGCATCCTAATATTTTCTTAAATATTTAGATAACTTTTTCTTAAAGTCAGAATGTGCCACACACCTTCTTTCAGGTGTGTGGCTTCAAAGGAGTTGGGAATTTCAGGGGCAAAGCTTTGAGGGGAATGGGTCTGTGCCTATTTCTAGGGCCTGATACAGTTGCTGAGGATGAGACTAAAAAAGTGCTTGGGGTGGCTTTTGATTAGATAAAATAAAGTGGAATAAATATTCACTACTCCTGACTACTTGAAAGTACTGTAGGGGCTTACTGATAAGGAGAAGAGTCAGATTTTCATTTAAACAGGAGTCTTTTCCAAATGAAATGCCTTCAGGATTTTCTTTCCTATTTCTGATTATTGAGAGCAAATCTATCTGTGGGTGTTCTTGGAAGTCTCCCATGCAAAAACCAGTTTATCCTTTTGTTTTAAACTTGAGCAGAATATTTAGTAAAGATGCTACTTTCTGAAATATTTTGCAATGCAGTACAATACTCATGAATCACAATTATTTGAATTATACAGGAAAAAAAAGGTGAAGGTCATATACATGTAGGTTTACCACAACATTGTCAGCTTGCTTCTACCCATGAGTAATAACAGAACATCTGCCTTTCAAATTTTTGTATATATTTCCGATTTTTCTCACTTTGAAGACAAAGAAAAGCAGTAAATCTTCAAAAGAAGACAATTTGCTTATGTCTACACTTAAGTAAAAAAAAAAAAAAAGAATTGAACAACATTAACAGCAAGTTCAAAGGCTTAAGTAATATAAATTGAATGTTTCTGTACCCTAAAACATACTTTGATCAAGCTCCTTAGGACTTCTGTAGTTCAGACATATAACCCCCAGTGGCAGAATTTGGACAGGAAAGGTATTTGTTATTCAGCAATCAGCTAATGTAAATTCTCTAAGAATCCTTTTAAGTGGGATAATCAACTCACTTGTTAAGGCATCTTTCTGATATGGCATTGAGAGGGAGATGAATTTAGAACATGCTTGAACAAATACAGATGCTAATAGAAGCATCCTAATTCAACAAAATGCCCACATGAATAGCATGTTGTGCTTGCTCAATTTGTGAAGAAATTTTCATTTCATTTGGTTAACAAATTGAAATGGCAACAATCAAAAGCGCCAATGTATTGTTGGAAGAATGTGTTTCTACACATACCGTTAGAAACACTTTAAGAATATTTTCCCCATTTTACCTATGATTCCCAAATTAACATATGGAATATTGGGTCTTATTTTTCAAACTACAGTGCATGTCATTGAAGGTGGGGAATGGAAAGATAGTATGTTTGAGTACATGAATAAAACTGTGTTTTGTTCAAACATTCCATTTGACCAAGAGTTACTTGCCATCTATCATTAGAGGCATAAATGGATATTGCTTATGAATCTCATCAAGTAATGTAATGTCTAAATTTCCTCAACACTAAACAAATATCCTTTTGAAAATACTTGTTCCTTAATAGTGCAAATGTTGTTGTTTTATGCTGTCGTCTTTTATCCATAGCGATTCCATGAACACATCTCTCCCAGAACACCCCACCAAGTGCAGGAGTGACACAGAAGGGAGTTGGAGGAAGGGAAAAGAGGACTTAGAGAAAGTCCCTTGGAGGAGATATGATTTTAAAAAGACCTTGAAGGTGAGAGAGTAATCTTCTGTCACATATGAAGAGGGAGAAGTTCTAGGTCAGAGGCAGGACATGGGTGAAGGGTTGGCATCGAGATAGATAAGACTGAGATACAGTGAGAAGGTTGGCACTAGAGGAGCAAAGGGTGAGGGCTGAGTTATAGTAGGAAATCAGAGAGGTAAGGTAGAAGGGGGGAAGGTGATTGAATCCTTTAAAACCAATGGTCAGGAGTTTCTGTCTGATATGGAGGTATATCGGTAACACCGGAGCTTCTTCAGGAGTGGGAAAACATGGACTGAACAGTTTGCAGAAAAATGATCTGGGGAGCAGAGTGAAGTACAGACCAAAGTCGGGGGAGACCGGAGGCAAGGAGCACGGCAAGGAGGCTGATGCAGGAATAAAAACAGGCTAGGATAAGTGTTTGGTTTTGGATGGAGAGGAAAGGGTGGATTTCAGCGATGTTGTGAAGGTTAACTGACAGGATTTGGTGAGAGACTGAATATATGGGTTGAATAAGAGAGATGAGTTGAGGATGCCAAGGTTATGGGCTTGGAGAGGATGGTGATGCTGTCTTCGGTCATGGGGAGAATGGGTTTTGGGTGGGAAGATGAGGATTTTTGATTTGGGTAGGTTGTTAGAGGTGTTGGTGGGACAGCCAAGAAGAGATGTCCTGAAGGCAGGAGGAAACACAAGACTGAAGAAAAAGACAACGATCGGACTGTATATATAGATTTTGGAATCATCTGCATAGAGATGGTAGTTGAAGCCATGGGAGCAAATGAGTTCTCCAAAGGTGTGGAGGTAGATGGAAAATAGAAGGTGACATAGAACTGAGCCTTGAGGGAGTCCCACAGCACAGTTAGGGTGACAACCAGGCTTTTGTCTGATTCCAGAAATATAGCCATGCTTGCGCAGCACAAACCAAAGAGGTGAATTTGTCTCTTGCAAACAGGTCAAAAAATGGATTTTTCTGAATTCCTTTCTTAAAGTATGCCTTCTCCCTGTAGCCTGGCTATCGATAGTTTCTGAACTGATGGAGAAATTATTAATCCTATTCTCTGGTTCTTCATATATTTATCCATTTATTTCAAATTAGTTTCCACATATTCTACAAGTCCTTTCCTTGTTTACTGCCACTGCTTACTGTTAGGCATTGCACAGTAGGAAGAAATAGTTGCAGATTTATCTTTAATTGAAGAATGATAGAAATTGGTTGGAATGACTTCTTGTGTCACTTTGTCACTGTTTGTGCCCATGGAAGAGCAGTAGAGGGTGGAAGTGAAACTTGGATTCATTTTTCCCCAACATACTTTAGATTGGTCACAGCAACTTTTGTTTTCCAGAATATTTTCCTTGGTTTTTACCCAGAGGTAGGAACATTTTCCACTGGGAATATTGAGGGCATTTCAGTGCAATCATTTCTAAGACGCTCATGTGCATATTGATCAGGTTGAGAATTCTTGACACCACCAGTTTTGCCACGTAAGTGTTAGATTACTGGATAACCCCACAGTAAGGAAAACTAATGCTGCATTGCTTTTTCTGATGCCTTAGCACGCACATAATGCCCACGCATTTACAAAAGCCATTGCTTCTGACCCTGGGGGATGCTTCCAAACATGCTCACAGTTGAACGAATAAAACTCTCTAATACCCTAGTGCCCTATCAATCAATCATATTTATTGACTTCTTAAGGTGTGCAGAGCACTGTACTAAGTGCTTGGGAGAGTACAATATACCAGAGTTGGTGGACACATTCCCTGCCCATGATAAGCTTACAGTCTAGAAGGGGAGAAAGACATAAATATAAATAAATTAGGGATATGCATAAGTGCTATGTCCTAAGAACATTCTAGGAAAAATCAATAATGAAAACATATGTTATGGTGGAACTTAGTGTGCATTCCTCTTCAGTCTGTGCCTTCTATTTTACCCTCTGTATGTTGTACTAACAGAAAGAAGGCTCCTGAGATTTCGCAAACATTCAAATTATATCGGCTAGTCGTAAATGACTAACTGCATTTCCTGTCTTTTAATAATAATAATAATAATACGGTATTTGTTAAATTGCTTACAATGCACCAAGCACTGTTCTAAGCACTGGGGTATATATAAGCTAATCAGGTGGGACACAGTCCCTGACCCACATGGGGCTCACAGTCTTAATCCCCATTTTACAGATGATGTAACTGAGGTAAAGTGAGTTGCCTAAGGTCACACAGCAGACAAGTGGCAGAGCCCCAGTTAAAACCCATGACCCTCTGACTCCCAGGCCCATGCTCTAGCCACTAGGTTAGATTGTGTGCCCTAGGTAGGACAGGGCACCCAATCTAAAACAACACAATATTGCTAAAATCTGTCCTTTTCTCTCCACTCAAATTGCTACTACTCAAACACTTATATTCCACTGTGACTCCTGCATTAGCCTCCTCAATGACCTCTTTGCCTCTTGTCTCTCTGCACTCCAGTTCACACTTCACTCCGCTGCCAGGATCATATTTCTATAAAATGGTTCCAGCCACATCTCCCCGCTTCTCAAGAATCTCCAGTGGTTGCCCATGGATTTCTGTATCAAACAAAAGCTCCTTACCACTGTCTTTAAATCACACATTCAGCTCGCCCCCTCCTAACTTACCTCAGTGATTTCCTACTCCAACCAGGCACCCTCACTTCCCTCCTCTAACACCAACCTGCTTTGCTTTGCTCTGTACCTTGATTGCATCTATCTCACCACCAGCACCTTGCCCACGTCCTCCTTCTGGCCGGCATCCTCCTTCCCTTCATATACAACAGATCACCACTCCCACCCTTCAAAACCTTATTAATAATAATAGTTATAATAACAGTGTTTTAGTTAAGTACTTACTTATAAGCCAAGCACTGTACTAAGTGCTGGGGTAGATGGGAAGCAGCGTGGCTCAGTGGAAAGAGCATGGGCTTTGGAGTCAGAGGTCATGACTTCGAATCCCACTCTGCCACTTGTCAGCTGTGTGACTGTGGGCAAGTCACTTAACTTCTCTGTGCCTCAGTTCCCTCATCTGGAAAATGGGGATTAAGACTGTGAGCCCCACGTGGGACAACCTGATTCCCCTGTGTCTACCCCAGCGCTTAGAACAGTGCTCTGCACATAGTAAGCGCTTAACAAATACCAACATTATTATTACATCATCAGTTGGTTTACTGTTGTATTGTACTCTCTGAAGCACTTAGTACATTGCTCTGCACAGTAAGTGCTCAATAAATACTACTGAAAAAAATCCATATGGGGCTCACACTCTAAGGAGGAGGAAGAACAAGTATTGAATCCTCATTTTAAAAATGAGGAACTGAGGCCCAGAGAAGTTAAGTGACTTGTTCAAGGTCAAACAATGGACAAGGGGTGAGTCCGGATTAGAACCCAGATCCTCTGACTCCCAGGATTAAGCTTTTTTTTACTAGACCAAAATGCTTTACTCATTTGTACATTCAATTACATATTTTAATTATATTGTAAATACTTCTAGTTTTGTTTCCCCAGTAGAGTGTAAATTCCTTTTTGGCAGGGAATAATGATAATCATTATTATCATTAATAATAATAATGATAATTATCGGATTTTTTAAGCATGTAATATGTGCCAGACACTGTTCTAAGCACTGGGGCAGGTTCAACTTAATCAGGTTGGACACAGCCCCTCTCCCACATGGGACTCACAGTCTTAATCTCCATTTTACAGATGAGGAAACTAAGGCATAGAAAAGTTAAGTGACTTACCCAAGGTCACACAGCAGACAAGTGGCAGAGTGGGATTAGAACTCAAGTCCTACTGACTCCCAGGCCCATGCTCTATCCACTAGGCAATGCTGCTTCCCCATTGTATTGTACTCTCCCGAGTACTTAATTACATTGTTCTGCACACAGTGTTTAATAAGTACCACTGGCTCACTGATTGACAGGAATTATGTCTGACTTGATTATCTTGTAACTACCCCAGCATTTAGCACAGTGCTTGGCACAGAATAACTACTTAATGAACATTATTAAAAGGAAATGACAAAGGAAGAGCCAGGCTGGTTGTTTCCCAGGTGTTTCTTCCTTGAAGCAAGATCATTTTTTTTCTTCCCTAATATTATCATCGTCCATCGTTCTGGCTAGCACAAATGAAAGTGCATCATGTTATTTAGCTAAGATTCCTTCTCTTCAGCTTTGCTTCAATTAACTACAAGATCCATGAAAGATCGAGGGAAGCAAACAATTGATTCCATGGATGTACTTGTCTTACTGATCAAACCAGTTACAGACTTGCCTTTTTAGTTGATGGGAACTTCTTTTGTACACAGAAAAAAAAAATACAACTGCTAGTCAATAGTTCCACTTCAAATATGAAACACATGTTTCCTTTAAAACATGCCACAGAACATTTGGTATTCCATGAAACATTAAAAAAATAAAATAGTATGGTGTCTCTCAAGGATTAGAGATTCATGAAAAGGGTGAAAAGCATCCTGAAGATTCCTGGGGACAGTCTACTCATCCTTATCCACATAGGGACCAATTACACAGATTGAGGATGGTTTGACAGAATCAAGGATGAGTTCAGGGCCTGTGGAGAACAAATCGAAGACTAGATCAATACGGTTCCAGTGTAAATGAAGAAAGAGGTAATTAATACAGGAAACCAACCAATAAATTAGGTAATGATGTAAAAGAATGTTCTGAGACATACTGCAGTGGAATTTCTCTTTTAATGAAAGGGAAAATTTAAGATTAAGCTAACTGCTCTCAAATATATGTTTCATTGATTTCTCCAGTGTTTTCTAACTGGAAAAATGTAAGGAAAGGGAAATGAGGGCAGATACTTAAAGATGTTCACCTGTGATCAGATGGAAACATACTCAAAGGAATTTTGGAGGAGTCTTGAACCTTAGCCAGGCCTACAAGGGTCAGATGGATCTCCTGAAGTTAATTTTTTGCCATAGAAATTGTTGGTCTTAGTCCAAGTCTACTCAGGAAAAATCTAACCTACCACTCTCAGGGTCACACCTGGAGAGAGTTTCCAGTACTCTACCAGTCTTGACTATGGGAGGGAGAGTCAAGCAAAGGCATACCCATTCCATTCCTAGCTTGGGCAGTGGCTAGCAAGTGGAAAGCAATCTGCTACAAGTCAAAACTCACCCATGCTGGGCAGCAGATGCCCGGGAGAGAGTCGAGGGCAGAGACCCAAGTTTACTGCGCAGAAGAAGGCAATGGAGAACCCCTTCCATATTTTTACCAAGAAAACTCTTATGGATACACTACCAGAACTACTGCAGATGGAGATGGGGCGTTCTGGGAGAGATGTGTCCATGAAGTCGCTATGGGTCACAGATGACAGCATATGACAAGACAAGGAACAACACATTCATTCAGTCGTATTTATTGAGCACTTACTGTGTGCAGAACACTGTACTAAGTGCTTAGAAAGTACAATTCAGCAATAAAGAGAGACAATCCCTGCCCACAGCAGGCTTACAGTCTAGAAGGACAAACTAACATAAGTGAAAATTGTACCAAGTAGAAAAATTCTCTATCCTGCCTGTGAGCCCCAGGAAACCCTATTTCAGAATGCCTATCCAATTGCATTTCAAGCTTTTCTGCCACCCACCTCCCTATTCCATTGTCCCTTGGGAATCTCAGGATCCAGGCAAGCAGCTAGCAAGCTGAGTGAGGGCAGCTAGCAAGATGACTGAGGAGAATATGGAGTCTTGAGCACCACTTGCATCAGGGGGTTAGGAGGCATATTGTACCCAAACACAATCTCATAGAAAAGATATCCTTGGCTACATTAACTCTACCTTATGCTATCCAGTGCTTATTCTCTGAATTGTGACAAAATTTAGCACTAGTAAATCTTCCTAACTTTAGCTGGCCAGTCAGATATTAATAGCACTGCTGACTCAGGTGGATCTTTGAAATGTGTTCAACTGGCTATTACATGTGCCCCTTGGAGACACAGCCATTGTGAGCTTGAACATAATCACCATGAATCAGTGCCAAATCATTTATGAAGATTCTTGTTTCAATATCTAAGAACTGCTTCAGAATTTTCATGTAATAATGTTTGGTTTCTTCTATAGTCTTTATCAAGTCCTGTACAGTATTTATGCTTGGCAAATAATAAAAATAATAAAAATCAAAAACCTATGACCCTGTCTTGTCTTGTCCTAGGCTGTCGGGTCATTTCCAACCCACAGCTACTCCATGGACACATCTCTTCCATAAAGTCACACCTCCATCTACAAATGTTCTGGTAGTGTAGCCATAGATTTTTCTTGGTAAAACTACAGAAGTGGTTCACCATTGCCTTCTTCTGTGCAGTAAACTCGAGTCTCCACCCTCAACTCTCTCCCATGCCACTGCTGCCCAGCACAGGTGAGTTTTCACTTGTAGCAGATTGCCTTCCACTCACTAGCCATTGAAATGAGTTTGCCTCTGCTTGACTCTCCCTCCAGTAGCCAAGACTGGTAGAGTACTGTAAACTCTCCAGGAGTGATCCTGAAAGGCAATGACTCTGATAAGACAAGATAAACAAACTGTATTATTCAGCCTAAAACATCATTCTCTCCCTGCTATTGTCTACAAGAACTAGAGAAGCTGTAAAGATAAGTAGAGTGGAAACTGGAATGGGTATGGCTAACAGAGAATCAATCAGGAAGCTTTATCTGGAAAGGTTTCAGAAGAGAACACACATTTTGACAAGATATTTTGTAGTGCCTGACCAGCACCATGTTGTCTTGTCTTAGGCATTTCCGACCCATAGTGCTTCCATGGACCCATCTCTCCCAGAATGCCTCAATCTCCATCAGCAATTGTTCAGCACTTGTATATATTTGTACATATTTTTTTATTTATTTTATTAATGATGTGTCTATATCTATAATTCTATTTATCTATTTTCATGCTATTGATGCCTGTCTACTTGTTTTGTTTTGTTGTCTGTCTCCTCCTTCTAGACTGTGAGCCTGTTGCTGGGTAAGGATTGTCTCTATCTGTTGCCCAATGGTACTTTCCAAGCACTTAGTACAGTGCTCTGCACACAGTAAGCTCTCAATAAATGACTGAATGAATGAATGGTAGTATATCCACAGAGTTTTTTTGGTATTGATTCATTCATTCAATAGTATTTATTGAGTGCTTACTATGTGCAGAGCACTGTACTAAGCGCTTGGAATGAACAAGTCAGCAACAGGTAGAGACAGTCCCTGCCGTTTGACGGGCTTACAGTCTAATCGGGGGAGACGGACAGACAAGAACAATGGCAATAGAGTCAAGGGGAAGAACATCTCGTAAATACAATGGCAACTAAATAGAATCAAGGCGATGTACATTTCATTAACAAAATAAATAGGGTAATAAATATATACAGTTGAGCAGACGAGTACAGTGCTGAGGGGATGGGAAGGGAGAGGGGGAGGAGCAGAGGGAAATGGGGGGAAAAGAGGGTTAAGCTGCGGAGAGGTGAAGGGGGGGTGGTAGAGGGAGTAGAGGGAGAAGAGGAGCTCAGTCTGGGAAGGCCTCTTGGACGAGATGAGTTTTAAGTAGGGTTTTGAAGAGGGGAAGAGAATCAGTTTGGCGGAGGTGAGGAGGGAGGGCGTTCCAGGACCGCGGGAGGATGTGGCCCAGGAGTCGACGGCAGGATAGGTGAGACCGAGGGACGGTGAGGAGGTGGGTGGCAGAGCGGAGCGTGCAGGATGGGCGGTAGAAAGAGAGAAGGGAGGAGAGGTAGGAAGGGGCAAGGTGACGTAGAGCCTTGAAGCCTAGAGTGAGGAGTTTTTGTTTGGAGCGGAGGTTGATAGGCAACCACTGGAGTTGTTTAAGAAGGGGAGTGACATGCCCAGATCGTTTCTGCAGGAAGATGAGCCGGGCAGCGGAGTGAAGAATAGACCGGAGCGGGGCGAGAGAGGAGGAAGGGAGATCAGAGAGAAGGCTGACACAGTAGTCTAGCCGGGATATAACGAGAGCCCGTAGCAGTAAGGTAGCCGTTTGGGTGGAGAGGAAAGGGCGGATCTTGGTAAAAATATGGAAGCGGTTTACCTTTGCCTCCTTCTGCACAGTAAACCTAAGTCTCCACCCTTGACTCTCTCCCATGCTACTACTGCCCAGCACAGCCCCCAAACCATATGCACGGGCTAATCCCTTCCCAAAAAGTTCATTTGCAATTAGAAACAGCTCAGGCCTTAATTAATGTGCAGAAATGGAAAACTAGAAGGACATTTTATGTGAAGAGACAAGTATTTCAGATTGCGATAGAGATATTTAAAGTACTGTTAGAGTGGGCTGGATCCTTGTATGGGCACAGCATTCAAAAGCCATCAATGAGAAGGACAATTAAATTGGAAAGCTTTTCACATGGTAGTATAGACATGCATATTCAAAAAGCCTCCAAAGGAACTCAAAGGGCTGGAAGGGGGAATGCCTTAATTCCCAGGTTGATCCACAAGCTCTGTGTTTAACCTCCCAGCTCTCTGTGAACATAAGTGCCACTTTCAAGCCACAGAACTCAGTGGCAGGAAGGCAAGGTGGAGGAGGTATAAATGCACGTAGCACCTTATCTATACCAAAGAGCAGGAAGGTCTGCTGAAAAACAGACTCTCTGGTTGAATCCAAACAAATCGTCACCCTAGTAGGGAAACAGTCCCCAACTGAGAGAGTTGTTTACACCCGCTGTCTCCACTTCCTATCCTCCAGTTCTCTCCTAGATCCCCCCCCAATCTGGCTTCTGCCAGCTTCACTACACAGATCAGCACTCTCTAAGGTAACCAATGACCTTCTCCCCAAATCTGACAGCCTCTACTCTATCTTATTCCTCTTAGACCCCTCAGCTGCCTTTGACACTATAGGCCACCCCCTTCTCCTTGAAACATTATCCAACCTTGGATTCACTGACACTGTCTTCTCCTGGTTCTCCTTCTGTCTCTCTGACCACTTCCTTCTAAGTCTCTTTCACTGGCTCCAACTTTGCCTCCCATCCTCTGACAGTAGGGGTGTCCCTCAAGACTCAGTTTTAGGTTCCCTTCTATTCTCCCTCTACCCCCTACTCCCTTGGATAATTCATTCACTCCTATGGTTTCTATTACCACCTTTATGCAGATGATTCCCAAATCTACAACTCCAACCCTGACCTCTCTTCTTCCTTGCATTCTCACATTTCCTCCTGCCTTCAAGACATATCTACTTGGATGCCCCACTGGCATCTCAAATTAGATATGCCCAAAATTGAACTCATTATCTTCCCACCCAAACTCTACCCTCCCCCATCTTTCCCATCACAGTAGAAAACACCACTCTCTTCCCTACCTCACAAACCATAACCTTGGCATTGTCTTCGACTCATCTCTCTCATTGAACCCACATATTCAACCTGTTATCAAATCCACTTGGCTTTATCTTCACAACATTGCTAAAAATGCCTTTTCCTCTCCATCCAAACTGCTACCGTGCTGATCCAAGCACTTATCCAATTCTTTCCTGACTCTTGCATCTGCCTTCATGCAGACCTCCCAGCTTCCTGTCTCTCCCCACTCTAATTTACACTTCACTCTGCTGTATGAATTATTTAATCAACAAAAATGTTCAGTACGTGTCTCTCCACTCCTCAAGAACCGCCAATTGCTGCCCATCCACCTTCTCATCAAACAGAAAGTCCTTACCATTGGCTTCAAAACACTCAATCAGCTCACCCCACCCTACCTCACCTCGCTAATCTCCTACTACAGCCCAGCCTTCACACTCCACTCCTCTAGCACCAGCCTACTCACTGTGCCACGATCTCATCTATCTTGCCACCAATGCTTTTCCCATATCATCCCCCTAGCCTGGAACTCTCTCCCCCTCCATATGTGCCAGACCACCACTCTGTCCACCTTCAAAGCATTACTAAGGTCACATCTTCTCCAAGAGGTCTTCCCTAATTAAGCCCTCTTTTCCCTGGCTTGCTCTCCTTTCTGTGTCATCTATACACTTCAATCTGTGACTTTTGCACGCTTTGATATTTGCCCCACCCAACTCCCCAGCTCTTACATATCTTTAAATTAAATATTATAAATTATTTATTCATATTAATGTCTGTCTCCCCCTGTAGACTGTGAACTCGTGATTGGCAGAGAACGTGTCTGTTAATTGTTTTACAGTGCTCTGCACATAGTAAGTGCTCAATAGCTACATTTTATTGACTGATTGATTGGGAGGTTCTTTACCCTGGCAGCATTATTGGAGCTCCTTACTGAGAATTGTGATATTTATTATGCAACTACTACATGCCAAGCACTGTCCTGAGCACTGGGGTAGATATAACAAAATCAGGTCTCATTCAGTCCCTGATCCACATGGGGCTCACAGTATATGTAGGAGGGAGAACAGATATTGAGTCCCCATTTTAAAGTTAAGGAAAAAGAGAGGTCAAGTGACTTGCCCAAGATCATAAAACAGGCTTGTGGAGAACCTGAAATTATAACCCAGGGCCTCTGACGCCCAGGTTTATATGCCAAGTGCCACTTTGCTTCTTAATGGAGAAGTATTTGCCTACTCTTTCTAAATCCCTAAGTATTGGATTAAGTTCAGAGAAAGAGCACAATGAAACAAATTATACACAGTTCCCAGCTCACACAGGGGTTCACAATCTCAGATTATGGGATTTGAAGGGAAAGGCAACAGATACATAAGAAAAGATTGGAATTATGAAAATAGCAAAAAATGACAAATAACCCAGGACAATAAAAACAATAAGAGCTGTTATAAATTTTGGATAAGGGAGCTTTTCCAGGGTCTTCATTACTGAGGCAGACCAATCCAGAATCCAACAAGGGCCATCTTCCCAACATTCCAAAGATTTGTGTGCTGTGCTTCCATTTTTACTCCTTCCATTCCAGAGTAATTTCCCAAGGTGTGGTAGGAGGAGAAGACACCTTGGCCACATAAGTATTCACCATCCTCTGTAGCACATATGTACATGTCTTTATACTCTACTGCTTCCTCCTACCTGTAATTTATTTAAGTATCTGTCTCCCCTGTTAGATGGCAAGACCCTTGAGGACAGGGATCATGTCTACTAATTCAATTGTTCTTCTCAAGTACTTTGCACAGTAACTACATACAAAAGGTACTTAATCAATACTATTGATTGATTAACTGATTCTAGGACCTTTGCACTCCAAGGTCTGATTTCCAAAGATAAAAACCCCAGAAATGGTCTTAGAGGTCATAATGATTCCTGGAAACTGATGAAAATATATGATTGCTTTAGCCAGAAGGGTTATGGGGAATAAAGGTTTTGGAAAACCTATCAAGGAAAAGTGAAATAGTATGGTAGTAGTCCATTAAGGAACAAAAATGGAAATGGATTTATAATAGGAAAATAATTAAACTATCCAAATGCTTTTAAAATCAACCTTCTGTTAGCAAGCAATGAAGACACTGAAATAAATAAGGATGCTAATAAAAACATTTGAGAATCTGAAAATATATGGATGAAAATCAGCCTTATGCATTGCAGTATCTAAAGGGAAAGAGTCAATGAATTTGCTCATTCACTATTGATCATTTGTTACATTATGGAAACATAATAATAATAATGTTGGTATTTGTCAAGCGCTTACTATGTGCAGAGCACTGTTCTAAGCACTGGGGTAGATACAGGGTAATCAGGTTGTCCCTTGTGAGGCCTTTGAAGAAAACTGCAGATTTTTTTGAGAAGGATTAATTGAGAAACCTACCTTATAGGTTTTACAAAGACATTCTAAATTAGGAGTGATTCATAAAATCTTTTTTAGAATGTTTACTATAACAACACGGCTTTTAAAACGTGTTTTAAAAGGTGTTTCTCTTTTGTTTGTCACATATTTGGGAAGATGAATTGTGTTCACTACCAATTTTCTTGCTGAGGCTTGTGGACCAGGGAAATTCAAGAGATTATTTTCTGTTGGGTTTTACCTTTCAGCCACATTTACAGTTTGAGATTATCTTGCCTTCATTTGGTTTAATTTTCATTCCTAATAGAAAATTTAAAAACACACCAAGAACTGAAGTTGAAGTGTCGCTGAACAAAGCTATTAGTCATAAAGAAAAGATTGAGTAACTTACAGGAACAATTGTGCTTATTTACTTTTCACTTTTGATCCAACTGAAATGATAGCAGACTGAGTTGAGATCATAAAACAGTCAGTCTTTAACACTCCTTCCAATTCAGTGTCTCATACATCTAATTGAAAGCACTCATTCATAGTTCTTACATGAGAACAACATCAAGCTGAAAAAAAAAAGTGTCTAAAGGATAATAAGTGGAAAAGCAGCAATTAAAGGTGGTGTATGAAGCTGGGGACACTTTTATTGGGTCAGATAATGTGTTGATGATTGAGATTTGGGGGCTAAAATGCATAAATACTAAATTAAGAAAAAATAGGAATATGAGCAGGAAAAGAAATATTATTGAGAGACCTCAGAAGGACTTTGAAAACAACCCAAATTGAAAAAAAAGCATTGCATAGCCTATAAAACTACATTCAGATATACGCCAGCATTTGTAGTTATTTATAGAGTCATAGTGGTTAGGAATAATATAGGATGCATTTTTCATTTTTAAGTAGTCTCATCCTTTAGTCCTTGAGTCATTCCTTTCTCCTACCTCAGGGCTCTGCAAAGGGATAAGCTCTTACTGGTCCACAAGGTGTGATGAACAGTTTTCCTGGTAGTTGCTGTCATGTTAGGCCCAGAGGACTATAGGACTTAAATTGAGTGAGATACCAAAAGGGCTCAAAAATAATTTTTTGTAATCTGACCGGAATGCGAAGAAGAGTCTTGGGAATGTGCATTTCAGGGCAGAATCCTATTCCTGGAACCATTTAAACTCCTGTAAGATGGGAGCCATTACTGGAACTATAAGTACTATCATGGTTGCAGCTTTAGGTTAAACATTTTCAAGTTCTTTTTCTTCTGAATACCACCTAAACTACCAGATGCCTCTGATAAGAAAGAAGAGCAGTTCCAAATCCTAGATTGGACTGAAACAGTCTACAGAGACATAGCAAATTTTAACAGTAAACAACAAATGAGAAGCAGCATGCCTCAGTGCAAAGAGCATGGACCTGGGAATCAGAGAACCTGGGTCCTACTCCTGGCTCTACCACTTAGCTGCTGTGTGACCTTGGGCAAGTCATTAAACTTTTCTGAGCCTCAGTTTCTTTGTATGTATAATGGGGATTAAATACCTGTTCCCTCTCCCACTAGGCTGTGTGCCCTATACTGGGGTAGGGACTATGTCTCAGCTGATTGTATTGTAACTGCTATAGTGGTTGGCACATAGAAAACACTTAATGAATATTACAATTTTATCAACATTCCCATTAAAGAAAGTCAGTAGATAAATGAACCAAACAAGTAATGGCATTCTAATTCCTCTTCACCCTTCTTGTCTTGTCTTATGCTGTTGAGTCATCTCCTATCCATAGCGACACCATGGACACATCTCTCCCAAAATGCCCCACCTCCATCTGTAATCATTCTGGTAGGGTACCCATAATGTTTTCTTGGTAAAAATATGAGAGTGTCTTACCATTGACTCCTTCTGCGCAGTACACTTGAGTCTCCACACTCAAGTCTTTTCCGCGCCGCTGCCCAGCACAGGTGAGTTTTGACTTGTAGCAGATTGCCTTCTACTTGCTAGCCACTGCCCAAGCTAGGAGTGGAATGGGTCTGCTTGACTCTCCCTCCCATAGTCGAGAGTGGTAGAGTACTGGAAACTCTTAAGGTGCGACCCTAAGAGGGGACACCCTCCTTACCATATATATATATATATATGTGTGTGTGTGTGTTCATGATTAGTTATTCTGACCATTCTATAAGTACTTTTATTTTTGTCTCCTCCATTAAAGTGTAAACTCCTTGTGGGCAGGAAACGTTATTTCATTATCCCATACTTCCCAAGTGCCTCACTCACTAAATGCTGTTGCTGTTATTCCTCCTCCTCCTCTTCCTCCTGCTCCTACAGCTAGTGACTAACCTAGTAACTGGTGGCTGTGGACTTTCGCTAGGGATACTAGTGCCCCTAGTTAGCAAGCATTGCTATGGACTTAACCTAGCCTCATCTGATCAATCAACACAAAGGAAGCCAAGGAGCTTAAAGACATCATTAGCTCCCAAGTTGTTTGAGCTTAGAATTAGCCATGCCACTGAACCCAGAGCCCTAAACATCTGGGGTAAAGACTCTCTGGCACTGGAATCATTGCCTGGCCCAAGATGATTAGAGAGCATAGAGCACAACAGAGTAAGTAGAAATGTTGCTTGCCCACCTGGGAGTTGGGTCCCATTTCATCCCCATGTGCCTACCTCGAAGGAGGGCCTAACTGCACCTGGTTTAGATGGACCCAGGCTGGATTAGGTAAAGAAAAGCAGCAATGGATCCCCTATTGGATAACAATCTTGCACTGACCGCACAAAGTAGAATGTGATTTAAAATTGGTGACAGGTGAGGGCAGTGAAGTGAACCTTTGTATGTGGGCTGGGTCAAGACTCCCACTTGTTATACGGGTGGGGGGTAATGCATGAGAAACAGAGTGACCTAAATGACAGAGCACAGATCTGGGAGTCAGAAGGACCTGGGTTCTAATTCTGACACTGCCTTGTTCTCTGTTGTGTGACCCTGGGCAAGTCATTTCACTTCCCTGTCCCTCAGTTATCTCACTTGTAAAATGAGGATTAAGACTATGAGTCCGGTGTGAGACATGGATAGTGTCCAGACTGATTAGCTTGTAACCACTCCAGCACTTAGCACAGTATCTGACACATAGCACTTAAATACTACTATAAGTGTTCAAATTTATTCTCAAACACTTGATCTCTTATATTCTAATGGCAACTAACCTTGTAATAATAATGATGGCATTTGTTAAGCACTTAGCACTTAGAGAAGCAGCGTGGCTCAGTGGAAAGAGCATGGGCTTTGGAGTCAGGGCTCATGAGTTCGAATCCCAGCTCTGCCACTTGTCGGCTGTGTGACTGTGGGCAAGTCACTTAACTTCTCTGTGCCTCAGTTCCCTCATCTGTAAAATGGGATTAAGACTGTGAGCCCCACGTGGGACAACCTGATTCCCCTATGTCTACCCCAGCGCTTAGAACAGTGCTCGGCACATAGTAAGTGCTTAACAAATACCAACATTATTATTATTATTATTATGTGCCAAGCCCTGTTCTAAGCACTAGGGTAGAGACAAGTTAATCAGTTTGTCCCACGTGGGACTCGCAGTCTTAATCCACATTTTACATATGAGTTAATTGAGGCACAGACAAGGTAAGTGACTTGCCCAAAGTCACACAGCTGACAAGTGGCAGAGGTGGGATAAGAACCCATGACCTCTGACTCCTAAGCCCGTGCTCTTTCCACTAAACCACTCTGCTTCTCATGTAATCACTGCGGTCTCACTGTTTACCATATGAATTTATGCACTACTAAAAACTTGTATTACAAGCCGTTTGATATTTCATCTGGTCCATGGTCACCAAATTAAAGTCTGGTTGAACACATTTCCTATTGTTTTTTTCTTGCATACTACCCTTCTATACTTACATCGTCTCCTTCCAGTTAGTTCATCAACCCCAAAGCTTTTGTTAAGAATTTCTCTTTAAAATGTAAGGTATAAGGCTCAGACAGATTTGATGACAATGCCAAGTGTCTGAGAAATATTCAAATGGATTCCATATATATGTCTTAAAATATGATTTCAAAAGAAATGATGGAAGAGCTGAAGATACTAAGCTAATAAATCTCCTCCAGAGGAGAAAAGCTATGGGAATTATAATAAGTACTTACAGTATGTCTAATACAATCCTTCTTTTTGCTCTCATTTTTCTCAGGTAGCAGTTTTTAAATAGTGGACTATTTCCTCTAATCTTAATAGAACACTTAAATACACTTCATAAAAGGGTTATTGTAAGTGAACAGGCTGTGATTCAGTGATACTCTCCCTGACCTACAGTACTACAACACTGGCCCTGCCTTCTAATGCATAAAGCCATGGTTACCATGGTTATAATTACCATAATTTTACACCTATTAATTTTGTCTGTAGAATTAATTTCCATAATCTATGACTTGAAACAAAAACATCAGCCTCATTTAAAAGTTTCCAAGAGCAGAATTATTATAAACCTCATAAATGCCAAATGCTTTTTTTTTCTGGACCCCTCCAAACAGTTTCCCTCTCATTAAAATTCAAACAGCTGTGAAATGGCCAGGCAGCATGAAGATGAAAGTAAATATGAAGCGACCTTCATCCATGCTGAACAAATAGAATATTATAAACAGACTTTCCAGTTGAAGTTACACAAAGCAAATTAAGAAATACCTAGGGCTATAATTTACAACAAAAATGTTTCCTAAATTTCTGACAGTTTCATTTAACTGACTAATTAAAATTGCTTGTAGCCATTTTAGAGATGGAGTCTAATAACTACACTGTCATTTGGGAGGAAAATGAAAATGACTTTTTGTGGGAAATATGTTTGTAATGGTTCAGACCTCTTACTAAACATTTGACTAATATGGGCAAATGGGTATGCCTTATTGTATTGGATGATAACACCAGTTTTATTAAAAGCAGCGTGAGAAGCAGCATGGCTCAGCTGAAAGAGCACGGGCTTTGGAGTCAGGGCTCATGAGTTCGAATCCCAGCTCTGCCACTTGTCGGCTGTGTGACTGTGGGCAAGTCACTTAACTTCTCTGCGCCTCAGTTCCCTCATCTGTAAAATGGGGATTAAGACTGTGAGCCCCATGTGGGACAACCTGATTCCCCTATGTCTACCCCAGCGCTTAGAACAGTGCTCGGCACATAGTAAGCGCTTAACAAATACCAACATTATTATTATTAAAAGGTGGTAAAAACACATATCTTTAAAGTGATACCAAAAAACTCTATATTTGGATTTTCCCTCAAATTTATTGAGATAATTTATATTTTGCCTTCAGTGTGAACTTTGAGTATTTTTGAAGGTTACTCATTTATCTCAGGTGCTGAGAATCAGCATGGTCTACTAGAAAGAGCATCAGAAGACCTGGCCTCTAACCCCAGCTCAACCACTTGACTTCTGTGTGACCCTTGGCAAGTCACTTAAGTTCTCTAAGCCCTCATTTCCTCATCTGGTAAATGGGTGGTTAAATTCCTGTTCTCCCTTCCCGTTTAGACAATGAGCCCCTTGTGAGACAGGAATTATATCTGATTTTATTATATTTAGCACAGTGGTTGGCACATAGGAAACATGAAAAAAATACTACAATTAATCATTATAGAGTCAACTGCTCCGTGTTGCATCATAAAACTAATTTACATGTTAGATGCCTCTGTCGCCATACTTTCCTATAAATGATGCATTGGATCAATAACAAATTTATTTTTCAAAGGCCTCCATTTCAAGGATTTCTGAAAGAGATCCTGCCGGTGATTCACAAAATCAGCTCATGCTACAAGACTTGCAAGCATGTTGAGAAGATGAATGGAACTGATGATAATGTGCAGGCTCTGTATTTTCTTACTCTGTTTTACTAAAAACAAACTGTCTTCTTATTCTAGTATGACATGTCTAAGAGGAAAAACATTCAGAGTTTTACAAACATAGTGTTCAGGTGAAACTTACACTGAAATACCCTACAATTTTCTATAATTATGATCTTCACAAAATCACGGATAATGGTCAAAACACTGATTTTCTCTTTCTATTCCCTTTAGAAATATTTTAGTCTCTTGGCACGTAAAATATAGAGCACCTGACAAAGCTAAATAATTATCTTCTTTTATTATGGGTAATAGTGTTATTCATTTTAAAAAGGCATTTAAGAGAAAAATTTGAGAGCTGCAATTATATAATTATTTTGCTAAGTAGCTGCTCTGGTGTGCAGGATTCTTCATATTCTAAAGAATTCAATAATACTTGATACACCTTCAACCAAGTTTCTGCTGCTACTGAAGCAAGTCTAAGCATGCTTATTACTCCTTGCACCTATGTTACAATTAGAGGGATGCCTTTGCCAATTGTGGCTACTGAAACCAGGGGAAGGCAAGAGGGTTAGGCTCTCTGCCTTTCATGTTCTCTGCTTTAATGAGTTCATGCTCCTCACCAATTGGGGCCCTTCATTTCTGGATTGATAAAGTCACTAATGGTTACTAACTTTCTCTAGTAGTGGCTTGAAAACCACTTGGGCATTCTGAAATGCAACAAAATCAACTATAAATCCATTATCTCACTGACTTTTACAAATCACCTGTTGTGGGTAGAGCACTGAAGAGGTGTACCCCAGAATCTGGATGTAATATGTTCCTCCAGTACGTGAACCTTCATACTGAGGGCTCCATTTTCCAGTACACTTAAGTCTAATTTGTTAGATTCCTATTCCAGAACCAATCCCAACATGATGGTTGAGCTCTTACAGGTAATTTAAACATACACTGTAAATCACTTCCTGCAGGCTCCATCCCCTCACCTGTACACCTTCACTATTCCTGGGAACTTTCTAGATAACCACATACTCTTACTCTTTATTCTTCCCCACTCCTAACACCATACACTTATGTACATAGCTGTAAATTTATTTACTTGTATTGATGTCTGTCTCCCCCACCCTAAACTGTGAGCTAGTTGTGGGAGGGGAATGTCACTCTTTATTGTTACATTGTACAAGAAGCAGCCTGGCTTAGTGGGAAGAGCACAGGCTAGGGAGTCAGAGGTTGTGGGTTCCAATTCCAGCTCCGCCACTTGTCAGCTGTTTGACTTTGGGCAAGTCGCTTAACTTCTCTGTGCCTGTTACCTCATCTGTAAAATGGGGATTAAGACTGTAAGCCCCACATGGGACAAGCTGATTACCTTGTATCTATCCCGGCGCTTAGAACAGTACTTGGCACATAGTAAGCGCTTAAATACCATCATCATTATTACTGTATTTTCCCAAGCACTTAGTAGCGCTCTGCACACAGTAAGCGCTCAATAAATATGATTGAATGACTGAATGAATGATTGGCAAATGGGGACAGAAACATTATCAGGCCATCAATGGGAAATTATTTGGCTTTTAAGGAGAGAAAAAGGTTGGAACACAGACACTTATGATTCCCAGCGCTCAATAAATACGACTGAATGAATGACTGAATGAATGATTGGCAAATGAGGACAGAAACATTATCAGGCCATCAGTGGGCAATTTTTTGGCTTTCAAGGAGAGAAAAAAGTTGGAACCCAGACACTTATGACTCCCAGGCTGGTGTTTCATACACTTTAAAAAAAAACTTCTCAACTCATTAGATAATTACAGAAGTGCCATGAGCTACAATGAACAAACGTGACATCATGACAAGGGACAGATTTCCATTTGATATGAAAGATCTGGAAGACTCTATTGTGTTCAGTGGTTGACTCGTCAGTGTGAATTTGTGGCCTATTGCTTTGTATGTATTTCCTAGGTCCACTGCACTTTTTATAAACATCTGAAGCATATTAAACAAACAAAAAGAACAGATAAGGACTAAGTCCATCCCTCCAAAAGAAGTATTTGAAAAGATCTTCTGGTCTGTCTCATTCAGAACAGACACCAAATTTGTCCAGAAAGGATCTTCCATGAGGTTATCAAGTTTTATTATAGCTCAGCTGCAAAAATGAGAGCCTGGTGCAAAATTAGTTGTGGAGTTTAAATTAAGATAAACTGCTCTAGATTACACAAAAGATAAAGCTGCCTGTTATATTAATATAATTTTAATTAGATTCTCTGCAGCCATATGTTCTTTGGTTTGAGCTAAGTGATTAAACCATTGTCCTTTATAATTGGATTATGGTTCATGACATGCTAAATTCACATAAAACAGATAATATGGAAATTTTAACCAATTATACTGGTTAGTACTGGATTCAGTCCCTATGAAACAATGACCTCATTAGTAGATAGGATTTTCAAATACACCCCATCATACAAAGTTAGCAATGGCCTGCAAAATAAATTAATTTATAAATGGATTTGTTCTACGCAATTATTGACCTGCTCTAGGGCTTGACATATCTCCAGTCTGTCTAAATATTGTGCCAAGCTCTCCGTCCACTCCCTGATTCTTTTCACTCCCATCTCCATCATATTCTATTCTCCCAAGTGCTTAGTACAGTGCTCTGCAAATAACGCTCAATAAATATCATTGCTTGATTGAGCTCCACTTATTCCCCACCTATTCCTTTCCTTTATCAGTCAATTGATCAATTGCATTTATTCATTCCTTCAATCATATTTATTTAGTGCTTACTGTGTGTAGAGTACTGTACTAAGTGCTTGGAAAGTACAATTTGGCAACATATAGAGACAATCCCTACCCAAGAATGGGCTTATAGTCTAGAAGCTCTTATTGTGTGTAAAGTACTGTAATAAGTGCTTGGGAGAGTACAATGTAACAGAGTTGGCAGACACATCAGAGACCTCAGTTTCCCCATCCATTTCCATTTGTTTGAAAATTGGAGTGTAAAATGGGTAATATAGTCAAGCTGTGTGATGCATGACTAAGGGCAAAAGGAATGCAATTACTGTATAAAATTAATAGTCCAGCCAATCCAGAATTCTGCCTCTGACATTGGCAACTGGAAGAAACATGTGGTGGTTGCTCTCCTTGACATCCAAAATTTCCCACATCCATGTTTATGACATCCATTCTACTTTATGGGTCATATCTGAAAGAAGGGATGGAAGTTAGAAACCTTGTGTAATGAAAGTGGTGAGGGCTTAATTCTTTTGTGCTTGATGTTAAAGAATTTATTCAAGCCTATTACTGATGACAGTGAGCCTAAGAATGAGAACACAAAAGACCATGTAGGTGTGGGAAGTGAAAGTCTATTTTTATTTTTTTCCAGTTATAGACAAATGTGGTGATCATAAACTAACACTTAAGTATAAACTGGGTGAATGAGCCTCTAAAAAACCTTAATATGTGTTTTGGTTTCTATTTGGTAAGTCTTAATAACCATATTATGTTCACGTGGGCACTTAATGGCCATTTTCATATAAGGCAACGCCAATACTAGTTTTAAAAACGGATTTGATGTTTTTTCACAGCACAAATGTGTTCTGCTCAATTTTTAATTGAAAAAGGGGATAGGAAACAGAATGGGACTCACTGAATATGAAGATGACTTTAGCATCTTCAAAGGACTATCCTCGCAGGCATTTGACTGCTGTTCAGTGTTGGTTCTGTCCTTTGCAAACTTGGGCCATTTTGCAGTAGAAAAACATTCTCCTCCCAAACTCTCACTCCTCACATGCGGAGCCGATAAACTCAGTTTGACCAACACAGGTCATTGGAGTGCTAGATGGTGAAATGTTCCTTTCCACAACTTGGAGCGTGGCTCTCACTGAAAGTATTAGAGATGTCTTTGAAAATATGTTGCCTAGTGATATGTATGCTTGAAAACAAGTAGATCTTTTATCAGTGTGAAAATGATTTTCTATTTTTAAAACAGTGTCTTCTAGAGCTTAGTTTGGTCTCAAAAGAGGTATAGGGACTCCAAATTCCAGTGCTTCACCTTTGGCTGTGCTGAATGCCTCAGGCTGGGGGCATTTGATTTTGAATAACATGTTTTCTAGAAGCAAGGATTCCAGCCAGATGTGATGTTCCATCTATGTACCTTATAGGAGGTGTTGGACTGCAGGGTCGAGACTTTGGAGCTGAGGCACAGGAGCCAAGACTAAACCCAGGTCAGTTCCTGGCACAAATTCAGCTCCATCCTTCACGGGAGCCTTCTCGGGAAAATTATTCTCTTAGTTAAAGGAATTTTTGATAGAGAATACGCATGGCTTCTCTCACAGATGATTTTTGATATTACCTACAAGTGGCATACTTGTAACACCAGTTGAAATTGGGCAATTTTTCATAGTGAAATTACACTTCGTTAACTGTAGAATTAAATTAGATTTGTTGCATCAGACTAATATTTCATCCTCGTGATGGATGGTTGAGAAAGTGGGTCCCCACTGTCTGAGTCTTTCTTTATCTTTGTATCTTCATTTCTAATCTGTCAAGTGTGAATCAGCATTCTCCCCAAGATGACAGATGCTTAAGTTATTTACTTTAAAATAAATATGCATGCTTTAGATTTAGTTACTTCACTTGAACATGATATTCAAAATTCCCTACAAAACTAGAACAAAAAGTGAGTTGGAAATGATGCTTAATTATACTTCCTTTTTATATAGCTTGAGGATGTAGCCTTTCCATTTGTTCTAAATGTGAAAATAATGTTCATGTTGTTCAGGTAAAATACGTAACCCCTTATTGAGGTCACACCAGTCTCCACGCCCAGGTAGGGAAAGAGTAACCCAGGAGCTCATCTGCTCACATGATTGCAGCTACCAACTCTATGTGGACAATTCCCAAATCTCATGGCAGAGTGGAAAGAGCACAGGCTTAGGTAGGTGTCAGAGGGCAAGTCACTTAACCTCTCTGTATTTCAGCTACCTCATCTGTAAAACGAGGATTAAGACTGTGAGCCTCAAATGGGTCATGGACCGTGTCCAATCTAATTAACTTGTATCTACCCCACCGCTTAGTATACTGCCTGCCACATAGTGTTTAAAAAAATACCTCTCCCTGAAGGAAGTTCATTTCAGCCATTACTAGTGCCTTGTATGGTATTAACTTATATTTGAGTCAGAGAGAAGGATTGTAAAGGGCAAAGCATGGACAGGTAATTGCAGAAGAAGACCCTCAACTATTTTGGAGAGAAGTTGGAACCATAATCCTGCCTAAAGGGAGAAATGGCACAGAGCTATCGGAACATCCTATGGATCTGAAGAAGGTGAAACTGTAATCTGGGATGCTATGAGAGAACAGAGGAAAGGACCAGAGAAATGTGAGTCCTGTCATGCCTGTAAGGAAGTACAGAGGTCATGTGGGGGTCAGGGAGGGCGTGGTATTAGATAAAGGGAAAGGGTGTTTGGATCAGAACTCTTTTGCCTGACTAATGTGCTAGGAATACTTGCAAGATGTTTATGAAAAGTTATTGACATCTCTGATCTTGGTTTCTGCCTGTGGTAGGGGCTGAAGGAGAAGCTTTGGGTGCCAGGGAAAGTGTGGATCTGAGGAGCCACAGGAGGGAGAGAAGCACTTTCTCTGTGATTTTCCCCTTAAACTAGCCCCAGGAGGGGATGGTAAGCTAGTCTCTGATGGTCTCCTGGCCTTAAGACAAGGAATGGTAAGTCAAAGAGATGCAAGGATTTGGGATGCACTAAGCAGACATCCCCCAGACCTGCCCATCCAGAAAAAGGCAGAACTGGAGGGCTTTAGAACCACGACAGAGGCTGAGAGGTCCAGGTGCTCCCATGCACTAGTTGAGTTGCAATTTAGGGCTGCGAGCCTCTGCAGCCGTCACGGCATTAACAAATGATTTCAAAAATGTATTTTTCATTTGGATTTTAAAATATTTTCTTTGACTGATTTTAAAGTTCAAGCAATCTACCTCCTCATCTTCTCTAGCCGCACCATTTTTTTAAAAATTAAATAACTTCACGTCCTTGGTGATGTTCCATACATGAGTGATTAATAAAAGACTTTTGTTGCCATTCTTGACAATTGGATTTAATTATAATTATTCCACATTGTATTGTTATCTTTTTAAATTACAATTCCTTTCAATCATTTTCTTATATATTTCAAGAAGAATAATTGATTTGAATAAGTTTTCTTTAACACGTTCTTTTTTTCCAAGCCAACTTTTAAGTTCATCTTTTTAGTGTATTTTAGCATTTACTATTAAATTATGTTTGATTTTTGTTACCTTCTTTGCTGTTTGTCATGTATCTTCTAACTCTAGAACCACATCTACTCATGCTGGTTTTGAATTAAGAAAAGCAGTCCAGTACTATCTCCATTGGTAGTCACCTTTCTTAGTTCACCCATCAATTCCTATTACACTGAATGCCAGAGTAATTGAAATTCTTTTTTTATCATCAAGTGATGACTATGCTTGAACACTGCTTTGATATGTCACCTTGTGTGGTTTTACACCTGTTTCTTTTGACTATTTTTAGACAAATATCTTTTGATTTCAGTTCTGCTATGGTCAGTCTTTAAAATATGTTCTGCCAAGGTAAATTAATGTCATTTGAGGGAAAGGTAAAACTGATATGGGACACCACTATGCTACCGCTTCCTATTGTTCCTGAATGACGAGGTTGTCTATTCTAGCCACTTGCCAAAGAGCAGAACTGCAGATAAAGCATCCAAAATACAGCCTATCATCTATCATCCTGTTGTCCATGATCTCCACCAGAGAAAATTCCACAACCTTCTTTATTAACTTGCAGGTTTGCTGTCTTTTGGGATCCCCAACAATTCACTCCACTTTACATATCTGCTCTTTCTCCCACTATTCCCTAATTCATTCTCTTCATTCCTCCTAAGCCAACCTTTAAACTATTGCCTTCATCACACAGTTATCCCAGCTTGGTGCTCCCTTTCTCCCCAAATCTGACAGGTCACAGCTTACCCCAAGATTCAGAGACCAGTGGCATGTGTGCCTCCTCCACCATGTAAACTCATCAGTAATCCCTGGAATTTATGTGCATATTTACACAGATCCCAAAACTTTTCATATGTCTATTAATGATAATAATAATACTGATAATAATAATAATGGTACTTGTTAAGCGCTTCATATGTACCAAGAACTGTACTAAGAGCTGGGTTAGTTACAAGATAATCAGATTGGACACATTACCTGTCCCAGATGGGATTCACCATTTAAGTAAGGGAGAGAACAGATATTGATACTACATTTTACAGATGAGGTAACTGAGGCCCAGAGAAGTTAAGTGGCTTGTCCAAGACCACACAGCGAAGAACTGGTAAGTCAGAATTAGAACCCAGATCCTCTGACTCCCAGGTCCTAGCTTTTTTTCCTATGCCACACTGCTTTTTTTCAATTGTACATACAATCATTTATTTTGATTATACACATATACTTTTAGATTTATCTCCCCACTGGAGCATGAATTCCTTGAGGGCAGGGAATGTGTCACTTCCTGGTTTTGTACTTTCCAAGGGCTGAGTACAATTCATTGAAGCCATTAGACACTCAAATGTTATTCCTATTTACTACCTTGTTTTTTCAAATGCTGTTTGCCAAAAATTTTTCCTCATAAAATAATAGCACCTGGAATAGAAGTAACCTCAAAAGCAGGCTTACTATATGTCCAATTTTAGCCAGAAATTCTGTGTTTTTCTATATATTCTAGCAAATTTTAGAAAAATATGCAATTCTCCAAGAATTAGTATAGTAGAGACAGATATGTCTGAAACAATGTATTAAGTAGGAGAAGCAGCATGACATAGTGGATAAAGCACAGGCCTGGAAGTCAGAAGGTCACAGGTTCTAATGACACCTCTGCCAATTGTCTGCTGTGTGACCTTGGGCAAGTCACTTAACTTCTCTGTGCCTCAGTTATCTCATCTGTAAAATGGGGATTGAGACTGTGAGCCCCACATTGGACAGGGGTTGTGTCCAACCCAATTTGCTAGTGTCCAGCCCAGCGCTTAGTACAGTGCCTGGCACACACTAAGCACTTTAACAAATACCATAATTACTAAGTTCTTGGGGAAAAAAATGCAGAGGTAAGAAGTAAATTTGTCACTCATCCTTAAGGGTCTTGCAATCTGAAAATAAGGGAGAGGCACTGTTTGGCAACAAACACTGAAGAAAAAAAGAATCCATAAAAGCCACAAAAATCACAAAAGACTAGGCTCAAGGTTCAGTAGGTCTGGTGGAAAAGGGCACCAACAGGATAGTGTTGCTGTCCATATCATCCAGAGACCAGATACAAGCAAAACCTTCCTAATCTTCTAAATTTGGTGGAGGTAGGCTGCAGCAGCTTGAGTTCTTAATGGCCCAGAGCAGGTCAGAAGAAAAGGTCCAGGATGGCAGGGTGAGAGAGAGGCAAGGATTACCAGCAGTGTTAGAGTCAATGGCCCTGATTCTTATCTAGCTCTTCCCTTCCTCTCCCTGCACCTTCCACTGGAAAAAGGGAGAGGTAGGGCCTCTTAATATGCAGAGGGAGAGAATGAACTATTTTATGCAGACAGTTCCCTCTCCTCCCTACCACATGAAGGTCTCAAAATGGGCTGGGGTGGGAGAAAATTGGTTCCTGTATCTTGTTGTCATTTCAACAGGCATTGAGGTGTATCCCTACCCTTCCCTAACAATAGAGATCAGAGGTTGTGGTTGATTTCTAAAGCAATGACTGCAGTAAGAATAATGTCACATTTCTGCATGTGTCTCAGAGGACATGCTCTGTAATATTCAAAGGAGACACCAAACTCAGGAGAAGATAATAAAAATACTTATTAATATTCCTGTTTAACCCCTTCCACCTCACCTCCTTTTTCATGAGGCAACAGGATGGGCAGGTTGGCTTAATGGAAGGAGCGTGAGACTGAAATTAGGAAGCCTGTGCTCAAGTTCCAGCTCCACCATTAGTCTGCTAGTGAAAAATATTGAGGCCTCAATCTCTTTGGGTCAAGGTTTCCTCATCTGAAAAAGTGTAATACCATAGATTGTAAGCAGTATGTGGGACAAGGACACTGATCTCCTAACCCTGTATCTTCCCTACCACATGCACTGGGTTTTTTGTTTGGAGCTATATTTCTAAGGCATGACTTCGACATTTTACAAGAAAACAAGATGATCTTGGAAGCATTAAAGGACATGCTGAGTTCATACAACATGATAGATTACCTTGTATCTCATGCCACCTCATCCTCCCAAAATGTTAGCATTTAATGGACCTTATAATAAAATCTATGCACATTTAATTTTATAGTTCAATTGTGACTTTTTGGATTTCTAGTTGATCATGTGTTGCATATTTTGAGTCGACACTCATACATCCTCAAGACCGGGTTTCTAGGACACCCAGCAGTTAAGAGCACTTGCCCCAGTGGTCCTTGGTTATCCAGGGTTGCCCAGAAGTTTGGGGTGACATCATTGCAGTCCAAAGCCTCTTGAGAGTAAAAATGCAGCCCTGACTCCCTGGTTAATTTTAAGGTTCCCCTTGCCCAGGAGTCCCAATCACTCTGTTCCTAGCAAGGCATCCCCGCTTGATGAATTTGTTAGGGAGAAAAAGGGATTGCAGAATACCCCCATCCCAGCTTCTTTCTACAAATGAAGCAGTATCCCTGCTCTGATTTGAACAACTGAAAAAAAGCATGAGGAGGTATGGATGAGCATGAAACCTCAGCCACCTCTAATGGGAGAAAGTGTTTTAAAGGCCACGGTAAGGAGTTTCTGTTTGATGCAGTAAGCTTGCCAATGAGGAAACATCCTGACCGGACCTGCCCAGAGGGCCCAGGATAGCATACTGGCCCCGCTCCACCTCTCCTGTCCCCTAACCCGCCCTTCCCCACTAACCCTCCACCAATCTTCGCCTCCTGACCCTGACCTGCTCCCCGCCCACAACCCCTGCCCTCCTCCAGAATTTAGAAGTCCCTCTCCTAACTCTGGCAACTGTCCCAGGGAGGGGAGAGATAGCCGTCAATGCTGTGGGGAGTAAGGGCTAGGTATTTTTCTAGACTGTAAGCTTGTTGAGGGCAGGGAATGTGTCTCTTTATTGTTATATTGTACTCTCCCAAGCACTTAGTACAATGCTCTGCACACAATAAGAGGTCAATAAGTAGAACTGAATGAATGAATGAATGCAGAGGTGAATGGGTAATCACTGGAGATTCTTGAGATGTGTGAAAACATAGATTGAACATTTCTATAAAAAAATTAACCAGGAAGTAGAGTGAAGTATGGTCTAGTGTGAGGAGAAACAGCAAGCAGGAACGTCAGCTAGGAGACTGACATAATAATCAAGGCAGATAGGATAGGTGCTTCGATTGATGTGGTAGCAGTTTGATTGGAGAGGAAAAAGCAGATTTTAACTATGTGAAGGTTGAACCGACAGGATTTGGTGACAGAATGAATATGTGCGTGGAATGAGAGATGAGTCAAGGTAACACAAGGTTACTGGCTTGTGAGACTGGGAGGATGGGAGTTCTTTGTCTTGGAGTCTTTTAAAAATGGATTAAATTATACAGTAGGATGCAATGACCAATGATCATCTTCATTACATAAAGAATTTTGCCATAAAGAAGTTAACACAGACTAATAGGTATTACAGAATTTATAAAGTTAATTCTTCTGGATCAAGATGAGATGATAAATTTTGACAAGTACATGTATTTAAATTATATAACAAATTATTCATTTATATAGATGTCTGTCTCCCCCTCTAGATTGTAAACTCATTGTGGGAGGGTACCTGTTTGCTAACTCTGTTGTATTGTACTCTACTGAGCATTTAGTACAGTGCTTTGCACATAGGAAGTGCTCAATAAATACCACTGATTGATATATCAAACACTGAAGACTATATAAAATTGTAGTTACTTGGAATGTCTTTGTTCCTTTCTGTCTCTTCTATATGAGACAGCTGTGTGTTCCTTAAAAGTTGAAATCAGGCTTCCTCTTAACAGTTCTGATCCACTGAATAATCCAACCAATGTTTTGAATGGGTGAAGTACAATCAGATATTGATGGTAAGGTATTGACTTCTTAGGCAGTGGTAGAAGTATACATCATCAGGAGGAATGGCTTGCATTGAATTATGCGATGCCAACTTGCTTTCAACTAGCTGTAATTCAATACTGCTCCTGGATACTACTTGCAGCTAAATTTATATGCTCTGTTAAGCATCCAATCATCAAGACTAGAACTGCTACTCCTCCTCTTTCTTCCTACTTGGTATGTGCTCAAAAACTTACATTTATTCAAGCTTGCTTTGGCCCGTGTTTGGATTCCTATAGCTCAGTATTCACCCATATGACTAAATTAGTATTATAAAGAGGATCTGAGTTCTAACTCTAATAAAGATGCTATGAATGCTCAGATCTTCTGATCTACAACTTTTTACTTTAAGACTCAAGCATATAAATGTCAGTGGAAAGCTGTAACATTTGCATTTTTACAGAGGGTGATTTTCCATCTTGTGGTCAGTAGAAAATTAGACCATGCTCCTGGGGATTGCTCAAGTACAGCTAGTTGCTTTCCAGGGCTTAAAACAGTGCATGGCCCATAGTAAGGGCTTAATAAACACCATTATTATTAACAATAAGAATCATGGTTATCACGATTGTTATCGTTGTCACTAGTAATGATATTTTATGTATATAGTATTTTTATTTTTCCCAGAGAACTCTCACATTAACTGATTTTTATCCTCACAACATCCTTAAGAGGTAGGGGTAGGCATTATTACCCAATTTTATAGATGAGGAAACATCTTTGGGCCTCAGTGAGCAACTTATCCAGGTCACGCAAGAACTGGGGTGGGACTAGAATGAAAATCTCCTGACTAGTCAATAAATCAGTAGTATTTATTGAGTACTTACTATGTGCAGAGCATTGTACTAAGTAGGTGGAGGATGTTCCAGCCAAGAGGGAGGAGGTGGGAAAGGGAATGGTGGTGAGATTGACAAGATCAAGGCACAGTGAGCAAGTTATCACTAGTGGGTGGACTAGTAAGAAATCAGTTAAGTAAAGTAGGAGGGGGAGAGATGACTGAGTGCTTTAGAGTCAATGGTAAGGTGCTTCCATTTGATTTGAAGGTGGGCAGGCAACCACTGGAGCTTCTTCAGCTAGGAATGTGAAACATTGCCAAGTCATTTTCAACCTGGTTTTTTAGTGCTAGGTGCCCAAATCTTTCCTAGAACTTTGGTTGGGTGCTAGTAAACTCACTTGAACTAGGCAGGTAAGATGAATGACCCACACTCTTGACCTTTACAGATTTTGCCTCAAATTATTCTGTTTTTCTTTCAGTACAACTGATTCATTAAAACTAATCCTGAATGCCACAGATGCACAGCAAGTTTTCCTTATCTGGCTTTGACTTTTGCTCTGAGTTGGTGTCACCCGTCGCCGGGACAGGTTCTTTCGGAACCGGCGCGGAGGGAGGGAGAGGGAGAGAGAGAGAGAGAGAGAGAGAGAGAGAGAGGGGCTGGGGATGGAAAACCTGAGTTTTGTATAGAATTTATTCCGCGGGGCGGATTGAATTAATTATTTAGACGCGACAATCGGCCTTCCCTTTTGGGGGAAATATGGTGTTAAAGCTTCCCTGATGGGAGGAATACACTAGTATGTTCCTCGAGTGTGGGCGGACACCAGGGCCCGCCCAGGCAGAGCTCGTTAATGGTTTACACACAACGTGGTGAGGCGGCTAGTTCCCACCATGTGCGCACCCACTTGTGAGGAATCCACTTAAGCGTTCAATCCCCTTATGCGCCGAACCCATTCAGGCCTTAGACTTACTTATGCGTTACACTCGTGCGTTAAACTCACTTGGGCGTTACACTCGCTTGTACGCTACCCACTTACGCACTAAACTCACATGTGCATTATACTCACTTATACATTGCCCGCTTATACACTAAGCTCACATATGCGTTACACTCATACATTACCCACTTATGCATTTAACCCAGTTATGCGTTACACTCACCCGTCCCGCGACCCCTGTCTCTATGCGTTGTTCCTGGTGGCAGAATGGCGTCTGGTGCTCGGGACAGAGAAAGACACGTGAGAGACTGTTGCTACCGCTATGATCTTCCCAGAGAGAACCGAGCACCAGAGGCAACAGGTATTTATTACCTTTGGTTTGGGTGGTCCCCACTTCCTTCCTGTTCAATCTCCGCCCCCTTCCGCTCCCTTCCCTTCCATACCTTATTGGGTGGGCACGGAGGTGAGGGACACCTATCTTCCCGTCCTGCCTCCTCTGGCCAGAGAGGTTACGTCACTGATGGCATTTTGACCTTTGGGTAGCCGGTGCCCAGGTCCACCTGGGCACACTTGGATAGTTTATGGAAAGAGGAAATCCACATGAGCTATAAATAGTGAATGAGGCTTATCTCTGCAGTCAATTACGACTTCCCGAACAAATAAACATTTAGTAATTGTGTTGTCTTGTTGCTAATACAGTGATAAGAGTCCCAATCTGGCTACTTTTGAAGTGACTCTGATTTAGACTGTGAGCCCCATGTGGGACAGCGACTGTGTCCAATCTAATTATTTTGTATCTACTCCAGAGCTTAATACAGTGCCTGGTACATAGTAAGCACTCAACAAGTATCATTAAAAAAAGAAGAAATCCTCTATATTTGAGTAACTCTCTAACTGGGTTTCCAACTAGGCATAATACCATACTTAATCTTTCAAGCTGCTCTTTATCTGGGCTATGTGAATTTCGGCAGCAGTTCAGAGGAAAGCTGCAATAAATCGTCAACTAGTTGCACCTCAAAGCTGCTCCTTGAGGGTTCTTGCATGCCAGAAAGAGAAAATGTAATTGTATACACAAGAGCCAGCGAAATATTAGTGTAAAAGGTCACTGCACATTGTCATCTATTGCTGGAGAGCCAGAGCCTGGAAGGTGGATCATCTTTGGAACTGATATAGTTCTAAAGAAACAAGGAGCATGGCCTAGTGACTAGTGATTCTAAAGCTGACTCCACCACTTGTCTGCTGGGTGACCTTAGGCAAATCATTTAACTTCTCTGGGCCTCAGTTACCTCATCTATAAAGTGGGGATTAACAATGTGAGCATTATCTGGGATAGAGACTGTGTCCAACCTGATTATCTTGTATCTACCCCAGCACTTAGTGCAGTGACTGTCAGAGGGTAAGCATTTAACAAATGCAATAAAATAAAATACATGGCCATGTGTTGGAAAAATAGAAAATGCTCATGGAGGTCATAATTAGAAGAAGAAGAATCTCTCAGGCATAGTGGTGTGGAGCTTGGGAAACAGCTATTACCTAGAATCAATAAAGATGTCTGGAGACAGCATAGGCAGGGTATAGAAAAGCCACATGAACACAGATGTACAAAGGATTCTCACTATTCGTTTGTTCAATGACATGGGTCAAATCAGGGCAGCTTACCACATGATGTGTAGGATTGAAATAATGTATGATTGTCCTATCTCCTTTCAAAGATCAAAGCAGGAGGAGGTCTTTATTAAATTTCCACTAATGATTTCATATATAAATACTGCTCTCCTTTCTCCTTTTCCATTTTTCTCCTCCCATAACTTCTTCAGTGATAGGAACTGTCCTTCCATTTATTCTTTCCTAGATATCACAGAGAGACATAAAAGCACACATAGTTGACAGTTTTCCCCTGCTGCAAAGGAATATTTTTCCCTAGATGAAATGTATGATTCATCAGTTTCCTCCTGTTCCATGGGAGACCTAAAATTGAGCTCCTCTTAATTCAGGCTGCCTTGCAGCCAAAAGAGTTCCCTTCATTCCACAGACTTTTGTCAGCAATGAAGTTACTCTAGGTTAGAATCTTTTGGAATTGTTTAGAAAAAAGTAATATTTCAACACAAGGAGGGCTCCGTATTGGGTTAGGAACATCGCAAATAAGCATCTGAACACAGCTAAAGAAAGCAGATGGGAGTCAAGGCAGCAGATTGAATGCAATATCTAATTTCTTTGTTTTACCATGATTTTATTCAAATATATTCATGAGTAATGCGGATCTTTTGGAGGAGACCCTTCCCATCTGCTAAAATCACTGGAAAGGTGAACCATTCCAATTTCAAGCCTAGCTGTAAATGTGAGGGGCTTGGGAATTTGAGGGGAAAAATGTCAGTGTCTAAACTCATCTCAGACATATTCGTCCAGCAAAAGAGAATTGCTTTTTCAATAAGCGTAAGGTAGCACAGTCTATTTGAAAGATCAGATGGCTAGGACTAAGGAAATGTGGGTTCTATACCCATTAAGTCACTTTACATTTGCATGATCTGGACCATGTTCACTATCACCTCTACTGGCTTTGGAATCAAAAAAATGTGCTATCTGTAGAATATGCCCACTTCTCCCTAATATGCAAGGACTGGTGAGTTTTAAATATGAAATAATGAAGTTACATTGAGCTCTTAGGCAAAACTGTGGGCACCAAATCAGCAGCAGCAGCCGAAGCACCATTCATAGACCACCCATCAGTTAATCAATCAATTGTATTTATTGAGTGCTTATTATGTGCAGACTACTGTACTCAGGTCCTGGGAGAGTACAATACAAAGAGTTGGTAGACACAAACTCTGCCCACAGGAGGTTGACAGTCCAAAGCCATGGAAGCCATGGTTCTTACCTTCAAGGAGCTTACAATCTAACAAGTGGGAAATATGGGCCTCATTGGAATGACCAATGTAATAGGAAGTTAGATGCAAGTGACAACCCAGATGCAAGTATTAAATGGATAGATCACAAATGAAACAGATAAACACATGACTGATAAGGTGACAGACAGGGTAGCCTTTCCAGGAAAGTGAAGTTTTAGTAAGACTATGTCCCTTGCTTTTTGGGGAATATTTAAAGAGTCAAGAGGGACACCATCATTTTATTTACCATAACTTCTCTAATCTCTCAATGATTTCTCCAGATTCCTCTTGAATTATAACAAGACAGAGTGAATCTGTAGCTGTAGAAGTCGGGCTGGGACCTGGATTTCAACCTGCTACATTCAGCCATGCAGACACAGGAATGGAGAAAGCAGACTTAATGGTGATCAAGGGCTGAGGGTTGAATATGTGAGAGCAGTGAAGAGTCAGAGGGAAAAAGCATCTAGGTTGGTGGAGAAGGTGGAATTAAGAGCATATACTTTTGGATTTAAGGATTAAAAGGCTTTCAGGGAGTCTGGGAGAGATGAGATAGTTTGGGATAGGTGGAATGGGTCCGAGAGTCCAGAAGCTGCAGTAGAAGGTGAGGACAGAGTTTGAGGGACAGTGGGTGTGCAAGAGGTGGAAGGAGAGAGAAAGGGGGCAAGATTGAGTCAAACTGACTTTGGGGAGAGAGAAGCAGAGACTAAATCTTTCTCCTTCCCATCTAAGATGGGGAGTGGGAGAAAATGAAGTTACCTCAAGACAGAATGGCAGAGGAGATAGTGTCTTCAGGCATGATCCAAGTCTTGGTGATGGTAAGGAGGAAGGAGCAAGCCAGGAACAGATCAAGAGGGATGGAAGTGATGTTATTGCCCCTGACATTGCAAGGGTTTCCACAAACTACATTAATATTGAATTATGGGAATGGGGACGAAGGCGTTGTGAAGTGATAATGGTGCATGGGGAAGCAAGGGTTAGGGAATAAAATAATAATGGTATTTGTTAAACACATACTGTGTGGCAAGCAGTGTTCTAAGCTCTGGGATAGTTACAAGGTAGTCAAGTTGTTCCACATGGGCACACAGTCTTAATCCCCATTTTACAGCTGAGGTAACAGGCACAGAGAACTTAGTCACTTGCCCAAAGTCACACAGCTGATAGGTGAGGGAGTCAAGATTAGAACCTATGACCTCTGACTCCCAAGCTCATGCTCTTCCCACTAAGCCATGCTGCTTCTCTTAGGCAAGATGGGTTGAGAGCAAGGAGAGTTTTAGTGTAACAGCAGAATCAAGTAAAATGCTGGGGAGGGGACCTGGGTGAGATAGATCATTAGCCATATGAGGCTCAGTTTCTGCTCTCCCAGGGGAAGGGTTGGGGGTGGCAAGCAGCTATGAAGTTTGGGAAGAATGAAGGAGTCTGTGGCATGTGAGGCAGGAGACTTGAAACATTCCTGGTCTGTCAAGAAAGCAACCATTATACTGTTCCCCAAAATATCTATGCTGCCTTTCAAAGAGACTGACTGTTTGAGTAGGTAAACACTGCCTGGCCCAGGAATGGCATTTCTTAGGTTATGAAAAATTTTGCACCTTCCCCTTTCTAGGAAAATGCAACATGGTACCTGCCCTCGGAGGTTTTCAGTCTAATGAGAAGATCTATGTTTTCTAGTCCTTGGTCCCACCGTTTGAAGAAATGTATGCCTACTCAGATACCTGGGAAGTGGCTGGATGCTGCTTCTGTTCTTAAGCAATCAAACTAGTTATGTAGGATTTATGTTTGGTTTAGGGTAACTGACGGTCATCAGGACATGTGCTTTGATTGTTTTTCCAGTAGCTGGTTGGCAGATGATGGCAATTACACCATTAAATGAACCGACAGAGGCACAGCTGTATTCCCAGGAAGGAAATTTAAGCTTTCCACAGATTGTTCAAACATTTGTCTTTTTCAAAGACTCAGCCCCATTGTGACTGACCAATCGATGACTTCTTCTACAATAAAACACGATGTTCCCAATAAAAAAGGCTAAAATGAAAATACTAAGCCTGGCAGTCATGCAAATCAATCTATGTCCACATGCCAAAGTCTAAATGAAATGAAGATGGTATTAGGAAGTCAATCAGTAGGCCAAATGAAAATCAAACAGTAGATTTAAATAAGGTTAATACATTCTGATACTCAAATTCCATTTTCAGATGGTTTTACTGGGGGCAGCTAGACCACATTAATTCATTAGGATAGACCCACACTTGGAGGAGTGGGGAGGGGGAGAAGAAACTTATTCCTGAGGAACCCACACTGAAAGAAAACTAATTGACAACTCCTCAGGGCCCTATCCAGGTGCTCCCACCAAAAAAAAAACAAGGGAGGATCTGAAAAGGAAGAACAGAGGGCTCTAGAGTACAGAGACGTTTTAGAACCTGCAACCATGGAGAATGGAAACACACAGAAAGGATTGGAGAGGTAATCCTAGAGTGACAGATTGCAGGAGAAAGCTTCCTCATTTGGGGACTCTGATGGAAGAATTCTTGAGTAGTGAGGCTCTGGCTTGAGAAGAGGGGAAACAATTGTGAGGAGTGGCAGCTGATCTAGCCTGGCATCCTAAGATCCTGATGGAAAGACTCAGAAGGAGTGAAACTGGCACCTAGGACCCCCCTGAACAAAGAGGGGGAATGGTCCAGAAGAATGTGTGCATCAGGATGCCAACAGGAAAATAGAAAGAGTCCTGGGGAAGGAGGGGAGCAAGTGCTAGAGATAAAGGCAAAGGCAAATTGGATCGGAATTCTGTTCTAGTTGTTATGAAAATAGTGTGTTAATAACACTTGCTATTTCCTCTATTTAAAACCTATTCAGAGCTCTAATCTCTGTGTTTACTTGTGGTCCAGGCTGAAGTATTTCCAAGGTGCCAGGGATATGCACTTGCCTGGGGACCTGATACTGGGGGAGGGAATCTTTTCTCCCCCCAACTTCCTACAGCTAAATTCTGGAGTTGGGAGTGCTTTAAAGCCTATGGTAAGAAGTTTATGTTTGATGTAGAAGTGGATGGGCAAGCACTAGAGATTCTTGAGGAGTGGGGAAACATGGACTGAATGGTTTCCTAGGAAAAATCTTCACTCTCTAATGGCTTCTTTCACACTGCTTTCAAACATGCTCATGTATTCCCTATCCTAAAAAAAACCTCTCCCTTGACCCCATGGCTCCCTCCAGTAATTGCCCCAGCTCCCTCCTACTATTGTTCTCTAAACTCTTTCAGCAAGTTGTCTACATCTGCTGCATCCACTTTCCCTCCTCCTTGACCCCCTTCAGTCTGGCTTCCAAACCCCTTTATTCCCCCAAAACTCTCCTTTCAAAGGTCACAAAGGATCTCCTTCTTGCCAAACCCAATAGCCTCTACTCCATTCTAATTCTCCTCTACCTCTCTTTTGACAGTGCCTACCACTCACTTCTTGTGGAAACATTATCCAAACTTGACTTCACGGACACTGTCCTCTCCTGGCTCTCCTCCTTTCTCTCTAGCCACTCATTCTCAGCCTATTTCATGGGCTCCTCCTCTGCCTCCCACCTTTTAATTGTGGGAGTCCATTTTTTCCTTGCCTCTCGAATTTCCTACCAGACATTTTGTCCTCTTATGCCCACCTACTGTACCTCAATCGCATCTATCTCGCCAGTGAACCCTCACCTACATCCATTTCACAAGTACAGTTGGGACACAATAGAATCTTACCTGGAACATATTTCACCTAAAAAATTTAAATTTTGAAAATGTGAAAGAATTTATTTAAAAATACATTTTAAGGCAATGGAAACTTTTGGGAAAAGAGGATATTTCCAGAAAATGAGTGGATAGAATTTGAGAGCGATTTCTCACAATCTCTTGTTATAAAGAGTATGGGAGAAATGAATAGATAAGAAAAGAAAAGGAGGCTTTGAATCTCAAGGATATGGAGTTAGAAAGAGAAACTCAGTGTTCACAAAATTATAGTTACTCTCTAGAGAGATTTGTTCAATCACTGGTAAAAATGTTTTGGCTTAGTTTGAAACCAATGAGTTGAAAGCTAGTCTTATTGTTGTAAATATAGCTATTGGATGGCATATAGAAATGGCTATGCAGATACAATAAAAAATAGTTAATGGGTCTCGGAGAGAAAAATCCACAACCTGGAAACTAAGTTGAGGCAGATGAATGGTATAAGTGCTGATTTTCAAGGAAGACGAGGGATAAGAAATGATTAAATTGCAATACATGGAGATGGTTCTCTACCTCCTCAAATTACTTGCAAGATTTGTAGTCTGGGGAAGAAAAAGATTAACAGAAGGCTTCCTCCCACGACCGCAGTATTGACTAGAGAAATAAGCCAACAAGAGCAAAGAGAAGCAATTACTGACAGGTATGGAGTATCCCCAAGTGAGAAGAGGCAGATTGCCCATCTTTATATATTGCATAGTGCTGGAGTTAGATCTGGGAATAGGGCTGAGGTTGGGAATTGATCAATACTTGGCCTTTTACAAGCAGCATGGCCTAGTGGAAAGAGCACAGCCTGGTGGTCAGAATACCTGGGTTCTAATCCCAACTCCTCCAGTTGTCTGCTGTGTGATCTTTCATTCATTCAATCATATCTATCGAGCGTTTACTGTATGCAGAGCACTGTACTAAGCGCTTGGAAAGTACAATTCAGCAATAGAGACAATCCTTTCCCACAATGGGCTTACAGTCTAGAAGGGGGGAGACAGGCATCAAAACAAGTAAACAGGCATCAATAGCATCAATATAAATAAATAGAATTATAGATATATACACAACAAAACAAGTAAACAAGCATTAATATAAATAAATAGAATTATATATATATATATATATATATATATACACATACACAAGTGCTGTGGCCAGGGAGGGGATGTAAGGCAAAGGGAGCAAGTCGGGGTGCTGGGGAGGGGGAGCTGAGGAAGAGGGGGATTTAGTATGGAGAAGTCATTTAACTTCTCCCCCTCTAGACTGTAAACTCATTGTGGATAGGGAACACGTCTACCAGATCTGTTCTCTCCCAAGCACTTAGTACAATGCTCTACACACAGTTAAGTGTTCAATAAATACTATTGATTCTCTGTGCCTCAGTTACCTCATCTGTAAAATAGGGATTAAGACCTGAGCCTCACGTGGAACATGGACTGTGTCTAACCTGATTATTTTGTATCTACCTCAGTTCTTATTAGTGTCTGGCACATACTAAGCCCTTAACAAATACCATTTAAATGAATGATTTTTTACCAGTTTGTTAAATACAGTAATACATGTTTGAAAGTATTGAGCAGCCTAAAAAGACAAATGAAAACCCCAACAAATTTAATAATGTCTCATTTTACAGATTTTAAGCAGATATCTTTGATTAGCTCATAGGAACATTTTATTCAAATTATGCTGAAAGCATAGTTTGACATGCTACTGAAAGCCTATAGGATTCCAAATCTGTTAACTTCTTTCTTTAGCCATATCTTAATGTGACTAATAAAGTCACAGGTGTTTAATGATATAAACAAAATCTACTCTAAATTCAAATCTTTATGACTCCTTTGTTGTGGCTTCCTGTCTCCTGAAGAGAATGCAAAATGGATATGATATTTATATTCCCTATTCCCAGAACTTCTTAATCTTTTCCTGCTCAAATTTTGATGATATACTTAATTGAAATAGCTTATTTTTAAATGAATGGCACATCTATATGTGGTGAAAGAAGTAGACTCTGGTTTATATACATTCAAATATATCCATGGGAGTTATGTTGAAAATTGACATGGCCTAGTGGAAAGAGCATGGGCCTGGAAGCCAGGAGACCAAATTGATCAACTAATCATATTTACTGAGTGCTTACTGTGTGCAGGACAGTGTACTAAGCTCTTAGGGGAGTACAATATAACAGGGTGATTATCTGCCCACTATGAGTTTACAGTCTGAACCCAGTTCTGCCTCTTGCCTGTGGTGTGACCTTGGGCAAGTCACTTAACTTCTCTGAGGCTCTTGTTTTCTCATTTCTAAAATGGTGATTTTACCAACTGTTGGAATTGTACACTCCCAAGCACTTAGTACAGTGCTCTGCACACAGTAAGCACTCAATAAATGATTGATTGACTAAGATTAAATATCTGTTCTCCCTCCCCCTTAGACTGTGAACTACATGTAGCAGGGACTGTGTGAAACCTGTTCATCTTTAATCTACCTCATCATTTAGCACAGTGCTGGGCATGTAATCAGCACTTAAGTACCACAAGTATTATTGATGATGAAGCAAGCTATTAAATTATAATATTCCATTTTTTTATGTTTGAATCTAGGTTTCTCAGCCTCTACCATGAAGTGCTTATTTTAAAACTGATGATTTTTATTCAATAAATTTTAATATTAATAGGATTTAAGATTAAACACTGAATGATCACATATGCACACTATAACTTGACTGTCGAATCATTAATAGTCTATTAATCGAACCGAGTGTTAAAGATGGTTCCAAATTGGCACCACTCCTTCTTCTCCAAGGGTTACTTCACAGATGCTGATTTACCTGAGAGGTTTGCTGCAGCTCTGGTATTGGGAAGAGGTAAAATTAGCCCATTATCTAATTGGATATTGAGGCTGAAGTCAACTCTGAGTCAACCACACTAATATGCACAGATAGGCTGTTACTGTCAAGACAGATTGTGTGTGCACACATACATACATACACACACTCATCCTTAATGATAATGAAAGGATTAGCCCATGGTTCTGGCCGAAACACTCGTGCTTCATCAAAAAGTGGAATTTGATTCTCCAATTATTTGAGTAAATGAACAAGAAAGAGAATCAGCAGAAGATTAACTTGGATGTATTTTCAATTGCATGGGATCTGAAGCAGTCATCTCCTCTATGAAAAGTAATCTTCTCTTTAGGAACCCAATTGGCAACTCCTGAATTACCTCAAGTTTCCCATATTTCAGAGTATTTGAAGATTACCTTGCCCTGTGACATGAAAGAGCAAACTTTCTGAAGAACAAGGAGATGGCAGTACTCCCAATCTTTTTTGTTCCATAACAGTGAACTACACTTCGAGATTGATTTTAATTAAATTTTAAATTCCTCTCTACTCCTATTTTCTTTTATAAAATGAAAACTAAGCATATTCTTTGCTGTTCTTCCCCAGAAAGATCACTGTTTATTGAAATAAAGATAATTAACAGATTGCAAATGGATTTGATTAACTACCCAAACTGCACTGTTGAACAAAACTGATATCATCATTTACTGGGTTAAAATGCGAACTTTTCCCTAAGATTTTCAAGCGTTGTATATCTGACAAATCCTTGTACTTTAATCTTAAAATATCATTTGACATTTCAGATTTAAAAATTAAATAGTTTATTTTATTCTTTTGAAATGTTTATTTGCTATTATTACCTGTAATTTCTACTTAAAATGATATATGCATTTTTGTGAGAAATATGTGACTACTCATTTAGGAAAGGTGTGTGTATAGATAGATATCTACGCAGAAAATTTGTATACATACAGAAACTCCAGCTGCACTCTAAAAATCTGTGACTGCTCCTTAAATAGGTTAAGAAAATCACATTATTTAAAAAGAATCACGCACCATCCAACGACTAAATAGTGTACATTTCTGCAAAACTTTGATCATATACAAATCTATTTCTCTTATAAGGACCAGAGTGAATAGAATAAAAGTTATTTATTTTAGGGAATTCTCATATGATGTGCAAAATCCTAGTCATGCTTTCCACACATGCAATTCACATATTATTTTTAAAGCAGTAGGAGTAATGCGCACACATATCCTTATTCATTTTCAATAGGTTCAATTACATTCCGGAGGAAGATTGAAGGTACCGACTACCTCCTATTTTTAACCTTTCTCACTGATCAAAAAACAAACAGATAGGCTGAAATCATTATGATTTCTTCTAAATGTAAGACCTGGAAAATTTCTTTGTACAGTAGTCCCCATGACTATTATGTAATTAACCTCTTTCAGGGACCTGTGGCAGAGAAAAAGTACAATACCCCTTGCTCTGAGCAAACATAATATTCCCCTGCAGGAATGTAATTGAGAAAGTAGATGAAACTCTGAAAGGTCCCTTGAGGGAAAGTCTGTTCCAGCTAAATAGATCAGAAGGAGAGAAAAGGGTCAGGTCAAGAAGGTAGGGTCATATCTCCAACTGTCATCTAGGAGGCGGAACAAGGACTCGCTTCCCAGTTTCGCATTCCTCTGACACCCAGGTATTTGTAAATACCTGGACTAAAAACCCTGGACTAAAACCTGATTTGTAGGGATAAAATGGACAATGAGAGTAGCCTATGGGTTACTGGAAGCCAAGCTCCTATAGGGTAAAACCTACAATGCACACCCCAGCTCCACAGCAGTGATTTATATATCCTTATACTCAGCTGCTTCCTGTATCTGTAATTTCTTTTAATGCCTGCCTTCTCCATTGGACTGTACTGGACTGTACACAGAGATCATGTCTAGCAACATTACTGCATTGTACTCTCCCATGTGCTTAATACAGTGCTTTACACACAGTAAACTCTCAATAAATACCATCGCTTGATTAATTGAAGATAGAGAGCCCTTACCTAACCAAAATAAAAACCCATTCATGCACATAGAGAAAAAATAGGACTGAGTACATTGGATTTATGTCCCTCCCATTCCAGGTTAAGACATTTCCTGTTATTCAGTCCTTGTGGAAAATGAACAGCTTGTCAAGAGTCTCCTGTTGATAAGACATCATATACTTGAAGACAAATATTAATCTACAATTAGCATTCATTTCTTGGGCCTAAATAACATCAACATCAATGGTATTTATTGAGCACTTACTGTGTGCAGAAAATTGTATTAAACACTTAGGAGAATACCACAGGGTTAATATATATGTTCCCTACCCACAATGAGCTTACAGAGAAAAATAAATCATCGGAGATTGAAGTGGGAGAATTGTTCATATCTGTGTATCAGTTAAGTACTGAAAAATTTCTAACCACCTACACACTTAAACAACTCTTTCCCAAAAATGACTTGGTCTGAGCTACACAAACTCAAACCTAAATCTTTGGGCCAAAATGGTTGATGAAACAGTAGCTACTGCCTATATTCATTTTGCTAAATGCCATTGTTTCTAAAGATAATTAAAATTAGAATAAAGTCTAAAATTTTATTATTCAAATTAAAATTTATTTAAATCATTACAAATAGTAAGAATATGATCCTTTTTATGTTAATGGAATGTTATTATAGATTGGTGAATCAGCTATGATCAGTTTCACTTTATTATCTTTTTTGAGAGCACATTAACACAGACTCTTTATCACCTGAGTATCTCGACCTTAACTCCTTGCAATAGATTATATTTTGAATGGATAAAAAGAAAATAACATGGTATGTGAAGTTCTTTGTACACACACCTAACCATTATTCACAGGGGAAAATGGGAGTGGGTGGTGGCAGTTCTGCTTTGAAATATTCTCTTCTAAAATAAAGTGTTTATCCAATTACTAATAAACTGCCAACTAGGAAAAGAGCACTTCTTGAACCTAAAAAAAATTAAAAAATAAGTTCCCTTCCCCATCCTCAAATGTATCAAATTTGTTCAACAAGTGGAGCCAATGTAGTGTTGTAGAATGCATTGGTATGAAATTCAGAAGACCTGGTTCTGTCACTGACAAATTCTGTCACTGGGCAAGTTGTTTTGCATGCCTGTTTTCATAAGCAGCGTAGCTCAGTGGAAAGAGCACGGGCTTGGGAGTCAGAGGTCACGGGTTCGAATCACTGCTCTGCCACTTGTCAGCTGTGTGACTGTGGGCAAGTCACTTAACTTCTCTGTGCCTCAGTTGCCTCATCTGTAAAATGGGGATTAAGACTGTGAGCCTCACGTGGGGCAACCTGATTATCCTGTATCTACCCCAGCGCTTAGAACAGTGCTCTGCACGTAGTAAATGCTTAACAAATACCAACATTATTATTATTATTATATTTAAAATATGCATGAAAAGCTTGCTACAAAACCCTTTCCCTATTTTCTGCTTTATCTCCCAGAAATGCCGTGAATACAGCTGAGCTGACAGGTATGAAAGTGCTTTGAGTTCTTTGGAAGAATTCAAGGACTGAGGATAATGAAGTATAATTGGATATGACATTCACCTCCAGTGTAGTTCTATTGATATACTTATGATTTCTTTGTTCCATAGCAATTTGACATAATTTTCAATGGCCTGAAGTATAAAAAATTGGGATTTCAATCTTTATGCTAGTTTTCCATCTTGTGGCTATTGGAAATTATCCCTTAAAAATGAAAATTGGAACATATGCTGTGTGTAGCAATTTGAACAGTGAACAAACCTTTCTAAAAGAAGTATTGCTCTTGAAAATGCCCCCCTCAGGAATTTACAGAGCAATGGTTCAGAAATGAATTTGTTTACAAAATGGAATATCTGCTTAGAACCTGATTCATTTAGAAAAACAAAACTGTACAGAATCTTTTTGATGGGCCTAAAATGTTCAGGCAAATTTTTTAATTCATTTTGCTTTCATACAAGTACAAATTTATGACACTATCACAGAAAGTATTAAAGTATTTCCAACTATGACTGGATTGGGGTAAAAATGTGTATATGTTGGTTTTCATGAGACTTACAAGTCCAGTTTCAAAGAATAATGAAATACAAATAAGCATAAGAGAACATCCTGACTTTGGAATATTTTTCAAATCTTGAACTGTATGTGTAATCTATCATTAATATAGTAATATAATTTTTAATTGATGACCAATGAAGACTATACAAATTATATTACAGTGTCACTGGGTCATTGTTATACATTTGAATTATTATATAATTAACATGATTTCATATCTTGTACAAACTAACTCATAAGAGAGAGAAGAGTTTTGGAAAGAATGAATGACCATTCTCTAGAGCAACAAGAAAAGATGATATAGTCACCAATGATCTTTTTCTTGCCAAATCCAACAGCTTTTACCCCAGCCATCCTAGTCCTCCTCTGCCAGGAAACAGTATCCAAACTTGGCTTCACTGACACTGTCCTTTCCTGGTTCTCCTCCTATCTCTCTGGACACTCATTCTCAGTCTCTTTCATGAGATCCTCCTCTGTCTCCCATCCCCTGAACTGTGGCAGTTCTGAGTTCCCTTCTATTCTCCATCAACACCCACTCCCTAGGAGAATCCTTTCGCTCCCATGGCTTCAGCTACCATCTCTATGCACATGATTCCCAAATCTCCATCTCCCTCTCTGATCACTCTCCTTCTCTGCAGTTTTCCTCCTGCCTTCAGGACATCTCTACTTGGATGTCCCTCCCGCACCTCAAATTTAACATGTCCAAAACAGAACTCTTTATCTTCCCACCCAAACCCTATCCTTCCCATTACTTTCCTGTCACTGTAGATAGCACCACCATCATCCCCCACTCTCACAAGCCCGTAAACTTGGCATTATCATTGACTCATCTCTCTCATTCAACCCATATATTCTCTGTCACTAAATCCTGTCAGTTCAACCTTCACGGCATTGCATTTCTCCCTTTCTTCTCCATCCAAACTGTTATCCAAACATTTACCCTATCCCTCCTTGACTACTCTTTGCTGCCATCCCTTCCTCCTCTCTCATCCTACTCCAGTACTTCCTTCACTCTGCTGCCTGGGTCATTTTTCTACAAAATGTTCAATCCCCGTCTCCCCACTCCTCAAGAACCTCCATTGGTTGCCCATCCACCTCTGCATCAAACAGAAACTCCTTAGCATCGGCTTTAAAGCACTCAATAACCTTGACCCCGCCTACCTTACCTCCCTGATTTCCTCCTACAACCTAGCCCACACACTTGGCTCCTCTACTGCCAACCTAATCACTTTCCCTGTATCTAGTCTATCTCACCACCATCTTCTCACCCACACCCTGCCTCTGGACTGGAACACCCTCCTTTCTTATATCCGACAGATGTTCGCTCTCGCTGCTTTCAAAGTGTTATTGAAGGCACATCTCTTCCAAGAAGCCTTCCCCAACTAGGCTCTCATTTCCTCTTCACTGTACTCTTCCAAGAGCTTAGTACAGCGATCTACACACAGTAAAGGCTGAATAAATGTGACTGATTGATCAAATGATGATATAATGGATTTAGTTCTGAGTAATGGACAGGATCTGATGAAAGAGGTATACAAGGAAGAGCTTCTGTTACCACAACTCAATAAAATTAAGCTTTTTTAAATGGGGAGGGTAAACCATAAAAAACCCCTTCAACACGAAGATATTCAATTTCTGGGAACTCTACTGTTCTCACTTTGCACCTATTTTCTTAGGGAACTTCAGCTACCTCTTCTAAATCTACCTCACTAGTTCTAATCTCTCAGCTGCTCTGAAATCTTTTATTTCCTCTTGCCTCCAATATATTTTCACATATTTGTCCCACCAAAACCTTAAATTAAATATGGGAAAGAAGAGCCCCTCATTTTCATTCACTACTTTTCCATAATACTTTTCCACCATTCTCTCTGTCCTAGCAATTCACAATTTTGATATTATCTATGACCTCTCACTTTCTTTGACCTCCCAAACAATATTCCCCTAAATTCTGCCAGTTTTTCCTCCTCAGGATTTTCTGGATCCTGGATCTGGATCCCTTCCACTCCACCTTTACAGCCAACACCCTGGTTCAAGTCATCATCACCTTCCAACTGGGCTACTGCAGTTACTGCAGCAATCAACCTATTCCAAGCCCATCTCACCTTCCAGTGGAATTAGAGCAGCATCCTCTTTATAGGCAGGGCTGGATTAACCCAGGGGCTTTATAGGTAGCAGCCCCTGGACTCTGGGCTATGAAAGGAATCACGACCACCCTCAGTCCCCACCCCACAAAAAAGATGCACAACTTGAGCTGCTCTTTCTTCACTGTGCATTCCTGACCTTGCCACCATAGCCACTGTTTGGAATATTCTGAGAAGCATTGTGGCCTAACAGATAGAGCACCGGCCTGGGAGTCAGAAGGACCTGGGATCTAATCCTAGCTCTGCCACTTGTCTGTGTGACCTTGAGCAAGTGACTACACTTCTCTGTGTTCAGTTACCTTATTTGTAAAATGGGGATTAAGACTGTGAACTCCATGTGGGACATGGACTGTGTCCAACGTAATTACTTTGTATCTACCCCAGCAATTAGAACAATGTCTAGCACATAGTAAATGCTTAAAAAAGACCATTTTTAAAAAAAGATGACATTCCTCAAATGGCACTGTGCACAATGTTGCAGCAGCAGCTCATGTTGTTTGCCTTTGTGGGGAGGGAGCTGTGATTCCATTGTTTGATTGAATACAGCCTTGGAGGAGAAGGAGAAGAAAACCCACCCCTGCTTTATCAATTAATCAACAAATTGTATTTATTGATCACTTACTGTGTGCACTGTATAAAACCCTTGAGAAAGTACAATACAGTGAAGTTGGTGGACATGTTCCCTGCCCACCAGGAGCTTAAACTTTGGAAGGGAAGACAGACTTTAATATAAATTACAGATATGTAGGTAAGTGTTTTGGGACTGAGAGTGGAGTGAATAACAAAAGGCTGAAAGGGTACAGGTCCAAGTGCAATAGGTGATGCAGATGGGAGAGGGAATAGGAGAAATGAGAGCTTAGTTGGGGAAGGACTCTTGAAAGGAATGTGATTTTAATAAAACTTTGAAGGTGGGGAGAGTGGTGGTCTGTTGGATATGAAGGGAGAGGGTGTTTCAGGCCAGAGGGAAGACGTGGGCAAGAGGCTGGTGATGAGATAGCTGAAACTGAGGTACAGTGAGTTGGTTGGCATTAGAGGAGTGAAATGTGTGCACTGGTTTACAGTAGGAAATCAGTGAGGTAAGGTAGGAGGAGTAGAGTGTTTTCTTTTTGATGCAAAGGTGGATGGGTAACCCCTGGAGGTTCTTGAGGAATGGGGAGATGTAAACAGTTTTTAAGAAAAGTGATCCAGATGGCAGAGTGAAGTAAAAACAAGAATCGTGAGAGAAAGGAGGCAGGGAGGTCAGTGAGAAGGCTGATGCAGTAGTCAAGGCAGGATATGTCAAGTGCTTGTATCAGCTTAATAGCAGTTTGGATGGAGAAGAAAGGCAGCCCTTCATGATGTAGTTAAGGTAGAATGGACAGGATTTGGTGACAGATCGAATTTATTTTAATGTTTGTAATGTCTGTAGACCGTAAGCCCCTTATGATTATATAATAATAATAATAATAATAATAATAATTTTGGTATTTAAGTGCTTACTATGTGCCAGGCACTGTTCTAAGTGCTGGGGTAGACACAGGGAAATCAGGTTGTCCCCTGTGAGGCTCACAGTCTAATCCCCATTTTACAGATGAGGTAACTTAGGGCACCGAGAAGTTAAGTGACTTGCCCAAAGTCACAGAGCTGACAGGTGGCGGAGCTGGGATTAGAACCCATGACCTCTGATTCCTAAGCCCGTGCTCTTTCCACTGAGCCACACTGCTTCTCACATGATCATGTCTACCAACTCTCTCCAGCACTTAGTGCAGTGGTCTGCACATAGTAAGTGCTGAATAATTGCCATCAATTGATTGAACGCAATCTCAAAGGAGAAGGAGAAGAGGAAGGAATAATGAGAGATGAGAGAAAGAAGGGGCCCAGGATTGTCAGTGGTTGCACTAGGTGATTAGAGCTCCTGTGGGATCCAGAAGCTCAAATGGGGACTGAGAGGGTGTCAGGGTGGTGGCTGCAGAGTCTTTGTAGCCAGGCAGCAGGGGATAGAGATTGGAGACTTACAGAGACCAGTGAGGCGAGAAGAAAGCCTGGCCAAACAGAGATCAAGGCTGGGATCCAGATTTCAGACCATTGCAGGATTGGAACCCTGAAAGTAGGATGAGAGTAGCTGGGAATTTATAATAATAATGTTGGTATTTGTTAAGCGCTTACTATGTGCCAAGCACTGTTCTAAGCGCTGGGATAGATACAGCGTAATCAGGTTGTCCCACATGAGGCTCACAGTTAATCCCCATTTTACAGATGAGGTAACTGAGGCCCAGAGAAGTTAAGTGACTTGCCCGCAGTCACACAGCTGACAAGTGGCAGAGCCGTGAATCGAACCCATGACCTCTGACTCCGAAGCCCAGGCTCTTTCCACTGAGCCACGCTGCTTCCCCTAATAATAATTATGGTATTTGTTGAGCACTTACTATGTGCCAGGCACCTTACTAAGCGGTGAGTGTATACAAGCAAATCTGGTTGGACACAGTCCCTGTCCCATGTGGAACTCACAATATAAATCCCCATTTTACTGGTGAGGTAACTGAGGCACAGAGAAGTGAAGTGACTTCCCCAAGGTCACACAGCAGACAAGTGGCAGAGCCAGCATTAGAAGCCATGACCGAGTGACCTAATCAATCAATCTATGGTATTTTTGGAGTGCTTATTTATGTAGAACATCATACTAGATGCTTGAGCAATTACAATAGAATGGGTAAACATGATCCCTGCTCTCAAGGAACTTATAGTCTAGTGGGATAGTGAAGAGGAAGGAAAAAGGGTAGAGGGATGGCAAGGAGAGATCTCTGGTGCCCTTTTCAATTTCCCATAGGGCTCAGTTGTTATGTCATTCAACATGTCAGGAACAGAAAACTAACAAATTACAGTAAAGTCTATGAAAAGATGTATTCCCCAATACGTTGGGGCATGATACAACCATATTTTTCAAAGAATGTATTGTGTAAGGATTCTATGCATATACTTTAAGGTGACAAATTTCACAGCGTGATGTTGGGAGGATACCTGAAAACTTATTTGTAAGGAAACTCTTATAGAGGGGAAAAAACAGTGTTCAGAAATATGCCTTCAAAATAATGTCTGGCTATTTCACCTGGAAACAGACCCTGAAGCCATTCTCTAGCTCCGTTCACTGAGCTGTGGAATGAGGCTCCATTGCACACACACAGGACTTATTTTTTTTTTGCCAAGTCAGGAAGCTTGAACATCACTGGAGAGCATAACCTAAGGCCATATCCTACTTCTCATCGAACCATCTATGGAGTTGTTCCTTGGGTCATCCCTAGCATTAGAGTGCTAAATTGATCTCCTATATTGCTTCCTATTCTTGGCTATAAGTAAGCTCTGTACATCTTTAACTTTTTTTCTGAAAATGAGCTAGTTGTAATTAATTCCTACTGTTGTAGGAATGGTTGGTAAAAATAGTTGGAAAAATATATTTTTACATTTAAGTCTTGTAGTTGAGTGAATTAATTTGTCCAGAACATCATGAACCATTCTAATTATAGTAATCAGTTTTGATATGCAAATCCTAGTTTGAATTCATGTGGTATCTTCAATCAGCGTCACCCAATGGTATTTATTGTAGGCTTACTAAGTACAGGGCACTGTAATAAGCACTTGGGAGAGTACAAGAGTAGCAAAACATTCTTAGATTAAAGAGGTCAAAGCATTTTACTAACAGTGAATGAGTGTATGCAGAGCAAAGTTTGCAGAATTCTCTTAACATTCCCAAAGAAATATGACTTGCTATGTGCATATGCAAATACAGACTATAAAAGTTAAGAAATGAACAGGCTTAGATCCAAGTAAATAGTTGGCCATTAATGTCCTTATTTTATGACACTGTTTATCCAGGTGGCAGCACTAGAGTGCTGATTCACAGTTTTGTGTAGGGTAGGTTAGTCTATTAAATCAAGTCAGAATATGTGGCAGAGGTATCTGGCACTTCAGTATCACCCCTGAATCACAATGTGGCTTGCTGGTACATAGTAAATGCTTAACAAATACCACAAAAACAAAATCAAACATGATACGGCACAGTGGGCATGAGCCTTCTGTGTCAGATACAGGAAAAGTGCAGGAAACAGCATCCAGTTTTCATAGAAAAGGATTTTATACAAACAGTAGACCTGGGCTCAGCAAATCTCATGACCCTGCTCCACCACTTTCTTGCTGGCTGATTTCTGACAAGCCACTTAACCCCTCTGTATCTCAGTTTTCTCATCTGTAGAATGGGGTTTGAATACCTGTTCTCCCTCCTATTTAGACTGTGAGCCCCATGTGGGACTTGTTTCTACTTGTATCTATGTGTATTTATATTAATGTCTTGCCTCTCTCTAGATTCTAAGCTCACTGTGGGCAGGGAACAGGTCTCCCAACTGCTGTACTGTACTCTCCCAAGCTCTTAGTACAGTGTTCGGCATAGGGTAAGTGCTTATTAAATACCATTCATTGATTGATCAATAGATCTGTCCCATTGCTTAGAACAGTGCTTGATACATACTAAGTGCTTAATAAATGTCATTATTATTAATGATAATAATAATAACAATAATAATAAGATTCTGAGACTACTTCACTGTGTTGAGATTGGACAGTAAGAGTCAAGGGTGCCCTGTCTGCTCTATTTTCTATTGGCAATGGAGTAAAGCAGGGATGCGTAACTGGCCAATCCTGTTCAATTTATTCTACTCAGCCACACAGGAAAGTGCAACAAAAAACCTGGATGCAGGTGTTAGCATACAATTCCATGCCTCTGGGAAACTCTTCCAAGTCAACAGACTTTGAGCATTACCCAAATCCTACAGAGGACAGTCATTTAAGAATTTTTTATGGATTTCTGCCTTAAAGGTATACAACCAAGAAATGCAAGCCACTTCGCTGAATCAGTCAGATGGTATGGGTTGAAAATATCTAAAAAAAACCCGAGGTGATGTATCAACCTGCACCACAGAAGCCATAGACATGTCCAAAAATAGTGACAATAAACAGAGTTAATGCTGTAGCTATAGACAAGGAAGTAGAAAATTGAAAGAAGTCCAGCCCATCCTATGGATACCTGTAAAACCGAGTGTAGTGGCAGCAGAGTATCAGGCTTCAGACCACATTAAAAGTCTAAGAAGCTGCAAAACTGTCCCATTTTCTTTAGCTCTGGAACTTGGGTCCCACATAGGGGTTCCATCTAACTCCTTTGGCAGTCTCAACAGCTTCATTTATGGGTCATACTCAACATCAAATGGCAAGACAGTATTACAAACAACTAAATTCTGGAACAAAGTCATACCCTAGCTTTGAAACTGTCCTAACCTCAACACAGCTCTGCTGGGTAGGAAACGTGAGGAGAATAACAATGAGCTACCGAAACAACTCCTGAATGGAAAGCCCAAATTGGGAAAACAAAAGCAGGGAAGGCAGAGGAAATGTAGTCAAGTCACTGAAAAATGAAGCCTAAGACTATGCTGTATCCCAGCTGAAAACTAAGAGTCAATTGTCAAGGATAAATTAGCATGACATATTGCTATCAAGAAAGGAGCAGCTCTGCAAAAGCTTCACACAATAAAAAGAAACAAGGAGGAAAAGATACCTAGCATTGCAAATATCAAACATGACACCACAACAGGAACAACTTTTTTGAGTGCACAATGTGGACAGGACTGTGGGAACCACATTGGTCTTTTCAGTCTCACGGGCACTCACGGGTGAATTTCACCCTCAGTAGCATCTTCTTAGACCACTATGGTATATATACTCTACAGTAGTGTATCTATGCATACACACACATATGTAATATTCCTGAAATGTATATAATATTTACATGTATACATACATGCATGTAATGATAATTAACTTCTCTGTGTGACACATTGTACTAAGTTTAGCAATGGTATCTGTTGAACACTTACCATGTGCAGAGTATAGTTATAAATACCTGGGAGCATACAATAGAAGAAGTTGACTTGATCCCTTCTCTCTAGCAAGAGAGACAGACAATAAAATTCAGTACATGTAGGAGAAGCAACAGAGTTTCAAGATATGTATATCTACTGAGGGTACAGGTCCAAGTGATGCAGATGGGAGAGGGAATAAGACAAATGAGAGCTTAGTTGGGGAAGGACTCTTGAAAGGGGTGTGATTTTAATAAGATTTTGAAGTGTACCAAGAGGCAAGACCAAACCAGAAGCAGGCCCTGTATGGGGCAAAAAATAAGTGTATATACAAAAATGCGGAGGGGAATGTTTGTTATACATCAACCTCTTCAGCCACACTTGCCCAGTTCCATCACTTTGGTAAATAAAAGATAAGTACATATATATATATATATATATATATATATATATACACACACACACATATATACACTTTCACACTTGCACACATATAAATACACACTCTAGTGGATAGGATAGTAAAAGCCTACCTTGTGTGGTGTACAAAGAACTGAAGCAATTTCTAAGTAAATGATGGGGCAGTAACTAAACAATCTAATTATTCAGATTTCCAAAGGCAAATCCTAGTAACATATTATTCTCTGAATATATGTAAATAAAATTTCCTAATGAGGTCAATAAGCATAAAAATCGTGCTTAATAAGCTATAACACTTATATAAGTGGTTTGAATCAAGTTTTACATAATAGAAAGCGAATATGTAATTTAACCTTTTTTTGTATGATCTTCTAGAAAATGAAAACGGCGTAGAACAGAATGATCAAAGCTGATTAAAAATGTCGGAGCGCCATCTGGTGTCTGAATAAGATAAATGCAACCAGCGGTTTAATATAACATTTTGATGTATTCTGCTTAATTTACTTTGCCCAAGGCAATGTGATAATAGCACTGTGGGAGAGTTGTCATTGTAAACGTGGTAAATCATTGAAAAGCGTTGCCTAGTTATGAACTATTTCTAGTTAGTTTACATTTAGACTAGGTCTATGTGAAAAAAGGGAATTTGAAACTTATTCAAATGATTCAGGTGAAAAACCTGCTTTTACATGAAAGATATTTCAGGCAACAGGGATTTTGCATTATCCAGATAATTGCCTCATTTCTCTCCTAATTTTCTGGTGTAACTCTTCATGCTGCATCCTGAGAGACAGAATATTTCTTCACTTTCAGAATTGAAACTAAGCAAGACAGCTGAGTAGCACAATTTAAACAAGAAACTTCAAGGCTTTCATTACTAATGCTGTACAATAAATTCAGCAGTTTTTTTCAAAATAAAATGTGAGGGGTGCTGTATTTGAATTTCACAGAAGCTTGAACAGATATTCTTTTCATTTCTGTAGTAAATGTTTACCACAGTGAAACCATTTTCAAATAATACCTAAACCAGCTTCCTTAGATTCCTTTACCAAAGCACTGCAGATTGCTATTAATTTTTGAAAGTTTTGAAGAAAGGTCATAAATAGGAGACTCATTACTCAATACTGTCAATAATCTGTCTTCAAAATGGACTCCTGCCAGTTTGGTTTACTTTTATTAGCTAAAAGAAGGACTGTAGCACTTGATTTTGTTCACTGGATAAACCTCTTTTCCAAGATTTCTAATAACGTTTGCCTCTTGCAGCAATAATCAGCCCTGGAATTTGTTATGAAAAATAGTAACTTGAAAAAAAACCCTTACTTTTGGGTGTCTGTAGTAATAATTGTGTTATTTGCAAAGTGTTATGTATGTGTCAAGTACTGTACTGTACTGCACTGGGGTAAATACAGGACAATCAAGTCCCATTTGGGGCTTACAGTCTAAGTAGGAGGGAGAACAGGTATTAAATCCTCATTTTGCAGATGAGGGAGCTGAGGCACAGAGAAGTTTGTCCTCACTCTCCTGAAGTCCCAGTCACTGAAAGAAAAAAAGCATGAAGTCAGTTATGTAAAGGAGAGAGGTACTCCTTCTCATCCTGTTTCAGAGCTGGTGGTGTGTTTGAGAAGTTCCCTCTGGGATTTGGAAATAGAACCCAGGCATCTCAACTCTCCTACAGCCCCAGACTTTGGGCAGGATATGAACTAAAAATAAAAGAACCTGAGTGGCAGACAGATGGATACTGGTTTATTTCTTGAATTGATTGTAACTAGTCCCTTGACATGACCAATAGACAAAAATTAGAAGAAAAAAAGACCTACTTTCCTGTCAGTTAGAATTAGAACATGTTTGATTTTAAAAAGTGGAGACTAGATTGCATTATGGAATTAAAGAGAATTATGAAATGGTGGTCTTTCTGGAGTTACAGGTAGGCAGCTCCATCAATTGCAGTTTTTACTCTACTTTCACAAGGTGACCCTGTAATGGAATATATTCCCTTTGTTTGATCTAAATCTGTGAAGACTATGAAACTGCAAGCAATCTGTCTCATTAATTCTTGGAACTATAGCTACCAATGAAGCTGGTATGATATTCCACTTTGGCACTAACCCACCCTAAACCAGTTCTGATCCAAAAGTAGGAATCGACACATTCATGTGGAAAGAGCATGGACCTGGGAATCAGAGGACCTGAAGTACAATCTCAGCTATTTCAGTTGTTGCTGTGTGTGACCTTGGGCAAGTCATTTACTTTTCTGGAACTCAGTGTCCTCATCTATAAAATGGCGAGTCTATGCCTGTTCCCTCTCCTACTTAGACCAGGAGCCCCACCTGACATAGGGACTGTCTCCAATCTGATTGCCTCATATCTTCCCCAGTGCTTAGAGCAGTGCTTGACACATAGGGAGTACTTAACAAATACCATAATAATCATAACAATACTAGCACTACTAATAATAAAAAGACCATGACATCCTAAGGCTCTTCTAATATCAAGTCCCCACCATCCAAGGAGGCCTGCCTCATAACAGAACATTCCCTTTCCTCCCTCCCTCCCTACCACTGGTAGAAGTAAGACCTGCCTCTTTTACAACCCCAGGATCCAAGAGGGGCACCTGACGAATGGGGCAACCCTCTTTCTCTCCACTCAGCTTCCCCTGGTAGAAGATCTTCCAGTGCTTAGAACAGTGCTTGGCACATAGTAAGCGCTTAACAAATGCTATTATTATTATTATCCTCTCCAGCTGGCCTATCTCCCCAACATATAGAATGTTGATAAGGTTGTGGTAGTTTAGACCTAGGATAGCCCTACCTGGAGAAGTAAAGAGTCTGAGGACTATTCTCTCCCAGTGGTAATGAGTTACTATTCTTATTGTTATTGTGGTTGAATTATGGCTTTTGTTGCATTTACTCCATTACTTCCTTGGGTGTCTATGGCCATTCTTTCCTTCCCCCTCTTCCCTAGCTTTTAGAGTGTGAACTGGGGGATAATCAATTCATGCCTGTCTATCTGGTCTATTATCTGGGAGGGACTGAAAAGTCCCTGTCCCTCATAGGGATCACAGTCTTAATCCCCATTTTACAGATGAGGTAACTGAGGCACAGAGAAATCAAGTGAGTTGTCCAAAGTCACACAACAGACAGGTGGCAGAGCCAAGATTAGACCCTAGGTCCTCTGACTACCAGGCCCATGCTCTTTCCACTAGGCAATGCTGTTTCTCATGTAATCTTAACCTCATTCTTACCCAGTACCACTAATCAATAAATCAAACAATGGTATTTACGGAGGACTTATTATGTGCAGGACATTATACTAAACACTTGGTAGAGTATAATACAGTAGAGTTGGTAGACACTGTAGCCAGTGGACCATGGGGTACATGACATTCCATCTGCAAATTACCTGCAAATACCTGCACTGACTCCGCATCAGCCCAGAGCAGACAATCTGATCATCTAGGAACTCCTCAAGGAGAAGTTTAACAAATATAGGCATCAACAAAAGGATCTCCAAAGTAAAGTATTCTCACATACTATCATGTAAAGGTGGCACTGTTTACCTCATCACAAGTGTTGAGAGTTATCCACTGAGAGGACTTACCTCAATAGATTTTACCATAGCCATAGACTGCACCCATACCCAAATCAACCATCTTGCAACAAATGTGTGAAGAGTGCAAAATGCTAGGAAACAAGAATTCTTTTTTATTATGTGGGTCAAATGAGAGAGAGGAGTCAAGGATAATGCCAAAGTTACGAGTTTGTGAGAAAGGAAAGATGGTGGTGCCGTCAACAGTGATGGGATAGTCAGAGGGAGGACAGGGAAGATGGATCAATAAGGAACTTTGTTTTGGACCATGCTAAGTTTGAGGTGACAGGAGGACATACAAATAGAGATGTCTTGAAGGCAGGAGGAGATGCGAGATTGGAGAGGCAGAGAGAGATCAGGGCTGGAGACATATGTTTGGGTGTCAACTGCATAAAAAGGGTAGTTGAAGCCATGGGAGCGAGTGAGCTCTCCAAGGGATTGGGTATAGATGGAGAATAGAAGGGAATGCAGAAGAGGCACTCTCTGGAGAGAGCAGCAGGTGAGACCTTGTCATCTGGGGAGAGCCAGCTTTCAGTGATGGCGAGACGGAAGAGTGAGACAGGAACTGGTCAAGGATAAAGGGGAGCTTCCCTATGATGGAACAGGGGTTCCACAAGCTATACATGGCAACAGCTGTGGAGGAGGTAGTGAGGAAGGGGACAGGGAGAGGTATGGGGAGGGTTTGAATGGGAGTGAGTTGATGGGGGCCAGCATGGGGGGAGGGGCATGAGGGATGATGCAAGGATAGGAGGACAGGGATGGCATGGGGAAGAGGGGTCGGGGCGGTGCAAAGGGTGGAGAGAGATTGGATGGTAGCAAGTTGATGGGGGCCTGCCCAGGGGGAAGGGACAAAGGGTGGAGGCCCACATGGGGGGACAGGAGGGAATGAGGGGCAGCACTGGGGCACAGGGATCTGTACAAGATTCTACAGAATTTTCGGTGATGCGGGTAAATTTATTTATGCTAGACAGCACTGTAGTGGTAGCATCTCTATCTATGTAGATATAAGCATCATAGCAGTGGATTCTTTCCACATTGGCATCCCACTTGAAATATACACACATTTGATCCACATGTTACAGTCCCTGTTCTTGATCCATCTCTCACTTCCCTAACTTCCTTTGTAAAGAAAGGCAAAAACACCTAAAAAGAAAAGGGAAGAATTAGAATGTACAACATGAAACTTTCTTGATGTAGCACTAGAAAGAATGCATGTGTATGCATTTGTTCTTATTCCAGTGGTATCTGGGTTTTTGGAGAGAAGTAAAGAGGATAAAAAAAAATCATTGTCTTCATTGTCCTCTGGAGTCGTCATAGTTAAGGGACAATCTTAGGTTGATCTTGGTAGGGCTTGTTTCTAGTTTTGCTATTTTAGCACCATGGAAAGAGTGACATGGACTAAACAGAAATGCCTGTATCTTGATTTTCTGCATATCAGCACGACCCTCGTGACCATAAATGAGATAGCACTGATAAAAAGCAACAGAAAAACCTCAAACCCAGCATCATGTCTAACAGTACGTGGCCTGTTTTTGAAACCTTAGTGGAGTTAGCAAGAGAGTGCCATGTGATTAAAATTCTCTATATTTTTGAGAGAGAGAAAATCAGAAAAAGAAGGGGTCATGTGCCCAGGTAACCTTATAAATATCAATAGGACACCTTGAGTCTTGTGTGTATATTGCTAAGATCAGTAGGGTCAAATTTTAGAGCTCTGAATAAGTCAGTTAAGTATCAGGGCAAGAAACCAGGTCATAGGGATAAAGATGAATAACTACGGCACAAGCTGAAGCTGCGTGGAACTGAGGAGACTAAAGGACGCTTTACAGTTTCAAATTCTCCCAACATAGTCTTGCTATCATGCAATCGAAGACATTTCATTTCTCATGTGCTCTACCATTTGTTTCAAGGAAATCGTATTATCTCAATCCACCGCCATAGGCTAATAATCTAGAACAAAGCAATTCTCTCTGTGACAAAGTAAAAGAAGTGAAACCGGTCCTAAAGAAGAGAATAAAAGAATGAGACACTGTCTAATAGGCTCTTTCTACTCTACTGGCCCATCATTTTGATTGCTATGTTTGTTGATACCAGGTTCATTACCATGAACAAATAAGCAAGACAAGAAAAAAACAGTGAATACTCTGAGAAGAGAGGTGCAGAGAGAAAAGGTAAACATTAGTTCATTCATTCATTCATTCAGTCGTATTTATTAAGTGCTTACTGTGTGCAGAGCACTGTTTGATCAATCGATCAATGGTATTTATTGAGTGCTTACTATGTGCAGAACATTGTACTAAGCGCTTGGGAGAATTCAACAGAGTTTGCAGACACTTTCTCTGCCCACAGTGAATTTACAGTTTTAGAGGACGAGTTTACAGTCTAAGTATGATAGTAAGTGCAGTTACAAGACTTTGAATGAGGAATTAAAATGTCAATATTAAAAATAACTGACTTTTGGAATAATTATCGTCATTTATTTTGTCAATCAATCATATTCATTTAGCACTAACTCTTTACAGGGCACTGTACTAAGGTCTCCCAAGAGTGACAAGTGAAGATTTGAACTCCTCGCAGTCAGGAATCATGTCTACGAAATCTATTGCTTTGAACTTTCCCAAACACTTAGTAAAGTGCTTTGTACTCAGTAAATGCTCAATAAATACCACCAATTAATTGATTGATTGAAATAAGAGCCTTGTAAGCTCCCTGTGGGTAGGGAAAGTGTCTACCAACTCTGTTGTACTCTCCCAAGTGCTTGCAAGTACAAGTACTAGTACAAGTGCTTAGCGCAGTGCCCTGCACACAGTAAGTACTCAATAAATTGGTGTGGCTCAGTGGAAAGAGCCCGGGCTTTGGAGTCAGAGGTCACGGGTTCGAATCCCAGCTCGGCCACTTGTCAGCTGTGTGACTTTGGGCAAGTCACTTAACTTCTCGGTGCCTCAGTTACCTCATCTGTAAAATGGGGATTAGACTGTGAGCCCCACGTGGGACAACCTGATTCCCCTGTGTCTACCCCAGCGCTTAGAACAGTGCTCGGCACACAGTAAGCACTTAACAAATACCAACATTATTAATAAATATGATTGATTGATTGGCACATAGTAATCACTTAATAAACACCACAATTATTGTTATTCTTGTCATTATTGTCATTGGGCAGGGGATGTGTCTATCAACTCTGCTGTATTCTACTCCCCAAAGCACTTAGTACAGTGCTCTGCACACAGTAAGTACTCAATACATAATATTGATAGATTGACAGGCAGGGACTGTCTCTATCTGTTGCTGACTTGTTCATTCCAAGTGCTTAGTACAGTGCTCTGCACATAGTAAGCACTCAATAAATACTATTGAATGAATGAATGACAGATAGTTTCAACGGGATTATTATTTCTGTACACTTTTCCAGGATTCCATTAACTGGGGCCAAGGGGATTTTCACTGGAATCCAGGGGGACAGAATGGTAGAGTCCAAACATTTATGTTCTTGCTCTTTAACCACTGTGTATTTGTCAATTTATGAGAATAAGTTATGTATTAGCCTTCACCTGAAAAACCCACCACATAAGAAAAGTTTTCACTGATAACCCAGAATTTAAAGCTTCACCAAATTCTGCTGTCTTTTGGAATAAGGAGATAGAAAACAGAATGAAAAAGCCCAGCATGGCGGACTGCAAAACATAGTATAGCCACAACAGGGCATCACACTATGCCACATTGAAGGTCTACAAGGCAAGCATTGTGGACAACATTGTAAATGGCTATGAGACCTGGACTTCAGTACTGAAGAAATTTCTGGGAAATCTTGGTCTCCTACCCTTAGTCTCATGGCTACTGGGTAGAGTGAGGAGCTCCACACCTACTAAAGTGCACCCGGACCCCACATACTTACTCTTTTGCATTCCATTACTTTATAATGTACAACCAAAAATTTCCCTCCAAATCCTTTTGGTCATGGAATTTTTATACAGTCTCTTCGGGGGCACAGCAAGATCTGCTGCAAAGTGAGAACAGAGAGTTATCCTGTTCCATAGCTACAAACCCCACCCAGTTTCCTAGTGAAGACCACACCAGTTATTCCAGTATATCATTTGATCTACTGGTAGCAGATGAGAGTGCCTCATCAACAGCGGAGCACAAACTGAATGAAATAGCAATAGGGTCATCTGCTGAGAGGACTTATCTCAATATATTTTACCATAGCCATAGACTGCACCCAAACCCAAATCAACCATCTTGCAACAGATGTTGTTGGCTACAGGAGGACTAAGTGAGAGAATGTGAATGGCTTAGCCCAAACAATCACTATTATTGGGAAAAAAAATTAAGCTAATGTCCAATTGCTAATGCTATTAATTAAGCTAATGTCCTGCCAACGGTGGGATACACTTTTCCCCTGCCCTAGAAAATGCTTGCAATAGTACCTGACTCTAATCTACTAGTCTAAGCTACACCAATCAATAACAATAACAATGAAAAACGGCAACAATAATCACTAGTTAGGGATAACAATCACCATTGAAATGATCTTTGGCTTCTTTAGCATCTCTTAACTCCAGTCTGGAAACCCTGGCCAAACTGGAATAGCCTCCCGAATGTTCTAAATATTGTAGAGGAGTCTTCTACCTGCCTTTCTCCCTTGCAGGGGTAGAGTGGCAGGAGTCTGTAATGTGGAGCGAGATGAGGGAGGGTCCTCTCTGGCTATCAGGTGGCCCCACATACCCCTCAGTTCCAGTGCCATGGGGCATGCATAAGTTTTTTTATTTTTCATTTGCCCTACTCGCTCACAGAATAATTCTGCTTCTTTTGAACACCAATTCATATGAAGTTGGAAAACTATATGTACTCGTCATTAGTAAATTCCTGTCTTGTGCACAGATTTCCCTGTAGAAAAATAGCTAAGACTTTCTGCCCTTAAGAAGAAAGAAATGTGGGCTAGTAGTTCAATTTAGACCTCACAATTTATTTTGATCATATTGCAATTACAAAGCTGGTGAAGAATGAGTTGATTTTTATTCAGCTTATGTCACCAATGGCCCTTTAAACTTCTTCCAAGTCCTAGCAGCCTCATGCACAACTACCAGAAGAAAACAACCCCATATAATCTAACTTAATCACATGGTGATGAGGTGCTGCAATCTATCCATTCCTACAATTATCAATTCAGCATTTATTTGTCCCAGTTTCAATCTAATTTCACAACTCCCCAAATGATGAGACATAGCAATCAATTAGCCCTTTTGTTGCTGACTAGCCCCAGCTTAACAAAAGCTAATAAAATAGATTGCTGCAGTTTGGAACTGAGCCTGAAATTAATATTCATTTTCTAGGTGATGAAGTAAAGGGATGATAATACAAGCAAAGATGTCTAGGTTGACACTTTGATACAATCAAAATTGTGATATTCATCTCTTCTCTGGCAGCACAAAACTAGTCCTCAATGGGCTCATCAATAGAAAATGCAAATGATATGGTTCAGGTTCCCAGAAGCATTTCTAGACCCATAATCCTGTTACACATCTTGATAAGACTTTAATAAGATAATGTCATGGGTCGGGGAGTGAAATGAAGAAAGGTGGAAAGATCTTTCCTGCCAGGAAGGAAAAAGACCCCAAAGAAGAATAATGTGCTAGATGGCCATGCCCAGAAAAGGATGCCTTTTTTTATTTAATGTCATTTGTTAAGCACTTAGTATGTAACAGACATGGTACTAAGGTTACCTTTACCATGAATGCTATCATTTTCAGTCTCTTTTTAAAGTCAAACACTATGGCCCTAGATCCCTTAGCTATTTACAGCCAAGGTAGGTATTTTCTTGGAGATCCATACTAGGGTACCCCAAGATTGGCAGTGTGCTTCCACCATTCCAGAACTCTTAAATTGGAATGCCCAGAAGGCACAGTACATAAGGTATAAATGGTCCTGCTTCCTAAGGGTTGGCTGCTGAAGCTTGCCAGAATACCATAAGCCCACTTCTGCCGGTGATAGAGCATCTGCCAATAAGAAGGTTCCATATGCATATGCCTTTGGTTATGAACAAAGAATTGTTATTAATTTAGATGAGGATTTCAGCACCCAGTGTTAAGACAACAATATATATTAAATGAGATTCAAGAATCGTTGCCTTTCCCTCATCCGATGATTGATCCTAATGTCACCCAGGGTCACCCTAGTGGACCCTCAGCCTTTCTAGTGAACACCAGCTCTAGATCCATATACCTACTACTTGCTGAACTGTACTTTCCAAGTACTTAGTACAGTGCTTTGCACGCAGTAAGTGCTCAATAAATACGACTGAATGAATGAATGCTCCTTCTGGCTCAGAAATTTCTTGGATTGTTCTGGAGTTTCTTTCCCAACTTGATTAGCCCTCTCTCCTTGTAATTCAACTCCAGTTGTTGTGACCAAGTGTGTGTTCATAAATCCTGTGGTATGAGCAGTTTCCCTTGGTCTAGAAACTTCTGGGCCTTTCCCTCATTTTCTATGTGGTGCTAAAACTCATGAGTGTGCCCTACTGAGGATGCATTCTGGTCCCACTTCCAACAGTGCACCTTGTTCTGGATGCCTACCGAAGGCTATGCTTAGGTAGAGAAGCAGTGTGGCTCAGTGGAAAGAGCCCGGGCTTGGGAGTCAGAGGTCCTGGGTTCGAATCCCGGCTCTGCCGCTTGTCAGCTGTGTGACTGTGGGCAAGTCACTTAACTTCTCTGTGCCTCAGTTACCTCAACTGTAAAATGGGGATTAGCTGTGAGCCTCACGTGGGACAACCTGATTACCCTGTATCTGCCCCAGCACTTAGAAAGGTGCTCTGCACATAGTAAGCACTTAATAAATAATAATAATAATAATGTTGGTATTTGTTAAGCGCTTACTATGTGCCGAGCACTGTTCTAAGCGCTGGGGTTGACACAGGGGAATCAGGTTGTCCCACGTGGGGCTCACAGTCTTAATCCCCATTTTACAGATGAGGGAACTGAGGCACCGAGAAGTTAAGTGACTTGCCCAAAGTCACACAGCTGACAAGTGGCCGAGCTGGGATTTGAACCCATGACCTCTGACTCCAAAGCCCGTACTCTTTCCACTGAGCCACGCTGCACTAAATACTAACTAACTAATACTAATACTAAATACTAACATTATTATTATTATTACCATACCTAGTAATAATAATAATTGTGCTTACTATGTATCCAGTGCTAAGGTAGATTCAATACAATCAGATAAGACACAAGCACTGTCCCATATGGATCTCACAGTCTAAGGGGGAGGTATTAAATCTCCACTTTACATATGAGGAAACTGAGTCACAGAGAAGTTAAGTAACTTGCATAAGAGCACACAGCAGGCAAATGGTGGAGCAAGGATTAGAACCCAGCTTTCTTGACTCTAAATGCCATGGTTTTTCTAATAGGACATTAGATATTCCCCTCCCCATGTTCTAGTAAGCTCCTCGCTAGACTGTAAATTCTGCACTAGACTGTAAGCTCCTTGAGGGCAGGGACTGTGTGTAACAACTCTACTGTATTGTATTCGCTGAAGCCCTTAGCACAGTGCTCTGCACTGTGGTAGACAAGTGGGAGAGGCAGGATTAGAATCCAAGTCCTCTGATTCCATTAGGTCACACTGCTTCTCATCTGTAGTACAAATACTCTCATTAGCTTACCTGTTATTTATTTTAATGGCTACCTAACTGGCTGGACTGTAAGCCCTTTAGAGCAGGGATCTTTTCTACCAATTTTATTGTACTCTCCCTAGTACTAGTGCCTAGTACAGTGCTCTGCAAAACTAAGTCCCTCCCAGATAACAGATGAGTTAACTGAGGCAGAGAGAAGTTAAATGACTTGTCCAATGTCACATAGCTAAGTGGCCGGGCCAGGATTAGAACCCACGACCTCTGACTCCCAAGCAGCAGTTTAGGAGAGAGTCGAGGGTGGAGATTCAAGTTTACTCTGCGGAAGGAGGCAATGGTAAACCATTTCCATATTTTTACCAAGAAAACCGTATGGTTACACTCCCAGAATGACTGCAGATGGAGGTGGGGCGTTCTGGGAGAGATGTGTTCATGACGTTACTATGGGTTGGACACGATTCGACAGCATAAGACAATAACAAGTTTTAAGAATCAGGAAGACTACACTGTTTCTTTTCTTTATTTTTCAAAGTGCCATTAGGTTCACCCAACGCAGATGTTTACAGTGTTTGGGTTTATGTCACTTAGACAAAAGTTAGTGCAAAATTTTGAAAGGTTTGACCTACATCTTTAATACAGGAAAAAATTCTCATACAAAATCTTCAACATTTCTTGGTGGTATGCCAGGCAAAAAGTCACTCTGCCGGGAAAAGCACTGAATTCTCCAAAGGTAACAACCAGAAGTAAGGAAAATACAATGTAGTTCTCTGAGAAAACAGATTGTTTTACTTATGAGTTTTCAGGATGATTTTAAAATTAATCTGACATTAATTATTCAGTTGATGCTCCAAAGCACACTTTTTTTTTTACACATAAATCAGGTGCTTGCAAGCATCTGTTACCTCCTACACAGAAATCAGCTGGGGATAAAACTGTAGGGCTAGACCTTTTAATAAGATGACTTCACCATCTCATCTTTGGGCTTTTTTTCTTTTTTTTAAAGGAAGAGAATATTTGCTTCTGATGCTTCTGCAAAACAAATGATATGGCAGGGAGTGATATACTTTTATCACAAAAATAACGTGTGTATTTTTGTGATATATATATATAGTGATATATATATATATGTATATTTGTGATATATATATAGTGATATATATATTTGTGATATATATATCTGTGTGTATATGTGTATGTATAAAGAGTATATGTATAAAGAATATATGGAGAAGCAGCGTGGCTCAGTGGAAAGAGCACGGGTTGGGAGTCAGAGGTCAAGGGTTCTAATTCCCACTCCGCCACTTGTCAACTGTGTGACTTTGGGCAAGTCACTTAACTTCTCTGGGCCTCAGTTACCTCATCTGTAAAATGGGGATTAAGACCGTGAGCCCCACGTGGGACAACCTAATCACCTTGTATCCCCCCAGCACTTAGAACAGTGCTTTGCACATAGTAAGCACTTAACAAGTACCACCATTATTAGTACTTTTCTCTAATACATTACCCTGATCCAGTTGTTATTTTTCCAACTTTACAGATAGGGAAACTGAAGCATGATGTGTTTCAGTGACTAGACCAGAGTCACGGAAAGAATCAATTTTGGCACTAGATAAAGAACCGGATCCCAATCTTCTATCATCTAGAATGTGATATTGAACAAGGTATATTCAAATTCAGCATATACCATTCTTCCCCTAAGATTTATAACCACATAATCTCTGCAGGATATGAGCCCCATAGACATACCAAGTTTGATAGATTAATGAATCGCATCTCACAAATATCAATTGTGCAAACAAGATGTTTTATGCTTGCCAAGTTTAGAAGATAGTGGCACCTTTGGAGGGCAAAAGCTCTTTGAATCTGTGTGCGTGAAATGTAGCAAAAGGAAACTTGCTCCAATGGCCAATAAAATTGCCAAGGTTTGCATGTAATCAAACATGATTCATTCATATTTCTCCTGGTTCCTTTTGCCTTGGAGCATAGCATTAGGGTGTTTGCTGAACTGTTCCTGTAAGGTAAAGACAGCCTGTA